>NC_140953.1:121065210-122265210 GCF_014529385.1 Adiantum capillus-veneris
TATTTTGTCGTCATCGCCTTCCCCTTCTTCTGTAGGCTCCAAAATAAGGTATGTCCAGAAAGGAACGTGTGACTTGCTCACACATCTCCTCCACTTTTCCTATTTACATGCACTACAGAAACAAGACAGTGAACGTGTTCTCAAAGTAGTTGTATCATGCTCTGAATATGCAGAAACAGAGTGCATTGAGCGGGTATTTTTTACAGCCTTCACATCCCAATTTTTTCCCCTTTTGACATCCCCCAATTCAATCACCCAAGAAATCCTGCTTACATAACGGGCCTGGGATGCATAGGTGGCTGTAACACCATCTGACAAGGTCCGTCTCAATAATGCCACAACATCTGCAGCAGAGTCTATCTTTGGGCAGTTTGGGTGCAATTGGTATTGAGTTAAAGACCTTTTATCACTGCTCCCACACCGTCGTGTTCTCCCTTACCATGGCCCGGATCCAAAAAAGTTCCAAGACATTTTCCATCCCATAAAAACACTGTATCTGCATTTTATTCAATGGATAGAAGAAGATTAATATACTCTTGGCACGATAAAATTACAAAAAAAAACACTTATTATAATATTACTGATGTTAGACAAGCATTTTATTACAACTTTAATGCCAATATTATACTTCAGATAATGTTAATTAGAACATGGTATACCTGGCAAAGAAATAGAATGGTCTTCTTGCTTTGAATTGTGAAGGTGCTCCATCAGATCATACCCAATGATGCCTTATGTTAAGACCAAATTGCTTTAGCCATTCCGCATGTCTTAGAAAATAGTGTTGAACAAAATGTGTGTCATGTTGCTTGTCATCTGAAATGAAGAAGTGAATTGTCTTGTGGATGTCACCTGCATAATATAAAAATCAGAAATTATTGAAGGCTTAATACAAAAGAAATAATACTGATCTAGGGTGATGTCCTTACCTGCAATTCGGAAATATGTTATGTGCACAAAAATAGTTGATTTGAATACTAGTGCATGGACTGAATCTCATTTTGTTCTTTGAAACTATAATTTTCAGCAAAGTCAACAACTGACACAACAACATCTTCTGGAAAGATTTGTATACATCCGTTATATTGTTCTGCTTGCCATCTATACACAAAATTATGCATTATGTATTTCTTAAGATGGTCTTTGAACCTGACTTAGAGATCCTTGCATGATATTTCCTTATGCGACAAGACTTTCCTTTTCTTCTTCTGACCGTCACGCGCAGTTCCTACTTCTAGGTCCTCAGAAATCTTCACCACAATATTTTTAGCAATAAATGCAGCCTCTGCAGCACAAAAATCTAACTTATCTGGGCCACACCTTTTACATTGACCACTCAAGTAGGAAAGGGCATGGAAGGTGGACGTATTTGATTTTGGACACAGTATAGAGTCCAATAAGGCTGTTACACTCTTGATAGGGTTTTCTAGTGCCTTGCATCCACCGTTGTCTTTGCATATGTTGCAGTGACATTGGCAACATTTTCCATGCAGACCGAATACAGAACTTCGCATGTGATTTATTGCATCCTTTAGGAAGGACATTTGAACATGTGAAATGCCGCAGCAATTATATCGGTCTCTCAATTTCCGCACAAAATATGGCTTCATGTACTCCAACGCCCGCTGCCTTATTACAATTTCAGGGTATTGTTCTTTGAAGTTGAGAAAGAGCTCCACCTACAATGAAAGACATATATGGTTAAAGAACATTGAAGAAAACTGCAGGTTTTAGTATTATCTTTGAAGAAAACTGTTACATTACTATAAACCAGTAATTTTATTTCAAACCAGTATGTTTTTTCACTTAATTGGTTAGGCAAACCAATACATATGAACACATGTGCTTGGTACGTACCAGTAGTATATAAGTGTCAACCAGTTCAAATGTTCTTACTGCTGATGTAAACCAATCTTTTCATTTAAAACCGGTATGTTATTTACCTAACAAGTACATGTTAGCACTTAACCACGATGTATACTAGTGGGAAATAAGTGTTAAAAAAAATGAACACATGTCTTTGGTACGTACCAGTGGTATATAAGTGTCAACAAGTTCAAATGTTCTTACTGCTGATGTAAACCAGTCTTTTCATTTAAAACCGGTATGTTATTTACCTAACCAGTACATGTGAGCACTTAACCACAATGTATACCAGTGAGAAATAAGTGCTTTAAAAAATGAACACATGTGCTTGGTATGTACCAGTGGTATATAAGTGTCAACCAGTTCAAATGTTCTTACTGCTGATGTAAACCAGTTTAAAACCAGTATGTTATTTACCTAACAAGTACATGTGAGCACTTAACCACGATGTATACCAGTGAGAAATAAGTGTTAAAAAAAATGAACACATGTCCTTGGTACGTACCAGTGGTATATAAGTGTCAACGAGTTCAAATGTTCTTACTGCTAATGTAAACGAGTCTTTTCATTTAAAACCGGTGTGAGCGGGATGAAAACACACACAGCACCTCTATAACGACCCGACACACACTCTTGGGAAGATACACACACACACACACACACACACTATGGGGCACCACTCGGCTTAGACAACACACCTGGCCGAGGCAGGGAACACACCTCTGGAGTGAGAGGAGAGAGACTATCCACTTGCCCACTCCACACACACACACACACACACACACACACACACCCAAAAAACTCAGCTCAAAAGAGGATAATTTATGATGTTTAGATACAATTGAGCTTGGGCCAACACCAATGGGGCAAATAGCTCACACAATATGGGTAAAATAAGCCAGATACAATCACAAACTAGAGCAGAAACTTCGCTCATAGGAGAAACTTACACAGAAAAACAGCAGGAAAAGAGTGAGGAATTTGGCAAAATGGACAGCACCATCTCGTCCGGAACGGCCCAAAACCCCAGTCTACAATGTCAAAGTGCTCAAATCTGACCTCGGATGAGCAGTTTACGGCCAAAACAAGCTCCAAAATGAGCAAAAACACACCTGCGGCTGTTCCTCCTCTCTTCTCCATGTTTTTTCTGGTCTTCTCTCCGTTTTTTCAGTTCCCACACTTAGCTTTATTAGTTGGGCACCCTTGGCCTTTTAGATGACCTCAAACAGACCCCGAACAGGCCAAAAACTGACCTCGCAGTGCATAGTTGTCACCTTTTTGCATCATCCGCACACCTATCACTCATTTCTTTTCAATAATGCGTCTCACAACCACGTGAAGTGGCCCCAAAAAGTGGTCCTAATGATGACCTTTCTGCATAACTCTCACAAGAAAACACCCACGTTGTGTCCGTCCTCATCTGTGTGCAAATATTGACCCCATTCGCCCTCCTGACGCCACTAGATGCCATCTGACGCACCTGCTTACCTCATGTCGTCGGCCCGTGGATAGCTTCCTCGAGAAGTTTTACACGCTATAAACTCCTCATTATTGTAGAAAAAACATACTGGTACTGGTGATAGTGAAAATCGATGCACTATGTACATGCTGTCCTATCTGTACACATGTGGGCCCCACGTAACCACCTGGCTCTGGAAAATGGGCAATTCTTTATTTGATGCACCATGCATGTGTATGTACATATGTGCAATCCCTTGCTCCAAAAAACTCCTGACGGAATTTGCCCACCACCTAGCCTGCTAGAGCATTCATGCTCAGCAGCAGAACTAGTAGATGCTCATTCCACCTGGATCAAAAGGCCAAAGGCATATCGCCTGATTCACAAGAAGCATCAGAACACCACACCTACATTTTCCAACAATCAACCAAAATTCACCATAGGCATATGCAACTAACACATCCGCCCTGTCTGGCGTTCCAAAAGCATAAATATTGTATGCCACATTCAACCTATCCGATAGAGACAACTCAAGTGACTCATCACCTGGCATCTTGGCTTCACCAGCCATAGCAACAACCTGCAAATCATGCACCCAAGTAGCTAAAAGCATTGTGTGAAGGTAAAGTTGTTGATATCCAAAGCACAAAAGTATCCCCGCAGCAAACATATCCCTAGCATAGGCATCCACATAGCTAAGATTGGACTCATATATGCCAAACCCCTTCTCATCATCATAAGCATACTCATCATCACACATAACTTTATCCACATCATAATCATGGCTAGCACCACTATCCATAGCTTCTAGCATGGGTTCATCACTCTCCAAGAATACAGATGCTTGCTCTAAACCACAATCATGCTCACAAATCGGTTCAATCACTGCACATATATCAAAATATGGCTTCAAAACAGGCTCCACATCCAACAAATCCACAAAATGGCTCTCAACCTTGCCCTCTTCCCTAAGTTCTAAGGAACTAGTATCCAAAGATATGTGCTCATCATCAATAACCTCAAACTCACACTCACACACAAAATCACAAGGTACACACGTAGCCAATGCATCCTCTTCAAGACTTTTCAATCCTGTATCCAAAGCATTACTCACCTCTTTAGGCTCTTCCATAAACCTGTCAACCTGCAAGACCTCTTTACGCTTCACAATAGACCTTGGGAAGAAACAAGAAACATCATAGGATAGGCTACTTTTCACTTGCTTAGGCTTAACTTCATCTTCCATGTCAAATCTATCTTGCACATGCATACCTGTACTGATACCATGTTCCTCAAGATGCTTAAACTTCCATTCCTTGTGCTTTGCAATGCATACCGCATCTTCAAAAGACTCAGGCCTCTTCAACTCAACCTCGAACCGCAACCAAGGTGACAAACTATTTAAAAAAAAACTTTTCTTCAATGAATAAGGGGGGGTCTCATCCTTAAGAGAAACACACCAACGAGTCCATAAATCTGTAAAAACTTGTACATAGGCATGAACACCTTGACAAGAACCTTGCGTAAGAGCATTGAGCTCATTCCATACTGCATTTGCATCTTCAAAAACCTGGAAACGCTCTAAAAAAGCTTCTATAAACTTGTCAAGACTCAAACCATAAGAAGAAGCCACTGCTTCTTTAGCTTCCAAATCCATGAACCAAACACGGGCCTCATCTTTCAAAAGAAATCCAAATAGCCTCAAAATCTTGTCCTCATCACACATATTGTTGCTTATGCATGCCACCTCGACTTGCTCCAGAAAGTCTTCCGCATCTTCACCACTTCTTCCATGAAATTCTGGATAAGAGAAAGCCATGGTTACCCAAGTTACAATGCTTTGAGAACCCCTTTGAACACACGTGCAAGAACCCAAGACTGTTAACTGACTCAATTCCCAAAAACTTCAATGGAGCTCAACTTCAGATAAGGACAAACACATGCACATCAAATGAGTTTTCATAGTTGATCATCGGAATTACAACAGGCAAAGGACATTCCAAGATCTCTCGTAATCTTCTTGGCCCGAACATAAAGACTATGCGTTGCTGGAAAAAAATCTTCCTGGACACATGAAAATTTATCTGGATTCTTTGAGTTAAATGAAAAGGAGTGAACTGAGGTCCATTTTGATCATCCATTAAAGCCAACTATGCAGCTCCCAAGAAGGCACACCTGTCTTATCCTCTGATTTTGCCAAAATTTCAACAGCATCCCAGCATAAATGGCTCAAAAGACCAAAAAACTAGTCATCACAACTCGGAAAAATTTTGGCAGAGTTTCCCTAGAAGTAGAGCAGTAGGAACCCAAAATATAGACTATATATGTATGCATAAACTGTCAACCATAGAACCCGAGCATTAAATAGGACTCACTAGTACATAGCCTATGGCGAGGTCACGAAAAGGGTGCTCCAGCTACCTGTATCACCGAAAGGATCTCCACATTTGAGAATCCCCCAGCTCAATAAAACCTCACGCTATCGACCCTCACATGAAGGCTAATGCAAATCCCGTATAGTCAAGTCTCGGAAATGACTATCTTCCAGACCAAGTCTCAGAAATGGCTGGGACTGCCAAATAAAACCAAGTATAGCTCCACAAATGCGTACAATGGCAGTTTCCATAAGTAACGTACAATTCAACAGAAAATGCGCTCAAACAGGCGCCAAGTGATGCATACCCACAACAACTGCAAGTGACATCACTGCTAGTATATCACTGTACTCCAGCTACCTGTACTTGTGTAAATCACTTGTACCTGTACCTGTCCCTGTAACCTGTAACCTGTAATCCCGAATCTCGAAGCTTGAAGCTCGAAGCAGAAGGTACTCAAAGAAGATCCTCCGTGGGGGCGCCAAAAGAATGTGAGCGAGATGAAAACACACACAGCGCCTCTATAACGACCCGACACACACTGTTGGGAAGATACACACACACACACACACACACACACTATGGGGCACCACTCGGCTTAAACAACACACCTGGCCGAGACAGGGAACACACCTCTGGAGTGAGAGGAGAGAGACTATCCACTTGCCCACTCCACACAGACACACACACACACACACACACCCAAAAAACTCAGCTCAAAAGAGGATAATTTCTGATGTTTAGATACAATTGAGCTTGGACCAACACCAATGGGGCAAATAGCTCACACAATATGGGTAAAATAAGCCAGATACACTCACAAACTAGAGCAGAAACTTCGCTCATAGGAGAAACTTACACATAAAAACAGCAGGAAAAGAGTGAGTAATTTGGAAAAATGGACAGCACCATCACGTCCGGAACGGCCCAAAACCCCAGTCTGCAATGTCAAAGTGCTCAAATGCGACCTCGGATGAGCAGTTTACGGCCAAAACAAGCTCCAAAATGAGCAAAAACACACCTGCGGCTGTTCCTCCTCTCTTCTCCACATTTTTTCTGGTCTTCTCTCTGTTTTTTCAGTTCTTACACTTAGCTTTATTAGTTGGGCACCCTTGGCCTTTTAGATGACCTCAAACGGACTCCGAACAGGCGAAAAACTGACCTGGCAGTGCATAGTTGTCACCTTTTTGCATCATCCGCACACCTGGCACTCATTTCTTTTCAAAAATGCGTCTCGCAACCACGTGATGCATAACTCTCACAAGAAAACACCCACGTTGTGTCCGTCCTCATCCGCGTGCAAATATTGACCCCGTTCGCCCTCCTGACGCCACTAGATGCCATCTGACGCACCTGCTTACCTCATGTCGTCGGCCCGCGGATAGCTTCCTCGAGAAGTTTTACGCGCTATAAACTCCTCATTATTGTAGAAAAAACATACTGGTACTGGTGATAGTGAAAATCGATGCACTATGTACATGCTGTCCTACCTGTACACATGTGGGCCCCACGTAACCACCTGGCTCTGGAAAATGGGCAATTCTTTATTTGATGCACCATGCATGTGTATGTACATATGCGCAATCCCTTGCTCCAAAAAACTCCTGACACCGGTATGTTATTTACCTAACCAGTACATGTGAGCACTTAACCACGATGTATATCAGTGAGAAATAAGCGTTAAAAAAATGAACACATGTCCTTGGTACGTACCACTGGTATATAAGTGTCAACCAGTTCAAATGGTCTGACTACTGATGTAAACCAGTCTTTTCATTTAAAACCGGTATGTTATTTACCTAACCAGTATATGTGAGCACTTAATCACGATGTATACCAGTGAGAAATAAGTGTTAAAAAAATTTTACTGGATATGTAAACTAGTATTTTCCTTTCAACCGATATGTTTTTTACCTATCTGACATGACAAACAGTACATGTGAACACTTGACCAGTACATGTGAGCACTTAACCACGATGTATACCAGTGAGAAATAAGTGTTAAAAGATTTTTACTAGTTATGTAAACCAGTTTTTTACCTAACCAGTTTATACATATCATACGCGTGTGAAAGTATGCGTCTGCAAACGTATGTTTCAGCAAACATACGCGTATGATAAAAACTATGTTTCCATTTATATTCTCCTTCACATCGAATATTTCTCTACTCTTAGTCTAGGACCAAATACAGATTCCCCTTATTTCCATTTATAACTTCCTTCATATCCGATTTCATATCTACTCTTATCAACCCAATTATAGTGAATATAGGTCATGAATGCAAATATTAGAAAACAAAAATGGATATAGTGAAGCCAGCTATTACCTGAGATTGTTCAAGAAGATGCACAGGATGTTTGACATATGAATTTCTTCCAATACGCTTTCTGCACACATCCTTCTTATTGGGTGAAACACGAGTGTTAGACATCCAAAAAGAGAAGATCAACTCTTTCTCATCAGGTGTTATGAAACCACGATCCATTCGAAAATTGCCATCACCTACTGCCCTCAACCGATTCTTTGCAGTTATGAAGTTCTTCTTGTGCAAATTTAGCAACTTAGATGCAGCTAAAACATTCACTTTTGAGGTAGATGTACACTCAACATTCATAATCATTGTGGTGATGAACCTTTTAAGAAAGAGCTCCTGTCCGCTCTTGGGTGATTTGATTGCATCTATTGTGTTGCGTATGGCTTCAATGAAGGTTGTTTGTGCCTTGGGCATTTCAAGGTCTCCAAGAGAAGGATGATTGACAAACTTGCACAAAATATCTGAGCGTGATGCAACATCGAGGGCCTTTGTATGCCGATTGAGAGCATAACAAGGTCATTGCAAAGTCTTTGATGCTTTGCATCATCAGAACCATTTTGATCATTATCTTCCTCACGTGCTACCTGCTCAAGCTTGTTCTTAGCACGCTGCTCCCTCTTTCTCCTAGCATGATATTCCTTGATCGCATCAACAACATACCTAGCACACAGTTCACAGTGAGGTGGAGAGCAGTCACATACAGTGTGAGATTCTTGCTCCATGCTAGAGAGGTAGAGATTGAGCGAGGTGATAGGACTACATAGATCAAGAGCAGTATATGACAACAATAGATGTGTGATAGGACTACAAAGTAAAACAGCAATGTGCGCTCCTGCACAGAGACTTAGAGAGAGACAGGAAAACGAGAGAGCGGGAAGACAAAGAGCTGTCTGATGTGCATAGTTAAGAGCTACATAGCCGTCTTCTATATTTGAAAAAGAGATGTGGAAATAGTAATGGTGTAAAGAGCTGGCTGACGTGCATAGTTAAGAGGTACATAGCCATCTTCTATATTTAACAAAAAGCTGTGGAAATTCTATATTTAATTAAAAATATTTTCAAAATAATATATTGAATTGAACTAATATAGATGGTTTTATGTAACGGTTATAAAACCTCTATCCGGGACAAGGTTTTTGGTCCACCTATTCATGCATCCACCCATATTATATTCTTAACAAAATTCACGGATAAGGGGTTTTACAAACATGTCTTGAACACACGTGATATGGTAGTTTTACACATAATGAACCCCCTACGGGACAGCCCAATGCCACCTATCGCTTGGTGTTGACCTTGGTGTTAAAGTCATTACAAGAGGCAGTTGAGTCAATACTAGGCAAATAGGTATTAAAGTCATTACAAGAGGCAGTTGAGTCAATACTAGGCAAATAGGTATTAAAGTCATTACAAGAGGCAGTTGAGTCAATAAAATTCACAGATAAGGGGTTTTACAAACATGTCTTGAACACATGTGATATGGTAGTTTTACATATAATAAACCCCCTGAGGGACAACCCAATGCCACCTATCGCTTGGTGTTGACCTTGGTGTTAAAGTCATTACAAGAGGCAGTTGAGTCAATACTAGGCAAATAGGAGGCTTGGGGATTGCCCAACGCTACCTATCGCTTAGTGTTGACCTTGGTATCGAAGACATGACATGCGACAGTGAAGTCAACACCGAGCGAATATGACGCTTGGGGACTGCCCAACGCCACCTATCGCTTGGTGCTAACCTTGGAAAATAGACGTCGGCCCAGTCAACATCCACGAACATTACATTGTTTTGAGTTAGGGACCGAGCTTTTTGGTCCAATAGGAAAAGGGTAAGAGTGATCGTGGATGAGAGGTGCACTCTAACAGGAACATTCAAGGGCTAGCTGGCTAAGCATGGGCGCCCAAGGGTGAATGGATAGAAGTCACCTAAACCTAAAAATCAATTATTCTCTCATTTGTGCAATTGAAGAGTGCTCTTGCTTCATCTTCATCTTGTTCTTCTTCTCCTTGTGTGTGTGTGTGCGTGTGTGTGTGTGTGTGTGTGTGTGTGTGTGTGAGAGAGAGAGAGAGAGAGAGAGAGAGAGAGAGAGAGAGAGAGAGAGAGAGAGAGAGAGAGAGAGAGAGAGAGTGATTGAGCATTATGAAGGCACGACAACAGTGAGGTGGTTGAGCGTAGCACAGAGGTAGCTTTCTCTTCTTCGCGGCGAGGAATCCTCAGCGAAAGCGAGCATAGGGCCGTGAGTGACACAACCTTGCTCTCTTGAGCTTGCTAGATTAGTTTGGTTGTGTGCTTGCAGCCATTTGTGGCTTACACACATTGTACCGCAAGTCCCTTGCATTGACACATGCGACAGACGCACATATTTTTGGTTTCGTTGCCAGGGAAATGCCTTGCATTAAGCTCGAATAGCACTCTATGCTGCTTTGTGGCGCATTATAAAATGTAGGAAAGGTAGAGAAAGAAGGTGTGTGGCTTGTTGAGAAGGATTTATGACCTTTGTTTTTGTTGCAGAGTATTGTTTTTTGTTAATAAAGTGTTAGTTTTTTGCTGTAAGGTACTGTGTTTTTTGTTCATAAGGTATTAGATCTATAATGTTAGTTCTATAAGGTACAATAAGTAGATTTGCTAGTTATTTAATTGTTGTAGTAATGTGGTAGTGTATAGCAATAGCTCAGCTAGTTGCAAGTAGGTAGGTTAGGTGTGTGTGTGCTCGCGCGCGGCACGGCCGCGATGACCTTATCCCACAAAAAATAAAAAAAATAAAGGTAAGACCGACATCGAGTATATTCCCCAGGTCGAAGCCCAAGACCAAGCCCAAGCCCACTCTCAGGCTTAGGCCTCAGTCAACCTTTAAAATTACTTATTTAGCCTCACACCGCCTAAGTAAAGATCGACCTTTTTGAGAACCAACGGAGCTTCGGGTAACGAAACGCTATGCTGTGAAACACACCACGACCCTTGAGCGATATGCTTGTTTTGAGCTATTACACACTCTAATCCAAAAATCGAACATTAAAAAACATCAAAAAATGAGTGAAAATGAGATACAGAACTCCTAAAAAATCAAGCGGTGAACCTTTGAGGGTATTCACTGACGCTTGTATGGTGCCAAAAACACATGCATTTGTGCTCTAGTCATGTGCTAGAGGCCAAGAAACTAGTAAGCATTTTGATTTACGTGAGTTCTCAATACCCACCTACCTTAGGTTTCGGGCCCTTGGCGGGACCCAAGGTAGTACCACTCAAGACCCGCATATTGCGTCTAGTGACTCTTTCTCTGGCTACGATGTCATGGAGGGTTACCCAATGCCTAATTGTGATAGCTCAAGCTAAGACATGCATGCTATGAACCCGCGGTCCGCGGGCCGAGCATGCTTAGCCGCTTGAAGGAAACCTTTAGTAGAGCCACTCGCTCAGAACATGGAGCTAATGATGTAAATGAGGGGGGTGGGGAAGTAAAATAGCCATTCATGACCAACATAGACCCCATGCTCTTGGAGAGTGTGACGTGAATATTCCATTCATTGCATCCCTGACTCTTCAGAGCTATTCCCCTACGAGGTTATATTACCTGATGGTGGAAGCCTTGCCGAAGTACAAGAAGTTGAGAGGTATATCATTGCGAGTAGGGAAAAGAAAAGCGAGAGCTTACGCAAGGTGGAGCAACAAAGAGAGTTAAAAGAGAAAGCCCCTATGTCAATATCATTGCTAGGAGAGCAATCAAATGCTCTTGAATTAGCGACCACTAAAGGTCAACCCATAGAGAGCCACATTGCATCTAGTTCCAAGGACACCCCTAGCACCTCAATCCTAGATGGAGCATTTCTAAATGAGAGCTGGGAGTACGAACTATAAACAAAAACTCTAAGTGACCTATACATAGGTCACACCTATCATGTGGGTTCATTAGATGTGCTACAATCCACAATGGGTGCTACAAGTGTGGAGGATCAACAACAAAGAGTTTGTGAGGTCATCCATAGGGTTGTTGAGCTAGAGAGACAGAACAAGGGGATCCACATGACGTCAATGGGTCTCATGATATTCTTGGATACAAGGAAGGTTAAACAACCAACCTTATTGCAAATGGAGACTCCCTCAGTAAGTCCAATGATCCTCCATCTGTTGTTTCGCTAGGGGTCTCAATGCAATCTGAGCCCACAAGTGATAGCTTTACCTTTCCAAGTCTAGCTCATCTTTCCCTTGATGACACCATGGCTACCATGCCTACCCCAATGATGGGCATGCCAAGAAACACAACATGGACATCATTTGTTAGTAAAGCACCACTACATGGTAGCTCAATGCCTGCAACACTGCCTACAAGTGTATATCAATCATAAACACCCATGGGTCCTCGTACTCATGTAGTTCCTTCCCCTCCCATTGTTTCAACAACCTATGCTCCAAAACCACAACACCCAAGCTCTTATTTCAATGGGACCATACCGGCTAGCATTAGCATGTCACACCTGACGTCTGTTATGCCGAGGGCTACACATATGAACTTTGGGCCACCACATGGCACAACACCGTACCAAACTTGGAACCCAAGGGCTTCCTATGCTCCAAGCTCAATGCCAATACCTACTCCACATATAGTCTCTGGAGTGCCTTCACCCACGGTGCCTACTCACTTAGGTGACTTGGAAACATTTTCTCAAGCTATTGGTTGATCTATTGTTGAGAATATGTGTAACACGCCTGATAGAGAACCTAGAAGTAAGGCAATACAAATATCCAAGCGTCACACAAAAATTTAGTGGAGATGGGGATGTGAAAAAGCATATCGAAGTGTTTGAACAAATATGCAATTCTCTAGGAGAACACAATGACCTGCATAAGAGTAATTATTTAAGCCTAACCTTAAGTGGAAACACTGGTGATTGATATAGAACCCTAAGAGTGGAAGAAACAACGATTTACCCTACTCTTAGGAGACTGTTCTTGAAAGAATACATATGAGAGGGAGTGCTTTGGGGTGTAGCCTCTCAGCTCCTCTAGAAAGCCCAACGAGAGGAAGGAGAGTCGGTGTGAGACTTTATTAGTCACTTAAAGCATTTGAATTCTTGTTGTAATCCAAATGAGGACTTCAATAATAATCAATTGCTTGATAGATTCATTATGTGATTACAACATGAGGATATCTACAATGGCCTAGTCATTAGAGGTATCACCACTTGGAAAGTAGTCACCACCAATGTGATCCAATTGGAGGATAATTTAAAGATTCAAGGAGAAAGAGTGTCTGTTGAGCCCAAATCTACTAGCTCGCAAGCATTGGGGCATTTGTCAATGACCCTAAAGACTATTGCTAAGGAGCCAAAGATATCTAAGATGACTTTAGCAGATCTCACCAAGGACATTCAAGAAAGTCTTAGAGACAATCGTGCTCCACAAAACAATCATATGTATCCAAGAAGGGAGCAAGAGTGGTGCTCAATATGCTATGGTTTGCATAGTACCAGTGAATGCCCTACTTTTAGAGTAGTCAAGCTAAGAATTGCATAGTGTTTAAGCGTGCAATGGACAATAGACCAACCTTAGCATGGATAGACACACCTTGAGTACCTGGATTGATGCCGGCCCCACCTCTTGAACAAATGTCACAACACATGGTCCCTAGGGCCCAAAATGTTGTTCAAACAACACCCTTACCACCGCCAGTGCTAGGACCACAACCACCACAACTGAGAATCACTTCTGTGAATCAAGTGTGTTCTAAGTAATCTATTTACATGTTTGGAAGGCTGTGAGAAAGATATAGACCCTAATATTTCCTATGGGATTGATGTGCTTGAAGAAAGTCCACAATATTACATGGAAGACTATTGGGGACAAGTCAAACTTGTCTATCAAGTAGCTTCTCTTGCTACAAGAGGCCAAAATATCAATTACACTCCCAAGAGACCACCTCTTCAATGCTACGACTGTGGAGGTCCACATCGTGTTGCCGAGTGTCCCATAAGGCTACAAAAGAGCACCACACTAATGCAAACCAATCAAGCGAGCACGTTTATAATGCTAATACTCATGTATAATCAATGTGGCATAGATCATTTGATTGCCCAATGTTGGAATAATCCAAATGCACCAAAGATCAAGCCATTAAACTTGATTAAGGTTACCAAGGAGCTATCCCAAAGTACACATGTGGTACCAGTAAATGTACTCACATGATTGATGCTACAAAAACAAAAATATATTCTTGAAGAAAGAGACACGACATCAATTTCCAAATCTCAAAAAAAGAAGAAAACACGAAGGAAGAGATTGCAAAAAGCACCAAAGTCAGACCCCAGTTCAAAGACCAACATAGGGACAGGTGACGACCCCGTATATATGAATGATGCTGAAGAGGATTTTGATTGAGGTGAAACCATGGAGACCAAAATGACCACTAAGAAAGAAACCAACAAGGAAGATCGTCATGAGCCACAATAGCTAGGATCCAAGAAGAAGATAGGAACTTATCCAAACCCTACAGAGGAGATCCAGCGGGTCAAGCAATTAAGGAGTTTGGTAGAAGATACCCAAAGGGATCTAGAGCCAGCACCTAGGTAGATCCAGATTACAGACACAATGTTCCCTATGCAACAACCTCACCAAGTCCATAGACCCTTAGCCATACCTAGTGTCATCCAAGAATAAAGTGACTTAAACTCATGGGAAGTGGACGTACTCACTTCTTGATGGAAAGAATGTTTACAAAGGGACTACCTGACCCTATTGAAGAAATGGAGATCCCATCTTCCCCACTTCAAGGGACTCAAACCCAAAAGATTCCATTAAACATTGACAAATTTATGGATTTTACGGCTTCAGAAGTTAGAACCACCATCATGTCCAAACTATATGGAGACCCTAAGCTATTCTTAGCTCTTCAAGATTTCCTCAATGAAGAACTGAAGGTCGGGCTACCACAATTTGCATAGATGGATGGAGTTAGGGAGATGCCAATAGAGGAGGAACACTTAGATCCACAACCCAACCTAGATTAGAACCCTATTGTAGAAATACATGTTAACAAATTGGGACAATACTTTGAGGGAGATGAATCCAATGCAACCATACCAATCACTACCAAGGGATTAACTGTGAAGGGAATCCTTGATGGTGGCACTGGGGTTAGCATTGTGACTAAAAATTGATGGGAAACTATGGGAAGACCTCACCTTGGGACCACAACCATAGTAGTAAACATGGCCAATGGGTCTATTGTTAAACCTGTTGGGATGCTAGAAGATCTCAAGATCAAGGTCTTTGGACATAAAATAAGAATCACCTTCATTATTATGGATTTCTCCAAGCACAATATGGCATCTAAGACGATCTTGGGACATCCTTTCATGAGGGAAGCAAAAATGGTGCATGACTGATCTAAAACCCATGTCTACTTGCAGTTCTAAGATTCTGTCATTCGAGTGGATCTTGTAACTAGTCGAGCACATCCTTTAGGAAACAAGTTTATAATTGATCATAGATTTGACACCACAGTTCACTCGGCCCCATTGCAGTATTGTTACCCGTGTAAAGCGGACACTGATGTTGGGGAAGATTCTCCTTATATGGATGTACTACCTGGGATGGCTGAGTTGGACAATGTGGATTGGGTCCACCTAGAAGCAACCATAGACACTTGGGGAAACGGGGGGACAACCTGGGTAACACCTGAGGGCGATGAAATGCCACCACTCATCCTCTTAAATATGCTAGAAGCAATGCATATATCTTCTGATGACTTACAAGATGAAGGTCTAACTGGCATTGGAACCAGTAGCGTCTCACGAGACTATAGCCCACACGATTTGGGGTCAAAATCATCAATTGAAATTGACTATGAGGACAAAGAATCTGAGTTAAATCTTAGTTCAAATGTGGGGACAAACCATTCAGGCCCTAATGGTACCCTAGATGAAAATCTATCCAAGGGTTGAGAAGACACAAGTAGCGATTCATCTAGTGACTCTTCACTAAAGATCGGCCCTAATAAAAAAATAGACAAGAAGAGTAAGAGATATGAGAGGCGACAATATCGAGAAAATGTGCGAGCTAGAATAAATGAAAAGAAGTCTATCGCAAAATGGCTTAAATTTTATAGGGACATGTGATGCTCATCGGAAGTTGGTACATAATTGGGGTGAATACCTTCAAAGCGTTGTGTGGTGTAGTCCACAACCCATTGACATCACATAGCTAGAAGCTACAGAGAAGCCAAAGTTAAGTCGTACCATAAGGAGACGATAAAATCGAGAGTTAGCTCAACAACAAAAGGAATTGGAAGTGAAGTCACAGTCCACAGAACAATAGGATCCCACAGACTTACACTTTGCACTTGAACATTTCAAATTCTACACCACAAAGGAACGTAAGGTTGTGTATAGCAAGGCTCAAAGAACACCTATCGATGGAAGCAATGGACTTTATGATGGTCCAGTGATAGTTAAGGAAATAGAGTTAGCAGACACTGGAGAAGAGTCCAAACCTATTTTCATTGCCCAAGATCTGACAGAGACTAAGAAATGTGTACTTAAAGAACTCAAGTAATACAGGGATATATTTGCTTGGACATATCATGATACGAAATGTATTCCATCTTCCGTGGTGCAACACACAATCCCCATGAATAGCATGGCTAAACCAATTCAGCAACGACCCTACCCAATGAATCCTAAATATGCAAAGATCGTACAAGAAGAGATTGAAAAGCTTGTGAAATGCGGAATCATATATCCTATTGAGCACTCAAAATGGGTGTCTCCAATAGTGATTGTGCCAATAAAGAATGGAAAACTCAGAGTGTCACTACAACAAAAATAGGTGTTATCGACGCATATATCGACGCTGCCCATCGCTATGAGCGTCGCTATATGCGTCGCTGTGAAACCAGTCGCTATTACCGACGCTGATAGCGATGCATATAGCGATGACCATAGAAAAAAAAAATTCTTGGGCAGAGGGCAGGTAGCCTAGCTTGTGCCCAGTTAAAAGATGGACACAGCCACAGCCAGACTTCCTGCCCTCTGCCCAAGAAAGCGAGCAGCACCAAAATATCAACCATGCTCCCACGCGTAGAAATTTCGGTAGAGTTCCCTTTGTTTTTACATAAACTTAAAAAAAAAAACCATATCATGTATACGCCTCCTACATGCTATCCATGTAGGATCTCACATGAGATTTAAGGCCAATGAAAGACAACCATACCAACTGAAAAGCATAGCCATAACTTAAAAGCATAACCATAACGAACCATAACCATAACTTAAAAGCATAACCATAACTTAAAACCATAACCGGCTATAATCACTTTGATCAAAACCATAATGCAGATAACCATAACCATAAACAAAATTAACAATAACCATAAGCATAACCAGAAAGAGAAACAATAACTGTCTATACAATGACAATGACAATAATCATAACCATAAGGGAAAAAATAACTGTCTGAACACTAACTGTTTGTACAAAAAAGAGACATAGAAGCGTGTATGTGTCTCACAAAGCATATAGATGAAATCTTGTCCACTAATGACTAGGTGTCGCAACCTGCACATAGGACAACTCACAAAATTAGTATTGATATTACTTCATATATACTGACTTAATTAAATCAACTCACACATATTAACGTCTCACCTCAAGCGATCAGGGAGACTGTAAGGCCTCCCAGTCTACAGGCTCTCCTGAAGCTTCAAGATCATTCAGTACTTCATAGATACCTCTGCGATATCCATCTGACTCCTCCTCGCATGATGGAGCTCGATGCATCGTAAGATTCTGCGTTTATACAAAAATCAAAGTAATAAGAATACATGATTCATCGCGTTTTAAAAAACGCCATAGTTAAGATTGTATTAGAAACTCACAAACTCATAGCGAAAGGTGTCGAAGCCTCCGCTGCCAAGATGAGATGTCCCCCTAGTCATCTGTCGTACTTGCGCGGCCTCACGCTGCTGTCTGAACCGCGTGGCCGCTATCCGCTCATCCTCCCTGATCTGTAGCCACGTCTCGTGTGGGATGCCCGAAGGCTTCGCCGAGAAGGTCCTGAAAGCCTTACGAGCTGCATCTCGTCGATGTTTGATGGTGTCTCGTGCAACACCCTTGATCCACCGCGCCGAAACAACAGAAGAACCCGGAGCAGGCTGGTACACTCTCTCAGGATGGTCTCCACTATGTAAGTGACTTTTTCCTTTTCTTGCTGATCCCAAGACGTCAGAATGCTGGTCGAAAACTGCAGCTCCACCAGCTGGCGAATCCGCTGTCGCATCTCAGTCCTGACTCTATCCATGTCAACAGAACCATCTCCCCGTATAGTATAGAGCTTGGAGGCACTAGTATCGTGTGCCCCCCAAGGTGTTCGAGGTGTGCCTGGGTAAGATGAGGGTCGTGAGCGAGGAGGGGTCGAAGCATCTGTGGACCCTCCTCCACAGCAACCACCACCTCCACCTGACAATCGCCGAGATCGGCGAGTGCGCCTGTGCTGCGGAGATGAGGACGTACCCGCCTCTGCCCCACCTCTAGGTGTCGAAGCGGCCGTGATGGGAGAAGAAGGCGTCGTACCCATAAGCGTCCTGAACCCCGTAGGCTTCCCCCCCCTAGGCGTCGGTCCCTCGGGTGTGAATCCCGGAGGCGTAGTACCCATGCCTCTGGCTACCCAGTACTGAGAAGCCTCTGCCATCTGAGCAGGCATCATCCGTGTAACGAAGCCCATGAATGCATCTGCACTCATGGAAGCGGGATCTGGAATCTCGTCCGCCATACTAAAGTCTTGCACAAAGAAAGTAAAATAAAGCGTCTGAACACAGCTGTTTAAATTAACTTTAAGCTTAATTTTAAATCAAAGTCTTCACACAAACACTTACAGGCCTAGGTCTCGACGAGTGAGGCATCATTGATAAGATCTTGCACCGTATCATCGTCTATCTCTAATTGCAAACATAACTCTGCCCCAACTCGTTCTGGCAGATTGTCTTTATCCATTGCATCTTCATCTACAAGTGTCAATTCTGGCTCGTCTGCGTCATAGGGTCCATTACAAAGACCACTTGCTCGCAATGTTCGGGGAGAGCAAATGTGTCACTCGCATCTGTCCAAGTCTTTGTAGAATCTATTTGCACAACTTTGTTTCCATCTCTGCGTACCGTTGCATTGCGACCAGAAGTAATCACCTTGAACCACTTCACATCCAACAAAAACATCTGAAACCGCCTGAAGCTTACTTTCAGGATATTTGACACCAGACCATAGTAATCTAGGTTGCTAGTGCTCTCATTCGTGTCTCTAGCACTGGCCCTGCTCTTTTGCATGAAACTAACCATTACCCCACTGTCAAACGTGTTTCTTCTGCTGTCAATTTGTTGTGTTCTGAAATGCTTTCCATGCGACCACAGTGCCATGTATGTATGATACTTCCAGTCACATCCAATAGCCAGCTCTTCCTCTTCTAGAGATATGGATTCTCCGATCTGTCGAGCTGCTCTCACTTTCTTGTCCAACCATGCCATTGTAGGGAATTCAGGTAGAGGAGCGAGATAGTCTAGCAAGGGTAAGCCTCTAGTTGTTCGACTTCGCCTGAAATCCTGTCGCTCTAGATTGCGTCTCTCTTTCTCTTCTTCGTACCTTTCAAGCCATGTTTGCATCGGCACTGAATTTAGTACACAGAACTTCATGATCTTTTCTCGCATGGCCAGGTTCATTTTCTTCGGCACCCCTTGCCCTTGCGGCTCCTCTCCCACCAGTCTTGCATCCTCCTCATCGCTCCACAGTCGAGGCATTTCTGGGTCAGAAACGGATAGAAATTTGGTCGTCAATACAAGAGACTCTTGCACCAACCATCCTTCTGCCATGCTTCCCTTTGGACGCGCTTTTTGGCGAACAAAACCCTTAGGTGTTTTCATGAACTGCTCTAGAAAGAACATCCAACGGCAAAAATTCAACATGTCTTCAGGAGATAGGCGCACGGCTTCTGGTGCTGCTTCATTCGTGTTCTCCTTGCTTGTCTGGAAGAAGGCAGCCAGCATCTCCTCCATGCCGTCATCTTTTGTCTGTAAGCCCTTTTCTGCTTCCATCCGTGGCTCTATATTGGTCGGACCTTCACGCATAATCTTTTTTCTCTCTCTGTCTCAGATGTAGGTGCTATGTCACGGAAATCAATGCCCGTTCCGTAGGAGTCGTATCGCAGATTTTGTACGGTTTCTCTAGCAAAATCTCCGTACTTGTGCACATGCTCATTACATATCCTATGCTTGCGCAGGATTTGATACTTGCAGAGTGTGCACGAGCATGCAATCTTTTCCTCCATGTTAGTTGATGACGTTTCCATCTACAATGATTATGCATGTTGTTTTAATATATATATATATATATATATATATATATACTCCTCACAATGTAAACTACCTCGCATTCTCTAGTCTTGCCCAATCTCCGTACACCTCGGTCCAGAGGTGTACGAAGATCACGACCACCGGGTCAAAATCTCGTCTTTATTGGTCAAATCCTATATGGGTAGACACATACGTGCACTCCCAGGTGTACATGGCAATGCATGTAGCAGACAAAACCCCTTTGCCTCTTTTAATTCCAATGCCGCACTTGATGAATCATATATTAAAGCATGACCATTTTTGTCATTTTTGTAATGTTCCGTCTGTTTGCAATTTTTTGCACAGGTTTTTCCAAGGATATTATGCCCATCCTGGTGTTTTTTTCACCACATGCACAAGCCATGGAAGTTCTCAGCCCAATGAAAGTTTTCTACCTGATTGTAAACCGGACGGGGCCTCCATGTCCAAGCCAGAAGATAATGTGGAGATGGATGAGCAACTTGAGAAAGATTCAGAAGCCTTGCATGGTTCTTGCTCAAAAAAGCGATCTCGATCTCTCTTTCTCTCTCGATCTCACTCTCGCTATCTCTCTCTCTCTCTCTCTCTCTCTCTCTCTCTCTCTCTCTCTCTCTCTCTCTCTCTCTCTCTCTCTCTCTCGATCTCGCTCTCGCTATCTCTCTTTCTCTCTCTATTTCCTTATTTTCCTATCTCTCTCTCTGTCTCGCTCTTCACTTCCCTTCCTCTCTCTCTCTCTATGTATATATATATATATATATATATATATATATATATATATATATATATATATAACTCTCTTTCTCTATCTCTCTATTTCCTCTCTCTCTCTCTCTCTATATATATTATATATAGAGTTATATATATATAACTCTCTTTCTCTATCTCTCTAGCTATTTCCTACATTTCTCTCTATACTTACCTCTCTCTCTCTCTCTCTCTCTCTCTCTCTCTCTCTCTCTCTCTCTCGCTCGCTACTTCCCTATCTCTCTACTGATCGAACGAGCGACTGAGCTAGGGAGATCTAGACGTCCATGACTGCGGAGGACTACACAAAATCGACAGAGGCTGCATCAGAGGATCTAGCTAGGTCACTTTGGCTCGACATGCATAACGCCCGGTCAGACTACTGACCATGGAGGAGATTGATGAGATTCGCTAGCGACAGCTGCTAGATCTCCTATGATCTACCTATCCCAGCTAGTTGGTTTAGCCGTTTAGTCCATACCCAGCAGTTTAGGATTCCATAATATTTTATTTTGTCATCTTCTTACTCTGACCTTGTATCAGATCCATCACATTGTAACTTTCTTGTCTCATGTCTCATAGGTCACTTTGGCCTTTCGAAGACGTTAATATAACATTTCATTTCATTTCTCTCTTTAATTATTTTTCTTTAATTTTAATTTCCTAAGCATACATTAATTCTCTATCGCTCTCTCTCTCTCTCTCTCTCTCTCTCTCTCACACACACACACACACACACGATGTAGAGAGAGAGAGAGAGAGAGAGAGAGAGGGATTGGGGGGGCATAATACTTGCGCAGCAGGTGGAGGCCAAGATTTGAGCAGAGCGAGGCAAAAATGGCCCCTGCTGCTTGCGGGTTTCGCTTTTCTTCCCCAAATTTTTTTGCGTCACTATACGCGTCGATATACACGTGGGAAATTAAGCCTTTCCACGTGTATAGAGACGCACATTGCGACGCCTATATCGACGCGTATATCGACGCCCGCTAATTTCGTCAATATTCGCGCGTCGATATCTCCATGTTGTGTTGTAGTGTGTGTGTGGATCTCAAGAAGGTAAATGCCGCCACTAGGAGGGACCATTACCCCTTGCCATATTCAGAACATGTGCTTGAAAGAGTTTCAGGGAAGGAAGCTTATAGCTTTTTAGATGGGTACTCTGCTGGCTACAATCAAATCACAATTGCACTAGAGGACCAAGCTAAAAAAGCCTTTATAATAACTGAATTTGGAGTGTTCACATTTCGTGTTATGGCTTTTGGCTTAACCAATGCCCCTGCTACTTTTCAAAGATTAATGAACATTGCTTTTAGAGAATATTTGAGGGGATTTTGCGAAGCTTTCTTAGCTGACCTTTGTGTTTATTCCTCTTGGAAAGAACATCTATCATGCTTACGAAAAATGTTTGAGAAGTGCAAATTGTATCGCATCTCCTTAAACCCTTTCAAATGACCATTTTGGATTAAAGATGGAGTCATTTTAGGACATATAGTGTCCAAATAGAGATTTCCACAGATGAGAGCAAAATTAAAGTCATTGTTGAATTGCCACCACCTATAAACTATAAAGGAGTTCAAAGGTCCATGGGCCACGTGGTTATTACCAACGGTTTATTTTAAACTTTGCCGAGATAGCTCATTCTTTGTGCAAGATTCTTATTGAGTTCCATTGTACCGCGGAATGTGACCATGCTTATGACTCATTGAAAAAGACCTTGACTAGTGCTTCTATTCTACGAGTGCCTAATTGGAATGTGATTTTCCATGTGCATATTGATGCATTAAACTTTGCTATTGGGTGTGTTCTAGCTCAACCAGGAGAACGTAAATTGGACTACCCCATTAGCTTTGCAAGTCGTAAATTGAATGATACCCAGAGAAACTACACCACTATAGAGCGAGAAGATTTAGGTATGATTTATGCAGTGAAGAAATTTTTCTACTACCTTTTGGCCAACAAGTTTGTTTTCTATGTTGATCATCAAGCCTTGTTATATCTAGTAAGTAAAACTTGCTCCATGGGAAGAATTACATGATGGTTGTTAATTCTCCTTGAGTTTGATTTTACCGTTGCGATGAGATCTGGTAAAAGACATGTCATGGCGGATCATTTGTCTTGCATACTCAATGGTGAAGCCCCTATTGGAGTCGATGATGAATTGCCCGATACTTCCTTATTTCTAGTCGAGACCTTGCTTGAATGGAGTGAGAAGACTGTGAACTTTCTAGTTAATGGTTTTTCACCCAAAGAGCTTCGTAAGGATATACCTCAAAAACTGTTACAAGAGTGTGAACCTTATTTTGTCATTGCTGGATCTCTCTACAAGCTAGGGAAGGATGACATTCTTAGACGTTGTGCCCGTGATGATGAGTATTTATACATACTGCAAGAATCCCACATGGGTATAGCCGGAGGACATTTCTCAGGGGAACTAACAGCTAGAAAGGTGTTGCAATCAGGCTATTGGTAGCCTATCTTATTCAAAGATGCATCACTTTTTGCAAAGGATGTGATGAATGCCAACGTTACAAAATCAGACAACAAAAGGATAAGATGCCCTTACATCTTGTTAAAGTGACTCAACCATTTGAAAAATGGGGGTTGGACTTTGTAGGCCCAATTAGTCTGGCAGCTCATAGCACTCAATCTTGGTATATTATCATTGCCACTGACTATGTGACAAAGTGGGCAAAAGCCAGGGCGACATGCAAGGCGGATGCAAGGTCAACTGCCAAGTTTCTCTTTGAGAACATTATTACAAGATTTGGTTGTCCCTTTGAGATTGTGAGTGACAATGTCACTCATTTTATAAATGGAGTGATAAAAGAACTCACTATCAACTTCATGATAGCTCACCATAAGTCCACAGGTTATTATCCACAAGAAAATGGCCAAGTTGAGAGAACCAACAAGACTTCAATCTCTATCTTGACCAAAATGGCGGAAGCTCATCACACAGATTGGGATTTGAAGCTGACTTCGGTGCTATGGGATTATCGTACTTCTTACAAAGTGGTTATTAATTGTACACCATTCAAAATGGTTTATGGCCAAGGAGCAGTTATGTTATGGGAGTTTGTAATTCCTAGTCTGCACATAGCTTCACAAGAAGGTTGGGATGGTACCCCTTTAGTTGAACGCTTATATATCCTTGAGAGGTTAGATGAAGAAAGAAATTTGGCTGTGCAAAACGCACTTGTGGAGGAAGAAATGGTTTGACCATCATCTAAAGAACAAGGATATCAATGTTGGTGATAAAGTTCTTATCTATGGAGTGTATAACAAAAAGAAAAAGTTGAAATATGCGGGGAAAGGACCATATAGAGTATGTGAAATCACCCCACAAGGGACCATTCATGTGGAGACTCTTGATGGAGTTGAAACCATTGGATTCCTCAATGGGAGAAAATTTAAAAGATACTATGATCCTTTAAGCCAAGAGGAGCTGTGTGACATCCATAAAAAAAAGACTTTCAAGGCACAAGCAGAATTGAGGAAGATACAAGCTCAAGCTGAGGCTAAAGAGTGACAACAATGCATAAGACAACAACGAGAGGCCAACCTTGGAGTTACACATGCATTCCACGTTGAACAGAGGATGATTGGTTGGACTCAGACACACCTCTACGATACCTTATTGAGCTAAATAGCACCTATAGAAAAGTGCTATATAATGCCTTCTTGGAAATGGGTGCTAAGCATAATCTGCTGTCATATGGAGTATGGTGTCATTCGAGAAAGCCATCTCTATTTGAGAGTATTATCCAAGTCAAGGTTGTCAACAAGGAAAAAAATGTGGTTTTTGGAATCTGACACACTGCTCTCACTTACGACAATGGGGTTGTAGCTGTAATGTACCCAGCATTTTTAATAAAAGTATTTTATTCACTTTACAAATATTTAAGGTTTGCATTTTGTTAAGTCATAATGCGTTCAAATAGAACAAGAGGATTGAAAATTGGATGCTAGAACTACTAATTTATGACCCTTATTCACTTCAAAACTATAGGTTGATGGGAAACTTAAGCCTCAAGACTGAATCTAACGATAAAAGTTGACCTTTTAGGAAAGGAGGAATATTTTTAGGAAGGAAAGAGGAGGGAGTTAAGTTTTAGATTCTTGGCTTGGAAGCCAAGCTTCTCTTAAAATTGGAGAATTGAAACCGTGCATCAAAACTCCTGTCCTTTTTTTTTTTATAAAAGAGAGCCGCCAACGTACGCGAACTTAGCTCTCTTTGCTTTCTTCTATTCTTAGCTAGCCTTGAGAACCTAAATAAAAACCCCTCTCCCTTCACCTTGAGGACACACACTCTCAGAAGTGGAAGCTCTCTTGCCTTGACATCGGAGTTACCTTCTCTCCCTCAACCTCTCTCCCTCAAGCCATCTCCATTTCAAACTTATTTCTCTACCATCATCGCGTTGCCCCTCCATTTATTGAGTTCTCTTTCTCACTTTCTCTCTTATCTTTTGCAATACGATGGCCCCAAAGTGAGTGACTTGAAGCTCAAAAGATGCTCATGTCGTTCCACCTCCAAGGAAGGTGCATAAGAAGGTATCATCGACTCCAAATGTTGATCAAGCGGAGGTGTTGGTTGTGAAAGAAGTCAAAGCCGTCCAACCTCAAGTACGGGAGGTAATTGAATATGTTGCTAATTTGGTAAGACAAATTTATAATTTTGCATTGCTATTCATGTTAAGCTGGGAAGCTAAGCATAGGGAATCCCTTAAACTATCCAAGAAACGTGATTCTATCACAAGAAACAAGCATATATTTTTATAGATTAGTGAAAATATTGTTTGATAAATTATCATTGTTTGCTAAATCATTATTGCTTGATAAATTGTTATTGTTTAATATCTTCTTACTGGTTGATATGAAGAGTTATTTGATCATCTTTGAAGAATCATTTAAAGAAAAGAATTGTTGAAAGAATATCTTTTGTGTTTCCTCGCGAGTAGCGAGATGATTCACAATTATCGAGATGCCTCGCGGGTAGCAGGATTCCTAGCAATTATCAAGATGCCTCGGGGGTATTAGGATACCTCGTGGGTAGTGGGATGCCTGGCGTTTAGCAAGATGCCTCGCGGGTAGTGGGATGCCTCGCGGGTAGCGAGATGGGAAGGTTGCGTAATTTGCGATTAGCGAATAAATTCTTTGCAAACACTCTATTGGTTAGACACAAAAAGTCCGTGGGTAGGGGTAAACTCATAAGAAATTGAAAAATTTGTTTTTGTTGAAATATAGGCCTATATTTATTAGGCCTTGTTTGAATTGTTTTGATATTGTTTGAAGGGCTGGATGAAAGAACCTGTGCTTGGAATTAAGAAAAGAATACTGTTTGTGCATGTGAAACATTGTGGTAGTAATTAGAAAACAAGCTAAAAAGTGTGAGTGTGGGGTGGAAAGTGGGGGCTGGCTTAGGTTTCCAGTCAAGGACGGGTGGTCTCGATCAGTCAAGAAACTCTCCACTCCCTCTTATTAAAAGAAGTGAAATTAGAGACTCATTGTGCTAAGAGTCGATATGTCCTAAATCTACGTGCTCCTGAAAGCTATGGACCCAATTAGACAGATACTTTTCACAAGATTACTAGTTATTTTAGACTAAGTCTCATATCACATTTATGGTTCATGGATGGAGGCCGTGCCTCTTAAACGTGGAAAAAAAGGCGTTGTTTATAGATTCTAAATATGTCAATGGGATTTCATATCTATGTTAGGAACAACTTTCATTCGAATCCTAGATTTATTAACGTGTCTTGTGGCGTATGACCCTTATAACCACGTAAATGATGGATAGAGGAAATCCTCTCTTCTGTTGCTCGTATCTCTACTTTGTGGAAACAGAGTAGGGTGTCATCAACAAAAAATGAGAATAAAGGAAGGCCATCTATCAAGCCGCCCCAATCTTCTCGGGGTTGGGGACCTCATAATTGGTATCAGAGCTTAGGTTAAAAATATTTAATTGGCTACTTCAAGCTTCCTCATGTGTATGGTTACTATAACCATTATTCGACTCGTAGAGATATTATGCTATGTCGATACGTGTACCATAGTTATGGTTGAAACCTCTATTATGATTTTTCATGGAGAGATCTTTTGTAGACCCCTATTGAAGGAGTACGAGTGGAAGTGCGACGCGAGAGAGAGTGCGAGAAGAAGAGCACGACGATATGGTGAACTCGCTCTACTGTGATGTGTAGAGCATAGTGAGTTCTTATTAGGTTTTTGCAAAGAATATGTGTACATACCTGGCGGCCCGCCCACTTACCTGGGCGACCACATTGGGCTTTATACCCCAACAACCTCCCACTTAAAGTCCAATGTGGTACTTTAAGTGTGAGAGAAGCTACTATACAAGCTAATATACAAGAGATGTAGAGAAGTGATGTACTACCCTACACCTAACTGCTTGCGAAAATGCGCAAAGCTCTCTGAGGGAAGTCCTTTTTTAAGTAGATCAGCAGGATTTTCTGTGGTGTGAACTTTGACAAGCTGAAGTTGCTTATCCTCGAGCATTTCCCTGATGAAATGATACTTCACATCCACATGCTTTGTCTTTAAGTGATAAACTGGATTGCGAGCCAATTGTATAGCACTTTGACTATCACAATATAACACAGGCATCTCTTCTTTGATTCCCAAATCTGTTACTAGTCGATTAAGCCAAATTGATTCTTTGCATGCCTCTGATGCTACAACATATTCAGCCTCTGTAGTAGACTGAGTAACACAATCTTGTAATCTAGAACGCCATGATACTTCTCCACCAGCCAATGTAAAGACATACCCTAACGTAGACCTTCGGTTATCTAAGTCACCTGCATAATCTGATTCTGTAAAACCCTTTACACTTAGCTCCTGACTCCCATAGCATATACGCATACTCTTTGTAGCTTTTAGGTATCTCAATATTCCTTTCACTGCCTCCCAATGTTTCTTGCCTGGGTTTGACATGTATCGACTTACTACTCCCACTGCAAATGCAATGTCTGGGCGAGTAGCAATCATTGCATACATCAAACTACCCATTGCAGACGCATATGGAATCTTATCCATTTCAGCCTGTTCTTCCTCAGACACAGGACAATCTTGTTTGCTAAGTTTCACATATGGTGGCAATGGAACACTCAGTGCCTTTCCCTTCTCCATATTGAAACGTTGCAAAACCTTGTCAATATACTCTGTTTGAGATAACCAAATCAACTTCTTTGATCTGTCTCTCTCAATGCGCATACCAAGTATATGACTTGCCTCACCCATGTCTTTCATGTCAAACGATTTTGCCATCTTTGACTTCAAAGCTGAAATTTCTTCCAAGTGCTTGCCAGCAATCAACATGTCATCCACATACAAAATAAGGATTAGCCAACTACCATCCTTAGCCTTCTTTGTAGTGATTGAACTCACTACGTTTGTAGCCTTGAGAAAGCATAAACTTGTGGAATTTATGGTACCATGCCCTCGGTGATTGTTTTAAGCCATAAAGACTCTTTAACAACTGGCATACCCAATCTTCCTTGCCTTTCTCAACAAACCCTTCTGGCTGCTGCATGTAAATTTCCACATCTAAATCACCATGCAAGAACGCTGTCTTGACATCCATTTGGTGCAACACCAAATCTAATATGGAAACCAATGCAAGAAAGCATCTCAATGTAGTCATCTTGACCACCGTAGAGAAGACTTCATCAAAGTCAATGCCTTGTTCTTGCTTAAAGCCCTTGGCAACAAGCCTTGCTTTGTACTTTGGCTGACTATCATGAGCGGTGATCTTATACCTGTAAACCCATTTACAAGGTAGAGCCTTTTTGCCTTGTGGTAATTTAACTAGCTTCCATGTCTTGTTTTTATGCAGAGCTGTCATCTCTGACTGCATGGCCAATTGCCAATTCCCGGAGTCCTTCATTTGCACTGCTTCCTTGTAACATGAAGGCTCATTGCAATCAGTCAACATGACATAGTTCATAGATGGAACAAACCTATCAGGAGGTCGCGTGACACGTCCAGATCTATGCACAATAGGTGGCTCAGGCTTAGCCACAACCTGTGGTTCCACTCTATCCTGTCCTTGCTCCTCTTGAGCCTTGACATTTTGTCTTGCACGTGTAGGTCCATCTTCTTGGAAGACAACTCTTCTAATCTCCTCAACCCTCTCTGGTTTAGAATGATATTTGGATTCATTAAAGTGAACATCATTGCTACGGACAACCTTTCTGGATTCGGGATCCCAAAGTCTGTACCCCATCTCACCAGAATTACCATAGCCTAGAAAGATGCACTTTCTACTCTTTGGCTCAAGTTTGTTCCTAAATTCCTTTGGAACGTGAGTATATGCCTCACAGCCAAAGACTCTGAGATGCTTGTATGAGGGCATTTTGCCTGACCATACCATCTCTGGCACTGAATCCTTCTGCAAAACCTTGCTAGGAGATCTATTTACAAGATGAAGAGCTGTTGATACAGCTTCAGCCCAAAACCCATTTGGCAGCTGTGCATTAGACAACATACTTCTGACCTTCTCTTGTATGGTCCTATTCATCCTCTCAGCAACACCATTTTGAGGAGGATTGTAAGGAGCAGTAAGTTCACGTTTTATACCTTTTGACTCACAAAAGTCCTGAAAGGCCTTTGAAACATACTCTCCACCATTGTCAGTGCGTAAGCATTTAAGCTTCTTGCCACTCTGATTCTCCACAAGTGTCATAAACGTTTTGAAAACACTAAACGCTTCATCCTTGTGCTTGAGAAAGTAAACCCATACTTTCCTCGAGTAATCATCTATAAATGTCAAAAAGTAAGAAGCTCCCCCTAGAGATAGGTTAGGCATAGGTCCACACAAATCACTATGAACAAGTGCCAACTGTGTATCTCTTCTACAGCTTCTATGCTTATGTGGCTGCTGTGTTTGCTTACCATACAGACAATGTTCACAGAATTCAAAATCATTAAAAGAAAAGCCAGGCAAATAACCAGAACGAGACAAGATTTCCATTCCCTTCTTGGACATATGTCCTAACCGGCTATGCCACAAAGAAACGTTCGGCTGCTCGGTTACATTGATTACATTTTTAGAGACATTTGATACATAAATCATGTAAAGTCCTCCAGACTTTACTCCATGTGCTACTGTCATAGAACCCTTGGATATCTTCCACATGTTCTGTCCAAAAGTGGTGACGTAGCCAGCATCATCAAGTAAACCTATGCTGATCAAGCTCTTTGTAATTGCGGGAACATGTCTCACATTCTTCAGCGTGAAAGAAGAGCCATTCTGAAACTTCAATTGAACATCTCCAACACCTAAGATCTCACATGTCTACCCATTGCCTAGCCGAACATGATCTTTAGTGGTCACATAAGAAGTAAACCACTCCTTGTTTGGAGACACATGAAGTGATGCCCCTGAGTCTATTATCCAGTCACTCAGTGCATTTCCATCAGATGCTGTAAGAAGAGCTGAGTCCATTGTATTCTTCAAGAAGTAGATGTCTCCTGACACTAGACTGTCATCCTCTGCAACATTGTTTGTCACATTTATTTCTTGAATCTTCATTGAGGACTTGTTCTTCTCACCATGGTCTTCAGCTTTCTCTTTGCCTTTTTTTGCTTTCCATTCTCTGCAGTCTCTTTTCATGTGACCCTTCTTGCCACAATGGTAGCATTCTATGTCACTCTTGCCTTTAGCACTGCGAGACTTGCTACGAGACTGATTCCTCTTTCCACCTTTGTACTTTTCTTTGGTCCTTCCCCTGACAACTAAGGCTGTTCCTTTTCCTTTGTCCATTGTCTTTCTATTGGTTTCTTCAGTAAGCAGACTTCCTTCTACACCTGCTATGTTCAAACCATCTGGAGGTGCAGAATTACTCAAAGCTGTGCGAAAAGTGTCCCAACTTTCCGGCAATGTGATCAACAGGAACATAGCTCTAACAAGTTCATCAAACTTGACACCTTGAGCTGACAACTGACTATAGATTGTGTTGAATTCATTCAGATGATTGGACATAGGTGTCCCTTCTTTCATCTTCAAGTCAACAAGCTTCTTAAGCCAGTATACCTGTGAAGCTGCACTTTGCTTCTCATAAAGATCACTCAGCTTTAACCATGCTTGATAAGCTGACATCTCGTCTGCTACATTGAAGTAAACGCTTTCTGCCAAAGTCAACATAATGGTAGAAAGTGCCAATTCATCCATTTCGCTCCATTCATCTTCGTCCATATCTTCCGGTTTTATCCCCTTGAGCTTTATAGGTTTTATCTGCTTCTTTTGTACCAACACGTGCCAAATCTGCTTCTTCCACAATGGGAAATTGGTTCCATCCAGCTTCTTGATATTGTAAAGAGCAGTTTCCTGTGATCCAGCCATAGCTACGCTTCACAGTAGTTTACTTTTCTGGGAAAAATTTGGCAGAGTTTCCCCTGTAAACTGACCTCTGAACCAATATCAACCTGTTAAATGAACCAAGAAAGCTTCAGATTCTGCAAAAATTTTGGCAGAGTCTCCTTTGTCAAATGGCTCTGGGTACTAAAAACAGACCAAAAAATAGCTCAAAAAACCACTGTCTCTCTAACACTGTAAGCTGTGGGTAAACCTGTCCTGCACCTGTACTGTCTCTGACTGTCCTGTCACTATCCTGTAAGAATAGACTACGACAATGCCTCAACGGCAGTAAAGCAAAGATGCAATCCCAACTGTCTAACTCACAGTCAATACATCCTAGCTGCCTATCTAAGGGTGCTTGGGGGATCGCTCCAAGACCTGTATCACCGAAAGGATCTCAACATTCGAGAATCCCCCAGCTCAATAAAACCTCACTCGACCCTCAACAAAGGCTACAGTAAATCTGACAGTACATAGACTTCCCACAAAGTCATACATCCACAAATTTCCCATTGTATGCTGTAACCGCTGCGGCGGTTGTTTTCTGCGTGACTCACAGCCAGCAAACCCTCAACAAACATCATCATCTCTGACAATACATCCCATGTGGAGGTACCTGCAATGTCAGGATGAAATCTGGAATATCAAGCAGCAAACACAAGCTACCTGATGAACTAGTGGATGTTGCCTACACTCTGTGTAAAGATGCGCCCATGTCGTATGTGACACGCCTCCAAGAACTGTGAGCCGTCCTTCGATGTGTAGATAGCTACAAATCAACACTCTGGGAGTGTCGATATCCTCAGCACCTGCAGTCGTAGGCCGAAAACCCCAAATTTGCAGAGTCGGATCTGCACCCGCTGAGACCACGTAGTCGAAAATGGCCTGTGCAGACCTTTGTCGAAGCCGAACGGTGACCGAGATGACCTCAGCCTGTCCAATTTCACTCCAATATGAGTTGGTGACTCTAGCTTGCTGCAGTGCTGCCCCGAGCCTCGATCTGAGCTCTGATACCAGTTGAAGGAGTACGAGCGGAAGTGCAACGCGAGAGAGAGTGCGAGAAGAAGAGCATGACGATATGGTGAACTCGCTCTACTGTGATGTGTAGAGCATAGTGAGTTCTTATTAGGTTTTTGCAAAGAATATGTGTACATACCTAGCGGCCCGCCCACTCACCTGGGCGACCACATTGGGCTTTATACCCCAACACCTATATGACATTTTGATGATTTTACGAATAGAAGACTGAGTTTTTTTTTCTACAAAGAAATTGTTTGACTGGTTAAGTCATGAAGTGAGTTTTTTGGTGGATTGAATGAGCCATGACTGGTTAAGTCATGTGATTGGATAACCCATGACTGGTTAAGTCATGTGACTAAGTTTTGATGGACTGGTTAAGTCAAGACATTTTGATGATTTTATGAATAGAAGATTGAGTTGTTTTTATACAAAGAAATTTTTTGACTGGTTAACTCATATAAGTGAGTTTTTTGTGTGGATTGAATGAGCCATGACCGGTTAAGTCATGTGATTGGATAACCCATGACTGGTTAAGTCATGTGATTGAGTTTTGATGGGTTGGATAAGTCAAGATTGGTTAAGTCAGGTGATTGAGTTTTAATGGATTGGATAAGTAATTATTGGTTAAGTCATACGATTGATCTTTTAGTGGATTGGATAAGTCTAAGTTGGAAAATACCCTATTGATTTGAGTCATTATAAACATTGATGTATACTCAGAGGAATCTTCAAATCCCTTCTACGTTGGAAAACCCTCAGAACAATGCTATTTACACGGAACTTCAAGAAAAGAAGTTGTTGCTTAAACAAATGCAGGAGAGGGTGTTGATATTGAGAGAGATGCAGAAGTATGGATTAAAGCTATGGATGATTACTTCTCTACTGCAAGGACCACACCTGCAAATCAAGCGATGCTAGGGATGTTTCGCCTCTCAAGGGAAGCAAAATTATGGTGGAAACAACATTGTCGTGACATGGGAGTGTTGGAGAACTCTCAGAGTTAGTGGGAGATCAAACAAGTAGTGAAGGAAAGATACTTACCCCCTGTCCATGAAGCAATAAAGATGAATGAGTTCTTTATCTTGAAACAATACAGTTTATCCTTGGAAGAGTACTACTCAAAGTTTGTAAGGCTTAGACGTTACGTACCATCAATGACAATAGAGCAACAAGTAGCTCTCTTTTGTTAAGGTTTAAGAGAACCAATTAGCTCGTGATTGGAAGTCCTGAAGCCTACCACTATATAAAATGCTTTACTATGAGCTAAACCTTTAATCAAGGAACAAGGGATTACAAGAAGAATTGAACGGAATCAGAGATTATGCCATTAATGTGCAAGACTCTCGATGCTTTGAATGTGGAGAGTTGGAAAATTATTGGAACTCTTGTCCACGACTGACTAATGGAGCACTAGTAGCTAGTGAAGCATACTAAGGACATCACCCTTTTAGACATAATGATGGCCTCTAGTAATTAGAGTAGGAGTATCCTCCCTAAGTTGGGAAGATTGTAATGTACCCAACATTTCGAATCTCGACCTGCAGGCGCGTGGAAGCAAGCAAACGGTGTCAACCTCTACTCGACCGACTAATGACTACTTCCTACAGAGATATCAACTCTACATGCCATCGGTTCTGTGAATGTGAGAGTCTCCTATGATGCTACCGCAAGCCAAAAGCCCATTAGACGTTCTCGAAACGTTATGAAACTTGAGGGATATCCTATTAACACCAATAGGCCACTCTCCCTAAGGTCCGTGACCAAGAAAACCTACTCAATACCCTCCGTGCAAAAACGCGTAGGATGTCTAGCCGGTTTTTGCAGGTCGACGTTTCTGAAAACTAAAGTGCCTAATGTGTAGCTCTACTCGCTCTGATCGCGTGGATATGCTGAAATGCAAAAACGGACAACAGTTACTCACCGAAACTCCAAAAGTAGCTCGCGGGTGAATCTGCCAAAACATAGACGAACGCGCGTGATGTAAGCATCAACGGGTAGCTCTCCTCGTGGGCAACACATTGCTGGTCTCCGTTTGCGATTCCGACCACCGTAGCTCCTGTAGCACACACACACACACACTCTCACTCTCTCGTAGTCTCCCAACGACACAGAAGATCAGATTTATTAGAAGTCTCTTTACAAAGCTTTAGGTTTTGGCTTATATACTAAGCCTTAGAAAACCTAATGTCCGACCAAAATGACCTTATTTGTCCCTAGGCTTCTATAGAGCTTAATTACAACACCGTGAGCTGGCTTTGCTCATCCAACAAGCATTTGTGGCCTCAATACAATTGCTGACTTAAAATATGAAGTTCCTGTAAACATTACAAAAGTGGCCGTAATGGCTCAAAATGATAATAACTGGATATTTGATGATGTCCATGAGCTTGTATCTTCACATTACAGCATCCATCTTCGTCTTCATCACTTCATCAGCATCTTTATTTGGAATCTTTAGAGAATCTTTGAGGGATCTTTATGGAATCTTTGTGGAAGCGTTGTTGAAAGGTTGACCTTTCAACACTACAAAACAAAAAACCTGCAATCTTTGTATATAATCAGTATGAGCTGAATATCAGCAAAACGATGAGTAGTTTGCAAAAACTTTCTTCTGAAAAGTTGTAGACCATGCCAAAAGGGATATGATATTCAAATCTATCTCGTACAAGGAGAAAAAAAAAATCTAAAAACAGTGCTGCTGTGCACATAGTTTTAGGGCAGCACCTTCACTTACACACAATCTTCCACACTCCTTTTTGAGCTTCCACAAGAGCATACATCACATTCAACTGAGCTCACAAGCTCAATCTTTCAAAATTTCTTGATCCCTCCACCACCACCAAGCTCAAGCCACCATAATCGAGCTCCGTTGCTTCCATCTTGCCGGGAAGCCATCGCACACATCATTTGTCATTGTAGCTCTGATACCACTTGTGAGTGTGCATGTGCGCAGACGCGTGTGTGCGTTTGTGGTGCAGTGTGTGCATGGAAAGGGAAGAGCATGAAACCATGTGGGTGGAGCAACCTTTGGAAGTGACTCAAGTGAGTGAGGTGCTCCGTATTCTTATGATATAATGAAGAATAAGGCTATGTACACACGTGGACGGGCAACCAGACACTAGACATACGGGAAGGCAAAAGGTGGAGTGCCTTTACCCCAATAGTTGTGACTTCAAAATACATTAAATATATCAATTTAAAATCATTTAATGAAATGTTTTGAAATTCTAGTTCATGACATAAGGTTGGTGAAGATGGGACTTTCATTTTAGGTATTCTCTCAATTAACATCTTCTCAAATTGATAATGTTTATGCCCAATTTGTGATGTCTTACACTCACTTTCTTCTTGGATGATGCTAGGTATGGATAATAGTTTGTGTTCCTTGTGAGGTTGAGTTTACATGGAAAGCCTATGTCTGTAATCTTGATCTACCTAAGTCCCAATTCTATTTTGCATTGGTTCTCCTCTACTAAACTCCTTAAGTGCTTGACTGACTCAATCTCCTTCACAAGGTTTGGGTAAGCCCCAATTTTCTCCTTGGTTTTGACCCCTACAGACTCTCTTTTGGGGATTCTATGAAAAAACATACATTAACATATAAACACATCAAAAATTTCCCTTTTTATAGCAACTTTCATGAAGCTTGGTCCACATTCAAAATACCTCCCCCCTTGGAATTTGAGTTGTCAAGGATGACAATGCGTAGTCCATGTAGTGTTGTGCATAGGTTGAAAAGTCTTGTCTGTGCACATCCCAACTTGTCTCTACCATGCTTGTGATATCAATGCATTGTAAAAACAAAGGAGAGGCTCAAAATGATTACTTGTGAGGTCCCCAACCCCGAGAAGATTGGGGCAACTTGATAGATGGCCTTATTTTATTCTCCTTTTCCATTGAGGACAACCTAGTCTGTTTCCATTGAGGACAACCTAGTCTGTTTCCACAAAGTAGAGATACAAGCAACAAAAGAGAGGAATTCCTCTATCCATCATTTACGTGGTTATAAGGTCATACGCCACAAGCCAGGTGTTAAGGCGGTTACGCCGCTAGCGGAAGCTAAATAGCGAGAACTCAACCAACAACAGAATTTGTCAGACGAGGACGAAGCTTGACCCGCAGGCGCATGGAAACAACTAGGTGGGTGTCAAATCACCTAATCGACCTTCTAATGACAATCACTACTAAGGAAATCAAATCTAAGGTCTAAAATACGCAAGTGACTGAAATCCGTACGACGAACGAATGTTATACGAAACAGGATCTAGAATCATTGAATCAATCTCAAACTCAAGGGGAAGTCTATACACTAGGTAAGAACAACACCCTTAAGACTTGAACTGCAAAATCAACCTATAACCACTCCGTGCGGTAAACGCGTATGGAGACAGGCCGAAAAATACAAGTGACCGAAACTTGACCCCGATGGTACTAATGCGTAGCTCTACTCGTTGTGGTTCTATAGATATGGTGCACGCTCTATTCCGACACACGAGTTGGAAGAAAACTCACACCAAAGCTCGTAGGAACTTACCACACATAGAAGCCGATAGCGCGCACTCTTGGTATCAGTGCGTAGCTCTCGCCGTTGCTAACACAATGGCGGTGTCGCTTCTCCAATGGCAGCTCCGTAGCTCGCGTAGCAAGTAGATAAGACTCTCTCTGTCACTCTCTCTCAGACACAGTCACGGCGCTCAAAAACTCACTTTGATTAATAATCTGAATCCCCTTAGGTTACAAAACTTTGGCTTATATACCTCAGCCTTGGAGGTGAGAACATCTCTAACTAATTACATCAACAAGTGAAATTACTTCGGGATTACATGCTGGAAACTCAATTGAGTCCCGTTACTTAATGAATGGCTTAATTCAAAATCAATGTTGGAAAGACATTTATTACAATCAATGGTTACAAAAATGATGAGTGTGAGCAAAAATGTGGGTGTGATCCTCTGCTGGCTCAACACTCCCCCCCTCCGCGTTCATGTCGTCCCTGACATGACCTTTATGCTTGGTCAATAAAGTCCTGTCATCTTGAGCATCTGCAAATGTGATTCGTATCGCAGGTTGCCGATGGTCAAGGTTGGGCCGAATATTTTGCTTTCGTGGGTGAAAAAGCCGGTGTAGAAAGCTTCTTCGAATGTTTGCATGTGGAAGCTAGGCAAAAACATAATCCTCTGGTATAGGAGGTGCAACACTTTTGGAGAAGGCTGCAATGAAAGATCATACATCATATCAGTCACTGTGTCGACCGTCGATAGTAGACTCGAGGTCGTGGCTTTATCTGGCGCGAACACTTCAATGCAAGCTAAGAGAGTCCTGCAAATTTTCTTGAGCATCTGACACGAAAGGTCAGGAGAGCCAGTAAAGAGCTTGATGGTGCCCGTTAGGGTTTTCACCATGTAGGCTTTACCTATTCTCTCTCCTGCCTTTGGTCCTGGCATCCTTGGGTAATTAAGCCAATTTGGCTTCTTGTCTGCAATCCTGCCATGCTCTTTCCAGCTTCTGACTCTTGGCACCGGGCAGAAGGTTGCATCCTCCCGAATCTCCTTTGGTGCCTCCACCAAGTAGATGAGGTAGGCTGCGTATTTGTTCAGCCAACCTTTTCTCCATCTAGGCTGCGAATCTGCAATCTTCTTTGATTGTTCCTCTTTTGTGATGTTGCCTTCGTAAAGAGCGACATACTGCTCCTCCTCTATTCTCTTTTTCATTTTTATCACTTCAAACTTCATCAAAGGGAAAGGCAGGCTGGGTTGCATCCACTCTTCATGGAGCACTTTTGTGTCTAATCCCTGAAGTCTAATGGAGATGAGGAGTCTCCTCTCCCATTCCATTTCCGCCTTGGCACTCTCCTCTGCTGACTTTTCTATTTGGTCATGGAGCCTTTGTTCTTCTTCTTTAGAGATTCCTGAAGTTGAGGTCACCTCGTGAAATGGGGCTGGATCTTCAATTGTGGTTGCCTCTCCAATTTCTGGTAGTTCTATGGCTGCTCCACCTGATTCTTCTTGTGGTGTCTCTGTCTCTCTTCTTTGTTGCTCTTGTAGATCTTGGAGCTATTTGCGGAGGGTCTCATTCTCTGTTCTTGGTGTTTGATTTTCTAAAGTGAGCCTCTCCTCTGCTGCCAATGATCCCTCCGCAATGTGCAACCTTTGCACTTGCTCTAATCTTAGCTCTCTTTGTAAGCTTCGGTCCTGGTCTTCCAGAGCTGGTACAAGAGCTCCCTCTTGTTCGGTTCCTGCTCTGCTAGCTCTAGGAGTAGTCCTGAGTCTAGTGATTGTTCTTTCTTGGAGCTCGACTCTTTCCCTTAGCTCAATGAGCTCATCTTTATCCGCCTCCAAGTCGTCTTCCATCCGCTCCCTTGCTTCCTGTGCACTTGTTACTTCTCTTGAGGCCTCAGCTAGCTGGAGTATCAAGCCGTCTCTCTCGTTTTCCGCATCGTAGAGTGATGCTTTATGACTTTCAGATTCAGTCATAGCATCCTCTAATTTCCTCTGCAACTCGGCTTCCCTTTGTTTGGCTATCTCAATCTCCGCTTCCTTTGCCTTGGATCTTTGTTTGATCTTGTTGAGCAGTTCATGCACCATGTGCATGTCTTTTTCATCTTCATCTGTCAACTCTAAAGCTTTTTTGGCCACCACCTCCACTGGCTTCGGCTCTTCTAGTACGTTCTGCTCTTCCAGTTTTTCATCACTTTCTTTTGTACTCTTTGTATTTTCCTCTGTCCCTCTCCGATCATCTCGTTTTTGTAGGGTGATCCCATAAACCGCCTCAAGGGCCTCTTCTTCAGTGTACCCTATCGCTACCAGATCCTCATAATCGTTTTTCTTTTGCTGAATTGGATCTATCTCCTTTTCCTTGGTCCCGGCCTCCGGCTTTTCCATATCAGCCGTGTCCATCTCTACTGTGGTCTCTTCCACAATGATTTCCGTCTTCTTCGGGCTGGGTACATCAGTAAAGGAGGGCTAATTGTCCTCAGTCATCTTGGCTTTCCCTTTGTTTGCTTGCCCGTCTTTCTCTTGAGGTTCAGTAGACTCATCTACTTTCTTCTTCCCCTTGTCGTCCTTTTGCAGCTCAGCTTTTAAAAGCTGTACTTCCTCTTCAGTGTATGGCTCGACAGGTTGCTGCTCCAGTATTGCCTCTGACTCCTCATAAGCTCTAATATATTGATCATATTGATCAACATGTGGCCTGACTGAGCTAGTTCCGACTTTAGTGGGGTCTGGCACCCACTTTTCTTCAAAGTCCCCCTTTAGAGCTCTTTCCGCTCTAAACTGCTCCACTAGTCTTTCCATTCGTGCCGCTTTCTGACTTTTGGTTTGCTTGGGAGCAACCTTCTTCTTTGCTTTCTTCATAATCGGCTCATCCACATTCTCTTCAGGTTCTGAAACTATTTCTAGTTTCCTGCGTGCTCTTGTGGACGCCCTCTTGGATACTTCAGGCTGTTCTTCCTCCTCATCGGCTTCTCTAAGCCACTCATTCTGGGAGGGAACCTTTGGCCATTGATCTCTGGCTCCAATAGCTTCATAAGCTATTCTTGTCAGAACTTCAGCTCCTCCTATATACTTTGGCTTCTCATTGTGCATGGCAATTACTTGCTCGTGGATGTGTTGGGCGTAATTCACCTCTTTTGGCATATTGCTCTTCAATGCCCATGTGATGGTTGTTGCAATGGCATGGGGCGGTGTCGTATACTTTTGCGGTCTTTTACTGCAAATATGGAGAAATTGGTTGTACAGTCGGCAAAGGGTTGCCGCTCTTTGGTCTGCCATATCTCCATAAGTTGCATTCTGTTTCTTGGACCCATAAACCTCTATAGCCTCCCTTCTTTCCCTGACAGAGCTCCCTTTGTTGTTCAGCTTCAATGCATCTGCAATGAGCTGTGGAGTGATCTGTACCTCTACTTTCTCTCCATCTATTGCTGTCAATGTGGCTTTCCCATCCTTCTGAATGGATGTTGCCAGCTCGTACACTCTTCTTGTATCCACACCTGATGGTCTCGAGGTGAAGAAACTGTGCAAGTCTGCCCTTTCCAGGTACCTGCTGATGTTCTCTGACCTGCTATAATCCACCAATTCTTGTGGGATCATCGGTATATCCACCGCTTGCCCTTGAGGATCTCTGAAAGTCCCGTGGTAGATCTTTATTCCCTCTTGTTCCAGTACTGCTTCCTCCACCCAAGTTTTGGTTGGCTTGAGGGTTTCTGCTGGAATGTCAAAGGGTTTTGTTTCTGCAAGAGCATATTTGATTGTCGGTCTTTTTCTCTTTGTTGCTGATAACTTGGCGGAATCCATGGATCCTGTAACTCCAATTTCAGAAGTTAGCGTCTTTTTAGTACTGAAAGCCGAAATGAAGCTTTTAACTATTCAAATGACTTGAAAATTGAAACATGAGCTATTTAGGGCCTAAGGATGCAGGGTAGGTGAAAAAATATGCAAACTGGGCTCAAAATCATGCTGGAGACATCATACGCGTATGATGTCTTTTGTGTCAAAATGACTTCATATTGGTTGTGCTTGTAGCTGATAGTGTATACATGAGTATCATATGCTTGGATTTGAGTTTAGATCCCATTTGGTCAAGTTTTGGCCAGTTTAGTCCAGTTCAGGCTCTTGGCAAAATTTTGAAAGGGAAATGGATTTTATGATCCAAATTGGATAAAACTTGGTGGTTCACCTTCAAATGTCATGTAGATCACTTCTGTTTGGTGGTTGAAGCCCTGAGGTGCCAAAATCACATAGTGAGACATCATACGCGTATGATGTCTTTTAGTGTATTTTTGGACCAAATTTCTCTATAAGCTTGGATATGGCTTTAGATAGGCTTATTCAGTGGATTTATGAATTTTGGATAGATTTTGGGCTAAAAATGGCTCTGGAGACATCATACGCGTATGATGTCTTTTTCATCAATTTTTCATGGGATTGATTCTGTGGACTCCCCATGTACTAGTGAAGGACTATATCTACTCAAATCTTGGTTTGGACTTGAGTATGTTGAATTTGGGCTAAAATAGGCTTTGGATGAAGGATTTTCCCTCAATTGGGCTAATGGGGTGATCCACTTGACCAAATGGTTCCAAATTTCATATGTAGCATGTATTAAATATATACAATGGATGTATGATGTCAAATGAGCAGTTTTGGCTCTTTAAGTGCAAATAGACATCATACGCGTATGATGTCTTTTGTGTCAAAATGGTGCTTTTTGGTTCCAGATAGCTTATAGATGTGTTAATCAACAATCCTACAAAGTTTCAATGAGTTTGGAGTTATTTTGACAAAATTAGGACCAAAAATCAAGTTTATGGCCTACTTTGCGTCTTTTTGGTTTCCCTTGGGTTTTCTAACTCCAATTCTCATGATGCTTGGTTCATAGGATGTGATTAACATGTGGAATGAGGCTATGCACTCAATTGTTGAAAAGGATGTGAAAATCATGCTGTGAGACATCATACGCGTATGATGTCTTTTCTTGAAATGTTGGTCTTTTTGTGCAAAGAATGCTTTGTGCTAGTGCCCTGAGCCCTGCTAACTAGTTTTCAACTTAAAAAGTCATCAGTTTAGCTAAAAAGACCCCTTATAGGCATTTCAGTCTCCGAAGTCGTCTTTTTGCCTTGGAGTTGAATTTCTTCAACTTTTCTTCTCGAGAGTTGCATTTCCAACTCATTGGATATGTTGTGAAGCCACCTATTTGGTTGAACTTGACTTTGGCTCCCCGTTCTCCATCTTTCTCCATTTGGTTGCCCGAAAGCGTCTTTTTCACCATTGGTAAGTGAATCAGCTTTCTTTTGGGTTTTGCTTGCAACATAAGTCATCCATGTATATTTGAAGCTGCTTGTGAAGTTTCATGTCATTTGGTCGTCAATTTTAGCCGTTATGCCAAAATGACGCTTTGTGTGTCTGCAGCCGAATCGGTTGTTCCGACCTACTTTCGGTGATCCAAACCCGGAGATACTCCATGGTTGCATTGATCTCGATGTTGTTAAGCTTCCTGAGAAGTTTTGTGTCGTTTCGACAACTTTTTCCTGTTTGCCTCTTGCAGGCTCTGTTGACCTAGGGTTTTTCCAGTCGTTCTTTCTCGAGCTTTGAGTGTTAGAAACCCATCTTCTATGTTAGGGTAACCCACCTCTAAGTTCTTGCAAGGTTTGGTTAGGCGGTTGTGCCCCTACCTAGCGTTCCTCCCCATTCCCCGTCTGCTCTTGTTTCTTGGTTTTGGTCAGTTTTCGCGACAAAAGTTAACGATAAGCATTAAAAGCTTATGGCAACGAGTCTACCTCTCATATCTGGTGTCCTCTGAGCTCTCGTAGCAGTCGTAGAAGGCGGTAGAAGGTCGGATGCTCCTGTGTGCTCTTTGCTCTCTCCAAGAAGGTAATAGTGGAAATGAGCTTGAAAGTGATGTGAAAAATACTTAACTTCGGACTTCCCGGATCACTTGTTACCAAATTTGACATGTGCTCCTATCTCGTCGTGAAATGCACTTTAGGATTTGAAATTTCTCAATTTGGACTCCGTTTGACCTGTTTCTGAGAAATCTGTCCACTTTGCCAAAATTCTGTCATTTCGGGCTTTCCGCAACTTTTTCAGAATTGTACCTAATTTTTACCATGGGTTGCCCTTGTCATTAGGACCATCACCGTCTATTCTTTTCTTTTTTTCCGATCTCATTTCACCTGCTTTTTTATTTTTCTTTTACTTTTATTAAGAAAATCATAAAAAATAAAGGAAAATAGCAAATTGAAGCCAAAAAATTCCAAACATACACAATAAATAGCTAGTAACCCTGTGTATATGAATATACACTTATTTGTGATTTATGGACTTGAATTACCACTTTTTAGCTCCAAAAACACTCTTGTTTAGTGATATTTACACGTCTAGAGACCCAAATTCATCATTTGATCTCTTCTTGTTGCAAAACAAGGTATATAAGGGCATAAATATTATCAATATCCGCAATCAAACATAAAAATTGCAAAATCATGTAAGACACTGCCCTTGTAATATAATTTTTGTTTTTCTTTGTTTTCGGCGCTTATAGCTGCTTTGTAACTCGTGTATGCCTGTATACCTCCCCCCCTCCTAGTCTGAGTCCTCCCGGACGACTATGAAGTGTCTGTGGGCGAAGCATTGTAGTTGTTTTGGTCATAAATTCCCAATGCAATTGCAGAGCGATGATACAACAGTCTTTCCAATAAAGCTGCTCTTTGTTTGATTGAAGGATTGGTGGTCGGGTTTTGGGTTGGTGATACTTCGGTAGTAGAATCAGTAGATGGATTCATCTTTACCCTGTTGTTCTTTTGCACTATCCAAATCTGCTTCCGCTTCGCTTGTGCTTGCCACAAACTCTTTGCGACCCAAACCTGCTTTGTCCTTTGTGTTGATTTCCTCGCCTTGAAATACCTAGGAGTGTCCGTTGATTGTACTGAAGGGAGTTCCTGCTTACAAATCTTTGGGATCCAAATTTGCTTGCTATAGCTTTGTGCCGTCATGAACTTCTTTGGAATCCAGATCTATTTCACTGTCCTTGATTGTCTGGAATCACTCTGTTGTCTGGTATTGAAGACTCTGCTTTCCACCTTTGTGTTCTCTGGCACAACCTTTTTTGGTCTCCATACCAACTTTGACTCCGTTTTTTCCCAAGGTTGAGCTGTTATATTATTGCTTGTCTTCCTTATCCACTGTTGAGAATTCCTCGTTGAAGAGTAATCCGGTTGTATAGAAACTTTTGGTTGCCATTGCTTCTTCTTTTTCTTTGGTTGTTGTTTACCTTTGTTCTTGGATTCTTCCTTTGGAGTTGTCTCTGATCCTTTGGTGAACTTAACTGATTGACTTTCACCTTCGTATTTGATAAGCACTGATTTAGAACTCCAGTCAATCATTGCATTGTATTGCTTCTGCCATGGTTGTCCTAGCAATAATGGATGTTGTGTAGCTTGGTTTTCAACCACGTAAAACATATGAGGATACACATAATGGTTAATCTGTATATGTAAAATTGTGCATCCGACAGTTTTGATTGAATTCTCAGAGTAACTCTTTAACTCTTGCTTGGCAGTTTGTAGTTTAGTGTCATTTGTCAATTGTCTATACAAACTGAGTGAAAGTAGGTTAGCTTGAGCTCCTGAATCCAAAAGTGCTCTGGCTTTGATTTGGTTGGTTCCTACTTTGCATTCAATGATGGATTCTTCTTTGTCATTATCCATTTCTGTTATACTGACTGCGTTTATTCGTATTGCTCCTTCATTGCGCTGTTTCTGACGCAGTAGTCTTCTTTTCTCCATTCTTTCCTTCGCCTCGGCTTGCGCTTCCTCCTCAATCTTTTTCTTTTTCTGGACACGCAACTTTTCTTGATGTATTTTGAGAAGCATGTCTTGGGTTAGTGGCAAAAGATACTTTTTCACTCTGCATCCACTAATCCAATTGGGCATTTCTTCTCCGTCTAATGTAGCAAGCTTGACTGCTCCACTTGGTGATAGATCTTTAATCACCAGAGGTCCCATCCCTCGCTTTTTAAGCTTCTTAGCATGTTGTTTCAGAGTGTAAACTAGGACATAGTCCCCAACCTTAAACTCTTTAGTCCGCACATGCTTATCAAAAAATTCCTTTCGTCGCCTTTTTTGAGCATAGATAGAAGCTACTGCTTTTAGGCGAAGCTCGTCTAGCTTTTCCAGGTCATCTATTCTATCAAAAAGCTCGTGCCCTGTCCACTCTAGATCCTTAGCCACCCTTAAGGTTGAAATCAAGAATTCTATTGGTAAGATAGCATTTAGCCCAAAAACCATGTTATATGGGGTCGTTCCTATTGATGTTTTATATGCTACCCTATATGCCCATAATGTTGAATGCAACTTCTGGTCCCAGTCAGTTCTCGACTCAGATACAATCTTCGTGAGGACCGTGCATATGGTTTTGTTTGTTGATTCAGCTTGTCCGTTTGCTTGTGGATGATACGGGGCTGATTTCCTATGGATTACCATGAATTCATCTAGAAGGATCTTTATCACTTCATTTATAAAATGTGTGTCTCGATCACTTACAATTTCTATTGGCAATCCATATCGTACAAAGACGTATTCATATAGAAACTGTGCCGTGGTCCTGGCATCTGCTTTTTGAGTTGCCTTTGCTTCGACCCACTTTGTTAGATAGTCTGTAGCCACAATGATGTATTGTGCATGAGTCTTATATGCAGGAGGTGAAATGGGTCCGACATAATCAATCCCCCATTTTGCAAAAGCTCTTGCCCCCATCATTGGTCTAAGCGGCATATCATCTCTTTTAAGTGGTACTTTGGTCCGTTGACAGTCATCACACCGTTTAACGTATTCCTCAGCGTCCATATGTAATGTTGGCCACCATATTCTTGCGGCTAAGACAAGTTTTGCTGTCTTATCACCTGAGAAATGGCCTCCACCTACTCCTCCATGAGCTTGCTCCAGGATTATCACATACTCAGACTCTGATGCGCAAATCCTAAGCTGGTTGTCTTTACCTCTCTTATAGAGTTGATCTCCTATGAAAGTGTAATCTCTAGCTTCTGTCTCTACAGATTTCTGACGAGCTTTTGACGTTCCTTCTGGGAAAGTTCTATTTGTGAGATATCCAACAATATATTGACTCCAATCTGGAGAGATCATTATTTGATATAATGTCGAATACTCTGCTGGCGGTTTTGATGAACATACAATACATACAGTGACATATTCATGTACGCTTTCTTTCATTCCTGGCCAATAGACTCCCAATTGTAACAAATTCCTATATGTGTTCCTTCTTGAACAATGAAATGCACATTCCTGAACATGTGCTTCGCGCAGATATATATTATATTCCTCAGGATTGATGCATAGTCGTAAAACATGATCATTTCCCAATTGATACAACCTTCCTGCAACCAATTGAAGATTCTTGGATTGCTGAATAGCAATATAATTCTGGTTGTATTCTCCTCTATCGAACTCTCCTCCATGGGTTAATAGGTTAATGACATTTTGAGACCACTTCGGTATCATTTCTATGTTGAACAAGTACGCGTCTGGCATGTCGTCATCTACTCCTATAGGGTCTTCTCCATTCGTCAATCGCGAAAGATGATCAGCTCTAAGATGTGTTTTTCCTTTCTTTACTACTACCGTGAAGTCGAATTCCAGTAAGATAATGAACCATCTCACTATTCTTCCCGTATTGCATGGTTTATTCACTAGGTAGAGCAAGGCTTGGTGATCCGTAAAAAACACAAACTTGTTGGCTAGAAGATAATGCCGAAATTTCTTCACAGCATATATCATTCCTAATCCTTCTCGCTCTGTTGTGGTGTAATTCTTCTCTGCATTGTTGAGCTGTCGACTAGCGTAACAGATAGGAAAATCCATGTTTCCTTCTTCTGGCTGAGCCAGAATGCATCCTATTGCATATGCCGAAGCATCTATATGCACATGGAATATCTTCTCCCAATCTGGTGAGTTCAAGACTGGAGCAGTAATGAGTGCCTCTTTCAATTTCTTGAACGATTCCTCACACTCCTCTGTCCATTCGAAGTTCACTATTAGCCTGTAAAGTGGTTGGCCTATTATAGCGTACATGTAAATGAATCGTCTATAATATCCGCAATGTCCCATAAAGCTCTATACTTGTTTCGCATTGGTTGGTCTAGGCATATCCACTATAACCTTAAACTTCTCTAAATCCGTGGATATTCCGTTTTGTGAGACAATATGTCCCAGAATTCTGCCCTGTCGGACCATAAACACACATTTCTCAGGATTGAGACAAATGCGATATGTCCTACATTTCTCAAATACTTTTCTTAGGTGTTCTAGATGCTCATCTCTCAGAAGAGAATGTACACATAAGTCATCCATGTATATTTCTAGAAACAACCTTAAGTATTCTTTGAAAGCATGCGTCATCAGCCTCTGGAAGGTTGCGGGAGCATTGGTTAGACCAAAAGGCATAACCCGATAAGCATAAAATCCCCACTCCGTTGCAAAAGCTGTTTTATGTTGATCTTCCAGTGCTATGGCTAGCTGGTTATATCCTGAAAAACCATCAAGAAAAGAGTATGCTGTTTTCCCTAATACACGCTCTAGAACATGATTAGTTATCGGCAAGGGATAATTGTCCCTGATTGTTGCAGCATTCACTTTCTTTAAGTTGACACACACTCGGAGTTTTCCGTTCTTCTTGGGTACCACCACAATCGGAGATACCCAATCGGTGTGTTCAATCTCGTATATGAATTCAGCTTCCATTAGCTTATCTATCTCTTCTTTGATTCGCTTAGCAAATGTATCATTATATGTGTATGGTCTTTGTCTGCTAGGCTTTGCGTCTTGTTTCAGTGGGATTGTGTGTTGGCATATCGATGGGTCAACTCCCTTTAAGTCCTTATAAGACCATGCAAACACATCCCTATACTCTCTGAGAAGACTCAAAAGTCTCTCTTCCTCGCTTGGAGACAAATCTGTGGCTATGTACACCGGTCTAGGTGGCTCACCTGGAGCTGCTAAATCAACTTTTTTTGCATCCTCCGGTCCGTCATAAGATTCGTTCTCCATCCTCTCTCGAATAGGTGGGGTTAATACCACCTTCCTATCCTCTATTGTGAATTTCCTATAGTGAGAGGGAACATCCATGTTTTCCTTGATTTTGGCGTTTTTGTCCTCTCCACTCTCAATTTCTGTCGTCCAAACTTCTTTCAGAGTTTTCTTGAGCTCTCTGTACTTGTTTCTACGTTCTAACTTGGACTCCGTGTGTTCTCTGTTGCGCTTGTTCTTTTCTGATTTTTCAGTTTCAGTTTTCGTTCCATTCCTTTGAACTCGATTTCTTGAGCCTCTTTTGTTTTTTCGTAAGCTCTTTTGATCATTGCCTCTCATTCTTCCAGAAACCTTGTCCTTAACACAATCTTCCGCCTTTACTAGCATTAGGAATTGATTTTTTCCTCTTATTCTAGGCATCGGATTGGTTCTAACCCCCTTTGTTTTTCTCTTTGCTCTATAGCGTTTCTGGCGTTGTTTAGTTTGGTTCAAAAAATCATAAAATCGGACATCCGTTATAGTTTCTTCGTTTCCGCTTGAACTGTCCGTTGACTCGTTGTCTGCTTCATTTCCCCATTCAGGATGATCGGGAATGTCGTGAAACACCTCTTCTTCATCTTCCTTTTCCAGTGTATCGTTCTTTTCAGTTTCTTTTTCGAGTACAGTTCTCAACATGAAGTACGGAACCACGTCGTACCCGTCCTTGTCGCAAAATTTCGTTGTGGGACCATCCGGAATTGCACAAACATCTAGGGTTGCTAGAATGTGTGTCCATTCTAATGGTTCAAGCGTGTCCTCTGGAAAGGGTTCTCCTACATAAGTTTCGTCTTCGATAGCCCTTTCTAAAACACATTCTTCTCATTTCAGACTTCCACATTTGGAAGCTCCACACATCCATAACTCCTTGGGTTTGCCTAACCAAGCTGGAAATTCGGATCCCGCCAAAGTAGCTGAATCAAACTCCTCCACCGGTGTTCGGTTCACATCTTTGTAGCTATGGTCTTTCAGGTTCACACGTGTAGTGGTTTCCATATTTCTCAGGTATATGTGATCGTAGCCCCAATCCTGGACCATTTTCAACTGTCTCATGAATGGTCTTCCCAGTATGATATCATAGTTATTCTCCTTGCCAAAATCGACAATAGCAAAAGTATGTTCGTATTCAATGCCGCAAGAAGTCACTACAACTTTCTCTAATAACCCCATAGGTTTCTCCATGTGTCCATCTGCTAATTGGAGTTTCAACCTAGTCTTCCTTATTGCTGGTTTCCCCCATTTTTTCCAGATTTCTTTTGTAGCAATGGCTACCCCAGCTCCGCTGTCTAGTATTGCCATCGTGTTTACTCCTTGGAATTCAACTGGTAAGGTTGTATTCCCCTCTTCACCTTCGCAATACTCTCCGACCTTGTTTAAGGGTACATGCTTAGCGTTCTTTTGTGGTTTACTCAGCTCTTGTATACCCTCTTGCAATCTCGATGTTGGGTCTTTTACCCCAAATTTCTCCAAGCATTTTCCTACAGTGGTCCACATATGTGGTCTTAACCTCAAAAGCTCAGCTAGAGAGATAGTGCATGTCACTGGTGTTGACAAGATCTCTATCAATCCTTGCGAGTCCATGACTTTTTCTGATGAGATTCTTCGTGAGGGAAGTGCTCTAGTCTCGGATTTTGCTTCATACTCTCCTAAGTACGAAGGTAAGGTATTCAGTGAGTGAGGTTTGCTCTCCATTGTTCTAACAGAGCCCCCATCTCCCCAGTAAGATTGCAGATCCAAGTCCACTTGAGATCCTGCCTCAAATTCCACTATGGGAGGGTTCCTGATGTCCTTTTCCCAATTTGTCTGATTAGCTTGGAAACTTAGCTCGTTTGCAAAGTTTGCCTCTCTCACTTGTTTCCAAAATTCATTGTAATCCTCATCTCTTCCGTAAGACCTCTGTATGACTGGATGAAAACTCTCTATCTCCTGATCGGTTGTGTTCAACACTATGCGATCATCCTTGTGTGTATTTTCAGGCTTTTGTGCACTGGGAGTCTTTTCAGCTACCCGTGAAACGATAGTCTCTTGCTGAATTGGGTTTTCCTTTCCACAATTCATTGTTTCTTTTGGTGGTTCTAATAAGGCTTGTGCAGTCTCGATCATTCTCTGGCACATTTCAAGTCTCTGCTTTTCCAATTCCGCGTTTGGGTATGTCATCCACCTCTGTTCTTGTGTTTGGTTGTTCTTTAACCTAGCTTCGTAAGCTCTCATCAGTGCGTCCAATGGTTCGTGTACTTTGTCGACTAGCACTGATCCCCCTGAGCTTAAGCTCGTTGTTTCTTTGATACTCTTTTGTTTCGTTCTTTCCGGGCTCATCTCTCGTTTCCCGTTTTGACTCTCAAGTTTTTCTAATCTATCTTTAGTTCGCTTTAGTTCCTCAGCTAGAATAGCGTCTTCACGTTCTTTTCTCAACTTCATGCGTGCTTTTCTAGCTTTCCATGTGTTTTTCTGACTCCGCGGTCCTGGACTAACCATTTCAGTCGCTAACTTTCCATTCTCAGGTTCTCTAGTGGTTTTCTTAGCTTGAGCTCTAGTAACAACTTGTGTTGGTATCAGAGTTTCATTTTCAGACCCACTACTGGTAGGAATAGTTTCTAGCATATTCAATGTCGTCTTTTGCACTTTGTTTGGATTCTTTGAACAATCCTCAATGAAGTGAGTAACCCCACACTCAGTGCAATAAGCGTTAATTCTAATGATTTCCGTATGTGGGCAAACATTCATCAGATGGTCACCTCCACACTTGTAACAGGGCCCTAGTGCTGGTCTTGGTCCCATTTGATTCGTCCTTTCTGGATAGGATGGTCTTTGTCCTGTTAACCCTCCATGAGCTATGAACATCAATGTTCTTGCGTCCAAATTGTACCTCTCTTCATCAGAAGCACTTGTAACTGTTGGTATTCCAACATTCCCAATCATGCCCCATGGTTCTGGTTGTTTGGGTTCTTCGAGTGGGTAATACACAGTTGGAGACATGTGTGCACCAGATTCTTCATAATAGGCTTGAACAGGCACTAAGGCTTGTTCTTCCTGATTCTCTAAGGTTGGTGCATATTTAATGCCTACTGGTCTTGCTCCTGGTAAAGGTGGTTGTTGTCCCAATACCGGTTGTGGTCTTTCTATCCCCATAGGTCCTGGCACATATCCCGTTGGGTATCGATATACTGGATGTACTTGAGGTGGTGCTAATTGAGCAGGAGGTGCATACTGACGCTCCCTTACATACCCTTTGTTGTAATAGCACTCCTCTGTTGGATGGTTTGTCCATTTTTGTTCAATAGCACACCATTTCAGTGTTTTTGGCAATGGTTTTTGGTATGGTGCCATCCTTTTTAGAGCATCTTCTATCATTTGCTCTACATTTGGCATGGTTGTTGTTTGAACATTCTTTTTAGTGGTAGTCTCGCTCGCTACAGAGGAGGAGCTACTGGATGCAAAATCTGTATCCGCTGACACCTCTCCATAAAACGTACAGTTATCCACTAAGTACAATGCTTCTCTCGTTACTTGCTCGAAACTTGTACAAGCTTTCAAGTGCAAGTCCTTCTTGAGAGTGTCGTTTCTCAGTCCCTCAATAAAGAGAACAGATAGTCTGTCATCTTGTGGTCGTTCACGTACTGGACATCTCTCAATGTATTGTTTGAAGCGAAGTGAAGCTTCCTTCACTTTTTCGTGTTCTCTCTGCTTAAAAGCATATATTTGTGAGACTGTATCGTGCTTAATCCCTCATTTTGAGAATTCCTCAACAAACTCTCTTAGCAAATGGTCAATGTCATGGAATCCCCCTATGTTCAGTGGTTGAAACCATGTCAGTGCCGTACCTTCTAGAGTAAGACCAAATCCCTCGTATTGTGTATGGAAATCTGTTATCTGCTCAGCTCTTAAGACTTACTTAAAGAGTGACACATGTGCATACGGATCTCCCGAACCACCATACTTCATTGGCATACACTTCGCTACTTGAGATGGTCTCATACGTCTATGGTCTGCTACCAATCTCATTGCTCCTGTGTCCCGGCTAAAGCTTTCTCTAGCATCATGGACTTCATGGGTTACCCTTGTCGGTTCCCCCGCCCTGAATCTACTACTAGGAGGTAAATGTGATGGTTCCGCTTCGAACCTTGGACCTGGAGTGGTATACGTGGGGATTGGAACTGCACTACCTCGATTCATATCCATTGACTCTCTGGAATGTAATGATCCCATTGGTCCGGGCTTCGAGTACTGAGGTTGACTGAAAGAGTCAGCAGCCTGAGTTCTTTGTCCTCCTGTCGTCATTGGGTTTTGCCCTCCATTTGTTGGTGCTGGTCTTTGTGAGCTAGAAGTAACATAATACTGATGTAGTGGTCCCCCAAAGTATGTATATCCTTCTAATTCTTTCTTGCCCATTGTTGAGTATTGCCTGCCATACTTGTCGTAAGCGACAATTTTCACTTCCGATCCCTCTGTGTAGATAAAGACATAAAGTCTTTTTTGGTCTGTCAACTCTCCAGTGTAGGGTTCTTCACATCTATAATAGAGATCCTGCTCCCCATTATTATATTTGTATAGCCCCACATAGATGTTATCAGTGTTGATCCTTATAGTTTCATTCTCTCTTCTTAACCTCGCATCAGGGAAGTTCATTATTGGTGCTTTCTCCTCAAGTTCTTCATCTACTTTGGCTTTGGTGCCCATCAATCCCCACTTGTCCACAATGTTAGGGTTTAGGACTACCAAGTACATGGTACCCTCGTCATCTAGATATCTATCTCCGCTATAGCTCACAGGCACTAAGTCCTTGAACTCACTAGGTCTCTCCTCTATCTTTACACAATAGCGGTCCATTCCATCTTTGTAGATCTTGGCACCTTGCTCATTGTCGTACTGGTATTTTATGAACAATAGCTTCATTGTGGCGGAAGGGTTTGATGATCCTGCTGCCATATTTTCTCTGTTGTTCAGGTTCAAGTGTTCCAAGTGTTCGGTGAAAATCTCGTAAGATCTCTCCGAAGAAGTATCAGAGACACTTCCTTCAAAGATTGGCTCTAATGGTTGCACCCAACTTTGGTTTACACTTCCCTCGGTTGATATGACACTTGCTGGTTCCCCTTGTTTTGGTTGGTTATTCTGGAGGTTCCTGCCCGATCTCAAATTCATCAATTCCCCTAAAGGACTTTAACTTTTCCGTCTCGGCAATTTGTTTTCCCCAAGTTTTTGTGGTCAGAATTGATCCAAACTGACTGATACTTGGTCAATTGTTTAATCTTGTCAGTTGGACAACTTCTGTTTCATCAAGTGAGAATTTTGTTGCAGTTATGCTGAAAAAGACATTATACGCGTATGATGTCTTTTTTCACAGATTTAGACTACTTTGGTTATGCTCACTCTCAGTAGCCCCCTTATGCTCTTTCCACTCACAAAATTCAGTTTGAACTCTGTTTGAGCAAATTATGGCTAATTTAGGCTTTTCTTGGCAATTTTCCGCTTTTGACTTGTTTTTTGGGTCAATTGTGATCCAAATGGGATGAAACTTGAAATATAACCTCTAGACAGCTATTACAATGGATCTGTGTTGGCAAAGTATCAAAATATGTCCAAAATTAGGTCAAAGACATCATACGCGTATGATGTCTTTTTCATCAATTTAGGTCAAAACTTGATATTTATGCTTCCTACAGTGCTTGTAACAATCTTGTCAGGTCAGATATAAAAAATAAGCAGTGGATGTGCCAAAAGACATTATACGCGTATGATGTCTTTTATCCCAAATTTTGACTATTCTTGGTTTTAAGCCTTCTCCAATGTTTATAATTGAGTTTCAAGTGTTTTTGTCAGGTTTGAATGTAAAAACAAGATCTGAATCCAAAATTTCCTATTCTTTGCGTTTCTTGGACTCCGACTTGTCTTTTCAAGTTTCTTTGAGTGTTAATGCTCTTGTTTTAAGTTGAAATTAGGGTATAGCCCCCCTTTTGAACACTCTGGTAAAGTCAAAATTTCTGTTTTGGTCTCTGTTTGGTCATTTAGACATCATACGCGTATGATGTCTAAAGTTGCAGATTTCCAGTTTTTTGGCACAGAATCCTTCTTAAAGCTTTCTCAAGTGCTCAGCAACTCCCAGATACACAGAAAATTTCTCTGACTTTTGTTTATTGCAAGTTTCACTACTAACTCGACGGTTTAGTGATCTAACATGCAATCAACCATATCAAGCAATTACTCCAATGATTATTAGCTATAGATCAGGATCAAATGAAGTCCTACCTAAGCTATTCCTAATCATAAAATGGGTTTGGTAATTGTGATTTTAAAGAGATCCACTGCCACTCACGGACTAGAAAATTCTTCTTCTATCAACAACTACTCAACACCAACAAAACAACAAACCAATCTAAGCTAAACTAAAAATACTGTCAACACGGAAGACCCAGGAATACCCCACTTCCTAGTATCTCTCGAGATCTTCGGAGTCCACCACTCCTAGATCTTTTCTAACTAAAGTATACAAAGTAGTTTATACGACTCACCTCGTAGGATTAGTCTAAGGTCACCTACTTAGGGCTCTCGTCCCCGGCAGCGGCGCCAAATGTTAAGGCGGTTACGCCGCTAGCGGAAGCTAAATAGCGAGAACTCAACCAACAACAGAATTTGTCAGACGAGGACGAAGCTTGACCCACAGGCGCATGGAAACAACAAGGTGGGTGTCAAATCACCTAATCGACCTTCTAATGACAATCACTACTAAGGAAATCAAATCTAAGTTCTAAAATACGCAAGTGACTGAAATCCGTACTACGAACGAATGCTATACGAAACAGGATCTAGTATCATTGAATCGATCTCAAACTCAAGGGGAAGTCTATACACTAGGTAAGAACAACACCCTTAAGACTTGAACTACAAAATCAACCTATAACCACTCCGTGCGGTAAACGCGTATGAAGACAGGCCGAAAAATACAGGTGATCGAAACTTGACCCCGATGGTACTAATGCGTAGCTCTACTCGTTGTGGTTCTATAGATATGGTGCACGCTCTATTCCGACACACGAGTTGGAAGAAAACTCACACTGAAGCTCGTAGGTACTTACCACACATAGAAGCCGATAGCGCACACTCTTGGTATCAGTGCGTAGCTCTCGCCGTTGCTAACACAATGGCGGTGTCGCTTCTCCAATGGCGGCTCCGTAGCTCGCGTAGCAAGTAGATAAGACTCACTCTCTCTTAGACACAGTCACGGCGCTCAAAAACTCACTTTGATTAATAATCTGAATCCCCTTAGGTTACAAAACTTTGGCTTATATACCTCAGCCTTGGAGGTGAGAACATCTCTAACTAATTACATCAGCAAGTGAAATTACTTCGGGATTACAAGCTGGAAACTCAATTGAGTCCCGTTACTTAATGAATGGCTCAATTCAAAATCAATGTCGGAAAGACATTTATTACAATCAATGGTTACAAAAATGATGAGTGTGAGCAAAAATGTGGGTATGATCCTCTGCTGGCTCAACACCAGGTCAATAAATCTAGGACTCTAATGAAGTTGTTTCCTAACATAAAGATGAAATCCCATTGAAATATTTAGAATCCCTAAACAACGCCTTTTCCCCCGCATTTAAGAGACACGACCACCATCCATAAACCCATAAATATGATATGAGACTTAGTCTAAACTAACTATTAATCTTGTGGGCACGTACATTTGAGACATCTCGACTCTTGGCACAATGAGCCTCTAATTTCCCTTCTCTTAATAAGAGGGACTGGAGAGTTTCTTGACTAATCGAGACCACCCATCCTTGATTGGCAACCTGAGCCATCCCCCACTTTCCACCCCACACTCACACTTTTTAACTTATTTTCTAATTACTACCACACTGTTTACATATATAAATAGTGTTCCTTAATTAATTCCAAACACGTGTTCTTTTATACAGCCCTTCAAAAAATACCAAAACAATTCAAACAATGCCTAGAAGATAGCCCTATAATTCAACAAAATTAACTTTTCCAAACTCTCATGAGTTGCCGCTACCCGCGGTGTTGGGCGGTTACGCCGCTAGCGGTGGCTATGATAGCAAGAACTCAACCGAAAAACAAGAATGTCAGACGAGGACGGAGCTTGACCCGCAGGCGCATGGAAACAAATAGGTGGGTGTCAAATCACCTACTCGACCTTCTAATGACAATCACTACCAAGGAAATCAAACCTAAGTTCTCAAATACGCAAATGACTGAAATCCGTACTACAAACAAATGCTATCCGAAACATGATCTAAAGTCATCCAATTAGCCTCAAACTCAAAGGGGGGTCTCTACACTAGGTAAGGACGATACCCTATGAATCTACAATACAATCTCAACCTGTAACCACTCCATGCGATAAACGCGTATGAAGACAGGCCGAAAAATTTAGGTGACCAAATTCCAACTCCGATGGTACTAATGTGTAGCTCTACTTGCTGTGGTTCTATAGATATATGGCACGCTCAATTCCGACACACAGGTAGGGAGAAAACTCACATAGAAGCTCGTGGGAGCTCACCTCGCGTAGAAGCCGAATGCACGAACACTTGGTATCGGTGCGTAGCTCTCGCCATTGCTAACACAATGGTGGTGTTGCTTCTCCAATGGAGGCTCCGTAGCTTGCGTAGCAAGAGGATAGACTCTCTCTCTCTCTCTCTCTCTCTCTCTCTCTCTCTCTCTCTCTCTCTCTCTCTCTCTCTCTCTCTCTCAGACACAGTCACGGCACTTCAAAACTTATCTTGATTAATGATTCAAAAACTGTCCCTTAGGTTTACAATAATTGGCTCTTATACCTCATCCTTGGAGGTGTGAACACATCTCTAATCTAATTACATAAGCAGGTGAAACTACTTGGGGAATACAAGATGGAAACTCAATTGAGTCCCGCTAATTACAATGAATCGACTCCATGAAAAAATGAAATGTCGGAAATATATTTATTACAATAAGTGTTTACAAAAATATGAGTGTGAGCAAAAATGTATAGGTGTAGTCCTCCGCTCAACACTCCCCCCCTCCGCATTCATGTCGTCCCTGACATGCCATCCTTTGCTTTGTCTTTAGTGGAGTCCCGTCGATTTCGGCATCTGAAGATGTGACTCGTATCTCAGGTTTCCAATGGTCAGTGTAGGGCCGAATATCTTACTTTCATGAATAAAGAAACCAGTATAGAATGCCTCCTCAAAGGCCTGCATGTGGAATCTCGGCATAAACATGATTCTCTGATAAAAGAGGTGTAATACTTTTGGAGATGGCTGCAAGGCTAGATCATACATCATATTTGTCACTGTGTCGGGGCCGTTGACAACAATGTTGAGCTGGTAGCTTTATCCGGCGCGAACACTTCAATGCAAGCCAATAATGTTCCGCAAATATTTTTGAGCATTTGACACAAAAGGTCAGGAGAGCCAGTAAAGAGCTTAATGGTGCCCGCTAAGGTTTTCACCATGTAGGCCTTACTTATTCTCTCTCCCACCTTCGGTCATGGCATCCTGGGGTAATTAAGCCAATTCGGCTTCTTTGCTGTGATTCTGTCATGTTCTTGCCAACTCCGGACTCGTGGCACTGGACAGAAAGTTGCATCTTCTCTAACTTCCTTGGGTGCCTCCACCAAATAGATTAGGTAGGCTGGGTACTTTATCAACCACCCTTTCCTCCATCTCGGCTGGGAGTCTACTATCTTCTTTGATTCCTCCTCTTTTGTGATGTCGCCTTCGTATAGCGCGACATACTGCTCTTCTTCTATCCTTTTCTTTGTTTTCAGCACTTCAATCTTTAGTAGAGGAAGGGGCAATGTAGATTTCATCCACTGTTCTTACAGCACCTTAGTATCCACCCCTTGAAGTCCAATGGAGAACAGGAGTCTTCTTTCCCACTCCATGGCCGCCTTTGCACTCTCTTCTGTTGCCTTCTCTATATGCTCATGCAATCTCTTTTCCTCCTCCTCGGTAAGTCTTGATGTTGTGTCCTCTTCTTGTGGAGGGGCTGGATATTCACTTGTTGTGGCTTCCCCAGTCTCTGGTAGCTCCACGGCTACCCCGCTTGTTTCTTCTTGCTGATCCTTTGTATCTTTTATCATTTTGTCTTGCAGATCTTGGAGTTGCTTTCGGAGGGCCTCATTCTCCGTTCTCAGTGCTTGGGTCTCTGATGTCAGTCGTTCTTCTGCAGCCAATGAGCCATCTGCAATGTGCAATCTCTACACTTGCTCTAGCCGCAATTGTCTTTGCAAGCTCCGGACTTGATCTTCCAGACCGGGGATTGATGCTCTGCTAGCTCTTGGTGTGGATCTAAGCCTTAGGATTGTTCTATCTTGCAGCTCCATCCTTTCTCGTAGCTCAATGAGTTCGTCCTTTGCAGCTTCCAATTCCTCATTAATTCTTTCTTTAGCTTCTTGTGCACTGGCCACCTCTCTTGAAGCATCAGCAAGTTGGAGGATTAGTCCATCTCTTTCATTTTGTGCTTCCAGGAAAGATTCCTTGAGGTACTCTGATTCTTCTAGTGCACTCTTATATTTTGTTTCCATCTCATCTTCTCTCTTTTCCTCTTCTTCTTTGCTGTCCCTCATTGTCTTTGATCGGGCTTTGATCTGTTGCAATAGTTGATGCACTTTCTGGATATCTCTTTCATCCTCATCTTCGAGCTCATCCTTTGTCTTCTCAGGTACCAACCTCTACTCTCTGTCGAATCGATTCTTGGTCCTTCTCTCCGTTCCTCTCTGTTCTTCTTGTGTTAAGGCAATGCCATACACAACCTTGAGGGCCTCTTCTTGAGTATATCCTGTGTCTATTAGAGCATCATATTGCTCTTTCTTCTCTTGAATTGGATTCGTTGCCTTCTCCTCTTGCTGTATTTTGGGCTTTTCTGGCACATCCACCTCCACTTCAGTAGTAGTTTCCTCCACTATCTTTTCCTCTCCTTGAGGACTAGACTCTTCTCCCTTGCCCTTGCCCTTGTCACCTCCTTTTAATTCAGCTTTAAGGTGCTGAACGTCTGCTTCGGTGTATGGCTCTTCTGGTTGCTGCTCCAATATAGCTTCTGATTCTTCATAAGCCTTGATATATTGATCGTACTGATCAATATTTGGTCTTGTTGAGCTAGCTCCGACTTTAGTTGGGTATGGTACCCACTTTTCCTCAAAATCTCCTTTTAAAGCTCGCTCGGCTCTAAACTGTTCAATCAGCCTCTCCATTCTGGCGGCTTTCTGGCTCTTAGTTTGCTTGGGAGCGGGTTTATTCTTCGTCTTCTTCTTGAGGGGCTCATCTGCTTCTTCTTCTGGCTCGGAAACAATCTCTAGCTTCCGCCTTGCCCTTGTTGACACTCTCTTGGTGACCTTTGGCTGGTCTTCATCTTCATCTATCTCTTTTAGCCATTTGTTTTGTGAGGGAGCCTTTGGCCATTAGTCCCTTGCTCTGATAGCTTCATAAGCTATCTTAGTCAACACTTCGGCTCCCCCAATGTACTTTGGCTTCTCGTTCTGCAAAGCAACTACTTGCTCATGAATGTGCTGAGCATAATTGACTTCCTTTGGGATGTTTCTCTTTATTGCCCAAGTGATTGTTGTGGCAATAGCATGTGGTGGTGTGGTATACTTTTGTGGACTTTTGCTGCATATGTGTAAGAATTGGTTGTAGAGCCGGCAAAGCTTTGCCGCTCTCGGATCTGTCATGTCTTCATAGATGGCATTTTGTTTCTTTGGCCCATACACTTCTATAGCTTGTCGTCTTTCTCTGACTGAGCTTCCTTTGATGTGCAGCTTCACAGCATCTGCAATGAGCTGAGGAGTGATAACCACTTCAACTTTTTTCCCATCCCAGGGTGTGAGTGTAGCCATTCCGTCTTTTTGTATGGTGGTTACCAAATCATACACTCTTTGAGCGTCTACTCCTGATGGTATGGAAGTAAAAAAACTGCGGAGATCTGCCCTTTCCAGGTATCTGCTTATCTCCTCTGTTCTGCTGTAGTCCACCAGTTTTTGGGGAATCATTGGGATATCCACTGTTTGTTCCCGTGTGTCTCTGAAAGTACCTTGGTATATCTTTATCCCCTGTTCTTCTAACACTGCTTCTTCTCTCTACGTTTTTGTGGGCTTGAGAGTCTCTGGGGGAATAGAAAATGGCTTGGCTTCTGCTATTGCTTCCCTGAGTGTTGGTCTCTTTCTCTTTGTTGACGACTTCCCCGAATCCATGGATCCTGTAACTCCAATTTCAGAAGTTAGCGTCTTTTTCAGTACTGAAAGCCGAAATTAAGCTTTTAACTATCCAAATGACTTAAAAATTAAAACATAAACTATTCAGGGTCTAAGGATGCAATGCATGTGGAAAAATATGAAATTTGGGTGCAAAATCATGTTGGAGACATCATACGCGTATGATGTCTTTTGTGTCAAAATGGCTTGATATTGGTTGTGCTTATAGCTGATAGTGCATACATCCATTCTATATGCCTGGACTTGAATTTGGGTCCCATTTGGTCAAGTTATGGTCATTTTAGTCCTGGTCAAGCTCTTTGTAAGATATTGAGAGGGAATTGGATTTTGTGATCCAAATTGGATGAAACTTGGTGGTTGGCTCTCAAATGGCATGTAGATCACTTCTGTGTGGTGGTTGCAACTCTGAATTGCAAAAATCAAGTAGGGAGACATTATACGCGTATGATGTCTTTTTGGGTAAAATTGAACCATTTTGCATTGTAAGCTTGGATTTGGCTTTATATAGGCTTAGACAATGATTTTATGAAATTTGGGTATAGTTTGGACCAAAATTGACCCTGGAGACATCATACGCGTATGATGTCTTTTGTGTCATGTTTTCATGAGATCGGTTCTGTGGGCTCCTCATATGATAGTAAAGGACTGTGTGTACTCAAATCTGGACTTGAAGTTGAGTATGCTGAATTTTGGCAAGATCAGGCTTTAAACAGAGGATTTTCCATTGATTGGGCTAATAGAGTGATCCCCTTGACCAAATGGTACCAAACTCCATATGTGGCATGTATTTGATATATATAATGTATGATGAAAAATGATCAATTTTGGCTCTGTATGTGCAAAGTGACATTGTACGCGTATGATGTCTTTTTGGCCAAAATGGTACTTTTTGGTTCCAGATAGCTTGTGCATGTGTTGAACAACATCCCTACAAAGTTTCATTGAGTTTGGGGCTATTTTGGAAAATTTAGGGCCATAAGTCAGTTTTTTGCCCTACTTTGCGTCTTTTTAGTTTCCATGGTTTTTCAACTCCAAATCTCATGATACTTTGTACATTTGATGTTGTTAGCATATAGAAAGAGTCTATGCATTCATGTGTTCAAGATGATGTGAAAATCATGCGGTGAGACATCATACGTGTATGATGTCTATTCTTGATAAAAAGTGTTTTTTTGTGAAAAGAATGGTTTGTGCTAGTGCCCTAAGCCCTGCTAGCTAGTTTTCAACCTTAAAAATCACCAGTTTAGTTAAAAGCCCCCTTTGTAGGCATTTCAATCTCCGAAGTCGTCTTTTGTTGTTGGAGTTGATTTTCCTCGATCTTTCTCCTCGAGAGTTGCATCCCGAGCTTATTTGAGGTGTTGGGAAGTCGTCTATGTGGTTGGACTCGACTTTGGTTCCTTCTTTTCCACCTTTAGCCATTTGATTGCCCGAAAGCGTCTTTTTCACCATTGGTAAGTGAAACGGATTTCTTTTGGGTTTTGCTTGCACACATGTGTCATTGATGACTATTTGAAGTTGCTTATGAAGTTTCATGGCAGTCGGTCGTCAATTTTGGCTGTTATGCCAAAATGACGTTTTGTGTGTCTGCCGCTGAATTGGTTGTTTTGACCCACTTTTGGTGGTCCAAACCTGGAGATACTCCATGGTTGCATTGTCCTCGATGTTGTCAAGCTTCTTGTGAAGTTTTGTGTCGTTTCGACAACTTTTTCTTGTTTGCCGCTTGCAGGCTCTATTCACCTAGGGTTTTTTTAGTTGGTCTTTCTCGTACTTTGAGAGTTAGGAACTCATCTTCTACACTAGGGTAATCCACCTATTGGTTCTTGCATGGTTTGGTTAGGCGGTTGTTCGTCTACCTAGCATTCTATCCATTTCCCTACTGCTCTTGTTTCTTTGTTTTGGTTAGTTTTCGCGACAAAAGTTAGTGATAAGCATCAAAAGCTTATGGAAACGAGTCTACCTCTCATATCTGGAGTCCTCTGAGCTCTCATAGCGGTCGTAGAAGGCTGTAGAAGGTCGGATGCTCCTATGTGCTCTTTGCTCTCTCCAAGTGGGTAATAGTACAAATGAGCTTGTAAGTGAAGTAAAAAATACTTAACTCTGGACTTCCCGGCTCACTTGTTACCAAAGTTGACATGTGCTCCTATCTCGTCGTGAAATGCGCTTTAGGATTTGAAATTTCTCAATTTGGATTCCGTTTGACCTGTTTCTGAGAAATTTGTCCACTTTGCCAAAATTCTGCCATTTCGGGCTTTTCGAAACTTTTCCCGAATTGTGCCCAATTTTTACCATGGGTTGCTCTTGTCATTAGGATCATCATCATCTATTCTTTTCTTTTTTATGATCTCGTTTCACCTGTTTTTTTATTTTTCTTTTACTTTTATTAAGAAAATCCTAAAAAATAAAGGAAAATAGCAAATTGAAACCAAAAAATTCCAAAAATACACAATATCTAGCTGGTAATCCTGTGTATATGTATATACACTTATTTGTGGTTTCTCGGCTTAGATAAACACTTTTTTCCACTTTTTGGCTCCGAAAACACGCATATTTAGTCGTATTTACAAACTTAGAGACTCAAATTCATCATCATTTGATCTCTTATTATTGCAAAACAAAGTATATAAGGGCATAAATATCAATATCCGCAATCAAATATAAAAAAATTGAAATCATGTAAGACACTGCCCTCGTAATATCATTTTCTTTGTCCTTATTGCTTGTAGTTCCTGTATACCTATATACCTCCCCCCTCCTAGTCTGAGTCCTCCCGGATGACTATGAAGTGTTTGAGGGTGAAGCATTGTAGTTGTTGTGGTCATGCCTGGTGAATTCAATTGTAGAGCGATGAAATAGCAATATTTGCAATAATGCCGCTCTTTGTTTGATTGTCACGTTGTTGGGCAATATTTGGGTTGTCTGTAGCACTTGTGTTGTAGAATCAGTACGTGGGTTCTTGTTTACATTTGTGTCCTTTTTGATAATCCAAATATGCTTTCGATTTTCCTGCGCTTGCCACAAATGTTAAGTATGGAGCCTAATTTGCCCTTGTAATTTTCTGTGGTAAAAGCGCACATTTGTAAGGCCCCCATTATGAGGAGAAGCCATCGTGCGTGAAGGAAAATCACTCACCGGAAACCAAAATTTTCACGGACAAGAATCAGGGGCAACTTTAGAGGCCTCGGGGGCGTAGGCCCTCGAGACTTTTCTCCCCCATCGCCGGAATATTATGGCCGGACGGCGGCCAGAAAGTGGTCGGAAAACAACCGGTCGTTTGGCCGGTGGCCGGTAGTCAATGGCCGATGGCCAGTGGTCGGAAGTCAATGGCCGGTGGCCGGTGGCCGAATTCAAAAGCGGACTTGTCTTCTCAAGGGCGGCCACACATGGGCGGATTAGAGGGTCCGATTTGGACTTATTCGCACAAGGGCGGCTACACATGGCTGCCTCTCATAAGAGAGGGCAGCCCTTTTGGCCTATAAAAGGAGGCCATTTCTACACACATTTCATAGTGTGAAGTTGATGTAACAAGGTGAGTGTGAGGTGGTGAGAGTGAAGCAAGGCGGGAGCTCCATTAAGGGTATAATCCCTTTGTAAACTACTTCTTCTTTTGAAGTGCTAAAGCCATTGAGTGGCTGCTTTCCCGTGGACGTAGCCCACATTGGGTGAACCACGTATATCGTGTGTACTCTCTCTCTCTCTCTACTCTATAATCTCTTGTGTGTGAAATCTATCTCTCTCCATTAAGTAATCTACTCAAAAATCTATTTAGCTACGTCTTATTTCATAACAACTAGTATCAGAACAAGGTTTGCTCGTAGCTAAATTATCTCAAGGAAAGGATTCCTTGAATTGAGTGGGAGTTATGGCGGAGGAAGGGAAGCTCAAGATTGAGAAGTTCAACGGCAAAAACTACCAACATTGGAAGATGCAGATTGAAGACTATCTCTACCAGAAGGACCTCTATTTGCCACTAGGAGGTCTTGCGAAGAAGCCCGCAACAATGGCAGATGAAGCATGGATTGTCCTTGATGGAAAGGCACTGGGAACAATCCGGTTAAGCTTGGCGTCAATGGTGGCCTTCAATGTTTCGGAGATGAAGACCACGGAGGACTTGATGAAGTCACTTGATGACTTCTACGAGAAACCATCGGCATCCAATAAGGTATTTCTTATGAAGCGCTTGTTCAATCTAAAGATGGCAGAGAATGGTTCAGTTGCAGAACACCTAAATGACTTTAACACAAACATAAGTCAACTTCGATCAGTGAAAATCAATTTCGATGACGAAGTGCGAGCTCTCCTTATACTATCATCTCTACCGGATAGTTGGGACAGCCTTGTGATGGCTGTAAGTAATTCTATCTCTGGTACAAATACTCTTAAGTTTGATGATGTTGTGGGTGTTCTCCTAAGCGAGGAAATGCGAAGCAGAAGCACAGGAGAATCATCAAGTGCTGCACTATCAGTGGAAACAAGAGGAAGGCCTAAGGAGAGGCTCAAAAGCCAAAAGGGTCGTGATCGCTCAAGGCGGAGCAAGTCACACACAAAGTCAGTTCTTGAATGTTGGAACTGCGGCAAGAAGGGCCACGTCAAGAAGGATTGCTGGTCCAAGAAGAAGAAGGAGACAGAGTCTCAAGACAACAAGCCAACATTGGAGGCCAATCTGGTAGGTAAAGTAGAGCAAGATGCTCTAATTCTCTCATTAGACAATGTGTCTAATTCCTGGATAGTAGATTCCGGGGCTTCATTCCATGCGACACCACACAAGAAACATTTCCAAGACTACACCAAAGGTAATTTTGGGTATGTATACTTGGGAGATGATGGAGCTTGTGAGATTGTCGGCAAAGGTACAGTTTCTTTCAAAACTGCTAACGAAAATGAATGGAAGCTTAAAGATGTTAGGCATGTTCCTTCTCTTTGCAAAAATTTGATCTCTACAGGACAATTGGACGATGAAGGTCACAACATTGCATTCGGAAACAAACGGTGGAAGATCTCAAAGGGATCTTTGGTGGTTGCCAAGGGAGAAAAAGTCGGTACACTTTACTTGTGTACTGTTAGCATGCAACCTTCAGCTTGTGTAGCAACTACAGAAGTTGACAGTGCGGTGTGGCACTACCGACTTGGGCATATGAGTGCCAAAGGAATGCAAATACTTCAAACAAAGAAGCTTCTACCAGGTTTGAAAGAAGTGGACTTAGAGTTCTGTGAAGATTGTGTTTATGGTAAACAAAAGAGGGTAAATTTTCAAAAATCAAGAAATGAAAGAAAAAATAAAAAACTTGAGTTGGTTCATTCTGATGTTTGGGGTCCTACAAGTACACCATCACTTGGTGGCTCATTGTACTATGTAACATTCATAGACGATGCGACTAGAAAAACATGGGTTTATGTCATGAAGAAAATATCCGATGTATTTTCCATATTTCAAAGGTGGAAAGCCTTTGTGGAGAATGAAATAGGTACCAAGGTTAAATGCCTCAGATCCGACAATGGAGGCGAATATTGCAGCCAAGCTTTTGAAAGATTTTGTGCTAGCAATGGCATTCGGAGGCAAAGGACAACCCCAAGGACACCTCAACAAAATGAGATTTTGGAAAGGATGAACAGGACAATCGTGGAACGAGCACAAAGCATGCTGCTACATGCAGGCCTACCGCTTGAGCTTTGGGCGGAAGCTGTAAGTACGTCTGTGTACTTAATCAATCGGTCACCCTCAACAGCATTGGATGGGGGAGTTCCAGAAGAGGCATGGACAGGTAAACCGGAGAATTATGCATTTCTCAAAGTGTTTGGGTGTGAGGCTTTCATGCACATAGATAGAAGCCTAAGATCAAAGCTAGATGCAAAGTCCAAAAAGTGTTTCTTCATTGGCTATGGAGAAGGAGACTTTGGGTATCGCCTATGGAATCCTGAAGATGGTAAAATCTTAAGGAGTAGGGATGTAATTTTTAACGAACAAAATATGTACAAAGATTACTTGGAAAGAAAACAAAAAAAAGAAACAGGTGATGAGTACATGGAGCTTGAGGACGGTGAAGACTCAAGGACTGCAAACGGTGACAATGTGCAACAACGTCAACCAAATGAGGAGGCTCAACCTATTCCCCGAAGATCTACAAGAGCAAGTAGACCTCCAGAAAGGTTTGTTCCTTCCTTCAACCATCTCTTGATCTCAGATTCTGGAGAGCCGGAATCATACGAAGAAGCTATGCAGCATGAATCCAAAGAAGAATGGACGAAGAGCATGCAAGTGGAGATGGACTCACTACATCGCAACCAAACATGGGAGTTGGTTGAGTTGCCTAAAGGTAAGCGGGCACTTCAAAACAAATGGGTGTACAAGCTGAAGGAAGAAGAAGGTGAGAAGAAAAGGTACAAGTCTAGGCTTGTGGTAAAAGGGTTTTCTCAAAAGAAAGGTATTGATTTCAATGAAATATTTTCTCTTGTTGTAAAAATGAACTCAATTAGGCTTGTCTTAAGCCTTGTGGCTGCTCATGATTTAACTCTCGAGCAAATGGATGTAAATACGGCATTCCCTCACGGTGACTTAGAGGAGGAAATCTACATGCTTCAACCAAAGGGGTATGAAGTAAAAGGTAAGGAGAAAATGGTTTGCAGATTAAAGAAGAGCTTGTATGGTTTAAAGCAAGCATCAAGACAATGGTACTTGAAGTTTGATCGATGGATGTTGGATCATGGATTCACAAGATGCAACTCGGATCACTGCGTCTACACGAAGAATTTGGGAGATGGGAAATTCATCATCCTAATGTTGTATGTTGATGACATGTTGATTACAAGTGCTAACATGTAGGACATCAAAGACCTAAAAGAGGAGCTGTCCAAATATTTTTCAATGAAAGATTTAGGTGTTGCAAAGAGGATACTTGGTATGAAAATATCAAGGGACAGGACGAAGAAGACAATAAAGCTATCTCAAGAAGATTACAGCAAGAAGGTACTAGAAAGGTTTGCAATGCAAAATGCAAAACCAGTTTCTACACCTTTGGCTGGTCATTTTAAACTAACAAAGGATATGTGTCCAAAGACACGAGAGGAGATAGCCTATATGTCTAAAGTTCCATATGTTGCAGCGGTAGGTTCTCTAATGTATGCTATGGTCTGGACAAGGCCAGACATTGCACATGCAGTGGGAGTTGTTAGTGGGTTCATGGACAACCCAGGTAAAGAGCATTGGCAAGCTGTGAAGTGGATACTTAGGTATCTAAAAGGGACAACAACAAATGCTTTGTATTTTGGAGGAATTGATATTTTTCTAGAAGGGTATGATGATGCAGATATGGCAGGTGACAAAGATACTCGAAGGAGCACTACTGGCTATGTGTTCACGGTTGGAGGCACATTAGTAAGCTGGGCTTCAAAGCTACAGAAAGTGGTTTCACTTTCTACCACGGAAGCAGAGTATGTAGCAATGACGGAGGCAAGAAAAGAAATTTTGTGGCTTCATAGATTCTTAGAAGAGCTTGGATTCAAACAAGACAATTGTGTCTTGTACAGTGATAGCCAAAGCGCTATCCATCTTGCGAAGAACTCAGCCTTTCATTCAAGGACAAAGAACATTGAGGTGAGATATCACTTCATACGCACTCTTTTGGAAGAGGGACAACTAAAGCTAGGAAAGGTGCATACAAGTGAAAATCCTGCAGACATGTTTACAAAGGTGGTCAACAAGGAGAAGTTGAGCTTTTGCTCATCTTCAATTGGCATTCAAAGATAAGAAGCCAGAATGGAAAGCAGTCACAGGTTTGGTTTGGAGATCAGTCTCCAAGTGGGAGATTGTTAAGTATGGAGCCTGATTTACCCTTGTAATTTTCTGTGGTAAAAGCGCACATTTGTAAGGCCCCCATTATGAGGAGAAGCCATCATGCGTGAAGGAAAATCACTCAAAGGAAACCAAAATTTTCACGGACAAGAATCAGGGGCAACTTTAGAGGCCTCGGGGGCAAAGGCCCCCGAGACTTTTTTTTCCCCTCGTCGGAATATTCCTTTTCGCCAGAATATTATGGCCAGACGGCGGTCGGAAAGTGGTCGGAAAACAACCGGTCGGTTGGCCGGTGGCTGGTAGTCAATGGCCGATGGCTAGTGGTCGGAAGTCAATGGCCGGTGGCCAGTGGTCGGAAGTCAATGGCTAGTGGCCGGTGGCCGAATTCAAAAGCGGACTTGTCTTCTCAAGGGCGGCCACACATGGGCGGATTAGAGGGTCCAATTTGGACTTATTCGCACAAGGGTGGCTACAAATGGCTGCCTCTCATAAGAGAGGGCAGCCCTTTTGGCCTATAAAAGGAGGCCATTTTTACACACATTTCATAGTGTGAAGTTGATGCAACAAGGTGAGTGTGAGGTGGTGAGAGTGAAGCAAGGCGGGAGCTCCATTAAGGGTATAATCTCTTTGTAAACTACTTCTTCTTTTGAAGTGCTAAAGCCATTGAGTGGTTGCTTTCCCGTGGACGTAGCCCACATTGGGTGAACCACGTATATCGTGTGTACTCTCTCTCTCTCTCTCTCTACTCTATAATCTCTTGTGTGTGAAATCTATCTCTCTCCATTAAGTAATCTACTCAAAAATCTATTTAGCTACGTCTTATTTCCTAACAACAAACTCTTTGCTACCCAAATCTGGTTGACTTTAGGTTGGGATGTCTCTGTCCTTGAATACTAAGGATTCTCTGTTGATTGTACTGAAGGGAGTTCCTGTTTACAAATCTTTGGAATCCAAATTTCCTTGCTATGGCTTTGTGCTGTCATGAACTTCTTTGGAATCTAGATCAGTTTCACTGAATTTGGTTGTCTGGAATCACTCTGTGTTTTCCACCTTTGTTCTCTCTGGCACAGCCTTCTTTGGCCTCCATACCAACTTTGAGTCTGTCTTTATCCAAGGTTGAGCTATGCGTGTATTTTCTGTCGTCTCTACCCATGTCTGACATTTCTTTTTTGAGGAGCATTCCGGTTGTGTAGAAGTGGCTTTTGGTTGCCATTGATTCTTCGTCACCTCTTTAGGTCGTTTACCCTTGTCATTGGTTTCTTCGGCTTGCACCTGTACGGTTGCTTTGGAGAACGGCATTGATTGAGTTTCCTCCTTATATTTGATGTTAACTGAATTTGAGCTCTAATTAATCATCGCATTGTACTGCTTTTGCCATGGTTGTCCTAGTAACAACGGATGTTGCGTAGCTTTGTCTTCAACTACATAACACATATGTGGATACACATAATGTTTTATCTGTACGTGCAGTACTATGCATCCGATTGCTTCAATTGAGTGTGCTGAATAACTCTTCAACTCCTGTTTGGCAGTTTGCAGCTTAGTGTCATGTTTCAATTGTTTGTACAAACTGACTGAAAGCAGGTAAGCTTGTGCTCCTGAATCCAATAGTGCTCTGGCTTTAATCTGGTTTGGCCCCACTTTACCTCGATGATGGGCTCTACTTTGTCTTCACCCATTTCTGATACACTGTCTGCGTTTATTCATAAGGCTCCTTCATTGCGTTGTTGCTGACGCAACAGTCTCCTTTTCTCCATTCTTTCTTTTGCTTCTGCTTGCGCTTCTTCAACAATATTTTTCTTTTTCTGAAGTCGTAGTTTATCTTGATGTATTTTGAGAAGTATGTCCTGGGTTAGTGGCAAATGATACTTCTTCAATCTACATCCACTAATCCAATTTGGCATTTCTTCTCCGTCTAATGTAGCAAGCTTGACGGCCCCACTTGGTGATAGATCACAAGAGGTCCCATCCCTCGCTTTTTAAGTTTTTTTGCATGTTGTTTTAGAGTGTATACTAGGACAAAGTCCCCAATCTTAAACTCTTTAGTTGGTACACGCTTATCAAAGAACTCTTTTTGTCGCCTTTTCTGAGCGTAGATTGAAGCCACGGCTTTTAATCAAAGCTCATCTAGCTTTTCAAGGTCGTTTATTCTATCTGAAAGCTCATGTCCTGTCCAGTCTAATTCCTTAGCTACTCTCAGTGTTGGAATTAAAAATTCTATTGGTAAAATAGCACTCAAACCAAAAACCATGTTGTACGGGCTCGTTCCTATCGATGTTTTATATGCTACCTTATACGTCCATAGTGTCGAATGCAATTTATGGTCCCAATCAGTTCTCGATTCTGATACAATCTTTGTAAGGACCGTGCATATGGTTTTGTTCGTCGCTTCAGCTTGTGGATGATATGGAGCTGATTTGCGATGTATTACTATGAATTTGTCTAGAAGGATCTCTATCACTTCATTTATAAAGTGTGTGCCTTGATCACTCACAATTTCTATTGGTAATCCATATCGTACAAAGACATATTCATACAGAAATTGTGTCGTGGTCCTGGCATCTGCTTTTTGAGTTGCTTTTGCCTCAACCCACTTTGTTAGATAGTCCGTCGCCACAATGATGTATTGTGCATGAGTCCTATATGCAGGAGGTGAGATAGGTCCAACATAATCAATCCCCCATTTTGCAAAGGCTCTTGCTCCCATCATTGTTCTAGGCGGCATATCATCTCTTTTTAGTGATACTTTTGTCCGCTGACAGTCATCACATCGTTTTACGTATTCCTCAACGTCCATGTGTAATGTCGGCCACCATATTCCTGCCAGCTAAGACAATTTTTGATGTCTTATCACCTGAGAAATGGCCTCCACCTACTCCTCCATGAGCCTGCTCTAGGATTATCACATACTCTGACTCTAATGCGCATATCCTAAGTTGGTTGTCCTTTCCTCTCTTATAGAGTTGGTTTCCTATTAAAGCGTAATCTTGCGCTTCTGTCAGTACAGCTCTCTGACGCGCTTTTGAGGTTCCCTCTGGAAAAGTTTTGTTTGTGAGATATTCAACAATATAATGACTCCATTCAGGAGCGATCATTATTTGATACAATGTTGAATACTCAGTTGTCGGTTTTGACGAACATGTAATACATATTGTAACATATTCATGTACACTCTCTTTTATTCCTGGCCAGTAGACTCCCAGTTGTAACAGATTCCTGTACGTTGTGAGCGGGACGAAAACACACAAAACGCCACTATAATGACCCGACACACACTCTTGGGATGATACACACACACACACACACACACACACTATGGGGCACCACTCGGCTTATACAAATCACCTGGCCGAGACAGGGAACACACCGATCAAGTGAGAGGAGAGAGACTACCCATTTACCCACTCCACACAGAGAGAGAGAGACACACACGCCCCCAAAAAAATCAGCTCAAAAGAGGAGAATTTCTGATGTTTAGATACAATTGAGCTTGGGCCAACACCAATGAGGCAAACAACTCACACAATATGGGTAAAACATGCCAGATACAATCACAAATTGGAGCAGAAGCTTCGCTCATAGGAGAAACTTACACAGCCAAAACCACAAAAAAATAGTGAGGAGTTTGGAAAAATGGACAGCGCCATCATGTCTGGAACGGCCCAAAACCCCAGTCTACAATGTCAAAGTGCTCAAATCCGACCTCGGATGAGCAGTTTACGGCCAAAACAGGCTCCAAAAACCCCAAAAACACAGTTGCGGTTGTTCCTCCTCTCTTCTACACATTTTTTGTGGTCTTCTCTTTGTTTTTTCAGTTCCCACACTTAGCTTTATTAGTTGGGCACCCTTGGCCTTTTAGATGACCTCAAACGGACCCCGAACAGGCCAAAAACTGACATCGCAGTGCAAAGTTGTCACCCTGCTGCATTCATCCGCACACTTGGCACTCGACTTTTTTCAGTAATGCATCCCACCACCACGTGAAGTGGCCCCAAAAAGTGATCCTCATGATGACCTTTCTGCATAATTATCACAATATAACATCCATGTTGTGTCTGTACTCATCCACCTACTGGACTCACCCATTCTGTGGTTTCCACTGGGACTATGAACCCTGCCTTCAATAGCTTGTCCACCTCTTCCCGCAAGGCTTCCATCTGCTCTTGGCCCATCCTTCTTAGCCTTTTCCGCACTGGCTTAGCACCTTCTTTCAGCTCTATATGCATTTCTTTGCCCTTGAATCTTTTGATCTCTTCATATGAAGTAATGAACAAATCAGAAAAACTAGCCAGCATGTGCAAATATATCTCCTTCTCCATAGTTGAGAGGTCTCCACTGATCATTTTTGTCATCAATTCTTGCTTCTTTGACGATTCAACCTTGGTTTGCATCATCCCTTCAATCACTTCATAAGGCCCTTCACTTTCATCTTCAACTTCATTTGCAAATGCGACTACACCAGACTCCTGGATTCCTTTGTCCATCAAAAGAAATGCAACATCAGCATCCTCATCACTGATGGTAGTACTATCAGTGTCCTCATCAGACACTGTGAAATAGTCTTCATCACTAGACTCGTACTCATCTTCATAAAGCTCCTCCAATCGTTTCCTTGTATCCATATTATATAGCTTCTTGGCACCTGTCTTTCCATAAAGACTAATCGTACCACGTCTCCAATCTTGATAGCTCCCAGTGCACGTAACCATGGTCTACCCAATATGATAGGATATGCTCCCAATCCTGCTGGCATCACATGAAAATCAACCACTGCCTTTTCATCATATGCTTACACTTCTAAGCTCTTTACAACACCCAAAAATTTTACTTTTTGATGGTTTGCCAGTCTAATCCGGAAACCTGACACTCCAGTTACTGTAAGACCCATCTTCTCAACGCATGAGTGTGTTATGACACATATTTGGGATCCACCATCCACATAACCTTGTCCCAATTTTTTTCTTTTATGCCACACATCTACTATTGGACAAATGTCTGGCAGCTCATCCATTGCCAACACCTTCACTGAACCTCTCTCTGGCTCTCTCTCCATTGGGTTAACCATCCTCTTCCACTGTTGCTTTAGCGTAGGCACCATCTCTATAAGCTGCCCAAAAGTAACATCTGCTATCCTGCTTGTCAGATCCTCCTTCAAGTCATAGCTTAATTGCCCATCCCCTAGTGGAAAATCTGAAACATGAAACTTGCGACGAGCCCTTCTTTTCCTCTTGGCCTTGACATCTTCGCCTTCATGGCTCTTTCCCTTCTTCTTACTAGGACCTCGGGCACTTCTTCTTTCCTTGTCCTCTGTGGTCCTCTTTCCAATAGGCATCACTAATTTATCCTCTAGATTTGATGCCTTCTCCAAGGTAACCACACTTAACACTTTTGTCTTTCCCGTTTCCTCCTGGGTTAATCCACTGGTTCCTTCCTCTCCCTTAATTTCGATGCCATAATCATTTGACCTAGTTAGCACCTGTCTTGGCAACGGATACATATCTCCCCCCATCCTTGGTGGCTTATCACATTGCGGGCTGATGTGGCCCAACTCTCCACAATTATAACATGTGGGCGTCTGCCTCTAGAACCTACCATTGCTTTGTCCAACACCATTCCTAGGCCTTTCTTCACCACATGACTGATTTTCCAACCTCCCTCGACCTTGATTATTTCCCACTTGACCTAGCATGTTTAGGCTGAGATTCTTCATTAAATCTACCACTTGCCTCATGTCTTGCCTTAGCCCATCATCTTGCATTGTTGTAGTGACCACTGCTGGCATAACTTGAGGAGTAACAGAAACCACTGGTTCATGATGAGCCCCTGGCATGCGACCTTGCGAAGAATCCATAGGCTGAAATTCAGACCTCATGGGCAAAGACTCTACCCCTAATTGGCTCATTTTCCTCAGCTTCCACTCTTTGTTCCTTGCCACCTCCAATGCATCTTCATATGTCCTAGGCTTCTTTAGCTTCACTCTCCAACGTATATTCTCCCAAAGACCAACCAAGAACTTGTCCTTCTTCATCATGTCAGGTGGGGGTACTTGTGGTGCTAAGGCCTTGCACATCCACTCCCATGCCAATGAGAAATTACGTATGTACGTATCTACTGGCTCACCTTCCTTTTGCACTAAAGCCTGTACTTCTTGCCACACTTTGTCAAGATCTTCTATCTTCACAAACTCCACTTCCGATCCATGCCTTAGATTGTCCCAACTCAATCTTACAGGTGGATCAGCCACCCACAACTCCTCTTCAAATGCTTTGGACCAAACTCGTGCATCACTCTTCAAACAAATTTGGAGAAGACGTAACATGTGCACTGGGTCATGGATCTGGTTGCTAATGCATGCAACCTCCATCTTTTCCAAAAAGTCTTCCACATCTTCATCACTTCTTCCATGAAATTATGGATAAGAGAAAGTCATGGCTACCCAAGTTTTGATGCTTTGAGAACCCCTTCGAACACACGTGCAAGAACCCAAACTTTTTACTGACTCAATTTCCAGAAACTTCAATGGGGCTCAACTTTAGATAAGGACAAACACATGCACATCAAATGAGTTTTCATAGTTAATTATCAGAATTACAACAGGCAAATGGCATTCCAGTATCTCTCTTAATCTTCTTGGCCCGAACATAAAGACTATGCGCTACTAGAAAAAAATCTTCCTGGACACATGAACATTTATCTGGATTCTCTGAGTTAAATGAAAAGGAGTGAATTGAGGGCCGTTTTGATCATCCATTAAAGCCAACCATGAAGCTCCCAAGAAAGCACACGTGTCTTATCCTCTGATTTTGCCAAAATTTTAGCAGCATAACAACATAAATGTCTCAAAAGACCAAAAAACCAGTCATCACAACTTGGAAAAATTTTGGCAGAGTTTCCCCAGAAGTAGAGCAGTGTGAACCCAAAATATAGACTGTATATGTATGCATAAACTGCCAACAATAGAACCTGAACATCAATTAGGAATCACTAGTACATAGCCTATGGCGAGGGCACGAAAAGGGTGCTCCATCTACCTGTATCACCGAAAGGATCTCCACATTTGGGAATCCCCCAGCTCAATAAAACCTCACGCTATCGACCCTCACACGAAGGCTTATGCAAATTGCGTATAGTCAAGTCTCAAAAATGACTATCTTCCGGACCAAGTCTCAGTAATGGCTGGGACTGCCAAATAAAACCAAGTATGGTTCCACAAAGGAGTACTATGGAAGTTTTCACAAGTAACGGACAATCCAGCAGACAATGCGCTCAAACAGGCGCCAAATGATGCATACCCACAACAACTGCAAGTGACACCACTGTTAGTATATCAATGTACTCCAGCTATGTGTACCTTTGTGAATCACTTGTACCTGTACCTATAACATGTAACCTGCAACCTGTAATCCCGAATCTCGAAGCTTGAAGCTCGAAGCAGAAGGTACTCGAAGAAGATCCTCCGTGGGGGCGCCAAAAGAATGTGAGCGGGAAGAAAACATACAGAACGCCTCTATAATGACCCAACACACACTCTTGGGATGATACAAACACACACACACACACACACACACACACACACACTTTGGGACACCACTCGGCTTATACAACTCACCTGGCCGAGACAGGGAACACACCGATCAAGTGAGAGGAGAGAGACTACCCATTTACCCACTCCACACACAGAGAGAGAGAGAGAGAGACACACACACCCCCAAAAAAATCAGCTCAAAAGAGGAGAATTTCTGATGTTTAGATACAATTGAGCTTGGGTCAACACCAATGAGGCAAACAGCTCACACAATATGGGTAAAACATGCCAGGTACAATCACAAATTGGAGTAGAAGCTTCGCTCATAGGAGAAACTTACACAGCCAAAACCACAAAAAAATAGTGAGGATTTTGGAAAAATGGACAGCGCCATTGCATCCAGAATGGCCCAAAACCCCAGTCTACAATGTCAAAGTGCTCAAATCCGACCTCAGATAAGCAGTTTACGGCCAAAACAGGCTCCAAAAACCCCAAAAACATAGTTGCGGCTGTTCCTCCTCTCTTCTCCACGTTTTTTCTGGTCTTCTCTTTGTTTTTTCAGTTCCCACACTTAGCTTTATTAGTTGGGTACCCTTGGCCTTTTAGATGACCTGAAACGGATCCTGAACAGGCCAAAAACTGACATCGCAGTGCATAGTTGTCACCCTGCTGCATCCATCCGCACACCTGGCACTCGACTTTCTTCAATAATGCATCCCGCCACCACGTGAAGTGGCCCCAAAAATTGGTCCTCATGATGACCTCTCTGCATAATTATCACAATATAACATCCACGTTGTGTCTGTACTCATCCACGTGCAAGTATTGACCCCATTCGACCTCCTGACGCCACTAGATGCCATCTGACGCACCTGCTTACCTCATGTCATCGGCCCGTGGATAGCTTCCTCGAGAAGTTTTACGTGCTACCAACTCCTCATTATTGTAGAAAAAACACACTGGTACTAGTAATAGTGAAAATCGATACACCCTGTCCTACCTGTACACATGTGGGCCCCACGTAACCACCTGGCTCTGGAAAATGGTCAATCCTTTATTCAATGCACCATGCATGAGTATGTACATATGCGAAATCCCTTGTTCCAAAAAACTCCTGACAACGTGTTCCTTCTTGAACAATGAAATGCCCATTTGTGAATATGTGCTTCTCGCAGATATATGTTATGTTCTTCAGGATTGATGCATAACCTTAAAATGTTATCGGTTCCTAAGTGATACAACCTTCCTGCAATCAACTGAAGATTTTTGGATTGCTGAATAATAATTTGTTTCTGGTTGTATCCTTTTCGATCAAACTCTCCTCCATAGGTTAATAGACTAACAACATCCTGAGACCACTTTGGTATCATTTCTATGTTGAATAAGTACGCATCCGGCATGTCGTCATCTACACCTATAGGGTCTTCTCCATTCTTCAACCTTGAAAGGTGATCAGCTCTGAGATGTGTCTTTCCTTTCTTTACTACTACCGTGAAGTCGAATTCTAATAAGATGATGAACCATCTCACTATCCTTCCCGTATTGCATGGTTTGTTCACTAGGTAGAGCAAGGCTTGATGATTTGTGAAAAACACAAACTTATTGGCTAGAAGATAATGCCAAAGTTTCTTCACAGCATAAATCATTCCTAATCCCTCTCGCTCTATTGTTTTGTAATTCCTTTCAGCATTGTTGAGCTGTCGACTAGCATAGCAGATTGGAAAATCCATGTTTCCTTCTTCTGGCTGAGCCAGGATGCATCCTATTGCATGTGCTGAAGCATCTATATGCACATGGAATATCTTCTCCCAATCTGGTGATTTCAAGACTGGAGCAGTGATGAGTGCCTCTTTCAGTTTCTGAAGGATTCCTCACACTCCTTTGTCCATTCAAAATTTACTATTAGCCTGTAAAGTGGTTGGCCTATTATAGCGTACATGTAAATGAATCGTCTATAATATCCACAATGTCCCATAAAGCTCTGCACTTGTTTTGCATTGGCTAGCCTAGGCATATCCACTATTACTTTTATCTTTTCCATATCCGTGGATATTCCATTATGTGAGACAATATATCCCAGAATTCTGCCTTGTCGGACCATAAACACACACTTCTCAGGATTGAGACAAATGCGATATGTCCTACATTTCTCGAATACCTTTCTTAGGTGTTCTAGATGCTCATCTCTCAGAAGAGAGTGTACACACAAATCATCCATGTATATTTCTAGAAACAACCTCAAGTACTCTTTGAAAGCATGAGTCATCAGCCTTTGGAATGTTGCGGGAGCATTAGTTAAACCAAACGGCATAACTTGATACGCATAAATTCCACACTCCGTTGCAAAAGCTGTTTTGTGTTGATCCTCTGGCGCAATGGCAAGCTAATTATATCCTAAAAATCCATCTAGAAAGGAATATGCTCTTTTCCCCAATACACGTTCTAGAACATGATCAGTTATCGGCAAGGGTTAATTGTCCCTGATTATCGCAGTATTTACTTTCTTCAAATTGACACACTCGCAGTTTCCCGTTTTTCTTAGGCACTACCACAATCGGAGATACCCAGTCCGTGTGTTCAATCTCATATATGAATTCAGCTTCCATTAGCTTGTCAATTTCCTCTTTGATTCGCTTAGCAAATGTGTCATTATACGGGTACGGTCTCTGTCTGCTAGACTTAATGTCTTGTTTCAAAGGAATTGTATGTTGGCATATTGATGGATCGACTCCTTTCAAGTCCTTGTACGACCATGAAAACACATCCAGGTATTCCCTGAGAAGACTCACAAGTCTCTCTTCTTCTTCCAGAGACAAATCTGTAGCTATGTATACCGGTCTCGGTTCCTCTCCTAGAGCTGCTAAATCAACCTTTTTAGCGTCCTCCGGTCCATCATAGGATTCGTTCTCCTTTCTTTCTTTGATAGGCTGGGTTAATATCACCTTCCTATCCTCTATCATAAATTTCTTGTAGTGAGAGGGAACATCCATGTTTCCCTTGACATTGACATTTTCATCCTCACAACTCTCGATTTCAGTCGTCCAAACTTCTTTCAGAGTTTTCTTTAACTATCTGTACTTGTTTCGGTGTTCTAATTTGGACTCTTTGTTTTCCTTGTTTCTAATGTTCTTTTCCGCTTTATCTGTTTTGATTTTTGTTCCACTGGGTTGAACTCGATTTCTTGAGCTCGTTTGTCTTTCCGTGAGCTCGTTTCCACATTTCCTTTCATTCTTCCGAAAATCTTGTCCTTGACACAATCTTCTGCCTTTACTATCATTAGGAATTGGTTTTTTCCTCTTATCCTAGGCATCGGAGTGTTTCTAACCCCTTTCGTTTTTCTCTTTTCTCTGTAGAATTTCTGGCGTTTTTCAGTCTGATTTGGGAAGTAGTAGAATCTGACATCCTTTATGGTTTCCTCGTTCTCGCTTGAGTTGTCTGTGGACTCGTTGTCAGCTTCATTTCCCCATTCTGGATGATCAGGAATGTTGTGAAACATCTCCTCTTCATCTCTGTTGTCTGGTGTATCAATCTTTTCAGTCTCATTTTCAAGTACAGCTCTCATCATGAAGTACGGAACCACATCATATCCATCTTTATCACAGAACTTCGTTGTGGGGCCGTCTTGAATTGCACATCTAGGGTTGCTAGAATGTGTGTCCATTCTAATGGTTCAAGTGTATCCTTTGGAAAGGGTTCACCTATATAATTTTCGTCTTCAATTTCCCTTTCTAAAACACATTCTTCGCGCTTCAGACTTCCACAGTTCGAAGCTCCACACATCCATAACTCTTTGGGTTTGCCTAACCAAGCTAAAAACTCTAATCCTGCCAAAGTAGCTGAATCAAACTCTTCAACTGGTGTTCGGTTCACATCCTTGTAGCTATGGTCTTTTAGGTTCACGTGAGTAGTGGTTTCCATATGTCTCAAGTATATGTGGTCGTAACCCCAAGCCTGGACCATTTTCAACTGTCTCATGAACGGTCTTCCAAGTATAATATCATAGTTATTCTCCTTGCCAAAGTCAACAATAGAAAAAGTATGCTCGTATTCAATTCTGCAAGAAGTCACTACAACTTTCTCTAGCAGTCCCAAAGGTCTCTCCATATGTACGTCCGTTAGTTGGAGTTACAACCTCGTTTTTCTTGTCGCCGGTTTTTCCCATTTTTCCATATTTATTTTGTAGCAATGGCTACTCCAACCCCATTGTCAAGTATTTCCATCGTGTTAACTCCTTGGAATTCAACTGGTAAGGTTGTATTCCCCTCTTCGCCTTTGCAATACTCTCCGACCTTGTTCAAAGGTACAGGCTTAGCGTTTTTTTGTGGCGTACTCAGCTCTCGTATGCCCTCTTGCAATTTTGCAGTTGGGTCTTTTATCCCAAATTTCTCCAAGCATTTTCCTACAGTTGCCCACATGTTTGGTCGTAGTCTCAAAAGCTCAGCTAGGGTGATAGTGCATGTTACTAGTGTTGACAAAATCTCTATCAATCCTTGCGAGTCTATAACTTTTTTTGAAGAGATTCCTCATGAGGGAAGCGCTCTAATCTCAGATTTTGCTTTGTATTCTCCTAAGTATGAAGGTAAGGTTTTCAGCGAATGCGGTTTACTCTCTACTATTCTAACAGAGCCTCCATCTCCCCAATAAGAATGCAAATCTAAGTCCACTTGAGATCTTGCCTCAAATTCCTCTATGGGAGGATTCCTGGCGTCCTTTTCTCCATTAGTATGATTAGCTTGACAACTTAGCTCGTTTGCAAAGTTTGCCTCTCTCACTTGTTTCCAAAACTCATTGTAATCCTCATCTCTTCCGTAAGACCTCTGTATCACAGGATGAAAACTCTCCATTTCTTGATCTGTGGTGTTCATCACTATACGTTCATCCCCGTGCATTTTTTCAGGCTTTTGTGCACTGTTAGGCTTTTCAACTACCCGTGAGAGGATAGGCTCTTGATGAATTGGATTTTCCATTCCACAATTCATTGGTTCTCTAGGTGGTTCTAACAAGGTTTGTGCAGTCTCAATCATTCTTTGACACATTTAGAGTCTTTGCTTTTCCAGTTCCGCGTTTGGATAAGTCAACCACCATTTTTCTTGTGTTTGGTTGCTCTTTAATCTTGCTTCGTAAGCTCTCACCAGTGCATCCAATGGTTTGTGTACTTTGTGGACTAACACTGATCCCCCTGAGCTCACACTCATTGTCTCTTTGACGCTCTTCAGTTTAGACTTTTTAGAGTCCATTTCCCGTATTCTGTTTTGACTCTCAAGTTTCTCTAATATGTCTTTTGTTTGTTTTAATTCCTCAGCTAGAATCGCATCTTGCTGTTCTTTTTTAAGCTTCATGCGTGCTTTCCTAGCTTTCCATGTGTTTCTATAGCTTCGTCGTCCTTGACTTGCCAATTCCGTCTTTGACTTTCCATTCTCTGGTTCTCTAGTGTTTTTATTTGCTTGAGCTCTAGTCACAACTTGTGTTGGTATCTTGGTTTCATTTTCAGACCCACTGCTAGTAGGAATTGACTCTAGCATGTTCAATGTTGTCTTTTGCACTTTGTTGGGATTCTTTGAAAAATCCTCAATGAACTGAGTGACACCACACTCTGTGAAATATGCATTTATTCTAATGATCTCTGTGTGTGGACAAACATTCATCAAATGGTCACCTCCACACTTATAACAGGGTCCCAATGCAGGTCTTGGTGTCCCTTGATTTGCTCTTTGTGGGTAGGGTGGTCTTTGGCCTGACAACCCCCCATGATCTATGAACATAAGTGTTCTTGCGTCCAAGTTATACCTCTCTTCATCTGAGGCGTGTGCGGTTGTTGGTGGTCCAACATTTCCTATCATGCTCCAAGGTTCTGGTTGTTTTGGTTCTTCAGGTGGGTAATACACAGTAGGAGCCATGGGTGCACCGGAATCTTCGTAATAAGTCTGAACAGGCACTAAAGCTCGTTCTTCTTGATTCTCTAGGGTGGGTGCATATCTAATACCCACTGGTCTCACTGCTGGTAAGGGTGATTGTTGCCCCAATACCGGCTGTGGTCTTTCTATCCCCATAGATCCTGGTACGTTTCCTGTTGGGTATCTAGGTATTGGATGTACCTGAGGTGGTGCTATTTGAGCTGGAGGTGCATACTGACGCTCCTTCACATAACCCTTGTTGTAATAGCACTCCTCTGTTGAGTGATTCGTCCATTTTTATTCGATTGCACACCAATTGGTTAGTTTTGGCATTGGTTTAGGGTATGGTGCTAATCTCCTTATAGCATCTTCTATCATTTGTTCCATGTTCGGAACTATTGTTGTTTGGACATTATTCTTAGTGGTGGTCTCGCTAGCTACGGATGATGAGATACTGGATGCGACATCCGTATCCGTTGTCACCTCTCCATACACAGCACAGTTATCCACTAAGTACAATGCTTCTCTAGTCACTTGCTCAAAACTTGTACAAGCTTTCAGGTGAAAGTCTTTCTTGAGAGTGTCATTTCTCAGCCCTTCTATAAAGAGGACAGATAGTCTGTCATCTTGCGGTCGTTCCTGTACTGGACATCTCTCTATGTATTGTTTGAAGCAAAGCGAAGCTTCCTTCACCTTTTCTTGCTCCTTCTGTTTGAAAGCATATATTTGGGATACCGTGTTGTGTTTGATCCCTCTTTTCGAAAATTCCTCGGCAAACTCTCGCAGCAAGTGGTCAATGTCATGGAAACCTCCACCATTCAGTGATTGAAACCATGTCAATGCCGTCCCTTCTAAAGTAAGACCAAATCCTTCATATTGTGTGTGGAAATCTGTTATCTGCTCAGCTCTTAAGACTTGCTTAAAGAGTGAGACATGTGCATATGGATCTCTTGAGCCACTATACTTCTTCGGCATACACTTGGCCACTTGAGATGGTCTCATGCGTCTATTGTCTACCACCAATCTCATTGCTCCTGTATCCCGACTAAAACTTTCTCTTGTGTCATGGACTTCCTGGGCTGCTCTAGTTGGCTCCTTTGCCACGAATCTACTACTAGGAGGAAAATGTGATGGTGCTGCTACAAACATCGGACCTACCGTAGTATGTGTAGAGAATGGAATTGCACTACCTCGATTCGTAGCTATTGACTCTCTAGAATGTAATGTTCCCATTGGGCTTGGAATAGAATAATGAGGTCGACTGAAAGATTCAGTTACATGAGTCCTCTCTCTACCTATTGCCATTGGGTCTGGCATGACAGTTGTAGGTGCTGGTCTCACTGAGCTTGGAGTGACATAATAATGGTGAAGTGGTCCCCCAAAGTATGTGTATCCTTCCAACTCCTTTTTATCTATCGTTGCATATCGTCTTTCATACTTGTCGTATGCGAAGTTTCTGATCCCTCTGTGTAGGTAAAGACATAAAGTCTTTTCCGCTCTGTCAACTCATTGACGTAGGGTTCCTCGCATCTATAATAGAGATCTTCCTCTCCATTATTATACTTGTATAACCCCACATAGACGTTGTCTGTGTTGATTCTCAAAGTTTCGTTTTCTCGTCTTAATCTAGCATTAGGGAAGCTCATTGTTGGTGCTTTCTCTTCGGGTTCTTCATCTACTTTGGCTTTCGTGCCCATCAATCCCCATTTGTCCACAATGTTAGGATTCAGGACTACTATGTACATGATACCTTCATCATCTAGATACCTATCTCCGCTATAGCTCACAGGCACTAAGTCCTTGAACTCACTTGGTCTATCTTCTATTTTCACACAGTAGCGGTCCATACCATCTTTGTAGATCTTGGCACCTTGCTTGTTGTCATATTGATACTTGATGAACAATAGCTTCATTGTGGCCAAAGGGTTTGATGGTCCTGCTGCCATGTTTTCTCTTTCGTTTAAGTTCAAGTATCCTAAGTGTTTAGTGAAAATCTCGTAAGATCTCTCTAAAGAAGTCTCAGAAATACTTCCTTCAAGGATCGGTTCTAACGGTCGCACTACACTTTGGTTTACACTCTCCTCGATTGATATAACACTCGCTTGTTCTCTTTGTTTGGGTTGGTTATTCTGGAGATATCTACCGGATTTCAAATTCATCAATCCCCCTAGAGGAATCTAACTTTCAGTCTCGACAGTTTGTTTTATCCCCGTTTCCGTGATCAAAAGTGATCCAAACTAAATGATACTTGGTCAAATGGTTTGTTTTGTCAATTGGAAGACTTTTGTTATCTCAAGTGAAAATTTTGTATCATATTTGCTCAAAAAGACATTATACGCGTATGATGTCTTTTTTCACAGATTTTCGATACTTTTGCTTTGCTCACTCCCAGTACCATCCTTATACTCTGTCCACTCACAAAATTCAATTTGAACTCTGGTTGTGCAAGTTATGGCCAGATTAGCCTTTTCTGGGCAATTTCCCGATTTTTAACTTACTTGGGGTCAATTGTGATCCAAATGACATGAAACTTGAAATACAAGCTCTAGACAACTAGTACAAAGGATCTGTGATAGAAAAATGTCAAAATTTGCCCATAATTAGGTTGGAGACATCATACGCGTATGATGTCTTTTTGTCCAATTTTGGTCCAAACTTGATATTTCAGCTATTCACTATATTTGCAACAATGTTGTCAAGTCAAAATTCAAAACTCACATCAGCAAGTGCAAAAAGACATTATACGCGTATGATGTCTTTTTTCACAGATTTGCCCAATTTTCTATTTTAAGCTTCTCCAAGTGTTTATCTTTGAGTTTCAAGTGTTTTTATCAAGTTTGAATGCAAAAATGAGCTTTGAATCAATTTTCCCTATTCTTTGCGTTTTTTTGCACTGTAACTTGGTATTTTGAGTTTCTAGAAGGGCTAAAGCCCTTGTTTTATGTTGCTCTTAGGGTAAAACCCCCCTTCTGAACACTCTGGTAATGTCAAATTTTATATTTTGGTCTCCGTTTAGCCCCTAAGACATCATACGCGCATGATGTCTAATGTTACAAAATTCCAGTTTTTTGGCACAGAACTCTTCCAAGAGCTCTCTTAAGTGCTCAGCAACACTCAGTTTCACAGAAAATCTCTTTGCACTTTGTTCATGCAAGTTTCACTACCAAATCAATGGTTTAGTGATCTAACATGCAAACAAACACATCAAGCAAATAAATCATTCATCAATAGCTCTAGATCATGATCAAATCAAATCCTACCTAAGCTACTTCTAATCATAAACTGGGTTTTTGCAACGGTGAGTATAAAGAGATTCACTGCCACACACGGACTAGCAAATACCTCAATCTCATCAACCACTCAACACCAACAAAAATCAATCTAATCTAAACTAAAAAATTATCAAACACGAAAGACCCAGGAATCTACAAGTTTACTAGTACCTCTCAAAGATCCTCGGAGTCCACCACTCCTAGACCTTTCTAACTAAAATATACAAAGTAAATGAAACAATTCACCTCGTAGGATTAGTATAAGGTCACCTACTTAGGGCTCTCGTCCCCGGAAGTGGCGCCAAATGTTGGGCGGTTATGCCGCTAGCGGTGGCTATGATAGAGAGAACTCAACCGACAAAAAAGAATGTCAGACGAGGACGAAGCTTGACCCGCAGGTGCATGGAAACAAATAGGTGGGTGTCAAATCACCTACTCGACCTTCTAATGACAATCACTACCAAGGAAATCAAACCTAAGTTCTCAAATACGCAAATGACTAAAATCCGTACTACATACAAATGCTATCCGAAAGATGATCTAAAGTCATCGAATCAGCCTCAAACTCAAAGGGGCGTCTCTACACTAGGTAAAGAGAAAACATACCTACCACGCTATTAACATTTTCCAAAAATTAAAGGCAAATTCTTTTTGTCAAGGTAAATGTGTGTGTGTGTGTGTTTGTTTGGAACCGTCAGAGAGATTGCTCCCGAGAGATAGAGACTAAGATTATACTTGCCATGTATGTTGTCAAGGGATATGCGTTTGAAAGGTGAGCCGAGAAGGCACGGGGCCTCTAGCTATGAGAGATGGTAGAGAGGAAAGAGCAAAAGCAGAGAGATGAAAAGCAATTATATAGACCCGATGAACACTATATCATCAAAAACTGAAATAAATTGTACAAGGTTTGTTCAATCCGACCACTTATAATCACTCAAATGATAAACAAAAATGGGTTATGTTATTAGCTCTAGCAATGATACCAACCTAGAACCACTATTTTTCTCCCAATCATATCATGATATTGGACTCTTCTCGGCGGAAGTCTAAGCCTTCATAGTTGCATGTGCTTGAGCTCCTCAATGAACGGAGTTTGGATTTTTAGCATCAAAATTGGAAATTGTTCAGTTGTTGTCGAGCTCACCTTCATGTCCCCAAAGTCCTTGAATGCACCCTTATCTAAAGAAATCATCCTAGACACCTTTCCTTGTATCTTTTATCAATTTTCTTTCTTAATTGTCATCAAGATATAAGAATAGAGAATAAAGTTTACATATATTAACATGATATCTATATAGACGTAGAAAGTATGGCTAAAACGAGAGCTTAAGAAAGATGAAATGGCTCGATCAACATGGGTCTTCAAAGAAAAATAACTCTAAGCTTATGATGGCGAGTTATAGAGATTAAACATAAGATAGTGAAATATATGATAAATCTGGAACAAGGGAGAGAAGAGCTTATTCAGACCTATGATACTTAAGATAATTAGAATATGGAGGATTTCTTTGAACGAGAAGAGCTGTGAAGGCTTGAGGTTTTCCTGAGAGTATCCTCCCGAGAGAGTGCGAGAAGCACTATAAGATGAGTAAAAAGGAAGAAAGCCTCCCCTTCTCCGGTATTGGCCACTTCTAACAGTCTCCTTTCTTGTCTCTTGTGTTATGGCTTGAGAGAAACAACACTCTCTCTTCCTCCGAAGCTGACCTTTCGGCCCTGATTTTCACCACCCAAAAGCTGTTGTAGGTGCCACCCTCACAATTGGCAGCCCTTCATTAGCTACTCAAGGCACCCAATATTGATCAATAAGACTTCTTCTTTCTTGCATGTAGTTTGTGGTAGCCTTCTGTAGCACCACCTTTCTCCTTCATGCCCTTGGCGAGCCCTTTTCTTTTTTCAGCCCTCTCTGACCACTTGCACCATCACTAGTGGTGGCCTCCCTTATCATAATTGGCAGTCCTCTTGTCCACATGCCATTCCGCCCTCCCAACTCTAAGTTGGTGGCCCTCCTCATGCATCATGCAAGCAAATAGCTGCCTCCCAAGGTGTCTCCTCACGTCGACTCCTCACTTGCCTGGCATACATGCCATCGTCCTTCTGTAGTAGCACCTCCATGTTCAGCAACAGCTTGTATTATATTCAATGTGGTGTGATTTCCTTTATATTTTTAAAAAAATCTTTGGTTTGCTTTGGTTCACACCCCCATTATGCCAATGATAAAAATAAATCTCCTTTATGGCTTACATATCGACCAAGGCATTGCTTGGCACAAAACATGTCTCCAATAACCATTAATTAGGCATATATACTCAGTCAAAACATAATTTTCTCCTCTGACTTCATTTGGTGGTACATAAAGCTCATTATATTTGGCATACATACTTTGAAGAATGGTGCATTTGGTTTACTTATCAACTATGGCAATGTCATGCATGATATCAAACTGTATTCACACCAATTTTTCTCAGCTTTTGAACACACTTGATTTGTGTCTTTTGGTCATGTTTTCCATCGTGCAAGCGTAGCAACGTAAAAACATGTGTGTGTGTGTGTGTGTGTGTGTGTGTGTGTGTGTGTGTGTGTGTGTGTGTGTAGATGTTTTTACTTATATAATAAGACATAAATGAACTTTAACATTCAAAAGACGGTTGGCTTTAGAGAAAAGGCAATGATTAGTACAAAAACAACTCAGTCTTAGAATTATCATTGTACATGGCTTATGAGAATGAGGCCTCATTCTAGTATACAATGATATTGACTCATTAAAGAAGTACCTCCCAAGTATTAGGAGCAAGTGAAATCATGGATAGACATTTTCTTCAAGCCAAAAAAAATACTAAGAAAGGATAGAGTCCTCTCCTGCATCCATTCAAACAAGACAACAGATACATTAGTCTTGAATGTGTTCTACAGGTGTCAATGGACTATATCAGTTGTTATCCATGTCCAACTTACAACTTTTTTCACTTAAACAAACGATCAAAGTGTACATGTATTTCATATTTGTAAAAAATTCTTTTCAAAGTTTGTAAAAAAGGCCATTACCCCTTTGAATTATGGTAGTTATTATATGTATGGTTTCTATATAGCCCAATTTTTAATAGACCTTAAATAGATATTTACATATGTATCATTTTGATCAGAAGACCACCACCCCTTCTGATCCAAGTGATGTAACACCAACATCAGTTCAAAGTTACTTTGTGCCTACTACTCAACCATACACCATCAAAATTTACATAGCAAGTTTGTCATGCTCTTACTTAATGTGGCAAAAATTAGCCAAAAAATTCTTCTAGACTAATCAAGTGTATGCAATAAACCTCTTACCACCTCCATCTTTATAATCATCAGTCAAGACATAGTAAATTCATCTTTAGCATTAGATACGACCCTCAAAACAACATTGTGTTATACCTCAAATAGTTGTTTGTTGCTTGGCTTAGGCAAAAAAACTCAACTAAGCATATCAAGCCAAACAAATCTACTAGATTTAGTTTGAGTAAGAGGAACCAAAATTCAAAAATACCAAAATTGTACAAACAAGTGTAATGAAGCCATGCCTTGAGTGAAAAAACCCATTAAATACAGTTTGTTCAATCACGGCATCGTTATAAAAAAACCTCCATCATCGTATGCAATATGACCTAGACCATAGTGCGCAATACATCATCAATGTGATACCACGGTTATGCTAGCAACCCAACAAAAACCAAGCATCAAATGCAATAAAGGCACATCGGACTCGGACCCCTTTTTCTATAGTTATCCCAATATACCTAGCCATCACGTAGATAAATCACTGGTGTATCTTGCCATTTAGTGGCTAAAACAACAGCTAATAGCCCAAAATATTGAGTCAGTACGCAAAAAGATGAGCCCAAAACCTCGGCCTCATACTTACTACCATGCTTACCCATGAAGTGCATGGGTATGACCTAATGCCAGTTATCCCTATACGTAAAAAAGATGGCCAAATCCCAATTTTTTTCAAGTGAATGCCAGCCAAAGCATTGGTGTAGAGATACCTACAACCGTGCAATCATAAAACACAAGGCATGTGAAAAATCCCTTCCTAAAAACCCACAATCCTCATTCATTTGCTCAGGCCAAGTGACTTTTATGCCCAAAGTCAAAACAAAGGAAAAAATGTATATCGACCACTGTTTTTTCTAAAACCTATGTCGTCTAAAAAGACCAAAGAAAGCACATAAGTTAATGGAAACCTTTTTTGATTTGATGCAGAAAATTTGCTTGCAAACCATATAAAACCAGAATTTCTGGTGTAAAAAACCAGCAAAGAAATACTTTTACAGAATGCGGATGTGAAAAGCACCATCTTTTTCTACAAGCTCCATGTTTAGACAATAGGCAAGCTTCCAAGAAAAGCCCTCAAAACTCAGTTTACTCCAACAAAAAAACCACACAAAAAGTCTAAGTGAGGGGCTCATGGCCATCATCACCTTTATATAGTACATCATGATGATGCAAACCTGCATATTTGAATTTGCCTCGGTTTCCAAAGCATCTAGCTACAAACGGTAGCCGACATGGCCCCATAGGGGATTGAGTGGGAGAGAAGAGAGAAAGAACATCATCATACAACGTGCAGGTGCACAGAGCTCATGTGGCAGTAAGGTCGTGAGGTAGATACTATAGGCGACAAGTGTGAACTACTCGATATACAGAAAGTAATTTAACTTAGTAAACCAGAAGTGCCCTCCAGTTACCATTATTTTGGGGTAGTATCCCATACTTCATGCACCTTTGAGAGGCTAAATTATCAAAGTGATGCTTGAGGGGCTACTCCCAAAAGGGGGGGGGGGGGGATGGATTTTGTATTGACGGGTTGTGGGGGTAAAACAAATAACTAAAAATTCTAAACCAAACCTGGTAAAGAGTCGGCTTTTGTAGTAGGTTAAATACTAGTTGTATAAGTACTTATGTGTGTGAGTGTGTGTGTGTGTGTGTGTGTGTGTGTGTGTGTGAGAGAGAGAGAGAGAGAGAGAGAGAGAGAGCGAGAGAGAGAGAGAGAGAGAGAGAGAGAGAGAGAGAGAGAGGTTTGTGGGAGGGTGGGAGCACGAGGGAAACATAGAGATTTTGAATATCATAGTTATCATACTGGAACAATAGAAAAAGGCCTCAAGATCTATGATGTATGTATGTATGTCTATACACACACACACACACACATTTATATACATAGAGAGAGAGAGAGTTTGACATCATAAGAACAATCACAATTGCTCTCAAAAATCTAGCCATAGAATCTTGAATGCAAGTGCACACTCTGTGTGTGTGTGTGTGTGTGTGTGTGTGTGTGTGTGTGTGTGTGTGTGTGTGTGTGTGTGTGTGTGTGTGTGTGTGAGAGAGAGAGAGAGAGAGAGAGAGAGAGAGAGAGATCAATTTATGCATGTCATCTCTATATCATTTCAATTTTATCAAATGATTCAAATCTTTTTGAAATATTGGGGATTTTTCCTATTATGTTAGAATATTCTATAACTTCTTTATTGACATCAAAATCTCCCTAAACTCTTGACATACCCATAGGTAACCCTCCCCTTCTACCCCTACATAGTTACGAACGAGAGAGAAAGCTCGCATCCCAATGTATCATCAAAGAGCGGAGGCCCTATTTGTGTCTCCCTTGACTGGGGGGATGTCATCTCTCTCTCTCTCTCTCTCTCTCTCTCTCTCTCTCTCTCTCTCTCTCTCTCTCTCTCTCTCTCTCTCTCTCTCTCTCTCTCTCTCTCTCTCTCTCTCTCTCTCTCTCTCTCTCTCTCTCTCCCTCTCTCAGCCCAAGCCCTTGAGAGCTTACTTGCTCTTTGTAGCCGAAACGGCCTTAACTTTGTTGATGTATCTGCAATGCACATTTCCTCCCCATTAAGATGCATATCAAAAGTACTAATAAATTTTGTACTTTTAGAAGATTTTTCTACTATTTCTCCTCACTTTACTTCCTAGTGATCCATTTTGAGACCGGCTAATCGAAACCATCAACCGCTAAGCTTCGGAAAAGCTTCTCAAAAACTACTACTAGCAAGGAGTTGTCTTGTTGCATAGCTGTTTTACTTAAAATAAATAACACACCAATGAACAAGATGTTCAAAAAGATGACTGGATAAAGATGTCTAGGCCAAGACAAGTACAGAAACAACTCCATCTTTGATTCATAATTGTACAACATAATAAGAATGAAGTATCATTCCAAATGAATTTGTACAAAGGTATCAAAACTATCCCAATTGAATCGTCAAGTGTTTTCAAAGTCGGATTGTAGCAAGCTAAACCTCTTTAAGCCAAGATAGAATTGTAACGTGCATCCATATAGTCAAGACAACAGATATGTTAGACTTGGCTACATATGGCAGTCTTCAAAGAACGTATCAGTTGTTATCCATGTCAAACTTAAAAATTATTTGACTAGCTACTGTCCTATACAAAGTAATCGTACTAGAATTTCTTCATATGTTAAAAAACGTTACAAATTAGCCTTTTATTGTGAGAGGAAGTCAAGTCCTCCATACCATCCCATCCAATTCTTAAGTTTAAACTTTTGTATAAAAAGAAAAGGCCCAGGTTTAGGTCAGCCTTAGTTACACGAGTAATCATTTACTTTTGCAATAGGCCTGCTTACCTATCAGCACCCATTTCAGTACCATTCAAAGTTTTTTTTTGGTAACAAAATAGCAGCTGGATTAATCTGCCTAGGAAGTACCAGCCAGTGTAGAAAATGGAGCTCATTCTTAATGGTAAAAAATGCTTTTAAGTCATCCCTTAATCAATGCCATAATGCCATAACGAACCATCAATAAGGTATAACACCAAAAAAATTTAGATAGATTTCTACTCAAGCATTAGTGAGCAGGCCTAGAGTATCTTTATCCAGATCAAAGCCATAGTTGGCCTAAAAAATAGATATAGTGAAAAAAAGGGGATTTTTATCCCAACAAGTTAAGTACCACGCTGAAGGTACAAAATTTGCTACAACCAGTTATACTCAAACAAGACCAGTTCAGTAACGAGGCTAGATCAAAATTTTAAGCCAAATCTCTTTGAAACTAGATTATATATACAGTCAAACCAGAAAAAAGACAAACCATACTCCTAGTATATGGCAGCAAGCTGCATGTCAGTTTTTCTACATGTCAAGGTCAATATGATAAAGTCCAACCAGGTCAGCAAGGAGGAAAAAATCTAAAAAATAGCCCAGGGCAGTATAAGCTAGAGCCAATGATGTACCATTCATAACCAGAGAGAGAACCAGATAGCTCCAAACCATACCTAGATATATCTAGTTCATGAGAGTAAGAATTACCCAGAGAAAGATCAGGACTAAGCCAGAAATCCAGAAAAGCCAGCTAGTAACCAGTAAGTAGACTGTAGGTTTATACGACTAGTATTTGGTTAATTTGAAGAGATTAAACCTGTAAAGAGTCAAAGGAATATGCCATGCAAACCTCATGAGATACAGATATAGACTAGACATCAAGAACCAAAAGTTTTTGAGTATTCGAGTACTCTGTAGCAGGTATGCACACTCATGAGCATTACATCGAGTGCCAGAAAGGGTTTCCTTTTTATTTTTATAATAATAGCTACACTATCATTCCAGAGAAGTACCATCTAGAGTCAGAGAAGCACTAGCCAGAGCCAAAGCCAGAGTCAGCCATAAATCAGACCACCTCAAACTATACCTAGATAAATTTGTATCCATATGTCAGCCGGATTCTATGCCAATTTATCAGTAGAGCATCAAAACCATAATAAGTATGTATGTATCATTAGGAGAAAGTTGGACTTGCTTTTGGGCCCTGTAAGAAGTTCCACGTCGGCTTAGAGAGAGAAAATGAAAATGTTAAATTGTGCATTTTAGGTGATACTTTTTTGCGCCAACAAAAAGCCAAAATGACATTCTTTGGTAGGTATCCGCCGTCTTTATCATTCTTATCCTTCATTCTCTTGTCAAGAATCGAACTAACCGCATGACTAATGATTTGATATGTCAACTTACAAGCGTTCCCTCTAGAAACATAAGCCACACAAACTCTATCAACTCTAAACATGAGAATATGGCCTTCCCTCCCAAAACCTGAGATATTTCATGAGTTTCGAGTGTCTGTCTATCTCTATCAACTCTAGGAATGGAGAATGCTTCTTTGTCTGATGAAAACACCAATTTGAGCTTGCAATCCTCAACCCCTTCATCTTTGACACTTACCCAAAGAAATAACACATATCATATTCATGTTGATGTATTGCAAGAGTACGCATCATTGCAGAAACGTAGGAGGGAGTCTTTCTTATCTCAATGGGAGAAAGAACTTAGAAGGACAAACAAGTAACATCATTAGGATTTGTGGACCGATGGGTCTATTTATCCAAAGGATCCTACGACAAATGCGCCACCTCTCTTTGCTAATATCACTAACTTCTTACATTTCACAGGCAATGGAAAGGATGGGCTATTAGGATACACCGAACATTTGGAAATGAGAGGATTGAATGCGGAAAGGCAAAGAAACTTCCTGGCGATGGAGAATATGCAGCTGAAGAAACTTAATGAAGCATGCTCTTGGAAGATTTCATCAAACAAAGAGGAAAATCCAAGACCTTGAAAAGAAGATCACAAGTTTGTGAGAGAAAGACACCGTGCTTGGTAGTCAGAAAAGAAAACAAGATCTGTGCAACATTGAGAACATGAAGATTGGTATAAAAAACATTGAGAACATGAAGATTGGTAGTGGTGGCCTGAAAAAATGAATACGAGCTTTAAGGTAACTCGAAGTTTGTTTTTTCTTTTGTATCTTCAATGTGCTTCACTAAGAAATGGATACACTTTCCTAGACATGATCGTAACACATGGTGCTTTTTTGGCAGGTCTTTACTGCATCCAAACTCAAACGGTGCAGGCTTCAATGCCGGAGTGCATTACAGCCGTCTAGTTCCAAAAGAAGTAGTTGAAGGGATGATAACTCAGAAAAAATTTCGTAAGTTGAAAGGGAGGCTCCTACCTCCTTCATGAACGAGAATCAAATGGAACCAATGGAAGTGCAAGCAATACTTGATGAGAGTGGCATATTGCAGATGGGATACATGGCACTCTTCAAAGCATTAGCAAAAAAGTCTCAAAATAAACTACAGAGAGGATTAGTTGCTGCCAAAGCCATCACATGTAAAGGTTGCTCGTTTCGCTGGCACGTAATGATGAGGTGTTTGAGAAACTTGGGTCACCATTCCATATTGAAGCAACGTTCTTAGGCAAGGGCGGTAGAGAGATACAGTTTAACGAGCACAACAACCTCTTCAATGATCTTGAAGCATTGCAAAGGTATGCAGTTCACTTCTTTGACATCAGTCGAGAGGAGTGCGATGGGGCTCTCAAGTTTGTTTTGAAGCTCGATGAATGTGAGGTCCTGAAGAACAAGAAGCTAGAGAGAGTCATCATTACCCTCATGAATAGAGCTCTAGATTCATCAATAACAAAAAAGGATCCAAGATACTTCAGCGTGCAATCCAAAAACAACATTTTAACTCTAGGATTATTTCAGGTATACTTAATTCAATATATAATAACAAAAATATTGATTATTTGGTTGTTGGTTTTGTGTTTTCGCTTTTCACTGCAGGTTGATAAGGAAAATTTTAAAATCCTCGATTGGGTTTTTAGTCAAACCCAAATTCCTTCTCTCATCAGTGAACAAAGAAATGGAGTTGTTCTTTCAGTGGAAGGATTTGGTGACTATACAGTGGAATGGCACATGGCAAGTGACTTAAAGACTCTTAAGTGTATGTACAATATAACGCACGGAGCAGCTGTGGCAAATCCATGCTTATATTGCATGGTTGATGCACAATCTCTTGAGAGTGTGCAATGGGATAGAGCTCCCAATAGACATCTTCAAGATAAAACTTTTAGGCCAGTGCTTGATATTCCTTTGAGTAGCGTTCACGTCTGTACACTTCATGCACTCTGTCGAATAATTGAAAAGGTGATTCATTTGTACATATGTTTTGCATGGACATTGAAGCCAAAGAGTGAGTCAAAAAGTGTGATCAAAGCATTAGAGGGAGTTCTCTCAGACATTGGTTTGCAAGAAATTGCAGAAGCGTACCTCGTTGAATTCTCCAGCGATGGATATATCTTGGCTGCCCATGCACACCACGTTACTATCATGCTGAGGGATTTTGACACTCTTCAGAGGCTCTGCTTCCGCTAGGATGGGCTGCTTCAGCTAGTACCTATCCGGGATAGTAGAACCATGGATATTCTTAGCATCCCCCCTCTCCATCCTCATGTACGATAGACAGAGCCTTCTAGGGATTAATTAAACAGCAGAAGGACACGATCACGGGGCGAGAGGAATGACACAAATGGGTAGGTTGAGCCAGCCAATGAGGGGCATAGTAGGCCAGGGTGGACCTTGAGGCGGTCATTGAAGAAACAGAGACATTTATGGAGGAACCAGTTATGAAGGAAAATGAGCAAGGCATGGAGGATCCGGAGCCCGTACCTGTAAGGGAGGATCATGTGCCTCTAAGGGAGGAGCCCTTGCCTATTAGGGAGGACCCTGTGCCTGTTAGGGAGGATAATGGGGCATCCATGGTTATCACTCAAGAAAGGCAAGGGAAAGGCTCTGCTTTACAAGGGCCATCCAATGAGGAGCCTTTATCAGAGGAGTCGATTATTTTAGAGAAAATCCACGAAGAAAACAAAGAGGAGTTGAAAGTTTTGATTAGGTCAGTACCTCTGCATGCACAAATACTGTTTCTTGGAAGGTCAAAGGAGGCTTGCATTTTCAACCTTGATCAACAAGACTTCCTGTGCATGCGTAATTTCTCCAACTCCAACACAACAGATGCGGTCATCAACATTACTTTGTGGTACTTCTCAAGCTCTTTATAAGTCATGCTTGGTTCATTAAATGATTAACTACCAAGACATGGGTCAATACCAAGTAAGGCAGTGGCTTATGGAATTGGATAGTGATACCACTCGCTCAATATTGACCCATGTCTTCATGGCAGCCGTCAACGTTGCTGTGTTACGTCTCAAGTTTTTATTTATAAGTCATGCTTGGTTCATTAGAGGGCTCACTGCCGCAAAGACATGGGTTAATACCCGGGCAAGTTAGTGGCTTATGGAATTTGTTAGATGTCCCAGTCACTCGGTATTGACTCATGGGTTTGTGGCAGTGATAGCGAGCTGAAATATTTTAAGTCTAATCTCTGCCATTGATTCATGTTAGGTACTCTATCTCGCTTTTGCCTGCTGAGGTTCAAAACAAAATATACGTAATAGATTTGTTGATCTTGCCTATGCTGCAAAACAACGGAGTTTCCTTTTTGGCTCTAATGGGCTGGTTTAGCAGAATCAATTTTGATCTAGCGCGTTTTTTGGTCATTGCATACAGTTAATCATGAGTTTCTTCTTGCCTTGTAAAAACCATGTTGGATTTAGGATCTTTCTTCTCATCTTTGATGGTTTTAGTTTAGTGATCATTGGAATCTATTGTTATTTGACATTGAAGATAAGATTGTCTACTACGCAAACTTCGAGCAAAGCAGGTTGTTTCACGGTTGTGTAAAAACGTAAGGCACATCAGGGTACATTTGGAAGTAGTATCTCTTTGTAATGTGTTACTGACTCAAGTGGTTACATATGTAGTGCTGCAAAAAAACTTGTATGGTGTGTAGAGCATGTTTTGTTAAAACATGATCTAGGAAATACCATCCGGCACGAACGGGTAACCGTGCCCATGCAGGTTGATGACTATAATTGTGGCTGAAAAACTTGTTTTAATGCCTTGTTGCTCCTCATTCAAATTTTGGATATACCAAATGTAAGTAATCGTGATGTTTCATTATTTGTTGCTGCAACATTTGTATTAAAAGAAGCAGCATCTTTAATTACTTTCCTATTATCACGCTTCTACAAGAACTTCAATTACATAACTACATCCCCAACGATGTGTGACATTTTTCTGTAATGGCCATCCAGCATATTATAATCTCGGTAAACAGACGTACAAGAGAGGAAGGGGCGAGAGCTGAGGAGTTCGAACAGGCTCGCATTGACAAAATGATGCAGCACTACAATCATACTCGAGGTTCAAAATATGCAAGAAGCAACATCAATATTATGCGGACACCACAGAAGTAGAGGAATGGGCTACACGTCAGGCAAGAAGCAAGAATAGAGGAAGCTTCACAGGTGCAAGATGCATGGGAAGCCATGGAAGAGGCCCAAGATTTTGAACGACGCGAAAGAATGCCCGAGACTAGCATCCCCCGAGGCAGAAGTAGCAGCAACCGGGGAAGAGGGCAGGGAGCAGTGGCAGCAACCGATGGAGAGGGCAAGGGACAAGTGGCAGCAACTAGGGGAGAGGACGGGGGAGCAATGGCATAAACCAGGGAAGAGGACAAGGGAGCATTAGCAGGGAAAGGGAGCAATAACTTGTATACATCTTGACAGAAACAACACAATTTGTAAAGTTTAGAGACAATGAAAAGTGTACATTTTTGAAACATTGTTTGAGCGGCACAAAATGTCTTTGTATTAGTCATTTTGAAGAGTATATCATGGTTTGCATGGAATCAAAGCTCATTGCATGCACAAGATATGTTACCTAGCTTTCGGTGGAAGCAATTAAGTGAAGTGTATTTGAGAGTGACTCCTTACGCAATGTTGTTTTCTCCTTGCATCTTGGAATCTAAGAAGAAGAAAGAGTTAGATTCTATGTCTTAATGTATTAAAGACAATCAAACTTCATCCATTTAGTAAGAACCTTTCTATTGTTGAGACTGAATGCATACAATTCCGGCGAAAGTGGAAGTTCTTCACATGTAAGATCTATCATGAGTTGTGCAAGAGTTGTACTTGACATTGTCTCCATCACATTAAGTAGGTTGTCTTGAAAGTAGAGCTCCATTGATGAAGGTTTATTCTTGAGGCTAGACTCTGTATCTTGGTCGAGTGGAATAAGCTGCCCACTAAGAAGATGATATCTAAAATAGTAAAATGACACTGTGAAATTTTGAGAGCTTATAATGAACTTGCAAATTATGGACTTATTTTGCAAAATATAGATTTTTCAATGGGACTGTTTTCTATCCCAATTATCATCTAAAAAGTCCAAACAGCTCTCGGACTTACAAATGAACATTGTTGCGGTAGTTCTTATTTTCTCATTGAAAAAAAAATCTACAAACACTTCAAGAGGCATAAATAGTGCGAGCCGAACTATTTTTGTGGCAATTGAATACTTGAGGGACTTTTTATATATCCTGAAACAACCTACTCCTAAAGCTTTCACTAGTTTGTGAAGCTGGCAAAGACCAATTTTTGCTATCAAAGGATGGAAGTCACAAAAGAGCTACACGACCCCAACCAAAGGAAGTTCTCGGTTCCAAATATGACATATCATAAAAGAATATTCCATTATCTACAAGTTCCTTGTGTTGTCTTCCTCGGTACATTTGCTCACCAATAAATGCATGGAAAGCATTAAGAATCCCAACTATGCTCTCAAATGGTTGCCAATCCGTCCTATTCGATGGATAAATATTTGAAACATACCAAAGATGATATTCACCACTTAATCTATGAATATAATCATGCTCTAAGTGAGATGCTCAAAATAACTTACAATTGGGTCAATGCCGTGGAAAACTTGGAGGAGATGTTTGCAACCTTAAGTCTGCATGTTGGAAAGCATGTTGTATGAGGACCTCGTTCACCCGGTTGCTTTGTTGCACACAATTTAAACTCTTTAACTTGTCCCTTGAAATCCTCCACAAAATCATTGTGTTGCCTCCTCTTCCTCCTCCTAGTTTGCAATATGAACCAACTTCCGATAGTTATTTGAGATGGTATCCATGCTTGATCATATGTAGTATAACTGTTAAAAAAGCTAACAGATTCAATGGTAGTGCTAGGCCTTCGAGAACTAGTCATGGTGTGCACTAGAATACACAGAAAGGTTAGCAAAAATATGAAAAAGGGAAGAAGTTTTGAGAGGAAAGTAGAGCTACTCAAAGTCATATTTGGGCGGGAACATAGATACTAGATAGAGTCTTCAATGAAAGTTCTGAAATTCGTCGATACAGAGTTAGTACGACTTTACGAGTTATGGCATTTATTCCTTGAAAGCGTGAAATTTTGCAATTTGATGAACAAAAATAATATTTTCTCCCTTTTCTCTAAAAGAGTTTGGCTCCAAAATGTCGATTCTCAATGTAACATTAACCTCTTCCTTATTGGTCGAGCGCCACTCTCTCTCTAGAACTGAAAGGCCTAAAAGTGAGTCCAACTTTCTCCTAATGAGTATTTTACACATAATTTATGGCAGTACCCACAAGAGATTAGCTGTCGCAAGATCAAGACTAATTAGCCAAATAACCAAGACCCTAAAAAGCCAACCAATAATCCACAACAAGTAGTAGGTAAATCAAAGCAAAACAGGCCTCCCCACCTCAGTAGAGAGATAACAATAGACATTCATGGTATTATTTGCAAACTGTATGAATAATAACCAGATTAGAACCTGCAATTTCCAAGCTTAGATTTCAGCAAAAAATTACCTCCAATAGTTTTCTATGTAAGCCGAAATCATTTCTCAAAAGAATCCCCATTTAACTCTCTAGAAGAGTATGAACCACCACATAACCATCCAGAATACAAACCAGTGTCCAGTAATTCACCAATCTCAATGTATGTATGTATATTGATTTTTAAGTAAAAAATACCTATAATGTTTCAAAAAGAGTTTCCTATACTATGTCCAAGCCAAAATTAAAATATACATCCTTAGTCTAAGAATGTTATCTAATACTATTTTGTTCAGTCAAGCCCAACAAAGGAAGAAAAAAACCCCAACTCTTCCTCGGTTAGTAGTCCAGGCAGAATCACTTATCCAATCAACACAAAGTGCCTTTAAGAAGCATCCTAAATGAATAGTTTTTATAAATGTTAAGAAAAAATCATGTTTACAATCACCCAATAGAGCAAGGGTTTTATCTTAAGCATTGAGATAAAAAATATATAAAGCCAGTGCCGTAAACAAGCAAGGTACACATTAAGAACAATGAAAACACCTTTGAAGCGGAAGCCATCCTAATCATCCGTACAATGGTGGCTGACTGTAGAGCCAAGCACCCCTCTTGCACATTAGTCTCCTATACCAAGTCTAAGTGAGGGAGTAAAACCCTCACCTTATATAGTGGAAGATGGTGGGGAAATCCTAAAAACGCCCATAGTTATGGATGTGTCACAGCCGCCTAGCCTCGAGCATGAAGCCAGTTGTATTGCCAAGAATCATTGTCGCAAGATGGAGGCAAAATAATTCGTGCCAAACCACCCACTATCCAGCGAGATCGTGAAGCACCATGAGTAAAGGGGGAGAGAGACTGTTTGGAGGTGATAACAACATACAAGTGCCCACCTAGCCAAGGCGCCATTGAGTCAGCTGGAGGTGATAACAACATACAAGTGCCCACCTAGCCAAGGCGCCGTTGAGTCAGCCGGCCAAAGTTTTGATGTGGTCACATTATTTTTCCGATGTTTAATACATCAAACCCTGTTAAAGTCAACTACAATCGCCTATGTCAAGTCTGAGTCAAAGATGTAATTTTTCCAACGATGTATGTAAAGGTCCATGAGAAGTTGGCCGCCGGCCACTTTAGAAAGCCCTAGGTATATAATACACTAAGGTTAGTGGGAAAGGGCAGATTATTTTTTGAAGATAAGAGACTACTGCGTTACGCACAAAGAGCTACCTCTTTGCTCCAACTTGTAATCATCACTTCTGTGTCTACGGTAATCCAAATTCAGTTTTGTTTCTTGCATTGTGTTCCTCTTACTCTGCTCTTTCATTCAAGTGTAAGCATTCAAGATTCGGTGAAGGTTTCAAACACATCCGTTTAGGCCTTAAATCGTTGTTTTGAGTGTTTACATGCGTATTTTATGTTGTTTTGACCCTAGGAGAGGCTTTAGGGACCCAAAAACGACCCTTTAGGATCATCCGTTTACTGTTTTTGCTGACTTTGGGATGAAAGATCGCAATCGTTGTTGTTAGAAGCTGGACACACCCCACGACATCTAACTACTCGGCGGATTTTTTTTTTTTTGTAATTAGTCATTCATTGAGGAAAACCCTGTTTTTCACCTTGTAAATATTGGGACTTACAGAAGTTTCCAGATTGTATCCCAGTTTTGATAGTCAGATGGAGTAGATGGATGATTTTGAAACTTTAGGGTTTGAGAAGTTGTAAGGTATATATATCACTTTTTGACCTTAATGAAAAACCTTTTGTCATTTTAAACAAGTTTAAGTTTGTGAGTGAGCGTATTGTGTACGTGAGAGAGAGTGTGTGATCTTTGTCTTGACGCTACGTGTGCTACGGTGGTCGGAATTGAGTGCGAGAAGTGCAGCGTGTTGCCCCCGACTAGAGCTACGAGCCGATACCAACATTGCGCGCGTACGGCCCGGCTTTGGGAGCTCCTTCTACGAGCTTCATCGGTTGTTTGGGTGAGCCTACGTTGTCCGATTTCACATTGCAGCATATCCACGCGTTCACAATGAGTAGAACTACACATTAGGCACTTCATATTTCGGAAACGAAGACCTGCAAATTTCGGCCAGACATCCTACGTATTTCTGCACCGGGTGTTTTGGGTCGTGATTTTGGTGCACAGACCTTAGGGAGAGTGGCCTATAGGTATTAGTAGGGTCTCCTTCAAGTTCTATGGTGTTTCGGAAGTGTTTGATAGGTATTCGGCTCTAGGAAGCGCTGTAGGAAGCATCCTCTTTTGTTCTCTTGAAGACTGTGACTTAGACAAGTGGTAGGAGCCTCTGTAGATATTAGTTAAGAGTCGGTCGAGTGTAGGTTGAAACCTTATGCTTGCTTCCACGCGCCTGCGGGTCGAGCTTCATCCTTAGCTGACATTACTTGTTAGGTGAGTTCTCGCTGTGCTGACGTCCATCGCGGCGTACCCGTCCAACATTGGCGCCGCTGCCAGGGACGAAAACCTTAGGTAGGTGATCGAGACTAATCCTTGAGGATTGGGATTTTTGTCTTGCCAAGAGTCTCGCTTTACATTTAGATAGGATCAGAGGGTGGAGGACTCTCTAGGTCTTAGAGGGAGTCTAGGAAGCGTGTGTCTTGCCTAGATCCTTCGACTTAGGTAGAGGAGGTAGACTTAGGTAGTTTTAGGTAGTAGTTGAGTCTAGAGTAGAAGTGGGAGTGGTAGAAGCGGTGAGAGTAGAGCTTGAGAGTCCGGAGAGGCCCAAAAAGCAACCAAAAACACCATTATCACCATTTCCTCATGGCAGGTAGGAGTAGAGTAAGTAGAACATCATGATTCAGATCCAGAGCATTTCATGCATGTATACTTGCTTGGTAGAATCATTACAAGTTTGTAAAAGACGCAAAAAGACGCGAAAGTGTGGTTGAAAGCCTAATTGAAATCCAAAAGTTACTGTGAGTGTTTCTGATAGGCCTACAGAGCATCAGGAGCATTTCTGTCAGAAAAAAACTTTAATTTTAATCCAAGAGACATCCTACGCGTAGGATGTCTACAGGCCAATCTGGGAGGGATTTTGGGATTTTGAGTTGACCAGTGTGTTCTGAAGGTAGGGTTTACCCTAATTTCATCTGGAAAGTGGAAACTTGGCCATTTCTTGACAGGATAAGGCCAGATAGACTGAAATTGCTAGACATCCTACCCAATTAGTGCCAAAACATCAACTTGAAACCAAAACCATAAGATGGCTGCATGAGTGTGTCTTTCATGATATATTGAGTGTCTGAAAGGGGTTTCACCTCAGTCGGGTAAGAAAATTGGGTTCAAAGTGTACTTTAGCACTTTTGACTGAAAAAGCAAAAACAACTGAAGTTTAGGACTTTTGACATCCAAATCAAGATCTAAGCATACCACTGGGATACTGACATCAGGGGGAAGCTGTGGAACAAATCTGGGGTCAAACAGACCAAATAGACATCCTACGCGTAGGATGTCTTCTGAGTGATTTGGGACTCCAAACTGAAATCTGAGTATACCAAAGTGATCATCAGCTCAAGGAGAGCTTAAGTCTTGAGTTTAAAGCCATTCTGATAAAAAAGACATCCTACGCATAGGATGTCTAATGCAAGAAAATGAATCCATAATTGGACTTTGAGCATTGTAAGGTGTTATATAGCCTAAGGCAAGCCTGCTAGTCAATTTTGGTCCAATTTGGAGTTGATTAGACTGATCAACACCATCACCAGGCCATCGGAACAGATTTCTGACTCATTGACCAGCTTCTAGAAGTCCAAATCAAAAAGTAAAAATAGTTGTAAGCTCAGCACAACGAGGGGAAAATACAGTGCAGAAATCCAAGCAAAATGCAGCATGAGACATCCTACGTGTAGGATGTCTATTGGGGCATTCTGTAGGGAAAATTTGACCTGGCTGTGGTATTACTGTGGTACCTTGTAATTTCTGCTGGCTTTTTCCGTTTGTAGACTATGTCGGTTCATGTTGTCACACTGTGAGCAGCAGGTGTTAATACTACTCCTATGATGGATAGGTGGTCTTGGTATTACTATGGTACCTTAGAAATTCTTAGCTTCTGCAGGCTTTTTTCGGTTGCAGACTGTGTCGGTTCATACAGTCTTACTGGTTTTTTAAAAAAAAGGGGTAAAATGTTGGTGATCTTGTCAGTTTTGACATTGGAAGCATCGAGAGTATGGGCATCTGAGTCAGAACTATGGTTTTTGTATCATTACTATTGTTATCGTGTGATTGGTAAATCCCACTGCTCTGGTGCACTATTTTGGAAGGTAAGTATACGAACTTTTTGGCTTGACATTTGTATGGTGAACATCCGATCTGAGCTTGGAATGGGATCCAAATCAAATTTGTATTATATCCTACAAATGGTACGGAAGTTGGTATGACTGGGTTTCTTACTGGTTGTCGCTTCTGCAATTTATTTAAACCCTCTGTAAGTGCGGCATATGGAAATTTTTTTGGGAAAAGAAACCTTATTCTCTTTTTTGACCATTGAACAAGGTAAGTTAGCTACTCTCTCTAAACATTGGCAGGAATTTGGTTCTGTGGCATTCATAAGACCTGATATGTACTATGTTCATCTTTTTTGAGACAAGGTAATACAATATCGGCATTCACTTTTTGGGTACTATTTTTAGACGGGCTATGCTTCTACCTTTTTTGCTAGCTATGAACTTGTGATGGTTTTTTTGGGAAGTAGTGAACTCCATCTTTCAATGAAAAACAAAAAAACATTATCAGTTCTTATCTTAGAACCTACTCGTTATAAAATACTTAGGCTTAGTTGCTAGTAAAATCTTATTAATCCAACATAGTATGACTCAAGCATTTTGCTTCTTGAAGGGATATACCACTTGTGGTGTAAAAAGAGGGTGATCTAATACTTGGATTAGAAGAGATTTTGGTTCTCTTTGACTAGAAAACACTGAGATAATATATATAATTGATTTTCTTTGGACTTAGCTTGTAAAAGGTAACAACTGGTATAGTCCATTAATACATGTAAAACACATCCAAGGTTAACTGAATTGTTGTCTTGTTTGGATGGATGTAGGTAAGGACTCTATCTTATCTTGGAGGGTTTTTTTTACTTTGGCAAGGTGTCTCACTTTGGATGGAACACTCACTTAATTATGACTAGGGAAGTTCCTTTACTATCGGCATACCAGAAGGGGATCTTTTTCCTACAAACATTGTACTTAAATGATTCTAATACTGAGTTGTTTTTGTACTTATCTATTCGTCGCTCCATTGCCAACTGTCTTTTGAATGTAAAAATTCAATTATGTCTTAATATCTAAGATTTAACAGCTACACACACATCCTATACATAAGGTTTTTCTTTCCAGAGAAGTAAGGATGCTGGCTTTGCAAATTTTCTTCGAAATTGAGTTCTAAGTTGGAACCATAGTTTGTAATCCCTTGACTGGTTGACTGGTGTTAGGTGGTCCTTTGTAGACTCTTTTTCTGGTCCCCTGCTCATGGCTACTATAGTCTTTGACTTTGCCGGTTGAAGGTTTTACAAGCCCAAAAATTTTACGGTTTCCGTTTGTACTTATTTATGTTTACACTGTTCCCTTTTCAGGACTACTTACCCTATAGAAAGACAACTCGCATGAGAACTAATCACAACCCTGAGAATCATGCAAAGATTCTCGAACAAATTAAGCTATACCTTAAGGACCGTAAACCAAAGAATTATTTGGCAGCTAGAACTAGACCCTTCCTCTCTAGGAAGGCCAAAAATTGTATTACTTACTATGGTAAGTATAAGTGAACCTCACCACACTTTTTTGAAAAGTTGCAGACTCTTGCTCTCTCACTAGGATTGGAATTGTCCTCGGAGCCCCTCTCAGTGGCCACATCTCTTGTACTCAAATGTATTAGCAGCTTGGATGCTTCTCAACTAATTTATGATTCGGCTCTTACCTCTCACAAGAAATTATTTGTCTTACATATGCTGTCTTTTAATGATTGGGTCAAGATTTTGGCGACTTTGGATAAAGACTCCATGGAAGGAGTGAATTTAATTACCCATTACATTGCCCAACTTCCTTTATTATCCTCACAATACCAGCAAGAGCTTGCCCTATTTTCCTCCTCTAGTGCTGATCTGTCTAACTTTCTTAGGAAGTTATGTGGGCTCAATCCCTCTTTTGTCTGTGCACCGGCTACTCCATCTATTCCACAAATTGGTGGAATCTTCTGTCGGGATAGTGCAGCCCTTGAAGTAGTTAAGGAATTTCAGAATAATCTTTGCTCCCTCAATGACTCAAACCTCTTGGGGATGGTTCCTAAAATATCCAAATTTTTTCCTGCCTTTCATGTAAGACAAATTGAAATTGAATCCCTCGGGGTTGACCATCAGCTTTGGATCTTGCCCAACAAAGCCTTCTTAGCACCCATTTTGAGTGAAACTTGGATATACCTTGGCAACCTCCTTGCCTCCATTGTGCAAGATTGCAGACTCAAGATTCTAAAAGGAGGGCAATTCTTGGAGAAAGGGGAGCTTCAAAGCACCCTTCAATCTCAATCTCATTGACCACTCCAAGTGCCCCTCCAATACTGGCCTCTACATCCGTACCAAAGGAAACATGGAATTTGCCAAGAGTAACCCTTATTTTTACACTGAATCCATCTGGAATGTCTTTTGTCCTTATGTAAAATGTGCCTGCAGATTTCTTGACCCTAAAGCCTCTTGTGAATCCAGCATCATGTGGTTCGATCATACCATTTGGTTTATTCTTAACCATCTGGACTTACTTTTCTTGGGAAAACCTGTGGACTTTCATCTCTCCCTCATTTGCTCTTGGTTAGGTGGTGAAGCTAAGAAAATTGTAATTGCATAGATTGCCTTCAACATCTTCCGTGGACTAATGCTTGATATCTTGAAAGAATTGAGATCTGATGAACCCGGGATTTACTTAACTACTTATGCTAGCTTTAAAGGTGTTAAGATCATCACTAGTCTTCTTAAACCTTGTATTGATGAGAATGACTCTCCTGCTCCCAAAAGAGCTAACTCTTTGATTACCCCCAACTCCTTCACTTCCTTCCTTACACCTAGTTCATCGTCTAACCGAGGAAGAGTTCGTAGCTTTACAAGAGGAAGTGGATCCGGACAATGGTTTCATCTACATACACTGTCTCTTTCATAATGTACTCCTCGATTGGATTCAACCAAAAAATATTTTTTGTGAGTTCTTTGATCTATTTTTTGGTAATCACAAATTACTCAACAATATACTCATAGGATGGAAGTATCAACATCCCATAAAGAGGTTAATCTACAGTAATGACTTTCTTCGGCAGGATTCTGTTCCTCATTGTACATGCTTTCAGTTTTCCACCTTTTGCACAAATTTTGAGGCTTTTGGTAACCATGTTTGCACTTGTGATCTTAGCATTATTAAAAATACTAAAATACGTAGAATTTTGGCCAAAGGGCTCAATCATATACCTAACTTTCCCAAAAACCCTTACCTTGCTCTATCAGCTATACTAAGCTGTCTCACTAACCTCGTCAGTGCTCTACGATTGGAGATGACATTCCTATCGTACTTAAGGGAAGTTGTGAAGGAATGCTTCCTTCATAAAGTATCACAACTACCTAATACATGGTTATCATCTAGTGATTCTTGGCTTACTTCTCAGCTAACTCTTGATTTTCAAAAAATCTCTGATAAATGGTTTGTTGTTGGTCTTGACAAAAGCTCTAACTGTTCCACTATGTTTGCAAATACCTTGCCTGGAAGGCCGCTCATAATCGAGTATCTGGTAAGGAATTATGTCTTATTAAATCTCCCCTACAAACAGTTACCAATAAAATTGCTAAACACTTAAGGACTCTAGGATACTCTGTGCTGAACACTAAGCTACCTGTGTTATTTCCCACTTATAAGATTCATAAGCATAAATTTAGGCGGATATATGATGCCTCCAATAGTATCTTTATTGATATCACCAAGGATATTACTTTTTGCCTTGACCTTATATTATCTGAATTTGAGCTTATTTGTGCCACTAAACCGAAAATCTACCAGGACTTCTTATATATTCAATACAATCCTTTTTGGCTTACAAAAAACTCTACAGAGTTCTTGCTTAACCTTCCTCAGCAAATCTTCCACATTTTTACTATCACTGACATTACACAATGTTACGAAAACATTCCCCTTGAAGGGGATCTTGGCCTTAAGACTGTTCTTGCCAAGGCGATTAGATTAGATTTGTCCAATGCTAAAAAGAAGAATATTTTTTACATCTCTCTTTCCAAGAAACCCAAGTGGATTAATGTATCTCACTCCATACACTCCTTACACTTTAATGAAGCTAAGCTTTTCTCTTACATCTCTTAGCTACTGAGTAACTCCACTATAGTTTCAAGTAGTCTTTTCTTTTACCATTGCTTAGGCATCCCCATGGGATTCTCATGCTATCCACTTATGTTTAATATTTACCTTTCTTTCTTTGAATACAAGTGGTGTCTCAAGACCATGGAATGTTACAAAAATAAGCTTTCACAGTTTAGACATACCTATAGATACATGGATGACTTACTTAGTGTCAACAATAGAGACTTCCCCAATGAAATTTGTGTAATTTACCCTCACTGTCTTAAAATTGAACCTACCTCTCTCCATGAGATCATCACACCCAATGGGGCTTTCTGCACATCTGTCCAATTCCTTAACCTCTTTATCTCCCTTCATGACCCATCTGTTGGTGGGTATGACCTAAGGTTTGTGTGGAAAAGCGATCTCTTGAAACTACCACTTATAGAATTCATAAAAAAGAATAGCAATAGGCCTTAGAAGGTGGCTATTAGCTCTTGCATCACCCTGCTACACTTAATTTGCTATTCTTCCCCTAAATCTTTTCTTGCCTGGGAGGAGTTTTTTTACTAATAAAAAAATATTGCCTTCACGGGTTTAATAGAAACCAGATCTGTAACACTATTACACAAGCTCTCACCCAACATAGTTGGCCTCGGTTACATTTTAAACAGGAGAATCTCATTTCTCTAATAAGGTAGTAGGCCCATACACAATGGGCCTACTACCAACCCAATGTGTATGGAGCCTAGGTCGGGCGGGTACACACACACACACACACACACACCCCCCCCCCCCCCCCCCCCCCCCCCCCCCCCCCCCCCCCCCACACCACCACCACCACTTTGTTCTAACCCGAAAACAACTGGGTCACTTTAGGGTTACGACTTCAAAAAATCCATTACTTTTTAGAGACCATGGGGGATATCCCTTGATTGTTTAACTAATTATCTAAAGAAAATATCTCTCTAGTGTGCAGAGCATGATTACGTTTCCCTTCTTCATTACACCATGAAGGCGGCCTCTCCTGTTTTGCTGTGGATCTCCCCACTCATGGGTATCTGCATGCCAATTAGTGCTACCACACACACTCACACTCTTCAAGAAGGCGGCCCGGCTCACTCATGGATCCCACTGGCAATCCCTCCTCCTTCCACTATTTAAACAGGTGAGGGTGCATCTCTGCCCCTCACTTAGCCAGTATTGTTTTGTTGTGTTTTTTCTGAGAAGACTGATTGCTTGCTTCACAAAGGGAGCTATGGAACTCACTACTCAGGTGTCTCAGGTTTTTTTCTACCCTTGCTTGCCTCGCTACTAAATTGTGTTGAATTTTTTTTTATGTTGTTCTATATTGAGCATTTAATTAGTTGGCACAGTAAGGTAAGTGGTTAATGTTTGTCGGACTATAGCATGATGGAGGTGTATACCTTGCTTAAAATGCCTTGCCTTATGCGTATACTACTTCATCATATTATGGTAGGATGGGTTTGTTTACGGTTTTCGTTAACTATCTTGGTTGTCACACTATGCGCAACATGAGTTTATAATACTCTTATGAATGATAGGTGGTCTTGGTATTACTGTGGTACCTTGGAATTTCTGCTGGATTTTTCCGTTTGCAGACTATGTCGGTTCATGTTGTCACACTATGAGCAGCAGGTGTTAATACTACTCCTATGATGGATAGGTGGTCTTGGTATTACTATGGTACCTTGGAAATTCTTAGCGTCTGTAGGCTTTTTTCGGTTGCAGACTGTGTCGGTTCATACCGTCGTACTGGGTTTTTTTTTTTTAAGGGGTAAAATGGGGGTGATCTTGGTAGTTTTGACACTAGAAGCATCAGGAATATGGGCATCTGAGTCGGAACTATGGTTTTTGTATCATTACTACTGTTGCCATGTGATTGGGAAATCCTACCACTCTGGTGCACTATTTTGGAAGGTAAGTATACGGCCTTTTTGGCTTGACATTTGTATGGTGAGCATCCAATCTAGGCTTGGAAAGGGATACAACTCAAATGTGTGTTATATCCTACAAATGGTACGGAAGTTGGTATGACAAGGTTTCTTACTGGTTGTCGCTTCTGCAATCTATTTAAACCCTCTATAAGTGTGGCATATGGAATTTTTTTTGGGAAAAGAAACCTTATACTCTTTTTTTACCATTGAACAAGGTAAGTTGGCTACTCTCTCTAAACATTGGCAGGAATTTGGTTCCGTGGCACTCATAAGACCTGATATGTACTACATTGGTCTTTTTTGAGACAAGGTAATACGATATTGGCATTCACTTTTTGGGTACTGCTTTTAGATGGGCTATGCCGCTACCTTTTTGGCTAGCTATGAAATTGTGATGGTTTTTTTGGGAAGTAGTGAACTCCATCTTTTGAAAAACAAAAAAAAAATATAAGTTCTTATCTTAGAACCTACTCGTTATAAAATACTTAGGCTTACTTGCTGGTAAAACCTCATTAATCCAATAGAGTATGACTCAAGTATTTTGCTTCTTGAATGGATATACCACTTGTGGTGTAAAAAGAGGGTGATCTAATACTTGGATTAGAAGAGATTTTGGTTCTCCTTGACTAGAAACACTGAGATAATATATATAATTGATTTTCTTTGGACTTAGCTTGTAAAAGGTAACAACTGGTATAGTCCATTAATACATGTAAAACACATCCAAGGCTAACTAAATTGTTGTCTTGGCTGGATGGATGCAGGTAAGGACTCTATCTTATCTTGGAGGGTTTTTTTTTACTTTGGCAAGCTATCTCACTCTGGATGGAACACTCACTTATGACTTGGGAAGTTCCTTTACTATGATTCTACTACTGAGTTGTTTTTGTACTTATTTATTCCTTGTTCCATTGCCACCTATCTTTTGAATGTAAAAATTCAATTATGTCTTATTATCTAAGATTTAACAGCCACACACACACACACACACACACACACACACACACACACACAGAGAGAGAGAAGAGGAGGAGGAAAAATGAATACACATGAGACCTAAAAAATGTAGTCGATGAGTCTTGATTCTTGAGCACAAGTGCATACATGCTTGCATACTCAGTTCACAGAGGGAGAGGGGTGGAATTTCTAATATCGTAGAAACAAACACAATGACCACAAAGAGAGAGAGAGAGAGAGAGAGAGAGAGAGAGAGAGAGAGAGAGAGGAGGAGGAAGGAATACACATGAGACCTAAAAAATGTAGTCGATGAGTTCTGATTCTTGAGCACAAGTGCTTACATGCTTGCATACTCAGTTCACAGAGGGAGAGGGGTTGGGATTTTTAATATTGTAGAAACAAACACAATGACCTCAAAGCGCGCGCGCGCGTGCGAGAGAGAGAGAGAGAGAGAGAGAGAGAGAGAGAGAGAGAGAGAGAGAGAGAGAGAGAGAGAGAGAGAGAGAGAGTCATCCTTAAAGATTTAGTTGACCTATGGGACCAAATACAACATGTAGCATTGTTGAAGACTATGGATATAGTGGTGACAATTGACAATTTGAATTCATGAATTTTTTGGGAGAGAAAGAAATGTAGGCCATGAACTGGGCTAAAATGTAAGATAAGAAAGTTTGATGTGATCAAAAGTTCAGCACTAAGTAAGGTATAATTCTCATACTCTCAAGTTTTCAAGGGGAATAATGTGTATACAAAAAGAGGCGCATCTACACTACCTCAATGTCCGGTCTCACATTTAAGGGAGTAGGAGATAAGCCAAATTGTTGGTATGGTATAGATTATGCGTAAGGAAATAGGCTCAATCATGTAAATGGTTAAATACAATTTTCTCTCTCAAAGAGTAACCTGCTTTTGTAATTTGAAGGGAGAGGGAGAGAGATCAATGACATACATGACCTGCTTTTGTAATTTGAGGGAGAGAGGGAGAGAGAGAGAGAGAGAGATCAATGACATACATGATTTCAGATCACAACCTAAATTTTGCACCATGTCCTTCCGCTTAGCATAATGACCAAAAATCTTGCAAAAATAAACAACCGAGCGACCTTATTTTGCATTCATTTCTATCACATTTTAAGGTGCAAATGGCATGAAAGTGTAATGAACAAATAGTGTGCACCTTATCGTACGAAGCTGTTTATGCATTTTCGTGATTAGATAATGTTGTATACTATTACCATGCTTGTGTACAAAACATAGATAGAGATGCAACAACAAGTGAGGCATCTACAAAGTAATATAAATGGAAAGATCAATCACATTCTTGACATTAAAAAAATCCAACTCATCTCTATGAAACTTGAAGCTCTCTTGGTACATTGGAAATTATGAGACCTAATCTTAGATATGAAATTTTTAATGATTTCACATTGTAGCAAATATGGGCTTCTTCTTTTAAAACTTGTTGACTTACCCACTTTGTACTTCTAAACTTGGTAGCACTTTTGCCAACCCTAGGTAGACCAAGGTAAGGACGTCCTTCCTACTATATAGGAGGTTATGAAGTGCACTACTACCATGTCTTGCTCACAAGAAATATGCAAGGATAGAAGCAAGCAAGAGAGTGTAGCAGATACATTGAATCCAATTATGTTCCCAAACCAATCCTAGAATCCACTCCATTTTCATAAAAAGTTTTATGATTACATTGACTTTTCTTAGCTTTCATCTCTTCACAGAATGTTAACATATATGATTTGTAATATCATCAATCTTGGTAGCATTATTAGAACAAGAAAGACCAGAAGGAGGACTCTCTCTCTCTCTCTCTCTCTCTCTCTCTCTCTCTCTCTCTCTCTCTCTCTCTCTCTCTCTCTCTCTCTCTCTACACTCCAAGAAAGGTAGAGCACTCCTAAGTTTGTTGAACAAGGGTTAGCACCTCATAAAAAATAATGTCTATAAGAAACTCTCAAGCTTGGTATGAAAGAATGATTTGGAACATCTTACATATATTCAATAGAGTATTAATAGTATTCTACTTGGAAGAGAAGATAGCCCTATGAGAATAGAGGCATTGTTTTTATGGCTACAACAATGCGTGGGTCACATACTAGTCTCTATGACTCACGAGAATACAAAAAGAGACATATTTAGGAACTTAATTGAGCATGGACATATGAAAGTAGTAAATTATGCTAGCAAGATGGACAAGGGAGTAATGACTAGGTGACTAGGGAGTAATGACTAGGTGACATCAATCAAAATAGTTGGATTGTAAAATCCTTGATAAAGGCATGTTGATGTGAAATACCACCCAAGTAAATGAAAATGATCATATAGACATACGGAGAAAACCAGCTCATGTTGATCTTGAAAATGCAAGAGTCCAATACCCTAATCATATTGTTGTTGTAATGTAAAATCATTCCAAATGCCAAACAATTACAAAAACTTAATGCCTTTCAAAAAAGAGCATACATATTTCTATCCATAAAAATGAAATTCAATGATTATGATGACTATTTCAAAGATCCCATTTGTATGCCTTTTCGACTCCTATGATCGGCATCTAATGCAAAATCAAATTGTAGCTTGTTTATCTTTCCTTATCAATCCTAGTTGTGCATGTCTCTGGACACATTGGATGATAAGTGGTTTGTTCCAAATTAATAGGACAAAGTATGTGCGTAAAGGCTTGAACTCATTTTCCAAAATGTGAGTCTATTGATGTAATAAAAATGGCCTATGAACATTGAGAATAGCGGAATTAAGTGAATTATAGTGAACATTTTCATGAGACTACTTTGAGAACATACAGGGTGAACTTAATTAGCAGTAGAAACACAACCATTATACTTAATTAACTTGGTATGAACAATACTTTTGAAAGAGAGAGAATTAGAGAACATGACAACAGATGAGGACCGGATTTATGTGGAGCCGGTCCCCTCTCCAATTGGCTTTTGTATTATAGATTCTCCCATATAGAGAGACTTGGTACAATACAATATTTGTGTTCCTTGTGACCTAGGTGATGCAATGAAGATAGAAAGATTCATGGACCATGAGCATAAAATAAACTTGGTAAAAGGATTAACCATCCCCAACCTCATTCCCAAGGTATGAAACACCTTCGAAAGTGGAGAGAGCTAGTGGGGAATGAGGGTAGGGAAGAGGAAGAAGAAGTAACATAAGAGAAAGAGATAGTTCCTCACTTATCATCACTCTTCTTGTATAGCATAGCATAATAGCATGATAATGTTGAGGAAGAAAATCGCAAGCTTAAGCATTGAAGCATGGTTCTTGGTTGGATTTGCATTCCGTAGCCAAGAGTGTTGGTGTAGGCTCTCAACATCTCAACAAGCTTGGAGAAGGAGATGGTGTTCTTGCACTTGGCACTTCACACAATGAGAGAGAGAGAGAGAGAGAGAGAGAGAGAGTGTGTGTGTGTGTGTGTGTGTGTGTGTGTGTGTGTGTGTGTGTGTGTGTGTGTGTGTGAGAGAGAGAGAGAGAGAGAGAGAGAGAGAGAGAGAGAGTATACCTTGCAAGCAATCCCCTAGCTTCCTTGGTTCGACCCCTCATTGTAACTCAAGCTTCAATTTGATTGGAGCCCTACAACCTTAGACAATCACATACATAGTGCGTATCAAGCAAGCATGCTAGCCTTAGGACAAGTGTCCCCCTTTCCCCTTTGAGAGAGAGGACTTGATAAATGCATAAACAATTAATTTAATTATCTAAATTATCATTGGATCCCTTGAGAGGCCAACTGATAGACTTTAGGCACCTCAGGAGGGAAACAGGGAGAGGAACTTGACATGTGTCTTTGTTGCTTCTTTAGACAAGGCTTGCCTTGTGTGAGGGTGTGTGAGGGTGTGTGCGTTCTCTCTCATTCCCCTACAATCAAGGCTCGCCCCCCCATGAGTAGGGATGTAGGTTGGATTTTGGAACACCTTTAAGACCCTCAAGAACCTTAGTCATGGAGCACCTTAGCACCTTAGTCATTAAGCACCTCAAGCACCCTAGTCAGCAACAAGCACGGCAAGCACCTCAAGCTTGGGCTGGGTTCCCACCGGGTTCCCACCTCAAGCACAACCCTGGATTTCCTAAGGTTTAAGGACTTTTAACACTAACCATTGGAGGTATTTAATGAAGCTAACCCTAAGGTCTTTAAGCTCCATTAGCTAGCATTGCTCTTTGACATACCATATCTCATTTTGACCCCTTTAACTTTGGTCCCGTGTTGAGATGGATCCATGAGCACATGTCTATGTTCTAACAATTGTTCTCGTTTATTCTCCCATATTATATGATTGATTTAATATGAGAAAATCATTTGGGCTGGTTGGATATTAGATTTTATGACATTACCTCTCTCTTGAAATCATAGTCATCCTCGACTGTGAGGTAGAAGAGATAAAGCCTTAGTCAATAGTCTACGTTTCTTAGCGGGTAGAGAATCCCTTTTTACCCTATGACATCATTCCAAGATGGATGAATAATCCATTTGGGGCTTGAGGGACTTAGCTGTCGCAAGCATGTATGCTCTTGAGTCCATTTCATTCTCCCAAAGTAGAGTGACAAATTCTACTTGGTGTTTGAGAGACATCATCGTCACAAGCATGATTCTAAGCATGCATACTACTTAAATTTGTGCACAAGAAAAAGAGAATTAGGTTTATAAGACAAAAACATTGATCATTTAAAAAAAAAACATGTACATTTTCTTACTCTAATGTAGCATTGTAAGCATTGACAAGGTTCATATTATCCTTAAACTATATACCTTGCATCCATCTAGCATCTTCAAAGGGATAATTTTTGAACTTAATAAGATATAATCGGATAGTCTTACCATGCCGTAGCACCTTTTCTTCATATCGATAGATAGCTTTGGGTTGTAGCACCTCTTCTTGGTTTTTGATTTATGGGGAGTCTTCAATGACTGGTTCTCTTGGTGACTCTCCTTTGTAGGCCTTAAGTAGGCTCACATGAAAAGCATTGTGTATGAGCCAATGGCTGGGCAACTTGAGTTGATAATCCATGTCATTTCTTGGATTCAAGATTTGAAAAGGACCATAGTTTCTTTTTGTTAGTTTAGCATAATACTTTTGATGGCCCGTAGGATTTTTTCCCGTAGTTTGCCTCAATCACGCCTTGGAAAACTTAAGTAAGACCCAATCATTTTTTTTGAACGTTAAGGCCCTTCTATGCTTATCAGCAATAACTTTTTGCCTTTGTTGAGAGATGGATATAAGCTCCTTAATCTTTTGAAAACATTCTTGTAGGTCACGGCTATACTCATCGGCAACGAAGATCTTCCCATGTACTTCAAGTAGCAAGGGACTTTTATCTATGATCTCAAAAGGTGCCTTTTTGGTAGTAGTATGGACAGTATTATTGTATACGTACTCTACAAGGGGTAAGTACTTCTCCCATTGTGAGCATTGATCTACTTCTCTAACATAAGTCTTTAGTAGATCAAGAATTGTAAGGTTGGCTATCTCACTTTGTCCATCAGTTTGTGGGTGATAGGCCGAAGAGAAATTCAATCTTCTACCTAGATTTTTAAAGAGACCTTTCCAAAAATTATTAGTCATTCTAGGATCTCTATCTAACATAATGGATGTTGGCAATCCATTGTGTTTGAAAATTTGAGATATGAAGAGGGTTTCCATTTGGTGTGCCTTAATAGTCTTTTTGACAGGAACAAAGTGTGCTTGTTTGCTGAACTTGTTGACCATTGTCCATACTCTTCTATTCCCATGGATAGACTTGGGTAATCCAAAGATAAAATCCATGGATATACTTTCCCATGGTGAATTAGGGATTGGCAGTGGCTGGAGTAACCCAGGTTTCTTCCCTCTACCATACTTGGTCTTTTGGCATACCACACATTTTGAAACATACTCTTGTATGTCTACTTTCATGGTAGGCCAATAGAAGTACGTCTCTACTCCTCAAAGAGTAGGTTGAATGCCTCTATGCCCTCCATAGGGAGGAGTATGGGATTTATACATGACACATAGCGTATTTCCATGGAGAAGATAACCATCTTGCAAGGTGAATGGTTCTTCTTTCTTCCCCAATGCAAGGGCTGACATTATGTCTTTAAAGTCAGGGTTAGTAGCATACTCATCTATCATAGAAGATAGATCATTGTGAGTTTCTATAGACACCGCATTGACTCTTGGTCTTTGTGAAAGTGCATCGGCCACTTGGTTATGCTTACCAGCAATGTGAGCAATAAAAATAAAATTGCGAAACAAATTTTTTCCACCTCGTTTGTTTGTTGGAAATGTTGATTTGTGTCATGAAGTACTTGAGACTTTGGTGGTCCGTTCGCAAAATAAATGGAGTCCCCAATAGATAGTGCTTCCATGTGACTAGGGCATGTAGAATAGCTAAAATCTCTTTTTCATATATGCTCAGGACTTGTTTGTCGGCATTGAACCTAGGGATATCATATGCTATGGCATGCCCATCTTGAACCAATACTACTCCAAGGCAATCACCACAAGCATCACATTGGACCTCAAATGGATTTGAGAGATTCAGAAGCATAAGGACTGATTGGGAGGTAAGCTTCTCTTTGAGCTTGTCAAAAGTATTTTTCTCTTTGGCATTCCATGAGTACTTAACATTCTTCTTTGTTAAGTCATGTAATGGTCGTGTTATTTGAGAGAATTTTGCTATGATTTGTCTATAGTATGCACACATACCAATAAATCTTCATAGCTCAAGTAGATTCCTTGGATTAGGCCATGCATTTATTACCTCCTACTTTGATGGATCCATATGGATACCATCTTGAGAGATAATATGACCCAAGTATTGAATTACTTGAAGGAAAATTTTTCTCTTCTTTTGATTGATAATAAGCTTGTTCTCCCTCAAAGCTTGAAAAATTACCTTGAGATGTTTCTTGTCCTCCTCCAAGGACTTGGAGTAGATGATGATGTTATCAAAGCACACTCTAGTGAATTTATAGTAGGATCTAAAGATTTCCTCCATCAAATGATTGAATGTGGCTGGAGCATTTGAACCAAAAGGCATGACAAGATATTCATAAAGACCAAACATTGTACGAAACACAGTCTTCAGGATATCTTCATTCACTATCCTTATTTGATGATAGCCACTTTTAAGGTCAATCCTACTGAAGTAGGTCAAACCTTATAGCTTATCAAGCAGATCCTCTACCCATGGTATATAAAATCTATTTTTGATATTGATATGGTTGAGTGCTCGATAGTACACACACATGCGGTATGTACCATCTTTCTTTTGAGAACAAAAGGGAGAGGAACTAGGCCTCACCATCCTTTTGTCTACCTATTCTTGTACTTGCATCATAATCTCCTCTTGTTGAGCTTGGGAAACACAATAAGGAGGCTTGTTAGGTGATGAGCTTCCTGGTAGGAGCTCAATTCCATGGTCATCATCCCCTCGTTCTGGAGGTAAGTTCATAGGGATATCATCGATAAAAATTATCTTGGAATCCATTTAGAAAACTAGAAAAGTCTTAACTCTTATTGATTCCTACCATCTTCATTTGATAAAACTGTGTAGAATCTTTTAGAGAATCTTTGACAAAAATCATGTACGAGGAAACTGAGCTTTTCATTGACTTATCAAAAGCATGTGAGTTTACAAGTGGTATAGTACGAGCGGAATCATTAGCATCTATATACATGCTCTTTTTCCTGTAGGTGAAGTAGATTCTCTTTTCAAGGAACTCCATGTTGGCAGAATAGCAGTTGAACCATAGTGCCCCTAGGATAACATCCTCATGTCGGAGAGGAGAGATGAAAAAGTCTTCTTTGTCGATGTAGCTTTGGACATGAAGCCTCAACTTCCCAATCAAGGGAGTAATGGAGGCTTGTTGTCCCTTGAAAGCTCCATTGGCAGTTACAATATCTCCCATCTCAAAAGCTTGAATGCCCAAGTTAGTGGCCAACTCTATTAATATGAAGTTGTAAGTAGAGCCACGGTCAAACAAGATGAGGGCATCACGCTCCCTTACCTTTCCCCAAGCATAGGAGAGAGGTGATCCTTTGCAATGAGCATCCTCTTTTGGAACTTCGAATGTGGAAGCTCTAGGAATCTCATTGCGTGCATTTATTTTGGGAAAGAACGATAGCCATGTCCTTGCTCCCCACACTTAAAGAATTTGTGGTCCTTACAAAAATCTTCTACCTCTTCAAGAGAGAGTTTTTTTTTTACCTTTGTAAACTCCCTTCTCCTTGGATCGATTGTTGTTGTTGTTAATGTTAGAATTTCCTTGGGAAGAGTTTTGGCCATTGTTCTTCCCCTTTGCTTCATTTCAATCTTTGTTTTCCGTGGGCTTGGTATTTCTTTTAGCCCCTTGTTGAAAATTGATGTGTAAAGCAACCATAGTGTGATGGATTACTTTGGTGATAGAACCAGGCTGTTGGGAGTTAACATACTTGGCAAATTTTTTAGGTAATCCCTTATAGAATTGTTGATGTTGCTCGGCAAAGTCTATCCTTTGAAAGACAATAGCCGAGATGTAAATCCCAAAACTTGTCCACACATTTGTGGATAGACTCGTTGGAGAGCAGCTTCAAACTCCGACATTCGGTAAGCACTTTGTCCTTTGCATCACTTTCAAGGAATTGCTTCATGATGGAAACTCGTAGAGTTTTCCATGTATTTGGGGCTTTGTTGTTGCCACAAAGGCTAGCCCACCATTGACGAGCATATTTTTGAAAGTGCATAGCTACATGACGTAGCTTGGAGGACTTTGTGAAGCCCTCATCTCCAAAGGCCGCGTCAAATTGTTGGATGAAGTTCAATACTTTGTCAGTACCACCAAAGGTGCCATCATAAGTAAGAAAAGAGATTCTCTTTCCTCCCTCTTTGAATTTCTTGAGATTTTGAGACCTTCTCCACCCAGGTTAGGATTTGCAATGTCCTCTCCTCTTGTATAGTTGCTGCTTTAGTCGAAAAAGAAGAAGGTGAAGAAGAAGGAAAAGAGGGTGACCTCTTTCTTGGCTTTTCTTCCTTTTTTTCCTCTCTTCCCTTTTGGAGTGACAAGGAGAAGGACTATGGGTTGACTGTTTCCTCCTAGGAGGAGTTGGTGATTGTCTAGACTGTCGTCTTCGTGGATCCACATCTTTAGAATAACTTAGTGATTCACTTTTTTCTCGTTATTTGGATTCCTCCTCTCTTATGGGAGAGAGTCTTCTTCTAGGAGTCTCATCAAGAGGCCTCCTACACCATCTCTCGTCTTGGAGAGGAAGGGAAATAGCATGAAGTTGTTAAGTAACTACGGCTTGCAAAGTAGGGTTGCCCATAGCTTGTTGCAACCTAGTAACAAGAATTAACAAAATCATCATTAGAACCTTCATGTGAAAAATCAAAGTATTCATTCTACTCTCTTGGTTATTGTCAGCCATGCTAATTAAATTTATGTTTAAATTACTTTGTGCTTTGGTACCCTCAAAACCTTAGTTGCTACTCTTCTTTACCTTTGAAATTTAGCTCTCAAGCAGCCACACCCATGGTTTAGACACTGTTGATTGCAAATACTAGTGGAGAGGGTCCAACATTTTTCGCTTTATTATGGTTCATGTTGAGCTTGCTAGTAGCTCAATAATGGTTAAGCCAAAGGCAAAGCCAAAGGCAAGCCCCAAGAGACTTCATTATTAAGACTATAGTTCCCAACGGTGTACCTCAAACTAATTCCTTTTCAACCAAGATAATAGATCCTTGTTCCACTTACCCTATTGCAATGGACATGTCCAACCTTTCATGGAAAACTTAAGGACCTCTCTTCTTAAGCAAGAAAAGAGAAACCAATAGCTCTGATACCAAAGTAATGGAAATTGCCCATGAGCATTGAGTATAGAGGAATTAAGAGAATTATAGTGAGCATTTTCATGAGACTACTTTGAGAACATAGAGGGTGAACTTAATTAGTGATAGAAACACAACCATTATACTTAATTAACTTGGTATAAACAATACTTTTGCAAGAGAGAAAATTAGAGAATATGACAACAGTTGAGTACTAGATTTATGTGGAGTCGGTCCTCCCTCCAATAGGCTTTTGTAATATAGATTCTCCCATATAGAGAGACTTGGTACAATACAATCTTTGTATTCCTTGTGACCTAGCACTACAAGAGGTTGTGTGCTCTTGTGACACTGTTAGCGACGGAAATACACTGGGTTTTTATAACCCCCGGCGTCGCTAAAACCGTCGCTACGAGAGCGTCGCTATAGACGTCGCTATATGCGTCCCTATATAGCGACGCTCATAGTGACGCATATAGCGACGCCTATAGCAACGTTTACACAGAAGACTATAGCGACGCTTATAGCGACGCTACAGAGCCATAAATAGCGATGCTTATAGCGACGCCCGAGAGAATTTTTTTTTGGTGGCAGGGCATTGAATGCCCTGCCACCCATCAACCATATTGTACTTGATTCACTTTTTAAAAAAAGTGCAAAGGTAGATAATAGACCCAAAATAGTCACCCACAAGACACATTGTTTGCAAAATTGACAATTGTACACATCATAAGCAAAATGAATTGATTGGCAAATGTAATAATGACAATTGTACAACATCATAGGCATAAAGAATTGATTGGCAAAAGGAACTGCGGTGACAAATGTAATAATATACATGGTTCAAAAAGACGTATAAAATCCGTCTCATGATACATAAGCTATGAGAAACCCTAAACTAATGCTATCTAGCTACGGCTAAACTGACGTCGTCTAGTCAGACGTCTCATCGCGTCCAAGCGGCGTATCTGTCGGATTCTTCAAAAAAAGACAATAAGACAGCTTTCAGTAAGTATAAACATATAACGACATTTATAAAAAAATACAAAAAATAAAAAAGAGTAAACCCTAATACTAACCATGCCGCCGCGAGAACTGAGAATGTCCATCAGGGCGTTTAAGCCCTTCCTGCCTGCGTACTCGCGCTCGTACGGTGTGGGATCACGTCCTGTCATCGACCACTGTCAAAACATACAAAGATTTCATTATGTTAGAACTAAAAAACTCATAAACCCTAAACTATCGAACATGCATAAAGAGCAATGTGAAAACACTTACAAAATCGGCCTCAAATGATGCCCATCCACCGCTCCTCAAGTGGTGCGAGCTCCCTGCCTCTACTCGCGCTCTGGTTGCATCCTTTTGTTGCTTCCACTTGTCGGGATTCTCGCGCGCTGCTTTCTTCGCATTCTTCCAATCTTCTTTGGCCAGCCAATCTGGCCTGTTCCACCCATTCTTGATTGCTTTTTGCACTTCGGAACGCTTGTGTTTGCAGTATTCGCGCATTCGAATCTTCATCAGGTCTTCATTGAAGCGCTGATCCCGTGTTGGAACGGGAAACTCATCATGAAGTATGCTGATGACTCTGTTTTTTAAATCACTTGGTACTTCACTCCATTTGTTTAGTATGTAGTGTCTAAACAGCTGAGAGCAAAGACCACGCATGCGCGAGATCACCTTCTTGCCGTCATCATCCATGATGATGCCGCCGCTGATGTCGACGGAGTAAGGCAAGCCCTCTGGCCGGTGACGCGTGAACCTGGGTGTCCCGGCAGGGGTCTCTAGCGGCGTGTCGATGGGGGTACGGACGTCAGGTGTCTCCACTGGCGTCTGGGCCCCGAAGCGAGGAGTGTCGAGTGGGGTGGCTCCTAGCGGAGTAGGTAGAGGTGTGTAGCTTCTAGGAACAGTCAGCCATGCAAAACCTGGCGTAGATGGCGATGCTGTGGCTGGTGTGGGGGCGGGCAAAGAAGGGGAGGGTAAAGAGCCTCGTCGAACACGAGGCGGTGTGGAGGCATCGGTGGCGGAATCCCCACAACAACCGCCACCGCCACCACTAGAGCGCCGGTGTCTAGACGAGTGTGAAGCTCGTTTCGTCGACGCCGAAGCTTCGGAGCACGCCGAATGCTCCGAAAGAGAGGGAGATGCGGATGGAGTAGGAACGCGCGATGATGCGCCAGAGCGATGACGCTCCACGTACCACTGTCTCTGCTGCGGTGACAAAGAAGAAAGAAACTCCTCATCATCCATACATGCATTAAACACACGAATCTTTAAACTTAATATTGAATGAATAGAGTAGACAATGACGCAAAGACCATTAAATACAATGACGTAATGACGCATATAAATACAATGACGCAATGAATCGAGTGATAGAAGAGGCAAGTCGAAAACTCAGAATTTTCAATCAAAAGATGTGAGCGCGAGTAGAAAAGAGCGTTATACACCATGGAAGGTACTTAGAGAGCCAGAGCTTTTACAACACGGAGCAAAATTGTTCAAATACAATATTTGTGGCTTTAAGAGATCTCTCTCTCATCCTCGCATAACTCGGCATAACTTCCTATATCTATATAGAGCTCTCCGTTTAAACACATATCCTCTGTTTCATTTTGTAGCTCCTCTGCATGCACCCCATATAGAGTAGTAGCATCTTGATGCTCGTCTGGCACCACCGCAGCGGCTTCTGATTGAGCATCTTCTCTGATCTCCTCCATTGATGTCGTTGTGATTGGCACATGGTAGCCTTCATACGTCCTTGCACTACGAGGGGCTACCTCTATGACGTACCACCAGTTTGATGTAGACTTTGTAGGATGAAATATTACCTGCCAGAGCCACATAACTTACATGAGAGCTTTCAAGCACATAACTTGTAAAAGGGGGATGTTAACTATTTACATACTTACTTGTTCACAATGCTCGGGTAGTACGAAAGTGTCTCTTAGGTCAGTCCATTTCTTAGTAGAATCCACCTCAAGAAAACCAGACTCTCCTCTACGCACAGTAGCGTTGCGACCCTCCATGATTATCTTGAACCATTGCACGTCGAACAAGTCGACAAAAAATCCTCTGTAATCGATCCTCAAAATCTCTTGCAGCGTGCCGAAGTAAGTGAGTTCCGCCACCACAGGATCTGCATCAGAGGAACGTCGTCGACTAGACTGTTCAAATTTTGCCATGATTCCACAATCTTGAGTAAAACGCTTTTTGTCGATTCGTTCCACCCTAAAATGTCGACCTTTACACCATGCTGCTGTGTATGACTTATACTACAACGAACAAAGATTATGAGTGGCTGTTCAAACGTTTATAAATAAAGTCACTTGCTAGTCGTACATTGCAAACTTACCTTGGTCGCGCAACCCCGAGAGTACTCCCACTCTTCTTCACTCACTTCGTCACCGCATTGTTGTGCGCTTTTCAATTGGTTGTGCAACCATCTTAAGCTCATGAAGGTTGGTAGGCTCTCCAGAACCGCTGGATAGTGCATCGGTGGTCGTCTTCCCCGTCTCCACTCGATTCGTGCCCTTTGTCGCTCTTGCTTTGCATCCTCATATTGTGAAATCCACTTTTGCATCACTGGATTGTGAAGCATGCAAAATTGGTTGATTTTAGCCTCTAGATCTTCCATCATCTTCTTCTCAACACCGAGATTGCACATGACAATCCCAGATATGCGCTCATCATCTATGGTTTGCCATAGCGTGTCCCGGGATTTATCAAATCCGTCTAGCCACTCTCCAATGTACACTAGGGACTCTGATACCAACCAACCTTCTGCCATGCTACCCTCCGGACGTGCCTTTTGACGCACATATCCCTTAAGCGTTTTCATGAAACGCTCTAAGAAGAACATCCATCTGGAATGAACTGTGCCAGCTATTTCCACCTCATCAACTATGTGAACAAGAAGATGCACCTAAATGGTTAGCATTGTAGTAGGAAAATGTTTCTCAAACATGCACACAAGCTCCGCAGCATTTAGTTTGGCGAATGGTATGGAGTCTACGTTGATCTCCTTTTGTGAGATCCATTGCACCAGCTTTGCAAGTTTGTAGATTGTGTTACGGATGTCGAGAGACAAACATCCCTCAATGGCAACCGGTAAAATAAACTGTAAAGTATGTGCAGCAATGATATTAAAGTCCACATTTTATGCAATGATATTAAAGTCCACTATGAACGTACCTGACACATTTTATGCCAATCGTGTGACTTCAAACCGGTAAGCTTTCCTTCTTTAGTAAAACACGTTCGGAGCGAGTGCATTACGCCAGTGGGGGTCCGCAAAGATCGAATGGTCTCTTTTACTTTGCGTTCTTGGGCTCCTGTGAAAATCCATGGTGCTTTAGGGAGTTTTATCGATCCATCAGACGCTGTTTGCGGCCAATATTGCTCCATACGATCCACATTTCTAAGGTCAACTCTGGCTCCCAAAGTATCTTTCTTGCCGGTCAAATGGTCCCATAGTAGATTACCCACATTCTTGAATATGTGCATTGGATCGAGCAAGTGATTGATCATGAGTCGGGGCCAGTATGGTAACTCGTACCATAGAGATAGTCTCTTCATCCCTGGAGGCAATCCGTCATCGCACATCTCCTTCTGCTCTAACCATGCTTGTGCAGACATCCTTGGTGGCTCTCTTCCCAAAAAGCCGTCGCGTAACACATGATTCTCTGGAAGATACGCTTGATGACCTTCGTAGATTTGCTTCTTCAGTGAGGGTGCCCTACGTGCATACAGTCTAGGTCCACATGTGACACATGCTCTGTATCCGCTTGTTTGAAGCCCTGCATGTATACACATGATAATAGATCAACTATGGGAAAAAACAAGATTTACAGTGTCTCAGTGAGGAGTGTCAATAGATCACCTGAGCATTCTGTTAGCCCGGGATAGTCATGCATGGTCCACATTAGAATGCCTCTGATCAAAGCATTCTGTCGTCCTGTGTGTCGGCTCATATCCACCACCTCTATGCCAATCCACAATTGTTGTAGCTCTTCCAATAGTGGACGAAGATACACATCCATATTCCCCACTTTATATCGCCCTGGCACAATCAAGCTTAGCCATAGGTGCCCCTTCTTCGTAGTCAACCACGGGGGAATGTTGTAGTTGACGATGACAACGGGCCATACACTGTAAGATGTTGATCTTTGACCAAATGGATTTACGCCATCCATAGCCAGGCCTAAGCGCAAATTTCGAGCTTCCCTGGCAAAATCCGACCATGTTCCATCTATATGTTTCCACGCTACGCAATCTGCAGGAATTCGTAGCACACCATCCGAAGATTTATTCTCCTCATGCCATGATGCTAGGGCGGCCATGGACTTACATTCAAAGAAATGCTTGATGCGAGGAAGCAGAGGGAAATGTCGCAAAACCTTTTGTGGAATTTTTGTCCCGTGGAGATCTACTCGATATCTTTCGGAATCACATTTCGGACACTTCTCCATGTCTATGTATTCCCCTCTAAAAAGAATGCAGTCATTAGGACAAGCGTAGATAGAATTGTAATCCATCCCCAAGTTTCGCAAAATCTTTCTTGCTTCATCTCGGGAATCTGGCATCACATTGTCAACTGGTAGTATGTGCTCTTTCAGCAATCTACACAACATAAAAATATGATACAGTCGTGTAAAAATCTATCAGATCATTATACATTTAGAGTTCTATTAAAGTAAACTAATTGTAATAGATCACCTGAAAAGCGCTGTGACGCTAGTGTCACTCCATCCAAACTTTGCCTGCATGTTGAGAAGAACCAGGAGTGCTTTCAATCTAGACATACGTGCTCCATTATACAATGGCGTATCGGCTTCACTTTTCATATCATCATAGATAAGCCTTTCTGAATCCATGATCGTCTCGATCATTTCATCAATCTCGGGCTCAAACATTGCCTCGTTGGGAATGTGCTCTGCATGATCATCCCCCGAGCTGTCAGAGGCTACATCTTGTGGCCTCACATATGCTGCTTGACCAAAGCGCCTGCGAACACGTCTATTGGGTTGCAAGATTGCTGCTTGTTGGCCAGCGTCAGAGTCCGACGAGTTATAATGGGCAACAACTTGATCTATAATAGATGGATCGAACTCGCCAAATTCGCGAACGTGCTGCAAAGAAACACGTCTTGTCCGTCGCACAGCATGCTTGCATTGATTACAAGGACATAAGACCCTCGTTGAGAGATAGGTGTTTCGGTTGGACGGTCCCACATCCTCGTCGCTACTCATAATGAGGATAAAAAACTTATAACCTGGACAACAAATTTAATATTCTATTGGCATTCTTCGTCTTATCTCTCTCTCTCTCTCTCTCTCTCTCTCTCTCTCTCTCTCTCTCTCTCTCTCTCTCTCTCTCTCTCTCTCTCTCTCTCTCTTTACCTCACATTCTCTAGTCATGTCCAATCCCCGCACACCTCGGTCTAGAGGTGCACGGAGATCAGAACCACCGGGTTATAATCTCGTCTTTATTGGTCAATACCTATATTTGTGGGTACAAGAAATCTACACACCCACGTCTACATGATACTGCATGTAGTGGACAAAACCCCTTTGCCTCTTCTCTAGCTGTAGCACTTCACTTCATCTTAACATCTTTTCACAGTAGATCTTTTCACTGTTCGTCTAACTCTAAACCCTAAACCGTAAGTAATTCTTGCGTGGACTCGATCTAACGTAAATAAGCGTAAATCTAAATAAACGTAAATCTAACTAAAAATAAAGCTAAATCTAATTTAACGTAAGTCTAATGACTAGAGGTTGTCTAGATGGTCATTGTGTCGGGGATGTAGTGACTCTTGCCGCCCTGAAGATCCACCTTCTTCCCTATCTTCTGAAGACATTTCACCAGTACTTTTGGATCGACGGAGCCCACCATGAGTGAAGGCAGCAATACCCTATATTCCATTGAGGGCTTTCTTCACCCGCTTTATGCAGGCATCGCAGTCTATGGAGACCTAAATCTAATCTAATATAATGTAAATCTAAATCTAGCTTAAATAAAGGTAAATCTAGTTAAAAATAAACCTAAATCTAATTTAATGTAAGTCTACATATAACCTAATCTTTAACGTCTTTTAAGATAGTTTCCTACGACGTTATAACTCTCTTCTTCTTGTGTGTGTGCGCGTGTGTGGATGTGTGTGCCAATAAAAAGAGATAAATGGTATAACCTTCTTATCACCCATGCCAAGTATGATAGATTGATTATGCCATTTCCCTCTTGAATAATAGGTCTTGAGTTCAACTCCTCGTCGGCTAGATCTTTAGGTCTTTTAATTTTAATTAGTTTCCTACGACGTTAAATTAGTTTCTCTCTCTTTCTCTCTCAATGTGTGTGCGTTTTTTTGGATCGTATGCATGTTTTCTCTCTCTTTTCCTCTCTCAATGTGTGCGTTTTTTGTTTATGCATGTTCTCTCTCTCTTTTCCTCTCTCAATGCGTGCGTTTTTTGTTTATGCATGCTCTCTCTCTCTTTTTCTCTCTCAATGTGTGTGTGCATTCTTTGTTTATGTATGTGTGTGTGCGTTTTTGTTTTTGTTTGTACTCTCTCTCTCTCTCTCTCTCTCTCTCTCTCTCTCTCTCTCTCTCTCTCTCTCTCTCTCAAAAACACTATGTGTGTGTGTATGTGTGTGTGTGAGAGAGAGAGAGAGGGAGAGAGAAAGAGGGGAAGGGAACATGAGAATGAGGAGAGGGAAGGAGCATACCTGGCTCTCCTTCCTCTCCTCGTGTGTGTGTGTGTGTGTGTGTGTGGAGAAGAAAGAGAGAGAGAGAGAGAGTGAGGGAGAGCGTTACCTGCTCCTTGCTTGAGGGCGCCGAAAAACTCAGATCTGAGATCTGAGTTTTTGGGCGCGCTCGGTTATTTTTTTACCCCAGCCGGCGTCGCTATGAGCGTCGCTATGAGCGTCGCAAATTTACAAAGAAATTTGCGACGCTCATAGCGACGCCGGGAATTTTTTTTTGCAGCGTCGCTAATATGAAGAGCCTCTTGTAGTGTAGGTGATGCAATGAAGATGGAAATCTTCATGCATCATGAGCATAACATAAACTATGTAAAAGCATTAACCATCCCCGACCTCAGTCCCAAGGCCTCAAACACCTTTGAAGGTGGAGAGAGCTAGTGCAGAATGAGGGTAGGGAAGAGGAAGAAGAAGTAACATACGAGAAAGAGATAGTTCCTTGCTTATCATCACTCTTCTTGCATAGCATAGCATGATAGCATAATAATGATGATGAAGAAGATGACAAGCTTAAGCATTGAAGGATGGCTCTTGGTTAGATTTGCATTCCATAGCCAAGAGTGTTGGTGTAGGCTCTCAACTTCTCAACAAGCTTGGAGAAGGAGATGGAGTTCTTGCACTTGGCACTTCACACAATGAGAGAGAGAGAGAGAGAGAGAGAGAGAGAGAGAGTATACCTTGCAAGCAAGCCCCTAGATTCCTTGGTCGACCCCTCATTGTTGATTGGGCTCCTACAAGCTTAGCGAATCATATGCATAGTGCATATCAAGCAACCATGCTAGCCTTAGGACAAGTGTCCCCTTTTCCCCTTTGAGAGAGAGGACTTGATAAATGCATAAAAAATTAATTTAATTAGCTAAATTATCATTGGACCCCTTGAGCTAAGTTGCATTGTACGTTATACAGTCTACATATAATACGCTTTACACGAGCGTATTATATAACACCTATCTTTATTCGGACATATTATACGGTCTACACCACAAAAACACCGTATTGTATAGTTTCTTAGAATTTTGATTGAATTATGTATTTCGATCGAAATATTGAAATATGTATTTTGATTAAAATATGGTCATTTATAAACCGTGAAAGCGGACTGTTTTCCTCATTCTATTGATCTCTCTTCCCCCTTATCTCATCTATAGGTGAGCTTTACAACATAAAAGAATATATCAAATAAAACCATTTTAAATTTAGTTATATATATTCTTTTTAGTGAAAAGTTAGAGCGTAGGATGAAAAGTTAAATTAGTTAATGTATTTTTTTTAAAGCTATGGAGTTTTGAGCTTAAAAATTTATCTGCTCTGTATGAATCACTGGGAGGTAAATTAAGTAAAAAGGTTAGTGATTACTTGCCTTGTGTAGAGGAAACTCACACTTGGAAGTGATTTAAAATAGTTAAAGTTAGCAGTTATTGTGTTGACCTATGCTCACACTTAGAAGTAACTTAAGTTAGATAGTTAAAATTAGGAGTTACTTGTTGTGTGTTGAACTATGTTCACACCTGGAACTAACTCAGGTTACATTTATTTAATGATTGTCTATCATGTGTAAAGTACTACTCACACTGCAAAAAAATTAGGTAGATTAAATAATAATCTCTTGCTTTGTGTAGAGGTATTCTCACACCTAGAAGAGATTTAGATAAGTAGTGAATTTTGATTGCTTGCCATGTGTAGAGTTACACTCACATTTGGAGGTAATTTAGGTAGGATTTTGAAAGATATCTTGCTTTGTGTAGAATTTACTCACACTTGGAAGTTATTGAGATAGATTAAGCGATTTATTTATCATGATTCAACTATAGAGTGAAAGCTCACACTTGAGAAACATTTTATTTTTGGTATTTATAATTTAAAGAGGTTGAAAATTTATTTTTTTTGAAGACGATGGCAAGTAAAGTAATGTAAATGGTATGAGATTTTGATTTTAGATGTGTATTTAGTAAGTAGTATTGTTTGAGTTTGTAGATATTAAGAAGATGGTGAAAGGGAACTATGTAGATGAATTGGTTAGTGGAAAGACTACATCAAAGTTGAGGTATAAGAACTGCGGCCATAATTTTAGCGAAAATGCTCAAAGGATAAAAGAACATGTGTACAAAATTCCTGGAAACTTGACAGCTTGCAAAACCCCCCCAAGAGGTATTGAAAAAAAAATTCATGAGTGAGCACTCAAGGAAAAGAGAGAACATCTTGAGGATAGAAAAAAGGGTGGTCCAAAATGATGGCTCCATCTATGGCTAGGAACATGGAAATGACACTCATGAATGATCAAAACCCTCCCTCAACCCCTGCTTATAATCAAGAAGGGTGTCATTCATCCTTTGTTGGGGCTTGTAGCTCTAATCCTACCACAAGCTCTTCTAACATAAGCCGAAGTTAAGCATGGACTGGAGGAGAACCTGCACCAAGTGGTTCTACTTTGCATCGGGTATTTGATAAACAATGGATGCTTGAACTCCATCTTAAGTGGATGAAAGCATTTGTTGCATGTGGAATTCCTTTTAATGTCATTCAAAATCCTATCTTCAAAGATGCTTTAATGAGCACAATGAAGAAGGGTTTTGTGGTACCTGATTATAATAAGATGCATACAAAATATTTAAAGGAAGTAAAAGCTACACCAGAGAATATTCTAAAGTGCACAACTCTTGATTATGTGCCACAGTATGGATGCTCAATCGCTCTAGATGGTTGGACAAATTGTCAGAACAGGTGTATATGAGTATTCGATCAGAAGAGCAGGGGACCTAAAAATATGACAGCCATTGTCATAGATAATGCATCTAAAACTACAAAGCAGCTGGAAAAACAATTGAAACAAAGTATCTTGAGACTACATGGATTCCATGTGTTGCCCACACTTTGAATCTTCTCTTAAAGGATTTTGGAAAAGTTCCTTCGATTAAGAAAACTTTTCTAGATGCAAACCACTTGGCGAAGTTTATAAGCGAGTATTCATTTTTTTATGCTCTGTTTAGAACAAAGTCCCCAACAAAAAAATTATAGATTTTTTGTGTGACCCATTACAGCGTATTACGTTCTCTCTATACTACAGCAGGTTAAAGCAGCCCTTGTTGAAACAGTGACAGATAGAAGATGAGACATTTGGATTGATAAGTATCCCAAGTATGAATCTGTTGTGCTGCTGCTTCCAAATACTATCAGCTTGTAAACTCTCATCTTTTTTGGAGAAATGTAGAAAAATTTGTTACTGTCACAAAACCCTTCACGCATCTGATACACATGATAAAATGCTAACCAGATGAACAGGTTGCAAGGCAGATCCATAGTTTATATTAAAAGACATCCCCCCTTTCTCTCTCTCTCTCTCTCTCTCTCTCTCTCTCTCTCTCTCTCTCTCTCTGCAATTGAGACCTCCACGGCCATAGTCTCGCTTTTTTTTGCATCTACCAAGATTCGCACTCATTTCCTTTTTCAAAATGTGTGGACACAACACTTTCCTTCGCTGACTCTCATGCATGCAACTCTATGAGTTAAAAATAAAGTTGATGTGCATCCCTATCAATCTTTTACTATCTCCTGGTTTGCAACCACCTTTCTCCTTTGACATCGTCTATAGATTCGTTTTTTTAATGATTTTTTGGCATGCCCAAAGGGCAAAGTCTATCGAGATGTCCGTTAGGAAATAAGACGTAGCTAAATAGATAATTGAGTAGATTACTTAATGGAGAGAGACAGATTTACATACACGAGATTATAGAGTAGAGAGAGAGAGAGAGTACACACGATATACGTGGTTCACCCAATGTGGGCTACGTCCACGGGAAAGCAGCCACTCAATGGCTTTAGTACTTCAAAACAAGAAGTAGTTTACAAAGGGATTATACCCTTAATGGAGCTCCCACCTTGCTTCACTCTCACCACCTCACACTCACCTTGTTGCATCAACTTCACACTATGAAATGTGTGTAGAAATGGCCTCCTTTTATAGGCCAAAAGGGCTGCCCTCTCTTATGAGAGGCAGCCATGTGTAGCCGCCCTTGTGGGAATAAGTCCAAATCGGACCCTCCAATCCGCCCATGTGTGGCCGCCCTTGAGAAGACAAGTCCGCTTTTGAATTCGGCCACCAGCCATTGACTTCCGACCACCGGCCACCGGCCAACCGACCGGTTGTTTTCCGACCACTTTCCGGCCGCCGGCCGACCATAATATTCCGGCAAAAAGGAATATTCCGACGAGGGGAAAAAAAAGTCTCGGGGGCCTCCGTCCCCGAGGCCTCGCTAGTTTCCTCTGATTCTTGTCCGTGAAAATTTTGGTTTCTGGTGAGTGATTTTCCTTCACGCACGATGGCTTCTCCTCATAATGGGGGCCTTACAAATGTGCGCTTTTACCATAGAAAATACAAGGGTAAATCAGGATCCATACTTAACAATCTCCCACTTGGAGACTGATCTCCAAACCAAACCTATGACTGCTTTCCATTCTGGCTTCTTATCCTTGAATGCCAATTGAAGATGCGAAAAAGCTCAACTTGTCCTTGTTGACCACCTTTGTAAACATGTCTGCAATATTTTCACTTGTATGCACCTTTCCTAGCTTTAGCTGTCCCTCTTCCAAAAGAGTGCGTATGAAGTGATATCTCACCTCAATGTGCTTTGTCCTTGAATGAAAGGCTAAGTTCTTCGCAAGATGGATAGCGCTTTGGCTATCACTGTACAAGACACAATTGTCTTGTTTGAATCCAAGCTCTTCTAAGAATCTGTGAAGCCACATAATTTCTTTGCTTGCCTCCATCATTGCTACATACTCTGCTTCCGTGGTAGAAAGTGAAACCACTTTCTGCAGCTTTGAAGCCCAACTTACTGTTGTGCCTCCAACCGTGAACACATAGAGAGGGTTGGTGTTTTTTTTCATTTATACTTTTGATCACGGTGAGAAAGAGAAATTTTCTATGAAAATTATTCGCTATAGATTCCTCCTACGAACATATATTTTCCACGATGAAAAAAGTCCATTGAATACATTCTATCTGTTTGTAAAGGAAATATGTTGCTATGTACCTTGATATACTATATTGAATATGATCCATTATTTGGATATCGTGATTGAAGTATGCACATCATCGAGTTTGCTCAACTGATTAACCTCATATACACACTACTTAGACTTTCACATGGAGCCAAAAAGAGGTTTAAATGATAAAGAGACAAATGTTATTGCACAATACTTCTATCGCATGTACGTATGACATGTTTTTGTGCATGTTTTTGTGCATATTTTTGTGAACTAGTTATATTCATCTTCATTAAATATGAAGTAGTACAACTATAAACAATCGCAAAATCTTCTTGAGATAGATCTCACAAAAAGTGTATTATCTTCTACAAGTCACATACTCATTGGATACATATTCAAATAACAAAAAGTCAAAAAAGACAGTATCATCTCTAGATTGGAAGTATCATCCCAATATGAGTTTGCTAGAGTGAAGTTCAATCTAAAGTACTTCGACGTCATCTTGACCAATGTCCTCTCCTTTGTCCTTAGCCAACTTCACTTTCTTGTGTTGGAATGCCCAATTCACCAAAACATCCAATGTCTCGAGTCCTTCATGCGATTTCTTGGAGTCAAATGATCCCTTAGGAGTTTTCTCTTGAATTTCTTTCAAAAAGTCGTCAAGTCGTTTGTACATCAGATCTACATTGTCCTCTCCCATAAGCTTCAAAGCATTGGCTTCCTTTGTTGATTGCTTTATGTTTTTGACCTATTAGAACCAGCAAGCAACCACATATCAAATAAAGATTTAGCCAAGAAAAACCTAAATTATACACGATTTGACATTAATAAAAGGCCTAAGATGGTATATGTTGATTTCTTTATGTTGTTGACCTAGTAAAACTAGCAAGAAGCCACATATCAAGTAAAGCTTTAGCGAGAAAAAACCTAAAATATACTCAATTTGAAATTAACAAAAGGCCCATGGTATATGTGAATATACATACACGTGTTAATGTTTTAATTTCTTGATGAGAAAGAGTCACGTTCATCTTTCGAGCAACTGGAATCTGCAAAATTAATAAGTCACATAAGTCTAATGATTAGCTTAAGGAGATAAATATACACTAGTGATAGTAATGTACTTGAGTCAAACAATTCTCTTTGTATCGTGCAGGGACCTTCCTCTCCCTCTTTGAAGTTCCATTTGTCTTTGCTGCAGTTGCACTACATGGTTGTTTGTTGGAAACATCTTTAAGAACCTGTCAAAACATGTAAAGATGTAAGCTTAATACATATATTTATTAGAGAGTAAGTGGTATAAACATACTTTCTTTTTTGAGGGAACGTCCTTCTTTGGTTTGTTTTTTCCCTAGCAAAAGGACCAAAGGAAAAATATAAATGAACCACTACACAATTATAGCATTCAAGTATTAATATCAATCTATTGGTGACTCTCACCAATAAGTTACTCAAGCAAGCAACTTTTTGCTTCTTAGATTGTGTATTGTTGATGGGGTTATCATCATCCTGAAAGACATACTCAAGTTGAGACAAATATATGGCTATCTAAATACTTAAAGGGTAGTAAAAGTACCATTTCAAATGGCTCTATGTCACTCTCCTCATCATTCTCTAAGGGATGCTTTGTGACCTACACATAACCTTCCATTAAATAGCTAGAACATTTCTAATCACCATAATCATCACAAAATGTATCAAAAGTATTCTCACAAAATCTTGTATGATAGATATAGAATGGTCTTCAGAGGCCTTGGTCAAGTCAAACATTTTCCATGTACACTACAAAAAATAAGTAAACTTTCAAACTAAAAGAAGCGCATTCTTTTGATTGCTCATACAAGGTTTAAGAAGTTTTTGATTGCTCACAGAAGGTTTAAGAAGTTTTACACTTTTTTTTTTATCGCTGGTATTTTCCAAACTAGTACAAAACCCTGCACTCAAAGGTGAGCTACTTGCCATAGCATCCATCTGCATAGTATACTTAATTTGTGTAAGTAATGTATATTATAAAGTGATGTATAATTTGAATTTCCAAGAACCTTAAAGTACCTCTCCCACTTGCTTGTTTGTAACCCCAACGCCTTGGTCATTCACCTTCAAATAAATTTTTCTAATTAAAAACAAACCGTACCACAAATAAAAAACATCTTAGTGCCTCTATGTTGGATATACAAATCTGATCAAGCATCTCTGAGTACCATGTATCATCTTTTGTGAAAGAGGAGGTTGATTTCATGTGTAAGGGTGATCCATTTGCAATATTTTTCACCTAAAAAACCACATAGAAATAGTACTCAAGTATTCATGGAGATAAGTTCAAGAAGAAACTGATAAAAAACCTTATAAATACCATTCTTGAATGCCCTAAATCATATTCAGGAGATAGATTTGTTGGTTCCAAGTAAGTGAAGGTCCGATTCGGAGTGTTATTTTTCTTGAGAGAACAAAATAAATACATAAGAAATTCTTCTAAGAACATATATAAATGCTATGTAGTTGACCAACCTCCAATTGAACTTCACAAATATCTTTCTTTCCTTCCATAGTTGACTTGGTACTTGATATTTCTTTCAAAGATGAGGAAATACTTGTATCCTTGCAAGGTTGTACCTAAAAAATTAAATTGTCATAAAAGCTAAATAAAACAACAAAAGTATAAGGAAAAATTCATACCGGTTCTTCAGAAGTTGATTTGTGCTCATTTATACTTAGATACACAACTGGAACTTCTATCACTTGACCCTAAATTCAAAATACACCAAGGTGAATTACGAATCAATCAAAAAACCATATTGAATGACACAGCTTTAGACTCAATCAATACTCACAACATGCAATGATGATACTTGTACGTGGCTTCCAGGAATATAAAGTCCAATGGCATCATGATTGATTGATTCAATTTGAACCCTCCATAGTTCATACTTATTTCCACCACTTAGCTTTGAAAGGACTACTCCTATGCCAACTTGCTTTGTGTTTGCATCAAGAAATGGAATAAAGCAAAACTGTTGTGGCATACCTTGAAGAAACAATCCACATCTACATTGGATATTTTCCTCCGATATGATCTTGAATGATCCCATGATAGTCACCTTCTCTTGAAGTATACTTGCTGGAACATAGCAAACATCACGCATGCTTGGTGTAAGCAAGGCTTTGCTCTCATTTTCTTGGTTTTCATCTTCCATATCAAAATCGACCATTATTGGATCCAATTTGTCACCTTCAATAATTTCCCTCAACATCTCGTGGTGGAGGTTTTTCTTTGACGTACAGTTGGCTTTATCAGTGTTTGGAAAGAGTGGACCTGCTTTGAGCCTCATTTATCGTCTATGTTGATTTAGCTTGAGAAAAATTTGTCGCTCTGTCATGTAGTCACCATCTTCTTGCTTTTCCTTATTATGCAAAGGAGATAGTGTCTTTCTTCTTTGATGGATGAACTTATCAACCGCCTCTCTCATTTTCTTGTCCTTGGCTAAATCTGCATACATGAACTTTTTAAGTGGAAATAAACCAAGTCCTTGTTCAGCCCACCTGCGAATTCGCTCCAAATTGCGATTATAGGCACGATGTTCCATAGAGAAATTTTCTCGAAGAAAGGTTTTCTCCTTTCCGGTTATTGGAAAAATTGTCGGAGTCTTGAATCCAGGAATAGAGTCAAGGTTGGTGTCACTTGAACAAAGATTTTCCTCCTCCTCCTCCTCGTTATGTGACATTGCAGATGATTGACATATGGTGAGGATCTTTGGATGATTTGGAGCTTGATTCTCTCTAAGCAAAGGAGCTTGATCTCCCTCTACAACTTTACTTTGAGCCCAGCTATGCAACGCAAACCTGTGTCCACTTATGTGAACTCCTAGAGCTTCCCATGAAGCAACAGACATATACAAAAGACTTCTACCATTGACATTATTCTTGCATATGCTGCGAGTATATCGATCTTGACCCAAAAAGCCTTTAATAAAGCATGACACTTGATGAGCATCCCATTTACAAACTCTCGCTAATGGTTCATCTTTCATGTTGACTTAGATGAGGATGACCTACACAAAAAACACATGAATTAAAAGTCACTGATGAGAACCATACAACAATGAATCAAATAAAATTAATACACCATTGATCCCAATCATTATACCTAGTGGTGATTCTAAATTCAAAATCCTCTGCGTATGATGTTTGTGGTGGTGGAGCAACACAAAGAAAGACCAATGTGATCAATAAAAAACTAATACCAAACTATAAGCAGTACTCATGTTATTACATTTCAATAAGCATAAGCAAACAACACTTAGAACAACATGGAGCTTGAAAATATGAATAATTTCACCTTTTTAAACACACAGCATTGATACAAATCAAAGAAATATTCTCTTCTAGCTGGTGATGGTTCTATTACGCACATTGCCATTCGATAGAGAGAAAACAAGGACTTCAATACCCCTCACATTACAACTATATGGTGCATGAACTATAAAACTAATAACATCACTCTAGTGTGTCCCAGCTCGTGACAATGCAAAGCCAAGAAATCCTCCTCCAAGATACTTTACAAGTTTTCTATGGAGAGAGTGCTTGGAGTGCGTGTGTGAGTGTGTGTGTGTGTGTGAGTGTGTGTGTGTGTGTGTGTGTGTGTGAGAGAGAGAGAGAGAGAGAGAGATTGTTACCTCTTAGTTTTCATGCACCTCCAAGCTGACGTTCCAGATGAGGTGTGTGTGTGTGTGTGTGTGTGTGTGAGAGAGAGAGAGAGAGAGAGAGAGAGAGGGAGAGAGTGAGTTACCTCTTACTTCTGCGCCTTCAAGCTCACTTGAAGCTATTCTTGAAGCAAAAGAGGCGCCAGACCAGCGTTGCATGAGAAATGAATGCCCACGTTTGTCAATATATTTTCAAACTTCCAATAAAAATTGGGCGCCCAGCTTGAGAACCTTTTACGCAAAATTTTAAAGACTTTTTAAAAGGAAGGAACAGTCACAGCGCCGTGACTGTTCCTTCATTTAAAAGATTATTGAAGCGCTACATTAGCGAGCAGTTTATCGAAGATGGATTCGCCTACCCAGCACACAGCTACACTGCGAGGAGTTGATGAGTGAAAATATCATCATCTACAGTAGCCAGCACATTGTGATGAGCTTCCTTGTGAAGGCATTAATGATTGAAGGAAGGAACCCTGCCGACTCTAGTTCCATCATACAGTAGTTAGCACATGTGACGAGGTGCCTTACTAAGGCGTTAGTGATTGAAGGAAGGAACCAGGTCTGCTCTAGTTCTATCATACAGCTACTGCAAGGTTTACTACACACGTGGACTATCTTGCGACGACGTATTCTCCCGGTAATGCCCAGTTCTCATCTTGGTTGTGTTTCGACATTAAATTAGGTGCAATGTTAGAATAAAAAAGAAGCATGTAGCTCTTATTAGACCCATATTTGCTAATATCATTGGCTTCAAAAAATTATACTCGACATCAATGGTATGCCAATAGAAATTTCCATTATTATATTGGGTGTACTCAAAAGAATCACTACTAGAAAGGCCTTCTAGTTTTCTCAAATATTGGGATGGATCCACATACTAGAGATGAAGAAAGCTAGGTCCAAGGAAATTCCCTTCTAAATAAAAGGAAACTTATGAAGATTTTGCATGGATGTAATCAAGGCATAGGGACAACATTTGCAAAAAGAGGACCATCAAGAAACTTTATGTGCTTTTGTGAGATCATTGCATTTGGCATACATATGAAAACAGGTGCTTGAGGAGCTCTGTCTCTTGCAGAAGAGCCTTCACAAAAAGGGCACACGTTCGTTGCCACAACCATGTTGGGTTTAAGGCATTCTTGCCATGTGGGCTGAAAAACCTCCTGTTTTGGGGCAAGAAATGATGCGATTTTGGTTTTTGATCCGCTGTTGTTTTGGGACCAAGAACTTTCCCATTTTGGGACTGATCTTGAGTGTATTTATAAGAGCTCCAATTCCCAAAACAAGCATGCATGGAAGAAAGCGGTAACCTGCCGGCGGCGCGAGGCCGCCGTCTGTGGTACCTAAGATCTCACAAGCTTTGGCAAGCCCTATCGGGCTGATCTGGCAAAGCCCTCAGATTCCTCCCTGGCCTACGTATGTTGCAATTAACGTGCATCAAGAGACAAAAACCTCGAGCACATGACCATGAAGAACTTTACGTGCTTTTGTGAGATCATTGCATCTCGCATACATGTGAAAATAGATCTTAGAGATACTATTTCTGGCTAGAAGCCCTTCACTTCGCATGTTGGGAAAAAAACGTAGCGTTCTTTTCCACACCCATGTTGGGTATATCCCGCAATCGACTTGTTCCATGGGATGACCTTCTAAACAACAAGCCCATCAAGCATCTCTTGTGCTTTCGTAAGGTATCGCGTTTGGCATACATATTGACCAAAGCTGTTGATGCTTTGTCTCTTGCAGAATAGCGTTCATAGAATACGCTCGCGATGTTGGGCATACGGCGTTCCTACCATGCGGGCTCAAAACCCTCCTGTTTTGGGACAAGAAATGTTTGCGATTTTTGGTGCTGATCCGCTGCTATTTTAGGACCAAGAACACTCCCATTTTGGGGCTGATTTGCTTCCATTATAAGGCTGATCTAGAGTGTGTTTGTGAAAGCTCTAATTCCCATAACCAGCATGCATGAAAGAAATCGCTAACTTGTCAGTAGGGCTGCCTTTTCTATTTGTACTTAAGAGCTTAGAAGTTTCAGCAACCCCTATCATGTGAGCTAGCAAAGCCATCACCTTCCGCCTAAACCGATGTATGTTGCAATCAACGCGCTTCTAGAGACAACAACCTCCAGCACAGGTACATGGAGAGCTTTACCTGCTTTTGTGAGAGCATTGCATCTTGCATACTACTTCTGGCTAGAAACCCTCCACTTCGTATCTTGGGAAAAAAAACGCAGCGTTCTTTGCCACACCCATGTTGGGCATATCCCACAATCAACTCGTTCCATGGGATGACCTTGTAAACAACAAGCATACGCTCACCATGTTCCTGCCATGGGGGCTGAAAAGGGGCAAGAAATGTTGCAATTTTTGGTATTCATCCGCTGCTATTTTAGGACCAAGGACACTCCTGTTTTGGGACTGATCTGGAGTGTATCCCGCAATCGACTTGTTCCATGGCATCTCTTGCGCTTTCGTTTTGGCATACATAGTCGACCAAAGCTGTTGATGGTTTGTCTCTTGCAGAATAGCGTTCACAGAATAGGCTCGCGATGTTGGGCATAAGGCGTTCCTGCCATGCGGACTCAAAACCCTCATGTGTTGGGGTAAGAAATGTTGCGATTTTTGGTGCTGATCCGCTCCTGTTTTGGGACCAAGAACACTCCCATTTTGGGGCTAATCTGGAGTGTATTTGTCAGAGATCCAATTCCCAAAACAAGCAAGCATCGGAGAAAGCGCTAACCTGCCAGCAGGGATGCCTTTTGTGTGTACTTAAGAGCTCACAAGCTTCGGCAAGCCCTATCGGGTCAATCTAGTAAAGCCGTCACTTTCCTCCCCGGATGACGTATGATGCAATCAACACGCTTCCAAGGACAACAACCTCCAGCACAGGTACATGAAGAGCTTTACGTGCTTTTGTGAGAGCATTGCATCTCGCATACTATTTCCGGCTAGAAGCCCTTCATTTCGCATCTTGGGAAAAAAATGCAGCGTTCTTTGCCACACCCATGTTGGGCATACGGCGTTCCTGCCATGCGAGCTCAAAACCCTCCTGTTTTGGGGCAAGATGTTAGGTTCAGCGGAATGATTGTTTGCGCTTTGCTCAAGATGAGTGCTCCGAACTGTGCTCAAGGTTCCTTTTAGTTCTTATGGAAGGGAGAGCCTTCCATTCTTAGTGGAAAGTGCTATGATCACAAACAAAGTGAAGGGACACTGTGCGTGCAAGTGTATGAGACTCAAAGATAGAGAGAGAAGAGAGATACGACACCAGAGACGTTGTAAAACCCTCCTCCGAAGGCCCCACTCTCGTCGGCGAGAGTGATCTACTTATGATTGCATAAAGTGGTACAATGACGATGCAATGGACTGATGCAACTTGGGACTATGCCGATGACGACGACGGCGACGACGATGACTTTAGGGCTGAAATCTGGTCTTCTATCTACTAAATTTCGGGGCTGTTTTGGTGGCTGAAAATGACTGTTTTGGCTGCATTTTCGAGGCTGAAAATGGGGGTCTTCTGCATGAGGCTAAGGCTGAATCTGCTGCTGATCTTAAAGCTGAAAACACTGCTGCATTTGCTCCATTTATGGCTGAAATGGAAACGCTGGCAGAATGGGGTGGCGTTTACAAAAATGCTAGGCAAATCTGGGACTGTGGCAATGATGCAAGCTGAAAAATGCCAGGGAACTGTGGGAGGTGCTGAGGATATGCAAAAACGCCAGAGATGAGAGGAAAAACCAAAACGCTAGGGCTAGGTGTTGGTGCGGGAAGGTGCTTGAGGGGTTCTTGATGGTTCCTGCTGAGAAGGTGCCTATTGAGCGGGAAGCTCCTGCTGCCTCTTCTGCCAGAAAGTGCTAACTTGGGTTTTCTTATATATTAACTTAGCAAAATTGCCCTATCTAGTTTTGTTGGGAAGCCACTTAAAAATTATAAGTGAAAAATACCAAAAATAGGAAAAATAGGCTAAATGCACTGGAAAATTTCCCTGACTGAATCTGATGGATTCTGAAGGGAATACCGATGATCATGTTGTGTGCAACCAGAGGATATGCATCTATGCTAAGTGATTGGGCATGCACGGTCTACGAATAGACTCATGAAAGTGCCAGATCACTTCTAAATCTGAACTGACCGGACTGACTGAACCCTGATCATGCTGTAGCTTGTCCACAGACACATAGGGTTGGATGTGTCATGTAACACAAGAAATGTTGGGATTTTTGGTGTTGATTTGCAGCTGTTTTAAGACCAAGAACACTCTTATTTTGGGGCTGATTTTCTTCCATTATAAGGCTGATCTGGAGTGTGTTTCTAAGAGCTCCAATTCTCAAAACAAGCATGCATGGAAGAAAGCACTAACCTGCAAGTAGGGCTGCCTTCTGTGTGTACTTAAGAGCTCACAAGCTTTGGCAAGCCCTATCAGGCTGATCTAGCAAAGCCGTCACTTTCCTCCCCGGACGACGTATGATGCAATCAACGCGCTTCTAGGAACAACACCCTCCAGCACAGGTACATGAAGAGCTTTACGTGCTTTTGTGAGAGCATTGCATCTCGCAGACTATTTCCGACTAGAAGCCCTTCATTTGGCAAAAAACGCATACGCTCTTTGCCACACTCATGTTGGGCATATCCCGCAATCGACTTGTTCCATGGCGTCTCTTGTGCTTTCGTCAAGTATCGCATTTGGCATACATATCGACGAAAGCTGTTGATGCTTTGTCTTTTGCAGAATAGTGTTCACAGAATACGCTTGCGATGTTGGGCATACGACGTTCCTACAATACGGGCTCAAAACCCTCCTGTTTTGGGGCAATAAATGTTGCGATTTTTGCTGCTGATTGGTTGCTGTTCTAGGACAAAGAACACTCATTTTGGGGCTGATTTTCTTCCATTATAAGGCTGATCTGGAGTGTGTTTCTGAGAGCTCTAATTCCCATAACAAGCATGCATGAAAGAAAGCTCTAACCTGCAAGTAGGGCTGCCTTCTGTGTGTACTTCAGAGCTCACAAGCTTTGGCAAGCCCTATCGGGCTGATCTAGCAAAACCGTCACCTTCCTCCCAAGCCGACGTATGTTGCAATCAACGCGCTTCTAGAGACAAAAACCTCCAGCACAAGTACATGAAGAGCTTTACATGCTTTTGTGAGAGCATTGCATCTCGCATACTATTTCCGGCTAGAAGCCCTTCATTTCGAATCTTGGGAAAAAAACGCAGCGTTCTTTGCCACACCCATGTTGGGCATATCCCGCAATCGACTTGTTCCATGGCGCCTCTTGCGCTTTTGTTTTGGCATACATATCGACCAAAGTTGTTGATGGTTTGTCTCTTGTAGAATAGCGTTCACAGAATACGCTTGCGATGTTGGGCATAAGGCGTTCCTGCCATGCGGGCTCAAAGCCCTCCTGTGTTGGGCAAGAAATGTTGCGATTTTTGGTGCTGATCCACTCCTGTTTTGCGACCAAGAACACTCCTATTTTGGGTCTGATCTGGAGTGTATTTGTCAGAGCTCCAATTCTCAAAACAAGCAAGCATGGGAGAAAGCGCTAACCTGCCAATAGGGATTATTTCTGTGTGTACTTAAGAGCTCACAAGCTTCGGCAAGCCCTATCGGGCTGATCTAGCAAAGCCGTCACTTTCCTCCCCGGACGACGTATGATGCAATCAACGCGCTTCCAGGGACAACAACCTCCAGCACAGGTACATGAAGAGCTTTACGTGCTTTTGTGAGAGCATTGCATCTCGCAGACTATTTCCGACTAGAAGCCCTTCATTTGGCATCTTGGGAAAAAAACGCATACGCTCTTTGCCACACTCATGTTTGGCATATCCCGCAATCGACTTGTTCCATGGCGTCTCTTGTGCTTTCGTCAAGTATCGCGTTTGGCATACATATCGACGAAAGCTGTTGATGCTTTGTCTTTTGCAGAATAGTGTTCACAGAATACGCTTGCGATGTTGGGCATACGACGTTCCTACAATACGGGCTCAAAACCCTCCTGTTTTGGGGCAAGAAATGTTGTGATTTTTGCTGCTGATTTGCTGCTGTTCTAGGACAAAGAACACACTCATTTTGGGGCTGATTTGCTTCCATTATAAGGCTGATCTAGAGTGTGTTTTTGAGAGCTCTAATTCCCATAACAAGCATGCATGGAATAAAACTCTAAACTGCAAGTAGGGCTGCCTTTTGAGTGTACTTCAGATCTCACAAGCTTCGGCAAGCCCTATCGGGCTGATCTAGCAAAACCGTCACCTTCCTCCCAAGCCGACGTATGTTGCAATCAACGCGCTTCCAGAGACAAAAACCTCCAGCACAAGTACATGAAGAGCTTTACATTCTTTTGTGAGAGCATTGCATCTCGCATACTATTTCCGGCTAGAAGCCCTTCATTTCGAATCTTGGGAAAAAAACGCAACGTTCTTTGCCACACCCATGTTGGGCATATCCCGCAATCGACTTGTTCCATGGCGTCTCTTGCGCTTTTGTTTTGGCATACATATCGACCAAAGTTGTTGATGGTTATGATTACTTATTTGATTGTTTTGTAGAGTGAATTTAAAGAGGAGTTGACAACAAAAATATCAGATAGTGAGAATTACAATACGGAGTATAAGCGTTGCATTCAAGAAGTGAAGCAACATCTGAATACAAAAAAGGGCTTCAAGCTAGCAACAATAGCCAACCCTGCATTGGGAGATAAGTGGGTTAACAAGCTCTATGCTCTAGATTGGGAGAGTGACCATAATGTAACTCTTGACAAGCTTGTTACCCTAACTCAAACACCGATCTCAACAGAGAGGTAAGCTTTATGTGATTTTTAATATGTTGAAGCTTATGCTACTCTTCAAATTTTAGTTTGAAATTTTTTTGTGTGTAGAAAAGTGTTCGCCCTTGATCGTATATTAAGCAAAGACACTGAAAGATTGTGGGGCTTTGATGGAGGAGACAAAGAATGGCGCTCTTACGTTTCATATTATTCCTATTGGGAGTGTGTTGTGGAGCGAGCGATAGAGCTCATAGAAGGGATTAAAGAAGTATATTTCAATGCATTTAGCGAGGCTATGATGACATTTTTTGATGATTGCCAAGAAATGCACCTTCCACATGTTTTTAAGGAGCTACCAAAACTGACACCTGGAATGCCAAAGACGAAGATGCCATATTTGGAGGCTACCGCACGCAGATTTGCCTATAGGTAAGTACAATGTATTGAGACTTATATCACAAGTTGCAGTTTTCAATCGATCGTTTCCTTAGATAATGTGTTGAATTTGGTCAGGTGGTTTGCACTTTTATTGAGAGATGAGGAGATTACCGAGATTCCATCCGAGGTCAAAGACTGGAAACGAGTTGATATTCCTCGTTACAAGTCTCTCTATCCACGGTCATGGCTAGATGCAGGGAAAGCACTACCAGAATCATTACAAGATATTCCATGGTTTTTGGAGTATTCAGAAGGAGAATATCCGGAAGACGAGAAGAATTTGTATAATGGTGAGAGAAATGTCATTCCTAAATCAATATTAGTTCTACAAATTGTTGTCATCTATGCATATATCTTGCGTATGTAGCTCTATATGAGAGTTTTGAGCGTATGCAGAGATCACAACCAAAAAAAGAGTCAAGGAGGGCTCTCACCACAAAGATCAAAGTGTGGCCATTGCAGAAAACCTTGGTAGTCCTCGTACAAAGCTAATGCCAAAGGGTGGAAAGGCAAAAGGTACAGTGCCAACAACAAGTCCTTATCTCGCAAAGAACAAAAAGAATATGAGAAAATCAAAAAGCAAAAAGCGACTTAGATCCTCAATCAAGGACAGTGATATGAGGGAGATATCAAAAAGAAAGAAACGTCAGAAAAGAGGAGTTAGTGCGAAGAGTAAAGATTCAAAGGATGTTGAAGAATCTGAAGAGGATCTAGATTATTTGATCGAGTCTTTTGCACCATTACATCTGTGCTTACATGAGAATATATGTGATATAGAAGCAGAGATAACTGGAGACCTTAATGGTCCTATTTATAGGACATTATCTAGTTTTTTGCAAAAAGTAAGTAGCCCTCTTTATTCTCCTAACGAGGCACCGTGCGCATTGATATGGGCTAATCTTCCATCAAGTCTTGCTCCATTTGAGGATGAAACAATTTTCCCAAAGTGGAATGAGTGGAAACCAGAGAATCCTCACGCATCTGTTGCTATTGCAGAGAAATTTTTGGCAGTCGAAGGGTTCTTTGTCACAACAAGTAGCATACAACATCAACCAATTATTGTTTCCAATGTCTTAAGACAATCCCAATTAGAGATAGTTCACACTTTGTTTTTGGAGACTGCACAACAAAACAAACAGCTTATTTTTTATGACATTGAATATGTAAGTAAAAGGGCTTCTAAATCACTGTTTAAGTTATGTACTAGGTTGAAACCTTATTGTTTTTCCTTATTATATGTCTTTTTTGCAGGTTTCAACCCTTGTAGTCACTTTCTTTTCTCGTCGTGAAAGGACGCGGTTTTTGGACAGAGCATCTGCAACAAAAACTGTCTTGCAAGGATCGTTTGATCGACATTGAGACAAATTTATAGAGCTACCTCAAGGGAATAAACACAATTTAATACCAAATTCACATGGTAAACCTCTTTGAGGGGCTACTGAATGACACCAAAACTTTTGCAGGTATTTGTCACTCATTGGAGATTTATGATGAGAATTTCTTGTTGTTACTTATACTTGGTGACACTCTTTTTCTATGGTGCAGTTTTTTGCTCTCAATGTGTATTGAGAAAGAAGAAGTGGTGATTGATTGCTTTGCCGGTGTAGGCAATATGTCACGAGTGTGCGAGGAGATGGATCGCCATTGTATCAGTATAGAGATAGATGATGAATGCCATGAGTGTAGCATCGGTCTTGTTAGAGACCAATTTGACCAAGAGCTTAACAGTTGATTGTATTCTTAAACTATGCACAAGTTGATCTTGAGACCTTCATTTGTTATGATATTTTTATGTTGATGTTCTAATTTATGTTTAAATTTTATCACATTTGTTAAACATTAAAGTATTTGGATATCATTCTAATCGTACGTTGTCAAGTTATAACTCCTTCAATTGTATGGTTTTTGCATATTTATAAATTTTATGTTTTAAAAATTTAGTTTAATGGTTTGGTGTATTTTCTCAAAATATATTGCAATTTACAGCCAACAAATGCAATGGAGCAGTCATCTGAGTCTAATAGGAGAAAGAATGGTGAGGACGAAGCTTCAAGCTCTCAAAGAGGCGGTGGAGATTTACTTAATGAGCTAGAAAATTGGGTTTTTAGTTTTCAATCAAAGCTTGATAAGTATAGAGCACCTCTAGTAATGCAAGAATACATCATGAAAATGATCTTTTCCAGACGTGAGATACCAAGCGAAAAACAATCAAAGCAAATTGAAAAAATCGGGCCGCTCTCAGAGATACTTTTAGATGAGAAATTTCCTGGAATAGCTCAAAGCACACCTCTAACTATGGCCAACATATTTCAAAGATATAAAGAAAAGGGATTGATAAACCCTCAACAGTGGCGAATATGCATTGGTTGTGAGACTCAAAAACACAAACCCATGTTGTACCCTCCACATGAAGAAGATCTATATGAAGGAGACGTTTTGATATGCAACTGTCCTTGCACTTCATCAAGGCCTAAACTTAAGAGAAATTGTGAAGTGTGCTGTGAGCGGTGTCATGATTGTGGGAAGGCTAGAAAAAGCATGGTGCATTTTGAGTATTTGCCAATTATTGAGCAAGTTCAAATTCTTTGTCAAAGTCAAACTATTTGTTATGATTTTCTTACTATGTGGCGATCAAAACAGAGATGGGGTTCAAATATATTTTCCAATAAAATTTTGAAGGAGTTTTGGAATGGAGATAAATTCAAAATGTATCAGGACTTTTGGGATCCACAAAAGGAGTGGGAAGTTCCTTTTCGATGTCCAAATAACCGTTGTGGAGTGTACTATAGAACCTATCCAGCAGCTTTACGAAGTAGCGAGCTTGCATATGGATGGAAAGAAGAAGATAATGAGTACAATTTTTTGTGCTCTTTATGCAGAACATGAGTTCAAATTGCACGGACGATTGTTAAGGTACAAGACTCTTTTCAGTAGTGTGTTAAATTTTTTTTGTGAACTTGAACATTAATTGTTTGTTGGTATCTTTATAGGGAGATCCTCGAAACTTTGCATTGATGTGCCACTGGGATGGTTTTCAAACAGCAACAACAAAGCCAAAGGAGAGTGGAGTCATTGAAATAGTAGTGCTTCATGGAGGAAGAAGTTCAATAATTGGTCCATTGCCAGTGATATTTCTGCCATTGAGTTTATTGAAACTCGATAAGAAATATGGTGATATATTTCCATGTTTTCTAGAACCATTAGTAAGTGAGCTTGAATCAGCTTTTGTAGATGGATTTTGTGTCAACTTCAACTATCCAACAACTTTTGAAGATACACAAGAAAGTACACGAGATTTATGTACTCTTAGGGCAATTCTTATGTCATGGACAAGAGATCACCCTGCACAATGTAAAGTGGGACGTTTGAAAGATGGAGGAAAAGCTAGATGCAGAAGAGATAAACCTCCTATGAAGAAAGTAATAGAGGGTGTGCGGATTCCAAAATATGTATATACAGATAGCAGATATCTTGCACGATATCCACCAGCCAAGAGATGTTCTACCGAGATGCTTGATGCAATAAGAGTTTCAAAACGACAAAAAACAAAGGATCAATGCAACAAAGCTTTAGCAGAGGCAGGCTTAGTAGGAGAATCACCGCTTTGGAGATTATACTATTTGTATGGCTTTGATATAAGTTTGGACCTTATTTATGATGTGATGCATATTTTGGCATTGAATCTTTTCAAAAAATTCAATAGAAATCTCTTTGAAAGAGCATCAAATGAAATGACAAAGAGCATAGATCGTGCCGTGAAAGATGTTTCTAATGCAATACCACGGACACTTCGTAGAAGTGGAAGATGGACATTAAATGCAGTTAAGCATCATGGTACTTTTATAGCAGAGGAGCACCAAAAGTTCATACAATGGTGCTTACCACACATTTTGAACACAGTGACAGGTATTGAAAAGACTTTGCAAGATGTTGGAATGATTTTGATAGACATAGCTCATATCTTCTATAACTATACTCGCAACCATGGTTGGTCAATGGAAAGCATCAAAGCTACTCAAAATTTATTTTCAGCATGGAGAATTATTTTAGAGGAGGAAGAGGGTGAAAACGTCTCACCACTTGAACATGTCGCGGGTAAGCATATATAGTTAATACCTTATAAAACACTAATTATCCTTCAAAAGTTTGTGATGATCAAGGTGTACTTTATTGATTTTTTGTATTTATGTTCAAGTTGTGGAGAGATTCTTGACGATATTATACGCCATGGTAGTCATGATGGAAGTTGGTGCTATCAATTTGAGAGAAATGTTTTAGGAATTGTGGAAATACCAACAAATAATAGGCTCAATGAACTGACCTACACAAATTATCACAATCGAGTGCTACTATCAAGAACATTGAAACAGTTAGTTGTGGAGATGGATGGTATTTCTCCTTCTGAAAGGATACTCTCAAGCATACATACAAATTTTTTGTTGCCACAAGGACTAGCTAGAGCTGATGTAGATCTTACATCTTGTGCCAATTGGCATGCATCATGCTTAGTGCTTGCCACCTCAGAAAAACAAGCAAAGGAATTGTATGAGAGTGTACATAGACTCAGTCCTTGTGCTTGCCTTCAAATGATTTATAGAAAAGGAATTTCTCTTAGTCCTCTCAAAAGGAAAAGAAGAGCTTTACATAGTTGGGAGATTTTGAGCTTGAAAAACTATTGAAATCAAAGCGATCTTTATCCTGAAGGCATTTCTTACTCAAAGGTCTACATGCATGCGGAACGGTACGAAGTGAATGATAATGTAATTGTCAATCTCTCTCCTACTGCCAATGCAAGTCTTGAATGTATATTGAGGGGCGTATGTAGCATTAAGGAATTCTTATCACATGAGCACAAAAAGAACATTGAACTCTTCTTTGTTGGAGAGTTAATCAAGCACACATGATAAAGTGACAGGAATGAAATTAATCAAGCACACAGAGTTTCTGAATAAGAGGTGGTGTCTATTGCCAACATACACAATTCTACACAAATGCTTCTTCTTGCCTTTGGATGCCATAGACGATAAGGTGATTTACAAGATGAGTGACATTCACTTTCGTACACGGTTATTAAAGCCTGGATTTGCGGGATATATGTGCTCGACCTTGGATGGAAAAGGGAGACATAGTATTGGTTTCAAGCCACAATGATATTGAATCTAGTTCATCTATTAGAAATGTAGTGGTAATTGATGTTAATGTGCAACAACATGCTTTAAAAATAGGGTTTCTACGTCAAGATCCAGAGAGTGAATATTGGAACATGGAGGATGGAGTAAGCACCTGGCAAGATTGGAGCATATGTTTGGAAGTTTTACAAGGATGGTCTCCGGTTCACTATTCGAATCTTGTAGATGGCATTCCCACTTGCTTCAAAGCAGGAAATTAAATACTGGTTCATTAAGAGCACCTGTGGATCTCTTTCAACAATGTTTTGAAGCTTATTGCTATGTATAATTTTGGGTGGACACTCGTTTTCTAATTTTTGTCACAAATATTATGTAAGAACGAGATTCCTCTAAACCAATTATGTTGGCTATTGTGATTTTTAGTTCTTGCATGAAATTGATATTTTGTAATAATTAGTGATGTTAATTTGGTTATGTTTAAGATTTAATACAAGGTTCATATCTTCTCGCACTTGCAAAAGTGAGTGGAAAAATCAAGATTCATATCCACTGCACACGTGAGAAAAATGATAGCTGTAAGTTTGTTGCATGACGCCGTGACTGTTTCGAGTGAAAAAGTCAACATTCATATAAAAGTTTATTTTTTCCATGTAAATTCTATTTTTACCATTGTGAAATTTTTGTTTGTGCTCTAAAATTATCCAATGAAGTGTGAAAATGAGTGGAAAAAAGACCCTTTTTCTCAACTAGTGAAAAAATCTTAACCTTGTAAGCGCGTGTTACTAGAATTTCTTTTACTAGTTTGCGTGGTAAAATTTTGAATGGAAAATTTTAACATCCTGAGGTCATAAAAATTATCTATGTGAAAAGTTTCAAGGTGAAAGAAATTCATGATCTCAAAGGACAGCTCCTTTTGCATGGAGAAATTTTGGGTAGAAAATAATATAGCATAGAAAATAGAAATTTGTATGCTCCCATAGAGGTAGGAATAATTATATAGGAAAAGATGTTGATAATATGTTAGAATGTGAAAAATTTATACTTATATTATGTATAGAAATGTTTTCAATATTGAAGAAATTATAGCTATTGCTAGAATTGGATCATGAGGAAAAAAATTCACTGCAAAGTGTAAGGGCGTAAAAAATATTCAAGTGTGAAATCATCAAATTTACATGGAGATTTTAAACTTTATTCACTCAAGAAAAATTCAGTGCAAAATACAAGCATAACAATAATGTATAGGAATGAAAACTTTAATTCTCCATAGAAATTTATATATTATTCCTTATGAAAAATGGTATTCACACAATAGGGTGTGAGTCGGAATTAATACCCACTTTTTATAGGTAAGAAAATGTCTGAAACTTGTTGTGCAACACTAAAGGTTTCTTTTTTTTTTTGCATTCTAAAACAATAGAATGCAAAAAAAACATATATATGTGTGTATACATAATTTATTAGAATTATGCAAGGTGAAGCTTCACTTTAGCATTCTAAAACAATAGAATGCAAGTAAAAGCATGTCAGGATGTGAAATGAAAGGTAAGTCTTCATCCTGCACTGAAAACAATGAAAGTTTCGCTAACCCAACACAACACTAAGGGTTTCTTTTAGAAAGCCAAAAAGGTTAGGATAAATCGTGTGATCTTGAAAGATCACGCAAGCATGCTAAAACCTACACGCCTCTAAGAAGAAGTGTGTCTTAGGTTATAATTTTTCCTTCATAAGTACAAAAAGGTCAAATGCTCCATGTCAATCTCAAGAAAAAAAAAAAAAGCAAAAAGTTGCGAAACATGATTAGAAAATTAACTTTACTATACGGAGAAGCCCTTTTTTTTTTCAAAACTCGCAATTTGTGAGTGGAATGTATTAAGCACAACAAAGAATTTACAAACCAACCTCAAGCTCAAGCGGAGCCTTAAGGAGTTGAAGATTACAAAATGGATATCTATGACCCGTCATCGAGGCAATCATAATCGATGAACTATAGTTACTTCTCGCAGGTTGACAACATAGCATGGGTAGCCCTAGACCACTCTCTTGAGTCTTGCTTGCTTCCGAGCATGTATAGATTATATATGGAGAAGCCTTAAAAGGAAATGTGTATCAACATCCACCAAAGACGTTTCTTGCAGTGTGGTGTAAAGCAAAGAACACATTCAAAATTATTTCAATGCTTGTGTGAAACTATGAAGGATGATCGTGTTCTAGCACTACATTGTATGAAATGTTGTCAATCGTCTTCAAGAAAAGCTATAGATGTTGCTGAGATTTTTAGTTTCATTTGCAATGAAAAATACAATGAAGGACCTAAGGAAGGTTCATGTGAAGGTTCATGTGCATGTTTAGGACAAGTTCAAAAGACGTGATGACATGTTTCAAAAAAGTAGTAGGAACCTAAGGAAGTCAATATTTAGGTGTAGACCATGCAATCCATTTCCAAAGGCGGTCTTCCATGCTTGAAAGCCCCACTTGAAAGACACGGTATCCAACACCTTCAAGAATTCCTCCCTAAGGCTTGTCTCAACAAAGGCAAAACTGAACCTTCAAGGATTGCCACCCAAAAGAAGTCATGTTGTTCCCAATGAGTCGAAGTGTGGGTGAAAGCACTTGGAGTCGTATGTAGCCATGTCCTCTACAATAGCCAATGTAATTTTATGAAAAGATTTTGTAAAAGTCTCTATTAGCTCAGAGTTACCATCATCAGATACATCGGTGCAATGTAATTTTTGTTCTTATCTGATATAAAATTTCTCTCGCCCTTTATGGTTAAAGAAAAACAAAGCTAAAACTGTTGTTTCAAGGAATGGTTAGACCATGAAGACAACTTACTCAACCCGGAAGGGGATATGAGACCACAATTGACATCATAGATTTGTATGCTTAACTCTTGACAATAGCGAGGATTCTTCTGTATGCTTTGTGTGGACTTCTTGTCACTTGGGTCACCTACTTAAGACACTATGGGTGAATCATTGAACAATAAGCAATTGTGATTAAAGAACGAATCATTGATCAATTAACAAGGGATTAAACGAAAAATCTCAAAAATTGGTGGCATTCTATTTAAAGTCAATTACATTCAAAAGTCTACGATATCAAGTTGTACTAGAATTTACAGAAGAAAACTGAGGGCATTTAAGAAATATAAAGGCTTAAAGTTTGTCATGAAGTGAAGAGTCCTCTAAAAGTTCATTTACCAAGAATAACAGATAGATTTGCACCTTTAGTCACGGATAATATCACGACAATAGGTTCAAACCTAGGTGTTTTGATGCATCATAACTTTTAACATGATTCACAGCAAGAGAACTGAATTTCCTGAAGTTGGGCTGCGGAGGGCTAATATAGCCAGTGAATACAGGTTCACAGTAAACAATGAGAAAATCATATGTTGGGTGGCGAGAGTTGCATTTGAACCACTCAGTAAGCGCCATGCTGTTGGATCAGAAACAAGGGAAATTGCATCATACTTCATAAGCTGAGGCAGTAAGCCCTACTGCTTGTAGTTCTATAGAAAACAAGAGAAAACCCTTTGAGAAGGGCTAATTCGCTGCATGCCAGTTATTACAGCCAGTCGCATCCCCATACATTCAATCTTCAATCTTCAGGCCTTGCGATACTTGCGAACTGTAGTTAGCACAGAACTCCTGATGTTGAACCCAAAAATTAAAGACAGAATGCGGAACGGGACCAGCATGATGAGCTCGAACAGATTCCTTCCCACTGAATCGGCTGGTATCACGCCTCTACCCAATGCTAGCATATGATGGCCTATGGGCTGTGTCACTACCAGATAGCTCCCACGCTTCAGAGATTCCACCGTACACGAGGCTGCATGCTCCGGTGACTCCGAGCTTTTCTTGTTCAACAAGTTCACCTTGTGCAGCACCTCTGTGATCTCTCCTTGGTTGTCAACTGCCACATAAAATGACAGGGTGTTAAGGAACAAGCAGAGAGCGAAAACAAATCGATTAAAATGGCCGACTGTGCCCTCCCTGATTTTGATACTCCATGAATATTGTTACAAGAAAAAAATGCTTACGTTCGTCAAGGAAGGGCGTGTTTACAAATCCTGGACACATCAGCGTCACCCTCATGTTGCTGTATGGCAGCAGTTCGCAACGCAGGGACTCCGCCAGACCTCTTACTGCGTATTTAGATGCTGTGTAGGCAGCATGTCCATACATGAACATCTGAAACGCATCAAAATTTAGTACCAAGGACTGACAGAACCCCAAGGTGTGTGTGTGTGTGTGTGTGTGTGAGAGAGAGGGAGAGAGAGAGAGAGAGAGCTTACAAAAGAAGCCAAAGATGATATGAAGACTATCGATACAGGATGTGTAGCACTGTGTTCTTTCAAAGAGGGAAGAGCTTCATGAAGAGGGTATATGGAGCCATTCAGATTTGTTCGAATGACAGTATCAATGTCCTCGAGTGACGATTTTTCAAGGTAGCCTCCTCGTGTAAGGCCTGCATTGCACACCAGCACATCAATGGGCTTCCAGAGTAAGGCCTGCCTCACAGACGCAGTTATCGCAGCGTAGTCACCAACATCGGCAACCTGACACCAAGAAAGGACACATTAGAAGGACGTTTATCTAGCCATAAATGAAAATCCCGCGCAGTGCAGAACTCTCTCTCTCTCTCTCTCTCTCTCTCTCTCTCTCTCTCTCTCGCGAGCACAAGGAACCTAGTAACAACTTGGCGACGTATGTGAATTGCGACGTATCTGAATGGCGACGTATGTGAAGGCTGAAATCACGAAAGCTTGAAGACTGATCCGAACCTGAACAGGCTCATCGAAAAAAGGGCTCATCGAACGAAAAAAAATCAACAGCGGTCATGACAGCCTTCGATCATCAGCAGTCAATCTGCTTGCGTCATGATGCCAACTTCGAATACAATTCGTCATGTAGAACACACAGCAAATGCTGTAATATTTGGCAAATTCCTCTCTAAAATTCTTGTGAGGTGAGAGCGCTTTAGCATTTGCGCGTTCAAAACAAGTATCGATCCTATGCATTCATCAGATAGACTACACAGCAGATGCTACATGCGTGAAAGACTTTAAAGCTTAAAGGTATAAGCCATGCTTTGCAATCTCTAAATTATCTTTGGTAAAGACATTCGATCTGCTGCACAAATTCTTGTAAGGTGAAAGAGCTTCAGGAAGTCATTGAACGTTCAAAAATGCAGAGAACCTCTTGTAAACGTCATGTCCAAAATAGCTGAATCTCCTCTTGAGGCTAATAATGACTGAAAACCTATTTACTGGCGCTCATGATGCCAATCTCCTTCAGATCATAGATCAATATATAACACATAGCAGATGCTACATGCGCAACAGAATTCAAAGCTTGATGGTAAATACCGTGTCTATGCTTTTCAATCCACTGCACTTTCTTGTAAGGTGAAAGTGCTTCAGCAATGAGCAAGCCATTGAACGTCAATAGATAATAGCTCAATTGAGTTGCGACCAAGAATAGAAAACCTGTACTCAGCTCTGCTGTAACGGAAGTACATACTTTATAGCTTGCTTTGCCGCTCAGATACTACTCTTAATAGTCCATCCTACAATCAACAATAACAGCCTATGCACAGCAAAACCATACAAATTTCAGCTTGAAAACATCGTAGAACTTCCATTCTCAGTTCTTTCACGAGGCGAAAATGAAAGTTACGAAAGAAGCGACACGTTCGGTGAAAAGCATTCCCTTGTACCTTGCAAAGTTTACTCTAAAGCAACATTGAACAAAAGCGTCTTCTGTGTATGTGTGTGTGCGCGTTCGTGCAATCCTCACAAATTGAAAACAACCTGGTACTGAATCTTGTCGCGCCCGCATTGAGTCTCTTCAAGCAATTTGTCTGCGGCTCCTTCGAGGTTCTTCAAGCTGCGGGAGACGAAAGTAACAAAAGCCCCTTCCAGCAAACACTTCTTGGCGATGGCGAGCCCTATACCACTTGAAGCTCCTGTGATGAAAACATGCTTGTCTTGCAGAGACTTGATGAAGACAGCCTTCTTAGCTAGCAAGAAACATACTGTGGCCAGCAAGCCGACTGCGACAGCAATGCAGATGCCAATGAAGATCTCCATAGCCAGCTTCTGCTGAGGGGAGCTTCGGAATGAGCAATATGGCACCGCAATCGCCTGTGCGCAATCGATGGGAGTTTATATAGGACGTCTAAGGTGGGTGAGGCAACAATAAATAGCAACCAAATCTCAGCGAAAATAAAAGGGATTCCCACGGGAGACGCCCCAAAACTCTGCCTTAGGGCCAGTTCACATGGGCTGGTGGTTGCGCACAAGTTGCCAACAAGTGTGCACAATTTTAGTTCACGTGATGAAGTTTATGGAATTTCTTCGCCACTGGTTCGCAACTAGTTTCCACTCTTGCTCCTGCTCAAGAGGTGGAGCGAGCAGGCAACCGCGGTAAAAGACAAAGGACTTCACGCGTAAGTGGTTATATTTGCCCTGTTAAACCAGTAAAAGCCAAAATAATTGCACCTTTTTCAGTTTGCGCACAATGTTGGCAACGGCTAGCTCTTCCTCACGTGAATGAAAATGCAGTCGGTTATGCTGGTTGGCAACAAGTGCGCAACCCATGCCCAGGTGAACTAGCTCTTACCTTGGTAAAGCTACAGAGTGATGACATATTTATAGCATTAGGATTTGACTTCCATCCACCACCAATCCAAGGGCTTTGAAAGTTTCAAAAACAAGTGAAGGGTCACGCTGGCTTTCTTTAAAAGAAAGGAAAGTGATAAAGTCATTAGGTTGAGTTTAACTGGAATCTCTATTGGGGAAAGAGTTGCCTCAGCTTAGCCTTGAGCAGATTGAAAATCGAGACTAGCCGGTTGCAAACCATGTTAAAGGAAATAAAAACATTGAAATATGTAAGAAAATAGTTCAAAAATCTTGCAAATTTTTAACTTATACCGGTATTTTTGGTTCACTTCTTTGTGAGGAGAAAACTCGGCCGACGGCCGCTTAATAAAAGATTTTTTGGATGAATTTATTAATAGAATGCAAGAAATATCAAGTCATGTGAAATGTGAAATAAAAAGAACTCATCAAAATATATATACGTGTGTGTGTGTGTGTGTGTGTCTATAGAATTTACTAGAATTATGCAACGTGAAGCTTCACTTTCATATTCTAAGACAGGAATGCATCCTTCTTCAGCTTGATTTAGACAAGGCATATGATAGAATTGTATGGTCTTTCATTGAAGACGTCATGAAAACTCTAGGTTTTGGTCCGCGCCTCTGTCGTTTTATACACACTCTGGGTGCAGGTGGTCACTCTGAACTCCTATTCATTGGAAGAATAGTAGGCACCTTTGAAGCCAAAATATTGATCAAACAAGGTTGTCCCTTGGCCCCGCTCCTTTTTGCCGTTGGCTCACACCCCCTCTTAACAATGCTCGAAGCAGCAGCTGCACAAGGTGATATTCAAGGGTTGGTTTTTCCAGGCAATGACCAACTCCTAACCAAAATGTTTGCAGATGACTCCCTCCTTTTCCTAAAAGCCTGCCCCCAGGTTCTCAAGAAGGCATTAGAGATCGTGCACACTTTTGCCGTGGCTTCAGGTTCGAAGTGCAATATTGAGAAGTCAAGACTGATCCCTCTTACGGAAGATGACACATTTGACCCATCAGAATGGTCAGGAGAGGTCGTCACTAAAGGAAAGATGTTTCGACATTTGGGTGCCCCTTTGGGAGTAGATGTTTCTCACAAACAACGATTTCAGTGGGTCTTGGAGAAGGTTTTTAAAAAAATGAAAAGGTGGGAGTTTGTGTTGTTGCCCTTCCCAAGCCGAATAAAAGTGATCAACTCATTCATGCTCCCTTACATTGCCTTCACCAGTCCTCTCCTCAAAATAGCAAGATGCAACTGGAAGGAGTTCTTGAAACCTGTTAAGAGATTCTTATGGAAGAACAACACCAAAGTCTCGTCGCCATGGCAGTGGGCAAAATGGGAATTCATTGCTCGTTGGACTTCCCAAGGCGGCCTCAGAATCCACAACCCGGTCGTGCATGTCCAAGCCTTCTGTGCCAAGTATGTGGTTGTTTTAGCAAAGCAAGATCAAGCGTGGGCTATCATGACCAAGGATATGATTGACAAATCAAAGCTTGTCTCTAAAGGAGGATAGTGGAAAGAGATCAAGATGCACGATAAACTCTTAGCACCTGGATGGGCTACTTTGAAATTGGGGGGGTTAACGGGAGAGCTGGTTCAAAAATGCAACTGTGCCACTAGGGTCTTGGAATGGGGGGAACTAACCAGGTACTTTCAGAACTCCACTATGCACTGGTCCATTTGGCTGTCAAACGCGAATGTTGTTAACCTAAACCTTTACTGGAGGGAAATAGCAAGAGAGCTAAACAATAAAGGCCTCCAATGACCAATCCATTTCTGGGATGAAACCAACAAGCACTGGAAACCTTCTGAAGATTTAGTTGTTAACCTAAACCTTTAATGGAGGGAAATAGCAAGAGAGCTAAACAATAAAGGCCTCCAATGACCAATCCACTTCTGGGATGAAACCAACAAGCACTCGAAACCTTCTGAAGATTTAGCCGATCAACTTCAGCTAAATGGCATGGAGAAGATACTTGTCTGTAGAGTTCTTGAAGGCCTGAACAACGGTCTAATGCCAATTCAAGACTCTACGTTTGAGTGGAAAGCCTAGAAATGGCCCAAAGATAGGTCTTTTTTCAAACCCCAAACCAAGATCATATATCAAGAGCTCATGCACAAGGATGACTGGTTTATCCCCTTAAACAAACACTAGAAGATAGAGTGGACAGAAGCTCGGTGGACTGAGGTCACCTTAAACATTTGGAAGCCACAGTGGTCCCACTTCATGAAGGTGTTTTTATGGAAGGTGCTTTGGGGAGCCCTGCCCGACGGGTGTCAAGATTCAGGCACGAGGTATAGGATCCGATAGATGCTCTGGCTGCCGGGGGGCTAGTGAAGACCTGTCACACCTTTTTATGGAATGTCCAACCATAAGAGGTTTGGCAAGGAAGGTGTGCAAATGGATTCAAAGAACGTGGAAGCTTGGTTTCTTCAAGAAGGATCTTTCTCTTGGAGGAAAACGCTTTCGAAGTCTTGCCCTTCTTATTTGTACCCAAATTGTTAGATTTTGCTTCTTCTACAATATCTAGAAGGTCAGGAACTGGTGTGTCTTCAATAATGAAGTTTCTGTGGCCAGTTTCTTAGTAATTATTCAAAAAAGCAAAGAATTGATATATACAATAAGTAAAAGTCATGACTCAAATGATTGGATTTGGGCAGCACAAGCCATTCGATCAAAGCCTTTATGTTGTAAAGTCTGATGTAATATCCGCCTCTCAAGGCTCAGCCTGGGTTTGAGATTGATCTGTAATTTTTTGTTCTCTTTATAATACAATCACTCACAATTGTGAGTTTTGCCAAAAAAAGAATGCAAGTAAAGTCAAGACATGTCAGGATGTGAAATGAAAGGTGAAATAAAAAGATCCATTTACTACTTTTAAATTGAAGTAACATGTAAGGTAAGTCTCAATCATCACTAAAAACATTGAAAGTATGCCTAACCCAACTCTCCTCTAAGGCTTCTTTTAAAAATCCAAAAACACCAAGGATGTCGACCAAATGGCAAAGTTTAAAAAATGGCCGTCCATAAGGATACTCATGATTTAGCTCATGATTTAGCATTGAATATTTGCAAATGGGCATCCTCTTAATCTACTCGTCCAAAACAAATTTAGTAAATATTGCATAAAAGTAATATTACATTGTCAAGTTGCAACCTTAGTGTACATTGCCAAAGCCCTATTGCTCAATGTCTACATGGGCTATCATAATAACTAATATCTAATTCTCCTAAATGATTTTCTCGTGTTAAAATAATCATTTAATATGGGGAAGTGCCAGGGGAGAAAAAGCTAGAATATTGGTTAAGTTGGCAGACTGGCCACAGTAGGGATCCAAAGGGGGGGCCATCTACAAAAGAGCAAGGTCAACAATGGGCTAAAAAGACCCTAAGGTTCAGCCCATTAAGACTTTCAAAATGCTAAGGTTCCAAAATTCAAAGGTTGTGTCCAAAGGCCAAACACTAGGGAAATTGGATACTTTGTGTGTGTCCCAAAAAGTCTTCATTATCCCTACATAGGAGGGGGCGAGCCTTGCAAGTAGGGGATGAGAGAGGAACACAGAGACACACACACAAGCTCCTTTTACATGAAGGGAATGAGGGACACATGTCAGCTCCCTAGCCCAGATGCCCACAAGGTGTACTCAAATCCTATTGGATGGCCATGGAGGTGGACCAATGAGAATTAGGCTAGAGTAAATCTAGTTTAATGAATTTAAAAACACTTAATAAAAGAATCAATAAGAATTAAGCTATCTAGAAGACTATTGGACAGTCTCCCAAGGGGTCCAATGAGCATTCAACAGCCCAATGGCTTGCCTGATTCCTATTGGCTAGGAGGCAAAGGGGTCCAATGAGAGTTTACTTGCATTTATTAATTACCTAAAGCTCTCACAAAAGGGGAAAGGGGGACACATGTCAGAAGGCTATCACTTATGCTTCTTAATACTCATTGACTAAGCCTGGAAAGGGCCAATAAGGTTGCAGCATGAGCAAATAGCGACGGGGGTCGACCAAGAGAGAGAGGGGGCTGATTTTCTTAAGGAATTATCCACACGCACTCACACAAACTCATATGTGAATCAAGAATACTCTCTCTCTCTCCTTCTCAAGGTAAATAATGGAAAGCTTATCACCTACTCCAAGCTTGTGAGAAGGGAGGCCTACACCAACAACTCTTGGCTTTGTGATGCAAATCCAACCAAGAGCCAAGCTTCAAAGCATGCTCATCTCCTCTACCATACTAATTACTAAGCTAAGATATGCTAATATGAGTGATTATGTAAGGAGATGTACATCTTTCTCGTAAGACTACTCCTTCTTCCTCTCAATCTACTCTCATACCCCGCTAGCTCTCAACATCTTCGAAGGTGTGTGAGGTCTTGGGTCTGAGACCGTGAGGGAATTGATGTTGTGTTTGATAAGTGTTTTGCTTAGTGGTTGAAGTTTCCATCTTCATTGCACTAGCTATTGAAGGAACGCAATGAATTGTATTGTAAAATGTCTCTCTTGATGGGAGAAACCATAATACAGAGCCTTTTGGAGGGGGGACCGGCTCCATGCAAATCCAGTCCTCAACTGTTGTCAATTGCTTAATTTCTCTCTCTTTTGAAGTATTGTTCATGCTATCTAACTAGGTGTTATACTTTTTGTTGCTCTCTCCACCCAAGCACTCTTGTTATTCTCATTAGGAATCTATTCTTATGAAAGGCTCACTATGTTCATGCTAATTTCCGCTACACACAAGTTACTAGACCATTAAATGTTACATTGGTATCAGAGCACAAGGTTTCGCTTTTCTTGCTCAAGAAGGGAGGTCCTCAATCTAGCTATAAATGGTTGGTATTATTAATTGCATGTGGGTAAGTAGAATAGGGATTTTTCAGCCTTGCAGTGCGTCTGCCTTTGTGCAATTAACAGGGCATCACCGTCGAAAGCTAGGTCTTAATAGTGGAGTCCTACAGGTCTTGCCTACGGCTTAACCACTATTGAGCTATTAGAAGCTTGACAGGAGCCGATGCTGTTTTGGTGTTGAACGGCCCTCTCTTCTATTCCTTGCAATTAAAGGCATTCGAGCCACGGGTACAGTAGCTTGAGTTCTTTTTCTAAAGGGGTAAAGAGGAGTAGCAACTAGGGCTTGAAGTGCCAAAGTACACCCAAAAATTGTTAGAATGGCTGACAATAGTAAAGAGAGTGAATTTAATGTTGATAACTTTGATTTTGCTAATGAGCAGGCTACAAATGATGCCCCTATGCTTGTTAACTATCTTGTTTCTAGGCTTCAACAAGCCATGGGCAATCCATCCATCCAAAGTAAAGTGCAACGGCAGCTTCGTGCTCATGGGATTTTCCAAGCTCCCCACCATGACGAGAGACTACCTAGGAAGCCTCCTTGTGAGACTTCCAAAAGAGGCCTCTCTCTGATTAGGGAAGAAGAAGAGGATCCATACGAAGGGCTCAAAAATTTGCTTCTTGATGACGCATCTCCTTCCCAAAGGAGAATTCAGGAGCCTCCACCGAAGGAACGAGAAAGAATTGAGTCTCCTTCCACCTCGGTGGAGATGGCTCCACGAAGACGGCGGGCTAAACGCTCTCCATCACCTCCAAAACGGAGAAGACCATCGCATGCTTCTCCACACCATAATTCAAAGAGGGATGACAAAAAACAAGAGAAGAAAAAAGAGAGAAAGAGGACACCCTCTTCTCCATCTTCTTCATCCTCTTCCTCTTATGAAAGTGATGGTGAAGACAAAGAAGACCAAGGCAAGAAAAAGACGAGAAAGAGGTCACCCTCTTCTCCATCTTCCTCAGATTCTTCATCTCTTGAAGAAAGTGATGGTGCAACTTTTGAACCATAAAAAAGAAGAGACCATAGGAAATCCTATGCCGCATGGAAGACGTCATCCAAGCTCAAGAAGTTCAAAGAGGGAGGTAAGAGCATCTCTTTCCTTACCTACGATGGCACCTTTGGTGCTACTGACAAAGTCTTGGCCTTTATCCAAAACAGTTCGATGCGGCGTTTGGAGATGAGGGCTTCACGGAGTCCTCTAAGCTACGCCATGTAGCTATGCACTTTCAAAAGTCCGTAGACAATGGTGGTCTAGCCTACGGGCCAACGGTGAAGCTCCACGAACATAAAAATCTTTAAAAGCTTCCATTATGAAGCAGTTTTTGGCCACCGATGCGAAAGACAAAGTACTCACCGAATGGCGAAGCTTGAAGCTCTCTCCCTACGAATCCATTCACAAATATGTAGACAAGTTTTGGGACTTACAACTCAAAGCCACTGTCTTCAAAAAGTTGGATTTTGGAGAACAAAAGCAACAATTTTGTGCGGGCTTAACTAAAGAAATGGCGGAGTTTGTCAACTCCCAAAGGCCACGCACCATATCGGCGGTTATACACCATACTATGGTGGCTTCTCGAATCAATTTTCAAACAGGGGCTAAAAGAAATTCTAAACCCATGGAAAGCAAGGGTTCCAATGAGCCTAAGGGGAAGGACAATGTCCAAAAGTCTCCTAAGGGAAATTCCAACAAAGCTAAGGAGAAGGGAGTTTACAAAGGCAAAAACAAACTCTCTCCTGAAGAGCTTGAGTGTTATCGCAAGGATAACCACTGTTTCAAGTGCGGCGAGCAAGGGCATGCGTACCGCGCTTGTCCCCAAAAGAACACCCGCCATGAACCTCCCAGAGCTACCTTGGTCGAAATTCAAGAGGAGGAAACTCACCACAAAGGATCTCCTCTATGCCATGCTTGGGGAAAGGTAAGAGAACATGATGCTTTTATTATCTTTAACCCTGGTTCTACTCACAATTTAATATCCATAGAGTTGGCCACCAAGCTATGCATACAAGCTTACAAGATGGGAGATGTCCTACAGCAAATGGTGCTTTCAAGGGGCAAGAAGCTTCAGTCACTCCCTTAATCGGGAAATTGAGGCTCCATGTCCAAAGCTATGTGGACGAAGAGGACTTCTTTATCTCTCCTCTCAAGCATGAGAATGTAATCCTAGGGGCACCATGGTTTGATCGCATTGCTGCCAAAGTTAAATTCTATGAAAGAAGAATCTTTAGGTTCAAGGAAAAAGATATGTACATAGATCCCAAACAAATGGGTAACACCATACCCATTGTACATATGCAAGCTTTCAATAAGTCAATAAAGAGCTCTATTTCCGTGTACATGGTTTTTGTTAAAGATTCTCAAAATGAACCTAATGTTTTAACAAAAGAAAATAAACACACTCACAAGGAATTAGAGTTATCCAATTTTCTCAAGGGGTTTCAAGATGTCTTTATTGACGATATCCCTTGTGAGCTACCTCCTAAATGAGGCAATGATGACCATGCAATTGAACTTCTTCTAGGAAGTTCACCGCCTAATAAACCTCCTTATAGAGTTTCTCACGCTCAACAAGAGGAGATTATGTGGCAAGTGCATGAGTTAGTTGAGAAGGGCATGGTTAGGCCTATCTCATCTCTATTTTGTTCTCCAGTGCTATTAGTGCAAAAGAAAGGCGGCACATATCGTATCTGTGTCGACTATAGAGCACTAAATAGGATCACTATCAAGAATAGGTTTCCCGTTCCACGGGTAGAAGACCTATTGATAAGCTACAAGGGTCCACCTATTTCAGTAGGATTGACCTAAAAAGTGGCTATCATCAAATAAGGATAGGTGATTAAGACATTGTAAAGACCGCATTTCGCAATACGTTTGGTCTTTACGAATATATTGTCATGCCTTTTGGCTTGACCAATGCACCAGCCACATTCAACCACTTGATGGAGAAGCTATTTAGGTCTCACCGAACCTTTAGAGTGTTCTTTGATGATATCATCATCTACTCTGATTCATTAGATGAACACAAGCAACACCTCCCGATAATATTTCAAGTTCTAAGAGAGAATAAACTTTATGTTAATCGAAAGAAAATTGAATTTTTCTTACAATAGATTCAGTATTTAGGTCACATTATCTCTCAAGATGGCATCCAAATGGATCCATCAAAATTAGAGGTAATAAAAGGATGGCCTAACCCAAGGAATCTTCATGAACTAAGAAACTTTATACATATGTGTGCATACTATAGACGCTTCATAGAAAAGTTCTCACTAATAGCAGGACCATTACGTGACCTAACAAAGAAAAACGCCAGGTACACATGGTGTGCCAAGGAAAACAATGCTTTCGAAAAGCTTAAACAAAAGCTTATCTCTCAACCTGTGCTTACACTACCCGACCTCTCAAAGCCATTTGAGGTCCAATGTGATGCTTGTGGTGATTGCCTTGGAGCTGTTTTGCTCCAAGAAGGGCACACCATAGCTTATGAAAGTCGAAGGCTCGACCCTGTTGAGCAAGCTCTAGGCATACATGAAAAGGAACTCCTCGCAGTTTTACATTCCTTAGACTCATGGAAACACTATTTATTGGGGACTCCTTTCATTCTGCGAACGGATCACCAAAGTATTTACTTCATGTCGACGCATACCAAGCTTTCCAACAAACAAATGAGATGGTTAAATTTCCTTTCGCAAATTCATTTTCATATTTCTCACATTGCTGGCAAGCATAATCAAGTAGCTGATGCACTCTCAAGATGGCCGAGAGTGAAAGCGGTTTCCATAGCAACTCACAATGATCTATCTTCTATGATAGATGAGTATGCTATTGATCCCAATTTTAGAGATGTGATTTCAGGCCTTGCACTAGGGAAGAAAGATGAACCATTTACTTTACAAGATGGTTATCTTCTCTATGGCAATATATTATGCGTTACTAACTCATTATGTGAGAAAGTAATGTATGAATCTCATGCTCCTCCTTATGCGGGGCGTAGAGGGATTCAGTCTACCCTAAAGGGGATTGAAACATATTTCTATTGGCCTATCATGAAAGCAAACATACAAGAGTATATTTCTAAATGAGTGGTATGCCAAAAGACGAAGTTTGATAGAGGGAAGCAACCTGGATTGCTTCAACCTTTGCCAATCCCTAATTCACCATGGGAGAGCATATCCATGGATTTTGTCTTTGGATTGCCTAAGTCTATCTATGGGAATACAAAAATATGGACGATAGTAGACAGGTTCAGTAAACAAGCTCATTTAATACCTGTCAAAAAGACTATCAAAGTCCATCAAATGGCAACCCTCTTCATTTCACAAATCTTCAAGTACCATGGCTTGCCAATGTCCATAGTGTCAAATAGAGATCCTAGAATGACCAGTAATTTCTGGAAGGGTCTCTTTGAGAATTTAGGAACAAGGCTAAACTTCTCTTCGGTCTATCACCCACAAATGGATGGCCAAAGTGAAATAGCTAACCTAACAATTCTCGATCCACTAAAATCCTATGTAACGGAAGTAGATAAAAGATCCCAATGGGAGAAGTACTTACCCTTAGTGGAGTATGCCTACAATAACACTGTACATACTTCCACGGGAAAAGCACCTTTTGAGGTAATTGAGGGAAGATAAAAAAGTCCCCTGCTACTTAAGGTACACGGGGAAGATCTTTGTTGCAGATGAGTATAGCCAAGACCTACAAAAATCTTTCCAAAAGATTAAGGATGTTATCTCTATCTCACAACAAAGGCAAAAGGCTGTTTGCTGACAAGCACAGAAGAGCCCAAGACAAAAAAGAAAATGATTGGGTCTTACTCAAATTTCCCAAGGCTCGATTACGGTACACGACAGGCAAGAATCCTACGGGACACCAAAAGTACTATGCTAAGTTAGCAAAAAGGTACTATGGTCCCTTCCAGATTCTTAGGCCAATCAATGAGATGGCCTATCAACTCAAGTTGCCCAGCCATTGGCTCATACACAATGCTTTTCGTGTAAGCCTATTAAAGCCTTACAAAGGAGAGCCACCTCAAGAACCGACTATTCAAGACCCACCGGAGATTGAGGACCAAGAAGAGGTGCTGCAGCCCGAGTCCATTCTCCAACATGGAGGCAAGGTACTAAGAGGCGGTAAGACTATCCGACGATATCTTATTAAGTTTAAGAATTATCCTTTTGAAGATGCTAGATGAATGCAAGGCATACAATTAAAGGATAACCTAAACCTTGTCAATGCTTACAATGCTTCCCTAGAGTAAGCAAATGTATAAATGTTAAACATGAACACGTTTTTGTCTTGTAAGACTCTCTTTTTCTTTATTGTGCACAAAAATGAAGTAGTATGCATGCTTAGATCAAGTTTGCGGAGACGACATCTCCCGAACACCAAGTAGAGCTTGTCACTCTACTATGGAAGATTGACAGGACTAATGTGCAGACAGCTTGCGGTAGTTTAGGCTCTCAAGCGCCAAATGGACAAGTCATCCATTCTAGAACGATGTTGTTGGGTAACATAGGGATCCTCTACCCGCTAGGAAAAGGACTAATGAATATGCTTTATATTCTCTACCCCATGGTCGAGGACGACTATGATTTCAAGAGAGAGGTAATTAATGTCATAATAATTAATATCTAATTCTCCTAAATGATTTTCTCATGTTGAACTGATCATTTAATATGGGGAAGTGCTAGGGGAGAAAAGGCTAGAACATTGGTTAAGCTGGCAAACCGGCCACAGTAGGGATCCAAAGGAGGGCAAATAGGGATCCAAAGGGGGGGCCATCTACAAAAGAGCAAGGTGCAACAATGGGCTAAAAAGACCCTAAGGTTCAGCCCATTAAGACTTCCAAAATGCTAAGCTTCAAAAATTCGAAGGTTGTGTCCAAAGGCCAAACACTAGGAAAATTGGATACATTGTGTGTGTCCCAAAAAGTCTTTATAATCCCTACATAGGATGGGGAGAGCCTTGCAAGTAGGGGATGACACACACACACACACACACACACACACACACACACACACACACACACACACACACACACACACACACACACACACACACACACACAAGCACACAAGCTCCCTTTACACAAAGGGAATGAGGGACACATGTTAGCTCCCTAGCCCAGATGCCCACAAGGTGTACTCATATCCTATTGGATGGCCATGGAGGTGGACCAATGAAATTAGGCTAGAGTAAATCTAGTTTAATTAATTTAAAAAACACTTAATAAAAGAACCAATAACAATTAAGCTCTCTAGAAGACTATTGAATAGTATCCCAAGGGGTCCAATGAGCATTCAACAACCCAATGGCTTGCCTGATTCCTATTGGCCAGGAGGAAAAGGGGTCCAGTGAGAGTTTAGTTGCATTTATTAATTACCTAAAGCTCTCACAAAAGGGAAAGGGGGACACATGTCAGAAGGCTATCACTTATGCTTCTTAATACTCATTGGCTAAGCCTGGAAAGGGCCAATAAGGTTGCAGCATGAGCAAATAGAGATGGGGGTCGACCAAGAGAGAGAGGGGGCTGATTTTCTTAAGGAATTATCCACACACACTCACACAAACTCATATGTGAATCAAGAATACTCTCTCTCTCTCTCTCTCTCTCTCTCTCTCTCTCTCTCTCTCCTTCTCAAGCTAAATAATGGAAAGCTTATCACCTACTCCAAGCTTGTGAGAAGGGAGGCCTAAACCAACAACTCTTGGCTTTGTGATGCAAATCCAACCAAGAGCCAAGCTTCAAAGCATGCTCATCTCCTCTACCATGCTAATTACTAAGCTAAGCTATGCTAATATGAGTGATTATGTAAGGAGATGTACATCTTTCTCGTAAGACTACTCCTTCTTCCTCTCAATGTACTCTCATACCCCGCTAGCTCTCACCATCTTCGAAGGTGTGTGAGGTCTTGGGTCTGAGACCGTGAGGGAATTGATGTTGTGTTTGATAAGTGTTTTGCTTAGTGGTTGAAGTTTCCATCTCCATTGCACTAGCTAGTATTGAAGGAACACAACGAATTGTATTGTAAAATGTCTCTCTTGATGGGAGAAACCATAATACAGAGCCTTTTGGAGGGGGGACTGGCTCCATGCAAATCCGGTCCTCAACTGTTGTCAATTGCTTAATTTCTCTCTCTTTTGAAGTATTGCTCATGCTATCTAACTAGGTGTTATACTTTTTGTTGCTCTCTCCACCCAAGAACTCTTGTGATTCTCATTAGGAATCTATTCTTATGAAAGGCTCACTATGTTCATGCTAATTTTCGCTACACACAAGTTACTAGACCATTAAATGTTATATGGGCAATCTTGTCACTCTCTCCAAGTAGATATCTATATGCTTTAATGCATGCATAAAACTATGGATTTAGATTAGGTTATGTTTGTAGCATGTACGTACTTGAAGTGCTTAATGAAGTACACCACATTTGGCATACATGTCAACCAAGGCAATGCCCGTATTAGTATCTTGGGTAGAGCCACATGCCTTCAAGATGCTTGCATAGGTGATTCACATCCTAGAGATTTCTAGCCCCACTCCTGTTGTGCATTCTCTTGTTGTGTGTATCTTGTAATCAATGCATTCCAAGAGACACTGCTCAGAACAATAAGCCCCTCAAGCACTTTTTGTGCTTTCTCAAGTGCACCACATTTGGTGTACATGCCAAGGCAGTGCCAAGTACGTGAGTCTTTTTCCAATGGTCCCTCACTAACAATATTACCGTGAATTCTTTTGCCCATATCAACATCTTGTATAATACAACATGCCTTCAAGATACAAGCATAGGTGATTGCATTTGGAGAGCTGCCCTCTCCTTGCATCTGCTGAAAACAGCCTAGAGCTTCTTGGCCCTGCCCATGTTGGGCATAGCTCGTGATCAGAGAGTATTCCAAGAGACAACATGGAAGCTTGTCAACCAATTTTTGTGCTTCATGAAATACACCACATTTGGCATACATGTCAACCAAGGGAGTGCCAAGAACGACGTTTTTTATCGACAGCCCCTGACTGACAATATCACCGTGAACTCTTTTGCCCATACCAACATCTTGCATGATGCTAGATGCCTTCAAGTTGTACGTATAGGTCATTATATCGGGGCTCAATGCCACATGCCTTCAAGATATGAGCGTAGGTGATTGCATTTGGAGAGTTTCCCTCTCTTTGCATCTGCTGAAAATAGCCCAGAGTGTCTTGGCCCTGCCATTGTTGGGCATATCCCATGATCATAGCATTCCAAGAGATGACATGGAAGCTCATCCATCACTTTTTGTGCTTTATGAAGTACACCACATTTGGCATAAATGTCAACCAAATAGCCACAAGTAAGATGTTTTTTTATCAACATCCCATGACTAATAATATCACGTGAACTCTTTTGCCCATACCAACATCTTGCATGGTACTAGACGCCTTCAAGATACACGTATAAGTCATTGCATTGGGTGCTTGAGGCCCTATCTTCGCATCTGCTGAGCGACGTTTTTTGTCAACAACCCCTAACTGAAAATATGATTGTGAAATCTTTTGCCCATACCATCTTGCATGATGCCAGATGCCTTCAAGCTGCACATGTAGGTCATTGCATCAGGAGACAAGATGCCTATGGTGGAGCTTCAACAACATGTCGATTTTTGTTTAAAATTTAGTTATCCCTTACTATGATCTTCAATTCCCCCTCTTTACTACAACTTTAGTTCCCTCATCCATCATGCCTTTGCAAACATTGCCAAACCCTCCGACTCCAAGCACCTGAGCTTCATCAAAATTGTTTGCAGCTTCCAAAATTTTTGCAAAGCTAAATTGAAGCCCAAGCTTGAGGGCACCAATGAGACATAACTATTGCCATGCTTGCAAAGTTCTCGACACATATGGGTAGAGGTATGTAGACCTTGAAAACGATGCAAGCACAAGTAATAATAATAAAAAACAGCACTTTCTTGTGAGGCTCCTAGCCACGCGATTAGAGTTATGGGCTTCGATCATGCCAAGTGGCCACTTGTGGGCTCAAAGATTCAAAAAACGACATTTGGCTCCACCAAGTAAAGACAGAGAAGTTAGCCAGTACCAAGCAAGTTACACCTCGCAAAACCAAGAAGCTGGGACGAACTAAGTTAAGCAACATGCTATAACGATGAGCTTTTATTTTTTTCAAATCTCACATCATGTGAGAGGTTATATTAGTAAGAACAAGCCATTACATCAGCACAATGCTCAAATCAAGCCATGGACAAAAAATTTCCATAGGAGACCATTGAACAAGATCCACAAGGAGCCCCAACCTTGCATACATCATATCATCTCAGTCTTGATGTTGAGAGCTACCCTAATCCACTTGTCTCAATTCTTGTTTTTTCCAATGCCAACAATAGTTTCCCTGCTTTCTTGAATAATCTCTAAGAAGTTGGCTACCAAGAGATCCTTCTTAAACACTCAGTAGTTCATGTGGCGAAGAATCTAACAGCTTGAGCAAATGTGAGAAGTGCTTGGATTTTCACCCCTTTTACTCCTAGGAATAATTCATTCTTGGAAAACCCTATCTTCCAAGTCCTTTGGATCCATCTACATATCTTACCTGTCAGGCCCCTAATCACTGAGAACTCCTTGAAAAGGTTGGGTAAGTCCTCACTATCCGTTTTGCAGCCCGAGCATCTATCTGATTTGATACCATGAGCTAGGATCTTGTCACCTATTGGTAGCACCCCCATAACACCTTCCATAGAAAAATATTTATAGACAAGGGTAGCTGTGGGTTCCAAATGTTCTTTGTAGTCGCCAACCACCAAGCCTTCAACCATTGCTTACCCCAATGTTTGTTGAGGGGCAAAAACCAATCCGCCTTGTGCATAAGAGCGATGCATATGCCCGTGGTGTGGGATTATATGCCCGTGGTGTGTGATTTGAGGAAATGGTTACTCTGGTTACGTTGTGTCATTTGTGTTAGTTTTCGACTAGCTTTTCACAGTCTAAATATGCCGTTGTAGTGATTAAGTTGAAGTATTTTCCACTAACTTTGATTGGAGAAGGGTTAAAAGGTAATGCTAAGCTATTAGAAGCCTTTCATGCTAATTTTGAGGACCATGAAAACTAAGGGTCACAGTTTTATGCGTACTCAAATTGACATTTTTTAAAGGTCCAATAGGTGGTCTAAGCATAGTTTAACCTTCCCCATTTTTTTTGTTGCATTCCAAACTCTTTCTCTCATTGAAATGCCAGATGTAGTTGGTGGGCTACATGGATGGATTACTGCTTGTTGGTCTTGATTTGTGTTTGTGTTCGCTGGATTGATAAATTGTGTATATAGGCCATTTTGTCGTGCTTGATGCACCAATGTAATCTCCGTTCACCAATCTAGTTACCTCCTTGTGCATTAAAATTCATGTGTTAGTTCCTAGGAAACTATGTTGCTTCGTCCATCGTGGTGACGTGCTAACATTGGCATCATTTTTGAGGAGTTAATCTAAGTTGGTAGAGCGACCTATTCTTATCTTAGAGAAAGGGTTCACATTGGTTCTCTCATTTGGAAGTTTTTTGAGGATTTCTTAGTGGTTTTGGGTTGATAAATCCATGTTCTGGGTTGATAAATCCATGTTCATTGAACTGTCATTCACGTGATTTTGAATTTTTATAATAATATTACATTCCGTTAGGAAGAGGATGGGTTTTAAGAGGTCCTCTTTACGTGCTATGAGATTATGGAGGTGATTAAAATTTTGACGAATAGATGCATGCAATCTATGAAAAAATGGTGGGTGTGTAAGAGTGGTTAAAGGATGCACTTTCCCCCCAAAAAAGGTAATGAACAACTTTATGATTTTGGCCTTTCATAACTCCTACATATGATCTTTGATTTGAACGAAGATTATAGATATGTAATTCACATGCCGAACTCTTTTCATAGATATGCTACATGATATGGTTTTGCATGTTAGATTTTAAATTTCATTTGGAAAAAAATTTGAATTCAAATAAACTAGCCGTTTTGCATGTTTAAACTGAGCTGTTTGTTGATTTCTTTCTTAATACTAGAGGTTTGACTCCCTTAAATTGCCAAATAAAGAGGCCCTCCTGGACCCCATTCTCTTCCTAATGCAGTCAAGTTTTTTTCTAGAATTTATTCTTTCCTAGTTCTTTTACTTTTGCAATATTAGGAGTATGGCAAGCAGGCAAAAATCATCACTTGCCAGCTTCAAGTGGCATTCAAAACTTTACATAACCATAACGTTGTCATGTTGTGGCACGTATATAGTGGGACAGGCATTAAACGATTTATCTTGTGACTTTTGACGCATAAGTATACTTCATATAATAACTCATATGCATAAATAAAATATTTCTACCATACCTTAGTATTACCTTTGAAGTAATATAAATGTACATTACTATTAGAAAGTACTGCAAGAGAAGTATCAATGATTGTGCCTCTTTTTGTCTGGGGAAAAGCATTTGTATATTTCTTCTAATATCTCAGCTATACCCTACCATATATAAATTATTTTCTTCTTTTCACATTTATTTAATAATATAACCCTTCAATAATGCATACCTTCTTGGATACATACAAGAGGGAAGGGCCTACTAGAAGACTTTATGAAAAGGAAGATCCAAAGCTTCTTGGACCATCCCAATTTGAAAATCCCGACCTAATGGCGTGGAGAAAAGGCCAAAACCAAGTCAAGCTCTTTTAGTAGGCCAATTTTGCCTTTTGAAGCATGTCAATCCGAGTTACAGGGAAAAGAGTGAAAAATCCTCTCACAACTACACTGCAAGAAGAGATGGTAAATAGGTGAATCAAGTGAAAAGAGGTAATCTTGGTATTTTTCCATAAAATAAGATATTTGGAGGGTAAAAGACATAAGCATGTGAATGTGACACCTCAAAGATGCCTTGAAGGACAAGACACACAAGTTGGGACTCCCTGTTGGAGCCACACAGAAGATGCCTAGGTGGGGCCCACATACATCATGCACCCGCATGGAGCCTCAATGACCAAAAATGCTGAATTTCATGATATTTTGAGTCCTAATATTGTCCATTATAAGAAATATCCAAAGAACATTTGATTTGGGCTAACTCTTTAGCCTAATCAAGTGATTATGTAAAACATGGCTCCCTTACCTATAAAAAGGGCAACCTTCTCTTCATTGAGGCAAGTTATGAGTGAGTGAGAATAGCTCAATTCCATTGTGACACACTCATCTTAGTGCCACACTTTCTCTTGAAGAAAGGCTGAAGTCTTGCCTCATCTTCTCTCTCCATTAAGGTGGTGGCGATTGCTCTCATGTAAGATATATGTTGCTAGTTTTCCTTTCATTTGCATATCTAGTCCAATACTTGTCTCTAACTCTATCTCTATCCCTCATTATCTATCTTTAATACCACCACCACACATAGATCTATCCCTAATTCTATCTTTACTACTCCTTTGATCTCTCTTGTTGTGTCCTAATTGTTTCATTGGAAGGTATTCAAGCAGCAACCTTGTCAATGTAATGGGTACAACCTTCTTGCGGGAAACAATTATGTGCACAAGGTTAGTAACCATATCTTCATCTTCCACAAGCATCTCTCTCTCTTAAGGTTTTCATTCTCTTCCACAAACTCTAGAATATCCTTGCTACAGGTACTTCTCTCCCCGCAGTATCCTTATTGCCTAAGGGCAACAATAGGGCTTGGTAGAGAAACTCTCTTCTTCTTCTCCTTTCACTTCTTTCACACCTTTATCTTTGAACATACTAAGTATATCATTGATGAATAACCATAATCCAAATAGAGGTAATTTCTTTCAATTCCATTCAGTGCAATCTATTAGGGTCAACATTTGGATTAGCCGGAAGATTCACTTTCAGCAACGCATAGTGTTTCTATTTGGTCCTGAAAGGCTCAATGAAGTACTTCTCTCACTGTTAACCCTCAAGGCTCACGGACACCCCATCACCTACGACGGATGTGTATTATGTATTTGGTAGAGTCAGGTACCGGGCTTGTCGGACCAATAGGAAAAGGGTAAGAGTGATCGCCGATGAGAGGCGTACTCTAACCGGGACATTCAAGGGATTAGATGGCTAAGCATGGGCGCCCAAGTGTGAATGGGGTGAGCTCATATAAAAGCCAACTAAACCTAAAATTCACTCATTCTCTCATTTGTGCAATAGAAGAGTGCTCTTGTCCATCTCCATCTCCATCTTCTTCTTCTTCACCTCCTCGTGTGTGTGTATGTGTGAGAGAGAGAGAGAGGGAGAGTGTGTGTGCGATCGAGCATTACGAAGGCATGACAGCGGCGAAGCGATTGAGCGCGGCACGACTGCAGTTTCTTCTTCATCGTGGCGAGGAATCCACCACGAAGGCGAGCATAGAGCGGTGAGTGACACACCCTTTGCTCTCTTGAGCTTGCTAGATTAGTCTTGTTGTGTGCTTGGAGCCATTTGTGGCTCGCACATGGTGTATTGGCAAGTCCCTTGCTTCGACAGTGCGGCAAGGAGCGCACACTCACTAGATCCCATCATACTACCTATTATTGACTATGACTTCTCTTTTGATGTGAATGTGGTTATTTTATTATGAATCAAGAGGATTTGTACTCACAACTAATCCCAATCGCTAGACAAAACATATACATTACAGTAAGCAATCCGTAGCTTATTTGGACAACAAAGATTAAATATCATTAACTCATCCATTAACCCTTTTATCCTACCCATGATACGATATGATCGTAATCTCGATGTTTTTATTTTTGTTTTGTTCTGACTATCTTTCATGAGTTCTCTCCATCATGTGTGTGTTTATAAGGGAAAGTGAGCGGCTTCTTTGGCTAAATTTCTTCTTTAGCTCTAAAAGCTATGTCATCTACATCTTAGCTCCTTCTCATAACCCTTGAGCTTCCTCACAAAATCTCACAACAAGAGGCCCGGTGCCTTCCTAGCAAGACCGCCAACTTTTTGACAACGTGATCACAAATTCCATAAATCTAAAGTAGTACAAACAATGAATTTTGGGAGCCTAAAAATATGATAAAAACACTTGGAGACCACACAAAGCTAGTTTGATAAAGTCTAGGGCAAAATCCAGGAAAACATACTTTGTCACCTAAAAGTAGATGCACATTAAATATCCTTTGGAGTCTTCTTGAGACCTTTAATTTTCCATTTCCTAATTAATCAAGGGAATAAAGAAATGAAAAAATGTGATGTCATGTTGAGTGCAATTCTGGATTTATAAGAGAGCTTACACAAATGCCAAACAAATTCAATTCCCTAAAGAAGTACACATTAACTTTTATAACGAAATGACAAAAAACTGTTTTCGAGGGTTCATCCTTGCCCAATTTCACTAGGTTGGTGATCAGATAACCAACTTGTAAGACTTTTTTGGCTTGAGCTTCACTTTAAACTATATGCTTTACAGGATGCTCAACCAAAACTATGTAAGAAGACATGAAAAAGGCATGCTAATACTGCTTACAAAAATTAAAAGGTATTCTTAATGGCTTCAAAAAAATTAAAAGGTATTCTTAATTCAAAGATTCCCTCAACAACAACAAAAACATTGCACTAATCTATAGCATGCCATAACGGGCACACTGACGAAGCTCATAGATTTACAACAATATCGATTGAACATGAGAAGGATGGATACAACATTGAGAGAGAGAGAGAGAGAGAGAGAGAGAGAGAGAGAGAGAGAGAGAGAGAGAGGACACTTTACAGAGAATAAAACTCTAAAGAAAAAATGAAGGAGAAGAGAAACACAAGTGGACCAATGGGGAAGTAGACCATCTAGTTATATGGACACAAAAGATCTTTTTACTTTCCACTTTCATGTGTCTTTTCATTTCATAAACTCACCTTCACTTACTCACGTAAGATGTTTCCAAAGAATTTTTATTTTTTCAAGATTGGGTAGACCTAGGTCTATTTTTGTATTTTTATTATCAATGAAAATCTCCTAAGATCACCCCCTTCCAGCTGTGGTCAATACCCTGCTTGTATTCATGCACTACCCTACTTGCCTTGCACACCCCCAAGGTTGCATGTGCTCTGCCAATAGAGAGAGTCGTGGCCACGCACAAATACTATCCTCGTCTGCCTCCCTTGGATCTCCATGCGCACAGTTCCCCTGGTGCTAGTCAATGAGCACTCTTTGTCACACCTTCCTCCCTTCCTTGATCCCTACCTGCTCTGCTGCTTTTGCCCATAGCTACTGCAACATTGAGATGCACCCTCTCCTTCACACACACACACACACACACACACACACACACACACACACACACACACACACACACACACACACACACACACACACACACACACACACACAACACACACACACGCGCGTGCGCAATGACTCCACATTCCAATTCTCAGCACACCCTCTTTATTACTTGCTTGCATCTCAACACAAAGATGCAATTCAGGCCCCTCATCTTCTGCATGAGAGAGAGAGAGAGAGAGAGAGAGAGAGAGAGAGAGAGAGAGAGAGAGAGAGAGAGAGAGAGAGAGAGGGAGGGAGGGAGATGGAGAGTAGGTAGCTCAACCCCCTTCTGCTGCGCATCCCAATCCCCAGCCTTATGACCTTACCACAATTCAGAGTACCCCTCTTTTGCTCCACAAAGAGAGAAACAAACCGGAGAGAGCATTAGAGTGAGACCAAACCACCATTTCACTCTTGTGTGTGTGTGTGTGTGTGTGTGTGTGAGAGAGAGAGAGAGAGAGAGAGAGAGAGAGAGAGAACCTCGGGCAACCCTTGCTTCCTGCTCACCATGCCGTATCACAAATCCGCACACGTAGTGACTCTCTACACCAACTTGGTTCCAACAAAAAAATTCTTGCTCCGAGCACATGCTCTTGCGTCTTTTTGCTTCCCTTTTCATCACAAAGGCATCGCACCTTGATCCCCTTTAATGAGATCATTTGTGCCAAATTCCATCAACTATCCCCATCATCTCCTTACCACGACTACCTCCAGCACGCTCCGCTCTCGTAAAAGCCACACACAGACACATTCTGCGCATCCTCAAATTCTCTCTCTCTCTCTCCCCCTCCTCCACATTTGTTCTGCGCTGACCATCCCAGACCAATGGACTCGCCCGCAATGCCAGTATCACTGTTATCTAGCACCCATATGCTATCGTTCGTCTATGCATCATGTTCATCGTCCCTGCACAGACAGTTAGCCATGAGATAGGGCATCTCTCTCTCTCTCTCTCTCTCTCTCTCTCTCTCTCTCTCTCTCTCTCTTTGACTTCACCCACCCCTGGCATCTCCTTGTCACTATATGGCACGGTTCCAGCCAGGGAGGATCTATGGTGGGAAAGAGAATCGGGAATCGCAATGCAATCTCGGTCGTCCGTCCTTCGACTTTGTGAACTAGGGGTGAACTCGGGGCAAAATTGGCGCATCAAGTTTACGCCTAGTTCACCTCTAGTTCACTCGCCTCGTGAGGTTTGGGTCGAATCCGGGACCTCTCGATTGTCACACGAATGCCCTACAACCACGCTAACGTGTGTCACTGTCCGTGTTGGCATGACACATGATCACATCCTAGTTTACTTGCCCCTAGTTCACCCTTAGTTCACTCCCAGTTCACCCACCCCTAGTTCACCCCCAATTCACTACATAATCTGACGGCTAAGATTAAAGCCGCCTCGCTCCCCCAAATTTGGACCTTAGATCCCCTCTGAGCCTAGAGACGTGCCATATAGTGACGAGCCTGGCATCTGGCTCTCCTCCATGCGACACCTCTCCCTCTTTTCTCTGCAAACCTATCACAAGATCTCACGAGATTCTCCTTAATGAAGTAGCTCAAAAAAGATTGAGAACATATGCTATACCTATTCTCAATACACATTATTTGTGCTCATGAATTTGATATCAAAAAACCATTCTTTCTTGGTTTTCATGGCACCAAATATCCAATAACCAATAATAATATAAGGAGATTGTGTTTTGGTTGGACTAAAATCAAGGTAATCAAGGTGAGATTGTATTCTTTTGAATGTGTCAAATTACACATGACAAGAAAGAAAAACTATCAACCATAACAACATGATATTTAAGTTTCTAATTTAGATTTATGTGGGCAAGTTTTAAAGGATTGAGAATTGTCAACGTCAAACTATGGAAGCACAATCTTTACGTGTATGCAGCTTCAGTACCTCATAATATGTCATCGGTTCTATTAGCATGCCACTACTTTATGGTTTTAATACTTTCAATAAGGACTTATGTTGTTATAGAACCAAATTTCACCACTAGAGTATATCGGTAGTACTTGCCTCCTTTGAGGGTAGCTTCAAAACATCCGGCATATTTGTACTTTTTTTTCCCTCTTGTGTTAGACTAGAATGTGATCCGCGCGTTGTTGCGGCTACATGTGCGTCAATTGAAACAACCATTGTTCTCTTTCTCTTCATGGGAAGGGCAAATGTGGGCAAATGCTTATGATTCTCATGTGAGATTTTATAGCTCTTTAATACACTTGTGCATCAACCACCACTATAACTACTTTCTAGATGACAATGTATGACAACACACAAGGTCTAAGTGCCCTCCACATTCACATCGACCAAGCACAAATCTATCTTTTGGATCAACAATATGTCTACCTTTTCGAGTGTAAGATCGAACAACTAGTGAAGTGCAGTTACTCTCCACATTCTTGTGGAATGACCAAGGAAAAATATCCTTCTAGTTGATCATGCCAAGCTCCAACATTCTCCTCCTAGTCATGGCGAGTTTGTCCCCTCCCCCCCACCCTCTTTGTCTCTATCTATGTGTGTGTGTGTGTTCAAGAATCATCAAGTCAATTTGAGGTCTCTTGGGAATAAATTAAGTAATGGGCTCCCTTCGCATGATGTCTTGTTTTAACATCCTATGTTTCTCTCTAAGGAGGCAACAAATTTGCGATTAGGCTAGAGACGTCCCCTCACACAATTGATATGGGACCCTGCTGAGTGGTAGTGGACCTCTAAATAGACTAATAGAGAGCTGGTATCCTTCTATGATTATAGTGTTTGCATTGAACGACAAATTCTTTAGATGCATTAGCATCCCCTCTCACCATCCTTACTAATCAAGGCATTAGTCATAATAGCAACTCTCCCATGCTTCTCTCGTGTAGTTTTGGTCTTGCATTTGGGGCATCACATTCAACTAAATCATCAATTGCTATTTGTTCTCACTTAGGATGCATGTACCATCCATGAACCAACATGCCAACATTACACCACATAGTAGTAGAATAAACTTTGCCATTGGTATGCACAACTGATTTGGTGAGCAGTGTGTCGTTTGCTTCTCAAAGGAAATATTCATGATGGGTGTGTAACCTGGGGGTGATTGCATGGCTATAGCAAATTTGTCTCTATATGTGGATAAATTTCAAAATTTACAGGTTGGATTGCACTCAATCTAGCTAGCATGTAAGGTGTATATTTTTTGTTTGTGTACATTTGGGCACCATTGGCCCCTTAAAATGTGAGGGCAATGAAAGAAAAAAAGTTCACTCAATCGTTTCTCTTTGCAAGAGTTTTGGGCATCATGCTAAAAGAAAGGGCATGCTACAAAACACACACACACACACACACACACACACACACACACACACACACACACACATGGAGCACACATGCACGTTCTTCTTTGAAAGAGAAGACTGTATTCAACCATTCACATGGTTGCCCTTACCCATCTTTTATACCATAGCAGCCAATTGGCTTAGCTCCCACTCCCTTAAATGTGAGACAGAGCATTGAGGCACTACATGGAGAAGAGAGTCTCTTTTTGTACGCAAATTATATCCCTTAACTATTTGAGAGTGCGATCATCATACCCTACATGAGTGCTCAGCTTTTGATCACATCAAACTTGCTTTACCCACATTTTAGCCCATACCATGGCCTACATACCTTTCTCTCCTAGCCACCTCATGGATTCAACTTGTTAGTGGCCACCCTTATATCCATAGTCTTCAAGCAATTTACATGTTGTACTTGGTCCCATAGGTAAAATCTGACCTTTGAGGATAATCTCTCTCTCTCTCTCTCTCTCTCTCTCTCTCTCTCTCTCCCCCTCCCCCGTTAACCTTTGAGGTCACTGTGATTGTTTCTATGATATTAAAAGTTATGTCCCCCTCTCCTTGTATAAGTATGTGAGCATGCAATCCCTTGAGTTCAAGAATCAACGTTCATCGGCTAAAATTTTTAGGTCTCTTGTGATCTTCTTCTTCCTCCTCCTCCTCTCTCTCTCTCTCTCTCTCTCTCTCTCTCTCTCTCTCTCTCTTCTACCTTGCTATGCAACATGACGACTTGTTGCCAACAATGTTTGGATTGGATAAGGTTTGCCTAAACTTAATAGCTGAGAGTCAAGATTAGTCGGTCTCAAGATTAACGGGTCTCAAACCACGTCACTATGAAGAAAAATCCCTCTCTCTCTCTCTCTTTCTCTCTCTCTCTCTCTCTCTCTCTCTCACACACACACACACACACACACACACACACACACACAGGCTGCATGTCTAGTTTGTAGTATTAAAATGAAGCATGTGAGAGGCTAAGAGCCTGGTCGCGTGTACCAACGAGCCTGCTTTCTGCCCGGGCAAGACCCGAATCTTCTCTCTCTACCTATCTAATTGTGGTAGTTAAGAGCCTCGAAAGGGGCATAGCCTTTCAAATGGTTGACTTTTGAGGCCCTCTCGGCTAGCATGAACCTACTCAAGATCTATCTCATCACTCAGTCAAATCAAGCATTTATCTTTGAAGCCACTGATTTTCTTGACTTGCAAACAAAGCTAGAAGGCTATTTAGCCATTCCAAAGTGACCAAGCTCTAAATGAAAGCAAAATGACATGGAGACAATCCTACAATGGAGGCACATGCATGGAGGCATCCCTACAATAAGACACCGGAGTCATCATTTCTAGGGGGAGGCAAAGCGCTCACATTAGGTATGCAACACCAAGGAGGATTCAAATGAGTAAAGGATTTCTAACTCCAAGACCAAGGCCAATACCCTCGATTGACAATGATTATCCTCCAATGCAATCACATCAGTGTTTTGGAAAAATAAATTTTCAAACATACAAAATTGCTTTCCTTTAATTTTCCAAGAGGAAATTTTGAAAATTAGGTTTATTTTGCAGGTTTTAACACTATTTTTCTCTATTTTGGGGCATAATTTCTCCTTTTCCCCTTGCCCTCAACCGGTATTTTTGAAATTAAAAACGGCATGATATTAAGCTGACACACATTTTTTCCAAACATTGAATTGAAGACCCGCCTTGCACGACCATTGCCGTGAGCACTGTAGCAGCAGGCAATGCCACATGTCCCCTTGTAGAACTCCTTTTTTCTTGCCTATGTCAGGAGTTTGAGATGTAAAAACTTGGGAAAGCTAAAAAGCTTGGATGTTCACGTTGGAGCTGTCAACATTGTAGCATCCCCGCTGACACGCCAAAAAAGACGAAGAAAGTGTTGAGACGGATGTGGGACTCTCTCTCTCTCTCTCATGGTGTGGAGGGCCGCAACTATGCAAAAATGGAGTCCGTTGGGATCAAGGGTGGCAGACAGGCAGTGGTAGAAGAGTAGGTGGCTTAGCAAGTGCTTGTGGCGAGTGGGACACATATTGGATCCAAACTCTTGGCATCTTCGCCAGCAGAGGATTGAGGTTGTATAAGGGTGTGGGGCTTCTGGCGGATCAACTGTTGGCAGCCAGGGGTGTTGATAAAGGAGACTACATGAGGCTTGTTGTAGCAACATTTGAGAAGTTGTACATAAAGTTAGTGGTGGGTTGTGTTCATGATCGAGTTTGGGGAAGGGGGTTGGGGGGGAGGGCTGTAACATTTAATGGCCTAATAACTTATGTGTAGCGGAAATTAGCATGAACATAGTGGGCATTTCATTAGAATAGATTCCTAATGAGAATTACAAGAGTGCTTGGGTGGAGAGAGCAACAAAAAGCATAACACCTAGTTAGATAGCATAGACAATACTTTCAAAAGAGAGAGAAATTAAGCTAATGACAACAGTTGAGGACCGGATTTGCATGGAGCCGGTCCCCCCTCCAAAAGGCTTTGTATTATGGTTTCTCCCATCAAGAGAGACATTGTACAATACAATTCTTTGTGTTCCTTCAAGACTAGCTAGTGCAATGAAGATGAAAGCTTCATGCACTAAGCAAAACACTTAGCAAACACAACTTGAATTATCCCCGTTCTCAAACCCAAGACCTCACACACCTTCGAATATGGTGAGAGCTAGCAGGGTATGAGAGTAGATTGAGAGGAAGAAGGAGTATCTTACGAGAAAGATGTACATCTCCTCACATAATCACTCATATTAGCATAGCTTAGCTTAGTAATTAGATTGGTAGAGGAGATGAGCATGTATTGAAGCTTGGATCTTGGTTGGATTTGCATCCACATGCCAAGAGAGTGCTGATGTAGGCTTCTATCTCACAAGCTTGGAGTAGGTGATGAGCTCTCCATTAAAGCTTGGGAAGAGATAGTCTTCTTTGCTTCACACATAGACTGTGTGTGAGTGTGTGTGTGAGATAATGCCTTGCAAAAATCAGCCCCCTCTCTCTCTTGGGCGAGCCCTCGTGCTATTTGCTCTTGCTGAGCCCTCATTGGCTCTCCCCAAGTCAAGCCAATGGCACTTAAGCAGCATAAGTGATAGCCTTCTGACATGTGTCCCCCTTTCCCCTTTTGTGAGAGCTTTACGTAATTAAATAATTAAACTAAACTCTCATTGGACCCCTTTGCCTCCTGGCCAATAGGAATCAGGCAAGCCATTGGGCTCCTGAATGCTCATTGGACCCCTTAGGAGACTGCCCAATAGTCTTCTAGGAGACTTAATTCTCATTGGTTTCTTTTATTAAATGTTTCTAAATTAATTAAACTAGATTTACTCTAGCTTAATTCTCATTGGTCCACTTCAAGGGTCATCCAATAGAAACTGGGCACACCTTGTGGGCATCTGGCCTAGGGAGCTGACATGTGTCCCTCATTCCCTTTGTGTAAAGGGAGCCTGTGTGTGTGTGTGTGGCTTTCTCTCTCATGCCCTACCTTTAGGGCTCGCCCCCTCATGTGTAGGGATGTGTGTTGACTTTGGAGAGCACACAAAGCATCCAATTCCCCCTAAGCTTTAACCCTTTGGACACAACCTTTAAATTTTGGAACCTTAGCATTTTGGAAGTCTTAATGGGCTGAAACCTTAGGGTATTTTTAGCTCATTGTTGCACATGGCTCTTTTGCAGATGGCCCCCCCTTTGGATCCCTATTTTCCCTCCTTTGGATCGCTACTGTGGCCGGTCTGCTAGCTTAACCAATATTCTAGCTTTTTCTCCCCTGACACTTCCCCACATTAAATGATCAGTTTAATATGAGAAAATCATTTAGGAGAATTAGATATTGATTATTATGACATTACCTCTCTCTTGAAATCATAGTCGTCCTCGACTATGGTGTAGAGAAGATAAAGCATATTCATGAGTCCTTTTCTTAGCGGGTAGAGGATCCCTATGTTACCCTACGACATCATTCCACAATGGATGACTAGTCCATTTGGCGCTTGAGAGCCTTAGGCTGCCGCAAGCATGTCTGCACATTAGTCCTATCAGTCTTCCATAATAGAGTGACAAGCTCTACTTGGCGTTTGGGAGACGTCGTCTCCGCAAACTTGATCTAAGCATGCATACTACTTCATTTTTGTGCACAATAAAGAAAAAGAGAGTCTTATAAGACAAAAACTTTGTTCATTTTTAACATTTTGTACATTTTCTTACTCTTGGGAAGCATTGTAAGCATTGACAAGGTTTAGGTTATCCTTTAATTGTATGCCTTGCATCCATCTAGCATCTTCAAAAGGATAATTATTAAACTTAATAAGATATCGTCGGATAGTCTTACCGCTTCTTAATACCTTGTCTTCATGTCGGAGAATGGACTCGGGCTGCAGCACCTCCTCTTGGTCCTCGATCTCCGGTGGGTCTTCAATAGTTGGTTCTTGAGGTGGCTCTCTTTTGTAAGGCTTTAATAGGCTCACATGGAAAGCATTGTGTATGAGCCAATGATTGGGCAACTTGAGTTGATAGGCCATCTCGTTGATTGGCCTAAGAATCTGGAAGGGACCATAGTACCTTTTTGCTAGTTTAGCATAGTACTTTTGGTGGCCCGTAGGATTCTTGTCCGTCGTGTGCCTTAATCGAGCCTTGGGAAACTTTAACAAGACCCAATCGTTTTCTTTAAAGGCTTGGGCTCTTCTGTGCTTGTCAGCAGCAGCCTTTTGCCTTTGCTGTGAGATAGAGATAGCATCCTTAATCTTTTGAAAAGATTCCTGTACATCTCGGCTATACTCATCTGCAGTGAAGATCTTCCCATGTACTTCCCACTAAGGGTAAGTACTTCTCCCATTGGGATCTTTGATCTACTTCCGTTACGTAGGCTTTTAGTAGATCGAGAATGGTTAGGTTAGCTATTTCACTTTGGCCATCCGTTTGTGGATGATAGGCCGAAGAGAAGTTTAGCCTTGTCCCTAAATTCTCAAAGAGACCCTTCCAGAAATTACTGGTCATTCTAGGATCTTTATCCGACACTATGGACATTGGCAAGCCATGGTACTTGAAGATTTGTGAAATGAAGAGGGTTGCCATATGATGGGCTTTGATAGTCTTTTTGATAGGTATAAAATGAGCTTGTTTACTGAACCTGTCTACTATCGTCCATATTCCCGTATTCCCATGGATAGACTTAGGCAATCCAAAGATAAATTCCATGGATATGCTCCCCATGGTGAATTAGGGATTGGCAAGGGTTGAAGCAATCCAAGTTGCTTCCCTCTATCAAATTTTGTCTTTTGGCATACCACACATTTAGAAACATACTCTTGTATATTCACTTTCATGGTAGGCCAATAGAAATATGTTTCAATTCCCTTTAAGGTAGACTGAATCCCTCTATGCCCCGCATAAGGTGGAGCATGAGATTCATACATTACTTTCTCACGTAGTGAGTTAGTAACGCATAGTCTATTGCCATAGAGAAGATAACCATCTTGTAAAGTAAATGGTTCTTCTTTCTTCCCTAATGCAAGGGCTGAATCACATCTTTAAAATCGGGATCAATAGCATACTCATCTATCATTGAAGATAGATCATTGTGAGTTGCTATGGAAACCGCATTCACTCTCGGCCGTCTTGAGAGTGCATCAGCTACTTGATTATGCTTGCCAGCAATGTGAGCAATATGAAAATGAAATTGCGAAAGGAAATTTGCCCACCTCATTTGTTTGTCAGAGAGCTTGGTCTGCGTCATGAAGTACTTAAGACTTTGGTGATCCGTTCGCAGAATGAAAGGAGTCCCCAATAAATAGTGCTTCCATGAGTCTAAGGCATGTAGAACTGCAAGGAGTTCCTTTTCGTATATGCCTAGAGCTTTCTCAACAGGGTCGAGCCTTCGACTCTCATAGCCTATGGCGTGCCCTTCTTGGAGCAAAACAGCTCCAAGGCAATCACCACAAGCATCACATTGGACCTCAAATGGTTTTGAGAGATCCGGTAGTGTAAGCACAGGTTGAGAGATAAGCTTTTCTTTAAGCTTTTCGAAAGCATTGTTCTCCTTAGCAGACCATTTATACCTAACGCTTTTCTTTGTTAGGTCATGTAATGGTCCCGCAATTTGTGAGAACTTTTCTATGAAGCGTCTATAGTATGCACACATACCTATAAAGCTTGTTAGTTCATGAAGATTCCTTGGTTTAGGCTATCCTTTTATTACCTCTAACTTTGATGGATCCATTTGGATGCCATCTTGAGAGATAATATGACCTAAATATTGAATCTCTTGCAAGAAAAATTCACTTTTCTTTCGATTAACATAAAGTTTATTCTCTCTCAAAACTTGAAATATTACCTGGAGGTGTTGCTTGTGTTCCTCCAATGAAATAGAGTAGATGATAATATCATCAAAGAACACTCCAGTGAAGGTTTGATGAGGCCTGAACAACTTCTACATCAAGCGGTTGAATGTGGCTGGTGCATTGGTCAAGCCAAAAGGCATGACAATGTATTCGTAAAGACCAAATGTGGTGCGAAATGCGGTCTTTACAATATCTTGATCAACTATCCTTATTTGATGATAGCCACTTTTTAGGTCCATCCTACTGAAGTAGGTCGATCCTTGTAGCTTATCAAATAGGTCTTCTACCCGTGGAAAGGGAAACCTATTTTTGATAGTGATCCTATTTAGTGCTCTATAGTCGACACACATACGATATGTGCCGTCTTTCTTCTGCACTAATAGCACAGGTGAGCAAAATGGAGATGAGCTTGGCCTAACCATACCCATCTCAACTAACTCATGCACTTGCTGCATAATCTCCTCTTGTTGAGCTTGAGAAACTCTATAAGGAGGTTTGTTAGGCGGTGAACTTCCTGGAAGAAGTTCAATTGCATGGTCATCATTACCTCGTTTAGGAGGTAGCTCACAAGGGATGTCGTCAATAACAACATCTTGAAACCCCTTGAGAAAATTGGATAACTCTAATTCCTTTTGGTTGCTTTTATTTTCTTTTGCTAAAGCATTAGGTTCATTTTGAGAATCTTTAACAAAAATCATGTACACGGAAATAGAGCTCTTTATTGACTTGTTGAAAGCTGGTGTATGTGCAATGGGGATAGTGTTTCCCATTTCCTTAGCATCTATATACATGTCTTTTTCCCTGAACTTAAAGGAGATTCTCCTTTCAGAAAATTTAACATCGGCAGCCAGGCGGTCAAACCATGGTGCCCCTAGGATTACATCCTCATGCTTGAGAGGAGAGATAAAGAAGTCCTCTTTGTCCACATAGCCTTGGACATGAATCCTCAATTTCCCGATTAAGGGAGGGACTGAAGCTTCTTGCCCCTTGAAGGCACTGTCTGCGGGTAGGACATCTCCCATCTCGTAGGATTGTATGCCTAGCTTGGTGGCCAACTCTATAGATATAAAATTGTGAGTAGAACCAGGGTCAAAGAGAATAAAAGCCTCATGTTCTCTTACCGTTCCCCAAGCATGGCATAGAGGAGATCCTTTGTGGTGAGTTTGGTGAGTCTCCTCCTCTTGGATTTCAACCAAGGAAGCTCTAGGACGATCTTGGCGGTTGTTCTTTTGGGGACAAGCGCGGTGAGCATGCCCTTGTTTGCCGCACTTGAAACACCGGTTATCCTTATGATAACGCTCAAGCTTTTTAGAAGAGAGTTTATTCTTACCTTTGTAAACTCCCTTCTCTTTAGCTTTGTTGGAGTTGCCCTTAGGAGACTTTTGGACATTTTCCTTCCCCTTAGGCTCATTGGAACCATTGTTTTCCGGGGACTTATTATTTCTTTTAGCCCCCGTTTGGAAATTGATTCGAGAGGCCACCATAGTGTGGTGTATTACCGCCGATATGGTACGTGGCCTTTGGGAGTTGACATACTCCGCCATTTCTTCGGTTAAGCCCGCACAAAATTGTTTCTTTTGCTCTCCAAAATCCAACTTTTTGAAGACAGTGGCTTTGAGTTGTAGGTTCCAAAACTTGTCTACATATTTGTGGATGGATTCATTGGGAGAGAGCTTAAAGCTTCGCCATTCGGTGAGTACTTTGTCTTTGGCATCGGTGGCCAAAAACTGCTTCATAATGGAAGCTCTTAAAGTTTTCCATGTTCGTGGAGCTTCACCGTTGGCTCGTAGGCTAGACCACCATTGTCTGGCGGACTTTTGAAAGTGCATAGCTACATGGCGTAGCTTAGAGGACTCCGTGAAGCCCTCATCTCCAAACGCCGCATCGAATTTTTGGATAAAGGCCAAGACTTTGTCCGTAGCACCAAAGGTACCATCATAGGTAAGGAAAGATATGCTCTTCCCTCCCTCTTTGAATTTCTTCAGCTTGGATGACCTCTTCCATGCGGCATAGGATTTTTTATGGCCTCTTCTTTTTGATGGTTCAAAGGTTGCACCATCACTTTCTTCAGAAGGTGAAGAATTTGAAGAAGGTGGAGAAGAGGGTGACCTCTTTCTCGCCTTTTTCTTGTCTTGATCTTTGTCGTCTTCACCATAGCTTTCATAAGAGGAAGAGGATGAAGAAGATGGAGAAGAGGGTGTCCTCTTTCTCGCCTTTTTCTTCTCTTGCTTTTTATCATCCCTCTTTGAATTATGGCGTGGAGAAGAGTGTGATGGTCTTCTCCGCTTTGGTGGTGATGGAGAGCATTTAGCCCGCCGTCTTCGTGGAGCCATCTCCGCCGAGGTGGCGGGAGACTCGCTTCTTTCTCGTTCCTTTGGTGGAGGCTCTTGAGTTCTCCTTTGGGAAGGAGATGCATCATCAAGAAGTAAATTCTTGAGCCCTTCGTATGGATTCTCTTCTTCTTCCCGAATCGGAGAGAGACCTCTTTTGGTAGTCTCACAAGGAGGCTTCCTAGGTGTTCTCTCGTCATGGTGATGAGCTTGTAGAATCCCGTGAGCACGGAGCTGCCATTGCACTTCACTTTGGAGAGACGGATTGCCCATGGCTTGTTGAAGTCTAGTAACAAGATAGTTAACAAGCATTGAAGCATCATTAGTAGCTTGCTCATGAGCAAGATCAAAGCTATCAACATTAATTTCACTCTCTTTACTATTGTCAGCCATTCTAACAACCTTTAGGTGTAAACTTTTTAGATGTACTTTGGCACTTCAAGCCCTAGTTGCTACTCCTCTTTACCCCTTTAGAAAAAGCACTCAAGCTACTGTACCCGCGGCTCGAATACCATTAATTGTAAGGAATAGAAAAGAGGGTCTTTAGACACCAAAACAGCACCGGCTCCTGTCAAGCTTCTAATAGCTCAATAGTGGTTAAGCCATAGGCAAGCCCCGTAGGACTCCACTATTAAGTCCATAGCTCTCGACGGTGATGCCCCGTTAACTGCACGAAGGCAGGCGCACTGCAAGGCTGAAAAATCCCTATTCTACTTACTCACAGGCAATTAATAATACCAACCATTTGTAGCTAGCTTGAGGACCTCCCTTCTTGAGCAAGAAAAGAGAAACCTTGAGCTCTGATACCAATGTAACATTTAATGGCCTAATAACTTATGTGTAGCGGAAATTAGCATGAACATAGTGGGAATTTCATTATAATAGATTCCTAATGAGAATTACAAGAGTGCTTGGGTGGAGAGAGCAACAAAAAGCATAACACCTAGTTAGACAGCATCGACAATACTTTCGAAAGAGAGAGAAATTAAGCTAATGACAACAGTTGAGGACCGGATTTGCATGGAGCCGGTCCCCCCTCCAAAAGGCTTTGTATTATGGTTTCTCCCATCAAGAGAGACATTGTACAATACAATTCTTTGTGTTCCTTCAAGACTAGCTAGTGCAATGAAGATGAAAGCTTCATGCACTAAGCAAAACACTTAGCAAACACAACTTGAATTATCCCCGTTCTCAGACCCAAGACCTCACACACCTTCGAAGATGGTGAGAGCTAGCAGGGTATGAGAGTAGAGTTGGCTCTTGGTTGGATTTGCATCCACATGCCAAGAGAGTGCTGATGTAGGCTTCTATCTCACAAGCTTGGAGTAGGTGATGAGCTCTCCATTAAAGCTTGGGAAGAGATAGTCTTCTTTGCTTCACACATAGACTGTGTGTGAGTGTGTGTGTGAGATAATGCCTTGCAAAAATCAGCCCCCTCTCTCTCTTGGGCGAGCCCTCTTGCTATTTGCTCTTGCTGAGTCCTCATTGGCTCTCCCCAAGTCAAGCCAATGACAATTAAGCAGCATAAGTGATAGCCTTCTGACATGTGTCCCCCTTTCCCCTTTTGTGAGAGCTTTACGTATTTAAATAATTAAACTAAACTCTCATTGGACCCCTTTGCCTCCTGGCCAATAGGAATCAAGCAAGCCATTGGGCTCCTGAATGCTCATTGGACCCCTTAGGAGACTGCCCAATAGTCTTCTAGGAGACTTATTCTCATTGGTTTCTTTTATTAAATGTTTCTAAATTAATTAAACTAGATTTACTCTAGCTTAATTCTCATTGGTCCACTTCAAGGGTCATCCAATAGAAACTGGGCACACCTTGTGGGCATCTGGCCTAGGGAGCTGACATGTGTCCCTCATTCCCTTTGTGTAAAGGGAGCCTGTGTGTGTGTGTGTGTGTGGCTTTCTCTCTCATCTCCTACCTTTAGGGCTCGCCCCCTCATGTGTAGGGATGTGTGTTGACTTTGGAGAGCACACAAAGCATGCAATTCCCCCTAAGCTTTAACCCTTTGGACAGAACCTTTGAATTTTGGAACCTTAACATTTTGGAAGTCTTAATGGACTGAAACCTTAGGGTATTTTTAGCCCATTGTTGCACATGGCTCTTTTGCAGATGGCCCCCCCTTTGGATCCCTACTGTGGCCGGTCTACTAGCTTAACCAATATTCTAGCTTTTTCTCCCTTGGCACTTCCCCACATTAAATGATCAGTTTAATATGAGAAAATCATTTAGAAGAATTAGATATTGATTATTATGACAAGGGCATTCTCTGTCAAGCGCCAAGGCCAATCAATGGCACCCTCTCTCTCTTTCAAACTAAAATAGACACACACTCCTCAACATGACTAAATGGGATTGGCCCTCTCTCTCTCTCTCTCTCTCTCTCTCTCTCTCTCTCTCTCTAAGACCTACGACCCACACGACAATGCCGTAGAAAATAAATCTCTCTCTCTCTCTCTCTCTCTCTCTCTCTCACACACACACACACACACACACACACACACACACACACACACACACACATGTTTGAGATGGACCAACTTATCGACACGTGACATAGTTCGTTGCTCGTTATTTTTTCAAGCTGAAAAGTAGAGTCACCCTTTACAAAAACAAAAGTAATCACCCTTCAAAATTGAAGGGTGGCTTGCTAAAAAGTTTGCATAATATAAATATATATATAATAGTAAGTCTTATGACTTTTTACCAGAACAAAGAAGTCAAAACTAAGTCTTTTGGTTTTCATTTTTTGATACTTACCCTTCACTTTTACAGTTCAAACCTATCCTTCACTTTTACATTTCAAACCAAATGTTTCTTAATGTCCTTGAAATGAAGGAGAGAGTGACACATGGATGTCCTCTCCTTCCTTGAAAATTTTAATTTATGCTCAATTATATATAATATAGGTTTTTCATCTAAAAAGAGAATTTTTTGTCTGTAATTATTGTAAGTTTTCATTAAACTCTTTTGTTAGTTTGTGTTGACTTCTAGTGGTGAAAATAATTCTAATGTTCACTATGTAATTATTGTAAGTTTTCATTAAACTCTTTTGTTAGTTTGTGTTGACTTCTAGTGGTGAAAATAATTCTAATGTTCACTATCAAGGCTTGATGTAGACAATTTGTGGATTTCAACAAAATGTAGAAATGTATCCAATGGGCTAAACTTTAGGCTCCTTTATGGACTTTGAAACAAGATAAGCCTACCAAGTGTGAGGTTTTTCTTTCCAAAGTTACAGCTACTTTTTTCCGTGTGGAGTATCAACCTGTTGAAGTGTATGACACATCCGCACTGCCAACTAATGGAAACCCCCTCTATTTCAGAATCTTACATCTGACATCATCACTTATGTAACTACATGTTCTCTCCTTAGAACTATTAAAGAAGCCCTATCTACACAATTTGTACCCCAATCATTATCCCATATCTATGAGCCCCACTTGATCCACATTTGTATCCACCATTTTTATTTAGTTTAACTAATCCACTTTATGTTTTGCTACTTGTATTAGTGTTAATCTCTCTACTCCTATAAAAGAAGCCCTATCTAGATACTGTGTACTCCAATCATTATCCCATCTTTATGAGCCCCACTTGAAACACATTTGTATCCACCATTTGCATTTAGTTTGATTAATCCATTTTATCTTTTGCTACTTGCATTGGTGTTAATCTATCTTTTTAATCTCTTGTGATTAACACACTAACCTCACCATGAATGGTTCACTTATATTTTTGCCATTGCCAATTCTTTTCATGTGGTATTGAGAGCTCATGGTTCACACCTAAACCTACTAATCCATTTTATTTGATCTTCATTAAGGATAATTAGTCGCATTTTATCCAATGCATTAGCATTTTAGACAATTGATAAGCTCACTCCCTAATTACCACTTGGGGATGAGCATGTTGCACTACCCTTTGGTGATTAGGTAAGGAGAAGGTTAATTTTAGTGCACTTAAGTCAAAACCCTTTTTGCACTCTTAATTAGTTATAATTAGCCTCTAATTAGCATCCTTTTTGCACATGTCTTCGGTGAAGATGCTCTTCATTTTGCATCTTCAATAATCAAGAACTACACCCCCAATTTCTACAATTGGTTGTATGTGGGAATAGAGCTCAACACAAGATTTCATTTGAGAGTCTGTCAAGAGCTTTACTTGGAGGAGATTTGAGCTTGGAAAGCTCTTAGAAATTCTACAGCAGAACAACTTAAGTTTTTGTGTTCAAGTGGCTAGCACTCTGAAATATAGAGTGCTTGACCCGTTAAGGTCTCGAGTTCAACACTAGTTCCAATACTTATGTGGGCAATTTTAGTACTCACCAAAAGCTTAGGAAGCGACAATGTGAGGAGGTAGAGTTGAACCCACGACATCGACGCCCAAGCCAAGATCCTTAACCATCATGGGGGCGGGGGGGGCATGTCTGGATAAAGGCCCCAATTATGGGATGAACCACAAAACAAGGCCAATAATTAAATATGCGGGTACTTCTGAAGAATGACAAACATGCAAGGATAGTTGGATAATAAACTATGATGCATGCTACTATGATTGGATATGGTAGGAGTTTGAACCTCTAAAATCTACTCTCCATTTTTCGTTTCAAAGTGCTTCATACAATAGTGTCACAATCTTTTTGTACAACAAATTGAAAAATGTGCTTGCAAGGATCAAAATGACAGCCACATCCATCAATTGCTATTTTGTAGGCTAACCACCTCGTGCGCTACAAGATGCACCAATAAATTTAAGACTTTCAATGTGCTTAACTTGAGGATTTTACCCTTTGGGGGGGTGGGGGGGGGGGGGGGGGGGGGGGGGGGGGGGGGGGAGAGATACAATGGAAAGAAAGAACAAATACTCTATATATGAAGTTTATCAATAACATATATATCTATTGCCATATATGGATAGAGAATTGGATGAACACATCAATCACCAACATTTTTAGCAATTCCAACGTGGTGCTAATTGAAAATTATCTTTGATTTTACAAGATTTGAACTCTTTCCACATAAATTAACTCAAGTTTATACGTATTCACATGCTAAAATCAAGGATTATCTAATGATTACTTCTTTATTTTCTTCTCTCTTATGACTTAAGAAGAAACAGAATCCATCAAGAAAAACACTACTGCTAGAAAAACAAAAAAGAGAGCTCTATTGTACAACAAAACATATCCATAACCTATTTTCAAAGAACCATACACAACCTTATATGTAAAATAGGGATATAATACTTTGTTGAACTTCCAAAGAAGAACCATGTGAGAGATAATGATCCATTTGATATGAGTTTGATTGCTTTCTCTTAGTTATCTAAAAGAAGATGATAGAATGATATGATACATTTTAAGAATTTATAATCATTTTCTGTTAGATGCAATTAATGATTAGGTTTAGATGGATATATATGAGTTGATTATTGTTTGAAAAGAAAGAAAAAAAGAAGTTTCTATTGAGGTCTCATTTGGTTCTTTTGAGGTTAAGGTTGGGCGACACAGAGACAGGGTAGGGTTTGACGGATGTTGAGGAATTCATCCCTCTCCCAATGATCGAAGCTCTAGCTATCCAATCATGGAACGTGAAAGGATTGAAGACCCGAAAGAAGCACGCCTTCTTTTGGGAGAAAATTAGAAAGGATAAGGAAGTTAATTGTTGGACCATCAAAGAACATCATATGGCTGCTTGCAACAAAAAGAAAACAGGCATTGGGGAAGAAGTTGGTGTTCTATGGAGAAGGAGAGGACGGGTTCAGTGGGATACTATTTATTGTGGACCAGGAATTGGAGCCCAGAGTGAAACTAAACCACCCCTCTGGGAGAGTCCTAGGAGTGAGAATCATCTGGGCAGATCACCATAGTAAACATATATGGCCCTTGTAATGCCAAGGATAGAGCCAAACTATGGATGCACCTTAGAGATTCCCCTATTGAAGGAGAGTGGTTACTGATAGGGGACTTTAATATGGTGGAGAAGAGCAAGGATAGAATAGGCCCAACCAGTATGTTGACAGGTTCTAAAAAAACAAATGGCTGGGTCTCTGTGAGAAATGGGCTATGATGGACCTGTGGAAGGTGGGGCCCTAGAACAGCACGTCGGGCTTCACATACAGAAGCCTACATTATGCCGGCACGGATTCCCGGCTAGAAAGATGCTAATGCTCTCACCAAGCTGATTGGATCCCATTGCTACTTGAGATGAAGGTGTTGACAACAAAGAGTCTCTCAGACCATCTGCCTTTACACTTGAAACTCAAGAAAGCCAAGGGGGAGGGGTAGACCCCCAGAGGGAGTAAGATGTTGCTTGTTGTTGGTGCACACCTGTTCAAGGACCCTCTGAATACTTGCATAATTTTTCACCTTTAATTAATCCCTTGCATTTAGTGTAATTTTTGCATAGTTATCGTCTTCAATTAGTTACTTTTGAGCTCACATTATATCGCATTACCTATGTGGGGAGAAAGTTATAATTAGGATCTTTCAATTGAGCCCAAGATTGTCTCATTTGGAGAAATTTTATTCCATTAACTCTCTCTAGATTGTTGCAGACATGGCTTAAATTTCTCTATTTTGAATTGGACAAGCACACAAAGAAGAAGGCCCTAGAGGTTAGCTTGTGCATCCATATTTGGGTGTGTGAAATTATCAAGCTCAACTTTCTCACCTGGAATTTGGGAGAGCGTGGGTGGATTTCAAAATTTTGTTGAACTTTGTTTCAAAGGTCAATTGGGGCCCCACACTATTAATTGCTCGCCAATCGCTAGTGTCAACATCGCATTTTTGCAAGACTACGAACATAAACTAGTTGATCAAAATCCGTCATCAAGCTCATAAACGTACATTTTTGTGGGGTTTCGAGCACCTGCACTTTACCAAGGGAGGTTTCCTACGGATTTTGTAGAAGATGAAGTTTTACATGAATAGCATGTCATGTCTTTCATAACACTTGAACCTAGCCACATACATGATTGTTTAAGTTCAATATGAGGACATTCAATAAACAAAATCTTCAAGTGCAATGGGGCATCACCAATGCTCGTAAACTTAGTAACGTATGTAATATATGTGTACAAAAGCCCCACTGGCACTAAAATCATGCACAAACCTTTTGCATCCACCTTTGCATACATACAAAGCACGACCATGTTTGGCTTCACAAAAGAAACTTCGTACAAGGATCAGACACTACCTGCCAAAAATGGGTAAGACCATCCTCACAAGCACAGTGATTGTACAAAAATTCTATTTTGTGTGACATACCACCATCAGCATTCACGATCATTTTGATGACACATTTGGAGGGGAGGAGAAGAATCGACAACGACAACCTCAATGACACCGACAATTTGCATCCAACACTGGTGACAAAACGCTTTGAAAAGTTGCAATAGGATTTCACTTTTGATCTCGGATATGGAAGAAAGACCCTTTGTATTTTACCTACCACCTAGTTTCTTACCATTCTCTAAGAAGGGTGTATTTGGACTATACCCTTCTGTCAAATTCTCAAGGGACAGGCATTTTTATCCTACACCCAATTGACAATTCTCTAGGGAGGATTTTTTGACTTTGGTCCTACATCCTGTTGTCAAACTCTTCAATCGAGATACCTTTGAACTTTTGGATGCTACTATGACACACAGAGGGAGGCTTGCTGGGGTGCGCGACACATTCGTGCCACCACAAGTGTGCACCCCTCTAGTTTGGAAGCCTACACATTTGACATCAATGGTTATGCCATAAGATGCCCTCTCCCAACTCTATAATAGAAGCATAAGCTACACATTTTGTATCATATCACTACCCCATCCACTTTGTACTCATTTTAGTTTCTTATGATTTTCCATCTTCATTAGTGTCAATCTCTCTCTCTCTCTCTCTCTCTCTCTCTCTCTCTCTCTCTCTCTCTCTCTAATCTCTTATAATTAATTTGCTAATCACATTATGAAGGACTAGTTAACATTTTCACCATAACGTCGTTCCCTTTCAAAATGCCCAAATATGATTTTTTTCCTTGTTGTAGCTTGAGTATTCTTCTTGTTGTTGATGATAAGCCCCTCAATGTGCTTGAGATTCTTGAAATGATTGGTCTTCTTGAAGTTCATTATGGACTTGTAGTGCTCTACTTCAAGATGGTGTTTATTTTTCATCATAGTTCTCAAGACAAGTGTGTGAGAGGTAGGTCTTTCGCAACATTGGGTAGTTTCTAGACCTCTATGTGCAATTATATTGAGGGTGGATTCATTTTTTTCATAAAGAAAATAAATAGCATACATACCAATGAAAGTTGAAGGGTTTCATAGCAATCTTTGGAGAGTTGGTATGCCCCACCATAGTGAGCACATTTGAATCTCCTCCTATTGTTAAAAGCAATTTGAAAAGTTACTTCAGTGATTTGCTCACTCTATAGGAGGTTTTCATGTAGAGAAGCATGAGTGCAATGCGACAAAGATTTGTCACTTGGGCAAGTGTGAGCACAAGCTCAATGCCATCTGTGGCTTGGAGTTCAAGCAGCACATAAGCAAATGTGGCCAGGCGGTGTGTGCGGGTGAGAACTCCAATCGAAGGTTAAAGGGGGTGGCCAATACAAGAATAAGCTTCTTTTGTTAGAGTTATATGTGACACAACCAACAACAATGAGTTTAGAGGGGAAATGTATTGGGGGTCTATGCGTAGCTTCTATGCTTAACTACTTTTTGAAAAGCCCCCTTCCCTACACTTATGTGGTATGATCAAGCTGTCGGGTGTGTAGTGATAGTTTTCTCTCTTTAGAGATAGAGAATACTAGTTTGACATCATAGCATAAAATTCCATGATATTAAAAAATATGGTCAAAGGTTTTTCGATCCTCCTCACGGTAAACTTGTCATGATAAACCATATTGTAGATTGATAAGGTGTCAAGTAATAATATTTGTTATCATCTTGATTGGTACCCAATGCTTTTTTTCTTTTTCAAACTCATAATTATGAGAGATCTATTTATTCTTCCAAAAGAAATCACCCCACAAAGAAACCTCAAGCTCGTGTTGAGATTTGAGGGATCTCGTAATACATTAAAACACTAGCTGACCTCATGAAGAGGCAAACCACTATCCATGTTTTGATTATCCCACTTTACACAACATGGCGTTGATTGCCCTACTCCACTTTCCCGAGTCCTTTCTTTTATTGAAGAGACAATCACTTCCCTACACTCTTGTACACCCAGTGCTATGAAGTTTGTTTTGTATGGTATACCCAATGCTATCAAGTGCACATATAGAAAGAAGAGGTCCTTTTGTAGACAAAAAATCATGGCCTGAACCCAATTTCAACTTTTCAAAACCACTATGTTACTACACTTTCAATTTTCAAAATGAAAGTTCATTATAGTGCTAACCATTTCATAGATACTTCCAGAATCCATTAAAATAATCTAAAGCCAATTTATTTATTATATTACTTGTTTGAATGACATACAAAAGATATTATTGCAATGATGGAAAAACCAAAAACACAGAAACAATAGATGATATTTTAGTCAATCAATCAAAATGTATATAAGAACTGACACTTTGATCTTATTTGGTACTAGGCTTGTAAAAGAACCGATTCTACACTAGTAGGACTAGTGAGCTCAAGGGTATTGGAAGCCCGCAAAAAGCCAAAGGATTTATTGAAGCGAATTGATGAAGGTGGGGAGTACTGTGGTGGGTTACGTGTTGTTGCAGATTGGATCTCTTCATACATGTTGGCATTCCATGAAAACTTGATGTGCTTTTTGCAAATATATTAAAGTTCCTATCTGAGAACAAGCATGTGATTGGCAAGCTCAGGGTTAGTCTCTCTCAATCTCCTTCTACACAAATATGTTTGAAAAGACATGGATGTATGTACATATGTGTGTGTATGCACATGTGCATGCATGTATGTATTTTTGTATTTGTACATGTCAAATGTATGTATGTGTGGATAGATGTTTGTATATCTATACATAGCTAGATGATAGATAGATATCCATGCACATATATACATTGTAAACATGGATATGTATTTAGTTGAGTGTATGGTTGCATATATATCTCCACGATGCATACAAAAATATATACCTAGCTATATAATATATGTGATTTTATACATGTGTAGGTGCATACACATGTATATCTCCACTATGCATACAAAAATATATACCTAGCTATATAATATATGTGATTGTATACATGTGTAGGTGCATACACGCTTACAGGGTTCACTATATAGAGATCTTATATACCACATGCATTCAAGCGGTATTTATAGAACTCCACCCCATATTCTACATTTTTTGATGTATATAGAGACCCCTTATGTGCCACTTTGCTTAATAAAAAGACCCCTTATGCACCAAAATTTTCACTTTTCAATTTAAAACACCCTTATGTATGTATATTTTTTTAAATAATCTTATAAGGATTCAACCCCAAGGATTCAACCCCTTTTGTTGAAATTACGTGCTATTGTACATATTTTTTAGTGAACCCCCTGAGCATACACAAAGCTCTCTCTCTCTCTCTCTCTCTCTCTCTCTCTCTCTCTCTCTCTCACACACACACACACACACACACACACACACACACACACACACACACACACACACACACACACGCACACACACATAGATGGAGGCAAACCTTCTTTTTCTTCTTCTTCACTAACTCAATTTAAAAAGTCTACAATGCATAAAAGAGAAAATACAACATAATTGGAAACTAATACAACGGTCTAGTGTGAACCACTAGTGAGTGAGTTGGATGGATAAGTGTGCCATCACTCGGGTAGGTGACATCTCAGCACTCCCGCTTAAGTTCAATGCCATCTCTTGTATGACAAACATCACTCAGAACTATTGTAAGTTCTATGCTATAAGGGCCTTCGTAATGATATCTGCAACCTGCTCATCTGTCGCCATGTACTCAAGGTCGATGTTGTCCTGTCAAGATGATGAATTGGTAATGCACCTCAATGTCCTCATCCTCACATGAAACAATGGGTTCAAAGCCAATTGTATGATGCTAAGGTCTTCATAATACATGACAATTGGCCTCTATACCTATACTCCAAAGGCGTGAAGTAGCAATCGCAACAATGCTACCTAACATACCACCACTATAGCACCTCCATAATCTGCCTCTATACTTGATAGAGCAAGTTTTCTAGTTTGATTCTTGTTGTTCTATGTGACAACATCACTTCCAAGTGAGAACCCAAATCCACTAGTAGACTTGCAATCATATGTACTACCATCCCAATTTGCATGTGTGTAACCATATAGCTTCAACTCAACATCAACCCTATAAAAGAATGCAAGATCCAAAGTAGCACTCACATAGTGCAATTTGTACCTCAACTTCATCCAAGTGTGGCTTTCTAGGAGATTGTATAAATTGACTCACCAATCCAAGTGTGTAACTCAAGTTTGAGATAGTCAAGTAGAACAAACTACCCACAATCTTCTTGTACATGGCAGCATTCTCAAGTACTTGACCTATATCATTCCCAACTTCAAATTTTTATCCAAGGATGTTGCAATAGGTTTATATCCATACCATACTTTGTTATCATGTCCAAAGTATATTACCTTTGCAAACAACCAAACACCCTCTTGTGTGTGAATAGTTTCAAAGCCCAAAAAGTAATGCAAATCTCTCAAATTCTTGCATAAGTAGGGTCTCTACACCCCGGGGGTTCCATCATTAAGTACCCCCCGCATAATATGTGTTCACGGGGTATTACAAAACCCCTCTTTTAACATGTTTGTATCTCTTTTAGATTGCCTAAAATTTTGCATTTTGAAACCCCTCCTTTCAAACTCACATTATACATTAATATGACTACATAGTGCACCCCCCGAGCTCTACACCCTCTACTTTAGTCACATTATCACCACCAACAATCAAGTCATCTACATACATGCATATAACACACATACAAAGAGTGATATGTATCTACTCACACTACCATCAAAATTGTGTTTTATCTTGTAAACCCACTTACGTCCAATTTTCTTCTTCCCCTTTGGTAACAGAATCAACTCCCATGTTCCATTTGCATCAAGGACATCCATCTCCTGATCCATAGCTTGTCTTAATTTTGCATTTTTAACAATATCCTCAAAACAAGTGGTTTCTGCCTCCTCTATAATCTTTGTCATACATGCACAATGATGAGCCAAATAAAGGTCTCAGTCAATCTTCACACATTCTCTTAGATCTACATGGTCCACAATCACTTTGAGATGACTTAGTCCTTGCTTGCATCCTTCTTGCACCCAGAGTATTCACAGAGGGTATGTCAAACTCCTCATCTAAACTCTACTCAGAACCACTGTTGTCACCATCATCGTGACCAAGAAATTTGGTAACTTTGGGACATCATCAAATTTTTTCTTTCTTTTTATTGATACTTTTCAATAGTTAGTAGGACTCATCTTTCACACAACCTGCCACTCCATAGCTTCTCACCACCATGACTTTTATTAGGCACCCTTGCCTATCAAAATTCACAAAATTTATAGATTTTAAGCGTGGGCCACACTTTAACTCTTAAAAAGAAAAGGAAAAAAGTACCATAGAACTGATAAAAGGTCGATCAACTGAGAAATCTCTCTCCCCATTCAGGGTGCTAATCTCAGGGTTGGTTTTTGCCGAGCATTTTACCCATTTTCAAGGCATTTTGCCCATTTTCTATGGAAAAAAATGTTAGCTATCCTTAAAAGAATACCTATAATGCCAAAGAAATCATAATATCTTGGAAATTTGAAGGGCAAGGGTGCCCTTGGCAAAATAGAGTCCTTATGATCTTGACGATAAATTATCTCCCTCTCTCCCACACGCATATACACGCGTGCACATACACACACACAATGCAATGTTCTCTCTCTCTCTCTCTCTCTCTCTCTCTCTCTCTCTCTCTCTCTCACACACACACACACACACACACACACATAGAGGCAATGCAATGATCTCTCTCTCTCTCGTGGTCAATAACGTGTATAACAACCTTTTCATTTGCATGCATGTCTTCAAAGAAGTGAGACAACCCCAAGTCGATGCATGGATTGGCGTGCTATGTTCTTTTTCTGAATCTCTTTAAAGAACTACAAACTTACACAAATTTCTAAAAGCCATCAATATTGGTCTTGAAAAAAACCCCTAGAAAAGAAAAACATAAATATATCTTCTTGAACTTGTAATTTTAAAGATTAAAAATTTAACATGAATAAATGTCATCAAATGGCAAAGTTTATATCAGTAGCCAAGCTAAAAACACCTACTCTGATCTCCGATCCCTACTTGCTTCGATCCATACTTTCATTATAGGGAAACCTATTCCCTCTGACCTGCAATTAAAGGGTCACAAAATTCCCAATTTAGAATGCAAGATCAGACTCGACACCAAAAGCCTTAGATGAAATGTTCTCAAGCCACTTCACATAGTAAGTTAAAAAACAAGGTGAAGACTTCATGATGGCCTCAAGAAGTCAACATTTTCTGTAATAATAAATTGACTGATTATAAGAATACATTTGACATATTAATAGAACAGTGTTCAGGAAAAATGTGTCTCAGCTTAATATTGTGTCATTTTCAATTTCAAAAATGCAGGTTGAGAGTAAGGGAAAAAGGAGAAATTTTGTCTCAAAATAGAGAAAAACAATGTAAAAACGTGAAAAATAAATCTAATTTTCTAAAATTTTCTCTCAAAAAATTCAAGAAAAGGATTTTTGTATGTATGAAAAACTAATTTTCTCAAACACTTAATAGAGAGAGAGAGAGAGAGAGAGAGATGCATGTGCACGGACGCGCGCACGTACACACACACACACACACTTTTATAATGAAAGTAAGGCTTCATTACAAAAAAACCTTAAAGAGCCATGATTGCCAGCACATTTGTAAGGCTCTTTCTCATATATATATATATATATATATATGTGTGTGTGTGTGTGTGTGTGTGTGTGTGTGTGTGAAATAGCATTTAACATTGCATACTAGCAATTCAAATAAATATTCTTTATATTTTATTAAGCAAGATATGATGTGAACAATCAACTATTAAAATTATATGGTGTGAGTTTGGTTTGAAATGACTTGAAATGTCAACAATCAAAGTTTATGTGATGGTTACCGTCTTACCATATACATGTGGTAGTGATGTGTGTGAACACTCTAAAGATCGTCGGGGCATTTTTTTCCTCACTAGGAGGTTTTTTCCCCCGGGCATTGTATTTGCGTCCATCACTCTAGGGCTAACTTATCTTTCCATTGCACACTAAGTAATATACTCTCCATTGTGTGCCTTGAGCTTCCTTCGTCTTTTCCAAGCTGTGTGTGTTTTCTTTCAACCCTAATTCCAACAATTGGTATCAGAGCAGGATGCGTTCTCCTGCTTAATCGCCAGAAGCTCCTGAACATGCCTTTTGCTGCTCAAAGAAAAAGTGGTAACAGTAATGCAGCCACTTCTCATGGTTCTTTTGCGAGTGAAAAATCACATGTTCTTAATCTTCTGCTGGCAATAATTCGTTTGGAAATTCTGGTGATAAGGGAAAAAAGAAGATGCATTGCCATTATTGTAAAGCTAATGATCACCTGATCAAACAGTGTCCTAAGTTGAAGGCCAAAGAGGCTAAGAAGAAAGAGGCTGGTTCCACTACTAATGCTGGTTTCACTACAAATACAGCTATTGTTGAGTCTTTTGTGAAAGGAGACTGTGATGCTGATGTTGATGTAAAATGGAAATTTAGTGCAGGGTGCACCATTAGGAGAAATATGGACCTTGCATGGGCCTTGTAAGGAATCCTAATTTTTAGGGATTAAGGCTAATGTTGTGTAGGGTTAAGGGGACAAGGGCATTCAAGAAGCTAGTTTTGAGTAGGCTTTTCTAACCTTTTTTTTGGACACGTGTAGGATGTGGACTTAGGAGGTCACCTTCTCTCTCTAGCTTTTTGAAAGTGAAGGGAGTAAAGAGGTATGGCCTCATCAGCAAAAACGTGGGTCACTAAGAGCCAAAATTTGATTTTTTTTCAAAAAAAATATTTTTACTTCTTTTTTACTTAAAACTTCCCCCCAACATATATGCATATCAAAAAATCATTTTTTGACCTTTTTTAAAACCTACAAACACTAAAAGTCCAATTTTTTTTAAAAAAAGCCCCCCAAAAAAAAAAACCTTTGTTCTCTCTTTCTCCTCCCTCCTTTCTCCCTCTCCTCTCCCTCCCTGCTCCTTCTCTCCTCCTCTTCCCCTCTCTCTCCCCCTCTCCCCCACTGCCCCCTTCTCTCCTCCCATGTTCCTCCCTCTCCCTCTCTGTCCCCTTCTCTCCTTCTTCTCCCCTCTCTCTCCCTCTTCCCCACTGCCCCCTTCTCTCCTCCCATGTTCCTTCCTCTCCCTCCCCCCTCTCTCTTTTCATTTTTTGCTTCCTCACGCAACAGCTTTCATGGTGCTCACGGACATTAGAAATCGTATGCATACATGTTTTCTTGTCTGTGGCGTTTGCATCGAAGGCCACACTTAAGAGTGAGCAGAGGTCATCCCAAGAACGTCGTACCGTCGGTGATATGAATGTTGATGGTTCTTCAATATCTTGCCAATACCATCACATATTTGAATAAAACACCCCTTTGTGCAAGGTAACAATATACTTCTTTCTTTTGGTTGTGTTCTTCTTATCATAAACTTTGAAGTATAATGTGTTTCCTCTACTTGTTTTGTAGTGCTTGGCACAAAAGTTGCTTTTGTTCACAAATAGTGAAAAGCTGCAGGTTAGAGAGGCCAAGTGTCACCACTTTTCCTCTAAAACAGTCTTCTTTATTACATCTTGCAGGTAGGTGCTTCAAATCCATGATTATTAGAGGTGGGTAATCTCATCATAATATATATTTTAGGATTGTTTATTCCCAGTTGGTGGATGGAAATACTTGCACATTTGTACAACTTATACTTAACAAGTGTCTTTATTATACAGCTTGCAAATGTTGAATTCATACATGTTTTTGTTACAAGGTGACCTCTTAATATGCTAGTTGAGTGGTGTTGTTTGCAAGAATGGCTCAAGGAACTGGCATAATATGAAGCTTTTACGGTGGCACAAAGCTCTCCTCAACGGCAATGTGGCTCCCACTACACCAAAAATCATTATGCTAACATGGAGAGATCCCTAGTAGGACAATGCAACATCTTTTCATCAGCAGCAACACACCCTTTTCTAACATGAGGGCACTCCTACCAAAGATATTTTTATGTGATAGGTCACATATCATGGAATGGATGTAAGAACTATGACCGCACCACTCCTTGGAAGTTGTTCATAAATGTATGTTTATCAAAGTTAATGAGAAGAAATTTGGACTTTTTGTTTGTTAATGTGAAAGAGCACTTTAGGTCTACCATATTTTAGATTGTTTTATAAGTTAAATAAGATTTGTAGTCATTTAAAGTGTAATTTTTTTTGTGTTTGGTAAGATTGTACATGAGAAGACATGATCAAGTAGAAGAGATCTTGACGGAATAAACCTCGATACCACATCTCTCCTTAAACCCTTTGATTTCTATCGTTGTGGGAAGTTCAAGGGAAGTCTATTTTCAAATTTTTAGTAATAACTTTTTTTGAAAGAAATTTTGGTTATTTTAAAGTTTGTACAGAGTTTAGGAGTTCATTTTGATTATTTTCCTTCAGTTTCAAATTTTGACCGAGGACACTCCTTGGAAGCCACTTTTGAAGGTGTTAGGGTGGGATTCTGGGAAAGTTTTGTATGTAGGAAATACAGTCCTTAACACAATAAAAAAATTGGTTCTTTGAGTATTTTCAGATTCCATGGTTTTAATGCTCGTTGGAGCCCGCAGATTAAGGAAAAAGTAAGAAATGTCTGTTTTACATTAGTTTTTAAGAGATTGCCAATTTGCACGTTGTTTTTTAGAGAATCCGAGCAAGGTATGTTTTTTTTTGCATCAAAGTCTACAAGTTCAACACTAAAAAAAAAAAAAAAAAAGTGGCCACAAGGGCGCGCGAAATGGCCATCCGGGACTTTTGGATGGCCATTTTGCTCGCCCTTGTGGCCACTCTTGTTGAGGGCCCTGGAAGCTTTTCCATGGCAAAAATTTACAAAATATTGTGTATAAGTATGAGATAAGGATGTAAATTAGATGTACAGAGAGCAAGAGCTCACCCCCTAGGGCCTTTGAAGGTGTTAGAGCAAGATTTTGAGAAAGTATTGTATGTAAGAAATACAGTCCTTAACACAATAAAAAACATTAGTTTTTTGAGTATTTTCAGATTCCATGGTTTTAATGTTTGTTGGAGCCCGCAAATTAAGAAAAAAGTAAGAAATGTCTGCTTTACATTAGTTTTTAAGAGATTGTCAACTTGCACGTTGTTTTTTAGAGAATCCAAACAAAGTATGTTTTTTTTGCATCAAAATCTACAAGTTCAACACTAAAAAAAAAAAAAAAAAGTGGCCACAAGGGCATGCGAAATGGCCATCTGGGACTTTTGGATGGCCATTTTGCGCGCCCTTGTGGCCACTCTTGTTGAGAGCCCTAGGAGTTTTTACATGAGAAAATTTTGTAACACTATTGTTATAAGTATGAGAAAAGGATGTAAGATAGATGTACAGAGAGCAAGAGCTCCCCCCTTGGGGTCTTATACTGACAAATAGGAGCTTTTTTAATGCATGGCCATGAGATAGAGGTGTAGCGTTTGATGTAATCAGAGCACCCCCCCCCCCCCCCCCCCCCCTCCCCCGGTCCCTTTTTCTATGTGTTCAAAGGTCTGGAACATTCACTATGTAAAATTTTCCTATATCATGTGCGTTCACCAGAATGGATTAAAAGTACCACTTATAGACCTTATCTACACATGTTTTTGTAACTTTACAAGAATACAAAATCCCTTATGTTGAATACGTGTGCTATGTTACATATACTTTAGTGAACTCCCCAGGTCAAAGGCCTCACAAATCCTCTGCACTAAATATTCACACTAGAAATTGACCAAACAATGAGCCAATTTTTACTTCCTTGTGTCCATCTCGTGTTCTTGGGAATGTTTTGGTTAAGCCATTTCTTTGGTATTTGAAACCACATGTGACCCCTATTGTTATAGTATCCAACCAAAGGTTTCTTAATTAGCAGTTTACATAGGCTCGATTGATACATATCTTCTATGCTAATAATGCATGTATCTATAATTTATGTTACACTTTCTGTATCCAAATGAGCTACATAGTAAAAATCAAATCCACAATTTAATAGTTAAGTTCACAAGGTAATAGCTATTGGTATCATCTTTAGCAATACCAAAGAAATAGCTACCAGTAGCTCATGAATAGGGATATTTAAGAAGATTTGATACCAAAAACTTGTCACCACTACTCAAAAAGGTGGAAACTCAAAGGCTTTACAATATATGTATGATAAAACATGAGTCAATAATAAGTCACCCTTATACATCGACACCTTCATCTCAAGTTGTCATTTCTCTAAGTCAAGCTTGGCATAGGCATAGTATGGAAACAATAACATGTTGGAAAGCAAGAATTTAGCTTTCTCAACTTGTGAAACGTTGTTAATGATATATATTCAGCATCCCCAAATGAGGACATCTTGACAAAGGTTATGATCCACTTTAATAAGAATAACCATTAATGATTAAACTGAAATCAAAATATTGCTTGAATTTCTGATTAAGACTTGAGACTTGAAACATCTTACAGGCAAATAAAAATATCCATAAAGTTCAACAATAATTCTCAAATCTGTATGAAACTCCAGTAATCTAAATTAAATACTCTCACTCAATGCGACGCCATTTAACAAAAAAACACATTTATATTGCATTTATAGAAGAATCCAGCCTCATGAAAATAATTACAAACGGAAACAATGTTGTTGTTATTAGGCTTCTCTTACAAGTATTTGTCTTCCTCATCTAGAGATTCATATACACTTGAGTATTTGTGTGTCTATGACACTAGGGAAGATAATAGTACTATATGGATGGCTTTTCTAAGAGCTCCTAGAGAGTACCTATTGGTTCAAGATTCTACAAAAATTATATTATTCTTATCAAAATTCTTTAACATCGTAGTGAAAGGTTCATCATGGAACAAAAATAGAGTGATTTCCATCTTTGCACATGTTTGCTTGCTCATGTCCTCTGAAAAGAAGTTGACTCTGTAAGTAAACAACAGATTATGTGAGCACAAAGTTATAAAGTAGAAAATGATAATCTAATGACAACTATACAAAGAATAAATTATAAGAAAAATCTTTGATGACTCTCTATAGATAACACAACTTACTTGCATTGTGAAACTCAATCACATGCTACACAACTATAGATGGCGCGCCAAAGCCATCAACAAAATAGCACCACCCAGTGTTATGAGGTATGAAGCCTAAACATTGAAAGCCATAAAGAGGTTTATTCTCTTCAGCATGATAAAATTAAAGATGGAGATGATGTTAAGCTCTGAATGTAAGCTACAAGGGTAGTTTTCTTACCATTTTATCTTTATGTTGGAGATCAACCCTTGCATAGCCCACACACTATTCACACCTCCTATTGTTGTGGTATTCAAGTCATGTGAGCTCATATTTTTTCCATCTTCGGGAGTAGAGGTTTCCATGTAGTGTGAGTGAATAGAATTAGAAGGAGTAGAATCTTGTTTCATGGTGTAATGGAGGTGAGAGAAGGAAGAGGAGCTATCTTGGTGTGAAACTATATGGTGGCCAAGGGAAAGAGATGGGGGAGGAGCTTGCTTGGTGCTACAATGGAGGTGGGAGAAAGCTAGTAGAGAGATAGTGTTACACTATAGGGGGTGCATATGGTTGTTGCAGCAATGGAGAGCTTAGAAAAGAGTTTGTAGAGAGAGAAAATCACTTTTTAGCTATAGAATAGGTTTGGAAAGAGTTTGGAGGGTGGAAAATATTGTTTTGAACTTTTTTGAAAAAATTCAAATTTTTGTATTTTTTAGTGCACGTTTTGACTTTTGGAGGTCAAAAATACTTTTTTGACCATGAAATAAGTTTGAAGACCTTTTAAAGAGGGAAAATTTGAAATTTGATTTTTTTTTGAAAATTTGATTTTTTTAGTGTATTTTTAAATCCGGACCAAAAAGTGGGGGAAAAAAAGGTCAAAGTGGTCCCCCCCCTTTCCCTTAGCCACCTCCCTTACCTTCTCACTAGGTAAGAGGCCATAAAGAGATGTAAGGCTACTTTGTCCCCCTACTTTTTTGAGGGTATAGAGTGTGTCCACCACCCTCTTTCTATTGGCTGGCTTCTAATTAACCTTAATCCCAAAGGGCCCCTAGAGGGTTCATATTTTTCATAATGCTTATAATCATGTTGTTTATGATGCATGCATGTCAGTTGCTACATATTCACATATGTGGTATTTTAATGGTGGTTCTACAAAGCACATTACCTCACATCGTGATTTGTTCACCTCTCTTGAATCTGTCCCTCATGGGAATTCAGTTACTTGTGCCAACAATGCCTCTTATCCGGTTCAGAGAGTTGGAAAGATTGTGCTTACTGCTGCAAATGGCAGCTCTTTCACACTTGTTGATGCACTTTATGTACCTAAGATCAAGAAGAATCTTTTGTATTTATTTGCACTTGCTAGACTTGGTCTTGTATTCAAATTTGTGGATGATAGATGTAGAGTACATGATCTCAATTTTGGTGATGAAATTGTTGCAAATGACATTTTATGATGTGGGTTGTATAAGCTCACTTTGTATGACAAGTGTGGGCATAATTTTGTAAATGCAATTGTGGATTCAAAAGCCATTTTAGATGCAAAACTTTGACATGCACGTTTTGGTCATCAGAATTTTGTCAGTTTTGCTGCGTTTGCGAAATCTGATATGGTTACTTCTGTGCCACCTCTTGAAGCACCTATCAAACATGTCTGTGAAGGCTGTATTTTGGGTAAGGTGGAGCGTTCTAAGTTTCCAATGGATGGTTCAATTAGGGCCACATGCAGGTTGCAGCTTGTACGTGTATAGTGATGTTTCAAATTTGACCTTCAAGGACGATAATGAAACCTCCCTCTCTCTCTCTCTCTCTCTCTCTCTCTCTCTCTCTCTCTCTTCCATTAGCATGTCTGGCACACATTATCGCAAAACCACGGAATCCATAACATTGCCACCGCGCTTCACACTTCCATGAACAAAGTAGGCTTAGAGCACCTCAACCACTTCACCAAAAGATGATAGATTTGCATTATGCTATCCCTCTTTAAACAAAAGAAAGGTTTGCATTATGTTTTTAGGTCCCATGAGGACAACAAAAACATTGGTCCCAAATAAATGTTGAGGTTGTGATACTATAAAATTTGATCATAATTTTTTATTGAACTCCAGAAGCAACTTGCTTGATACTCCATGGAGCAACAGATGTACTATTCAGCGAGAGAAATTCGTCGGCAACAAGCTTGTTTGCAGCTTGAGTCGGATTCCATGGATCCCAAAACATGTAACCGCTTCTATTGGAGCAAAACCTTGATGTAGGCAAGCATGCTGTTTGCGCATTCAATCTTCCTCTGCCACAACAAGCTTTATTTGCCACTTGGAATCCTTCACATTGTCACCCCCTCTATGTCATAAGCTTCATGAAAAATAACTGAAAGAGCTAAACAATCCACTCAGAGAGGCAAGCATTAAATACACGAAGCTTGATTCAAGCCGACACAATACTACTCAATCAAAAACTCCAGGCATATGTCAGAAAGATACGAAGCTCTCAACTCTAAGGTTGTATACGTACTGAATTGTTACTTGTTTCATTGAGAATGCCGCAACCTGCCGAGGCGTAATTCACACCTTGCAGTAGAGCTGATGCTCTGGTTCTTGGGGATAGGTAGGCCCTTGGCAAAGGAAAATTTAGGCGTGAGGCTACAAGAAACCAAAATTGCTCTCTCTCAATACCTTAGTTATATACATATATGTATGTATGCATGTGGAACATGGTTGCAAGAACTTACCCACTATATCAAGAACAAGACGCCCATTGCAGAAGCGGCCGGTGGGGAAAATCCTCTGTGGATAATCGATGCCCATGGGGATAGAAGTTGGCCTTGTAAGAGCTAAGCAGGATGTAGTTGTTATTGCCAACATCTGAAAGGGAGTCTCCGAATATGAACATGGCAGGGCTGTAATTTGCTGTCTGGTAAGCAAGTATGCTTTCATTGCATAGAAGCAGCAAGAAGATTAGCAGACTAGCTGCCTTTTTCTGTACAATGTAAATCCACATCCTTTGAGCCTTTACTTTAAGACAGCACCAAAAGCTCTGCCTTCACTACCATGCATATAAAGTAGCGATTCTTGTTTGAGGTCGAAGCTATCCTGTCGCCAATTCGATATAACGCGTCCTCAATTTACAATCATACAACGTGGATGTAGGGAAATGCCTCTCACCTGCAACCAAAATACATATAGAAGACAACGCATCAGCACCAACGCACTTGAATGCAGATTATGAATTCTCTTAGAATTACTACAGAAAGGTCACATGTCCCAACATGCATTCGAGCCATATCGGAAGCATCCACTTGATTTTGGTAAATTATATTGCACGCTTTCCTCATTTAAGACAAGCAAAAGAGCATGTTCTTTCAAGTACTGACCCAACCAGCGTATTGCCGTGAAAAAGGCCGCCTTTCTAGCTGAAACAACATATGGCGTTACGCAGTCTCGAGCTGCCGAACAAATAGTTCCAGCCATTCAATGAATGCAAAATGCAAGCGGGGTGTTAGAAAATCTGAAAATGCAGAGCCCTCGTTCAAAAAAGCAATCGTGAGCTCGAGTCAAGGCCCAATTGCGTCGATTCATGTCTGTGCATGCTTATGCAAATGGAATTGAATTCTCCTCCATATTTTGCTGCATAAAAGCATTTAATGTGCTAGGTGTCTTGAGGACGCTGGTAAGCTGCCATCATGAACGTTGCATTAAGGAATCATCAACATCTCTCGCGTACATCAAGAATACAAGAATGTACCTGTGGCGTGACTGAGCAGCAGTCCTGAGCTTCTCTCTCTCTCTCTCTCTCTCTCTCTCTCTCTCTGTGTGTGTGTGTGTGTGTGAGCGTCGCCTCTGCATCGTACGCTCGTGACATCGCAATTAGCGTCGCGCAATTCGGCATGCTCTTCATACATTAGCGACTATGCAAAAATTAGCACGTTCTACCCCGGTCCCCGAACTCAACCAGACGTAAGGTCACGTAACCAACCTGTCAAGGGGAGTTGGCCTAGTGTAAAGGTAAGGGGCCCTAAGCGTACCCACTCTGGTTCAAACCTTGAGACATGTGGGTGAGGATGAGTGGACGCAATCCCGTAAAACTAGTCAATAAAAAAAAAACAACAAGATGTAACTAATCCACTTGAGAGAGAGAGAGAGAGAGAGAGAGAGAGAGATGGACATTATCTAACACGAAGTCTTAATAAGGGCTAATCGATAGTATCAACAACGAAGCCTGTTGCACGCGAGTCTCGAGGCGAAGGAACGGTTTTAAAAAAGTTAACACATGGACAACAACCCAAGATTTGAACCCACCACTCCACAAATGGAAGCTTGAAGAGCTAACCACGCAGGCATGTATTGGGTGATGAAAACCTTATGAGCGTTCTTAATAATAAAGCTAGTTTATGTCACACAATGATTTAGAAAGCTACTAATCATTGATTTAGAAAGCACACAATGTTTTTAACTTTTGGTAGACGAATTTCCATTGCTTTCACGATGCTATTCCACCCCCAAGTTTTGTAGTCACAAGAAATAGGTCCACAAATGAACACTTGAGCAAGGGGAGGTGGCATAGTTCTTCCCAAGTTTAACTCTTTGGAAAACTTGCACATTACTCAATGGATGATCCACATATCGAATTCTAAGAAAATCCTTGTGCTATCATGTTGTCAATTTAGAAAGTGAACAATTGACTTTCTAGTTTGATAAACGTTAGAAGCACTCAAAAAAAATATTCCAATGAACTTCCTAGTATTGCTAAAATTGAGAGAGAGAATGAGAGCGAGTCATGTGCAGAGAGAGAGAGTCTTGCACGAGAAGAAGAGGAAAAAGAATTTTAGCAATGTATAGAATAAGCGCACATGCACCCATACAGAGAGAATCTACACATATTATGCAATTTTTTGATGTCGTGCATACATACTTGCATAACTTTGGAATTACTCAATGTTTTTCCATGCTCCATATGCTTGCAAATTACAAACGTGCACCAAAGTGCTATACTTGTAAGGGATCCTAGGATCAAAAATTTCATATCTTCCTTTTTGAAGGATTTTCGTTAGAGTAAGGATTTTTGTTATCACTAGATTGGTAACATGACACTTTCATGTCCTCTTACCCAAGCAATTTCCTAGAATTAATGCAAGGGAGGCTAATGAGGTCTTAGAGTTCGACAAAGATAGCTAATGAGTTGAAAAAAACTTGGAATCTTTTTGGGCTATGAATTGCAGCTCTAGGACTGTCTTTCATAAGCACTTTCCAACCTAAACTGCGCCAAAAAAATGTGTGTTGTTTTTGCCCATTTTGTTCTTTTTGGCTATTAATATATATACTACTCACTATTGTGAGCACTACAAAAAAACTATTAAAAAATGGCCATAGACCAACCTAAAACACTTCTTAGTGAGTTCTAGGGTGCTACATAAGTATCTTTGATCATTAAAAAGGTTTTATAATGCTTATAATGCATGGATACTCTATGTATTTGAAATTATGGCCTACTTATGAAAATCGTGCCATGCAAACGTATGGATGAATTCCACACTTTGATCCATTTTTTTGTAATGTATATGCAATAGAAAGACAAGTTTGATTGTGCATATAGACTTATCACCATGTATTGCGTCTTTCTTGAGTTTTGAAATACCTAGTACCCTAATAGCGAGAAAAATTTCCATTTTCTCAAAATCAGACTCATTTTGAGTTAGATATGTATTATGTCCAAGATTGATCAATTCCTTCAATGAACATGGTCAATTTGTAGCTTAGGTCCAAAGCTAAGCATAAAATACTAATTTGTCAGTTCACGGTGGTGGGCAAAGGCTTTTATGTTGCAGAGTGTACTTCTGAGAAAACTGTTCAAGATTTGATCATTAGAGGAGGCATTTGGGAGCGTCCCATTTTTCTTGTGTGATACCTTGGATGCCCAAATTATGCCCAAGCGAGGAGTTTATGGAATACTTCTTGGTATGGGTGACTCTCAAGAACCTCCCTATCTAGCTCTAGGAACATGTGGAATCCATTGTTTCTATGTTGGGTCAAGTGTTGTTCATTCCAAAGCGACAACGGGTTAGAGTGGGCTTGGGTGTGGCGTTTGCATCTTTCTAATGTCGGTTTACAAATGCCGCATGTTGGGCGAAAAGATGGAGAGATCGGTTGCTTAAATTATTCAACACATGCTCACAAACATCACCATCAACCTGTCCACCTCTTTTCCCAATTTCCAAGCACACACACACACACACACACACACACACACACACAACATAGAATTGGCGTGGACAAGCTTGTAAGAGTGTGTATGAGAGTTGTAAGAGATGGAGACTTGATTAGAGAGTACACAGAAAATAGAACATAGCATAAGAGAGTAGAGGCCTAAATCTAGCCCCAAACTCCACGGCACCTCTCTTGTGGAGTTGGTATTTAATATATTATTTGTGAGTTTAAGGTGCCAAAAATTGAGACCCCTCTTTTTACAACCGCTTCACTTTTGTAAATGAGTGAAGTTCATTAGTTCTTGCATGACCCATAAGGGGAGTTCCCACTACAATATTTACAAAGCCATAGTGGTTTATTGAAATGAAATTCTAAAATACTGTGCGAATATAAAATGGCCAAGAGTAATTGCCGGTGCCTCTTCATCAACTCCCCGCATTCCACTCTACAAAATCATCATCATCAACTCAATTAGAAAAATAAATAGACAACACATAATTAACCATTACGCCAGCTATCCTAAATGCAGCTAAGCACTACAACTGGAGGGTGCGCAGTCTCGTAACATCCCTCCCACCAGGGATAACAAATGTCCTTAGTTGCTCAATAGAGAAATGAACTAGACCATGAGTGATGTAAACTGTGGAGAAGGTCAGGGAAGTTGCAAAAAACTTTTCAAGCATCCATTTGGCATCCTCTCTAGGGTGCCCCTTGAAAGTCAAAAGGTAACGATTATAAACCATGCCAGTGCGTGTAGTGGTGGTTTCATGATCAACTATTGTGTCAGGGATGAGTTGTTCTTCTTGGTCTACAAGTGAAGGTGGGTCTTCATAAATGTCGTGTGTAGGTAGGGGTCCTCTGAATGGTCATAAAAGACTAATGTGAAAGGCATTGTGAATGTGCCAATGTGCAGGTAGGTCTAAATGGAAAGAAACATCATTAATGACAGCTGGAATATTAAAAGTTCCATAAAAACAAGGAGCAAGCTTAACAAAGACATTGGTATCAACACTAGTGATCCTTCGTTTTTCAATGCGAAGTAAAACATAATCACCTTCTTTGAATTGGTGTGCCTTGCGGTGCTTGTTAGCATGCTTAGTGTAAAGTTCTTGTGAGTGTTTGCAGAATACACACTTGCATAAATATCATGAAAGTTAGTAATGAAATCATCAGCGACGACAACAGGCACAACATTGAAAGACGTAAAGCAGGAGTAGGAAGAGAGTGTCCATATACAACTTCAAATGGAGATTTACATGTGTGAGTGTGAGTGGTGTTGCTATATGCAAATTGTAGAATATGCAGGTAATCATCCCATTTTTTAGGTTGAGAAGAAACATAAGCCTTTAACAAATCAATGATTGTGCGATTGGTGACTTCATTTTGACCATTAGATTTAGGATGAAATACAGAAGTGAAGTCAAGTGTAATGCCAAGATTTTCAAACACAATAGTCCAAAAAGCACTACAGAATTTTGAATCTCGATCATAAATAATCACTTTAGGCAAACCATGATGTGGGAAAACAGTCTTAAGAAACAAAAGTGCAGCTTGATGTGCTGTGAGTGTTTTCTTACAAGGAATGAAATACGCTTGTTTAGAAAAACGATCAATAATAGTCCAAATCATGTCATGATTGTACACTGTGAGTGGGAAACTAGTAACAAAATCCATTGAAATATATTCCCAAGGTCTTTTAGGAATGGGGAGAGGGTGTAAAAGTCCCAATTTCTTACCTGATGTTGTTGCTTTGAAATTTTGACAAATCAAACAAGTTGAGACATATTGTTTAACATCAATTCTCATAGTAGGCCAATAGAAATCACAACATAAATTTTGAAAAGTTGCAGCAAATCCTTTATGTCCAGCATAGGGTGGTTTGTGCAATTCTTCAATAATTAATGTACGAAAAAGTTTAGTCACACAATTTTTGTTTGAAATAAAGGAAGTTTTCTTGAATAGTGTATTCGAGAAAGGTGTGCACAGAATTGTCAAGCATATGCAACCATGTCGTTTTGAAGTCATCATCATGTGCATAAGTGTCAGGAATAGTGTCAAATGAAGTTCCCGTAATGGTTGATAGATGATTAAGTGAGGGTCTTCTACTCAAAGCATAAGCTACAACGTTTTCTTTACCAGGCTAGTATTGAATGTTGGGCTGAAAACTTTGAATAAAAGCGGTCCACTTAATAGGTCTATCATCTATTAAGGGCTGAGAAAGTAAATATTTGATACTTTATTGATCAATTTTTATTATCAGATCAGTATACCCATTACATAGTGTTTCCAAATTTTCAATGCATGTACCACAACAATCAATTTTTTATCATAAGTACTGAATTTTGTTTCAGAAGGTTTGAATTTACGGCTTTCAAAAGCAAGTGGATGGTTATCTTGCATAAGGATTGCACCGATACCTTTTCCACTAGCATCAGTGACTACCAAAAAGAATGGTCTTTCAAAATCAGGTAATTGTAATATAGGTGCATTAGTCAAAGCATGTTTAAGTGCATTAAATGAGCTTTCTTGTAAATCAGTCCATTCATAAGGTGTGTTTTTCTTCAACAGGAGAGTCAAATAATGTGACTTGTAAGCAAAGTTATGAACAAATTTCCTGTAATAGCTACATTAAAGACCAATAAAAGAACGTAGCTCATGCAAGCTTTTGGGTCTAGGCCATGACTGAATGGCTTCAATTTTCTTGGGGTCTACATGTATTCCCTTACCCGATACAATGTGTCCCTAATATTCAATTTCAGATTGAAAAAATGAACTCTTTTCAGGATTCAAATACAAATGAGTTTGTGCCAGTAGATCAAATACACGTGTTAAGTGCTCTTTATGCTCTTCTTTAGATTTACTGAATACTAGAATGTCATCAAAAAATACAATCACAAAATCTTGATGGTCAATGAAAATTCTACTCATAATGCGTGTGAATGTGGCTGGTGCATTTGTCAAACCAAATGGCATGACAAGAAATTCATAGTGTCCAGTTTGTGTTTCTGAAAGCAGTTTTGTAGACATCATGTTCAAACATTTTGACTTGGTGGTACCCTGATTTAAGGTCAATTTTGCTAAAGATGTTTGCTCCTTTCAGTTTTCCTAATAGATCATCCACTCTAGGAATAGGAAACCTATTCTTAAATGGTGATCTTGTTTAAAGTCATGTAGTCGATACAGATACAAAAGGTTCGATTTTTCTTCTTACAATAGCCTGAAGTGCAGCCTAAATCGACTAATCCAACCCATGGAAAAAAAATCAAACAAGTTTGGGTAAAGAAATTAATCATGGTGATCAAACCAAAGAAGATATGGCTACCAAAGAAACACTCTTCACTTTTCCTTCCAGCTTAATCCACCCACAAACCAGTAAGAAATCACACACCTCAAAATAGTTATACTTGGAAACAAAAACCCACACAACAAACCAACTCTCTATCCATGTTGGAATTAGGGTTGCAGAGAAACACACATAGCTTGGAGAAGACGAAGGAAGCTCAAGGCACACAATAGAGAGTGTGTTACTTAGTGTGCAATGGAAAGATAGATAGCCCTAGAGTGATGGGCGTATATACAATGCACGGGGGAAAAAACCTCCTAAAGAGGGAAAAAATGCCCCGGCGGTCCTAGTGTGTTCACACACATCACTACCACATGTATATGGTAACAAATCCCCCCTGGAGTGATGCGGTGAATGAGAGCTGGCACATGAGTAAAGGGAAGTGCCATGCCCTGAGGACATGATCAGTCCACAAAGGGGAGTAAGACCAAAGCTTTGCGGAAAGCTTCAAGCTTCTCATGAGACAATGCCTTTGTGAAAAGATCTGCAAGGTTGTCCTGTGTTGGCATATAAGCCAAGCTGATCTCTCCTGCTGAGAGCCTCTCCCTGACATAGTGGTAATGCACCTCAATGTGCTTTGTGCGAGCATGAAAAACTGGGTTCCTCGCAACTGCCAATGCGCTCTGACTGTCAGTGTAGATAGTGTTGGCAGTGTCCTGTCCAACACCCAAATCAACCATAAGGCATCTGAGCCATACACACTCAACCGTAGCTGTGAAGATTGCCCTGTACTCAGCCTCACAACTCGAAGTGGCCACAGTAGGTTTCTTCTTGCTCAACCATGATATACATGAACTGCCAAGCAGGAAACAAAAACCACTTGTGGACACTCGCGTGTCAAAACAACCAGCCCAATCTGAGTCCGAAAAAGCATGTAAGTCTGGCGGCAATGATCCCCCCTTGGGATAAAACAAGCCAAGATGTAAAGTGACACTAAGGTAGCGGAAAATCCTCTTGACAGCCTGCCAATGCTTAGACCCTGGGCTATGCATAAATCTGCTGACCTGTGAGACTGCAAACTGAATATCTGGCCTCGTGTTGCATACATAAATGAGGCAGCCAACAGCAGTTTGATAAAGAGTGACATCAGTAGGATCATCAGCATCATGTAGACTCAACTTCAAACCTGTTTCCATGGGAGTGGCAATAGGTTTGCAATCCTCAAGTCCAAACTTACATAGCAATGTCTCTATGTAACTTTTCTGAGACAAAGCAATACCACCATCACACTGCTTAAACTGTATACCCAAATGATGATGCAACAGCCCCAAATCTTTGATCTTGAAAGTAGCATTCAAATCAGCCTTAAATTCAACAATATGTGTCTCATTTGGTCCAGTGATCAACAAATCATCAACATAAAGAACCACAATGAGAAGTACATCACCCTCACGCTTTACATACAATGTTCTTTCTGTTGGACTGTTACGAAAGCCTTGTTTGACCAAATGAGTGTCAGCTTTCTCATACCAAGCACGAGGAGATTGCTTCAACCCATACAAAGCCTTGTTACATTCGCACACTTTGTCCTCTTGTCCTTTTATGACAAAACCGCAAGGCTGCATTACATAAACTTCCTCAAATATGTCACCATTCAAGAAATCAGTAACAATGTCTGATTGATGTACATCCCAACCAAAATGAGCTTCCAATGCACATAGAAAACGTACAGTAGTCATACGACAAGTGGGAGCAAAAGTCTCTTCATAGTCTATGCCTTATTGCTGTGCATAACCTTTTGCAACAAGTCGAGCCTTATGGCGATCGATCTCACCATCCGGCTTGCATTTCAACTTGTAAACCCACTTCGTACCAATGGCCTTTTTGCCAGGAGGCAAATCACATAAAGTCCATGTGTCATTTTCTATAAGTGCATCATATTCTGATTGCATGGCAGCCATCCAATTTTCTGAATTCTGTGCTTCATCAAAAGATAGAGGCTCCTCAGCATCATGTAAACTAGACACAGCCAAAGCATAACAATCTGATGCATAAGATGCATGGCGAGAGCCTGAACGAGTACGACTAGACAAAGGTGCATCCAATTTACTATCACGCAAAGTGTGCACCAACCATTTTGGCATACCTCTAGCCTGCTCATTTTCAGCCCTTTCCTCATCAAGTACATCATGTACATCTGCATCAGTAATAGGCTGATCTAGAACATTTTCAGAAACCCCCATAGGCTGTACATTTGCCTCATTGGAACTTACATTCGTATTTCCACCACTGAAAAGAGGCAACAAAGTGTCATAAATGTCCTGTGAGCTTACATTACTGTCTCTAGTACATGACAGCAAGGGCTGAACAGAATCTTCCACAAACACTACATCCCGAGAAACCAAAATACATTTTGTTTGCGGATGATACAACCTGTAACCTTTGCTTTCAGCACTATAACCAACAAAAATACATTTGACAGCCTTATCATCCAATTTTCTGCGCTGCACTTGTGGCACCAAAGCATATGCAAAACAGCCAAAAACACGTATGTGCTCAATAGAAGATTTTCTATCATGCCATGCTTCATATGGAGTAATAGACTACAAAGCTTTCGTAGGACACCTATTAAGTACATAAGTGGCACACATGATGGCCTCAAGACAAAAAGAATGCGGTAAAGCTTGACTTTTGACCATACATCGTGCCATTTTCGTCAGTGACCTGTTTTTCCTCTTAGCAACACCATTTTGGTGAGGCGTATAAGGCACTGTACATTGGTGTTTTATCCCATGACTAGCGAGAAATGCATTAAATTCATGAGACATATACTCCCCCCCTCGATCAGAACGGAGGGTGCCCATAGTACATTTCGAGACATTTTCAGCCATAGCCAGAAATTGTTTGAAGCACATAAAAACTTCGGACTTCTCTTTAAGCGGAAATATCCATGCATGCCTGGAGTAATCATCAATGAAAGTCACGAAGTACAGGTAATTGCCCAAGGACGGAGTTTGCATGGGCCCACAAACATCACTATGCACAAGCTGCAACCTGCATGTGGCCTGAACTGAACCATCCCTTGGAAATTTAAAACGCTGCATCTTACCCAAAATACAGCCTTCACAAACATGTTTGACAGGTTCCTTAAGAGGTGGCAAAGAAGCAACCATATCAGATTTCTGCAAACACAACAAACTGGCAAAATTCAGATGACCAAAACGTGCATGCCAAAGTTTTGCATCTGAAATAGCCCTTGAATCTGCAACAGCATTTGCAAAATTTTTTCCACACTTGTCATACAAAGTGAGCTTATACAGCCCACGGCACAAAAGGCCAGATGCAACAATTTCATCACCAAAACTGAGATCATGAACTGTACATCTATCATCCACAAATTTGACTACAAGTCCAAGTCTAGCAAGTGCGGATACAGACAAGAGATTCTTCTTGATCCCAGGTACATAAAGTGCATCAACAAGTGTGAAGGAACTGCCATTAGTAGCAATGAGCAAAATCTTTCCAACTCCTTGAACTGGATAAGAGGCATTGTTGGCACAAGTGACTGAATTCCCATGAGGGACAGACTGAAGAGAGGTAAACAATTCACGATGTGAGGTAATGTGCTTTGTAGCACCACTGTTGAAATACCACACATGTGAATCTGCAGCAACTGACAAGCATGCATCATGGACAGCAGGATTGTAAGTGCACTCTGCGCTAAAAGCCCATTCTACATCAACATCAGCATTACAGTCTCCTTTCACAGAAGACTCAACAATGGCTGCATTTGTAGTGGAACCAGCATTTGCAGTGGAACCACCATCTTTCTTCTTAGCCTCTTTGGCCTTCAACTTAGGACACGACTTGATCAAGTGATCATTGGATTTACAATAATGGAAACGCATCTTCTTTTTGCCCTTATCACCATAATTGCCAGACGGAGTGCTGCCAGCAGAAGCATTATGAACAGAATTTTTGCCACTCGCAGCAGAACCATAAAAAGTGGCTGCATTACTCTTACCACCCTTTCTTTGAGAAGCAATAAAAGCCTGTTCAACTGCACGTTGCCTAGTCCTGTTTTTTCTGGAAAGTGACTCTTGCAATAGCAATGTGCATAATGCATCAAACTTGACAACCTAAGGATTTCCTTGGGTCATAAGTCTCCAAGTACTAGCAAAAGTCTGGTAGGAATCTGGTAAGGCATCAAGAATAGTCTGCACAAGGGAACTGTCTGAAATGACTTCACCTGTAGAAATAAGCTGCTCATTGATATCCTTGACACTAGCAAGGAAAGTGTCCATATCATCTTCCTCATGCATAATCTTCGACTCCAACTCTTTACACAGCAAAGCAATTTTAGCCTCATTGCGGCTTGCATAAAGACCTGCTAAAATATCCCAAGCCTGTTTTGCAAATTTTTCTGAACGGATGTGAGGAACAATGGTGCGCTTCACAGAAAACGCAATCAATGCATGGGCCTGCACATCCTTAACATCCCAACGAGCTTGTTCTGTCGTAGGCAAAACAACTCTAACAACTGCAATCCTTGCAGCAAGACCTGCAACATCCTCAACATCGCCTACATCCTCAGAACCAGGACGTACATCAATGCCCTGCACAATGTTCCAGACACCCTTTGACACAAGAACATGTTGCATCATATAAGCCCACATAGGGTAGTTGTCCCCATCCAACCTGTCCTCAGCAGCAAACATCTTGAACACATCTGTGTTGTTGTTGTCAGCCATGGTAAATGCTGCACCTGATGTGAAAACTACCCGAGAATAGGAGAAACGGAGCGGGAACAACCTGTGCTATATAGCACAAACCGTAGAAGACTATAAGGCACCTGTTATGCAGAAAACGGCACTGACAAAAATTTTGCACAAAATGAAAAAATAGCCTGTGCAGTACTGCCTGTAGTGGAAATGAAGGCCGAAATGAGCCCAAATCAAAATTCTGAGCAGACCGAGCTCCTCGAGCTCGCCCAAAATTTTTGTCAACCTACGAACGCTCGCCAAAGCTCACTGAAATCGAAGAAAGTGAGCAGGCGTGTGCTGGAGCAGCTGGCGACTAAGCCCGGGAGGACGTGACCTGCTCTGATACCAATTGTTGGAATTAGGGTTGCAGAGAAACACACACAGCTTGGAGAAGACGAAGGAAGCTCAAGGCACACAATAGAGAGTGTGTTACTTAGTGTGCAATGGAAATATAGATAGCCCTAGAGTGATGGGCGTATATACAATGCACGGGGGAAAAAACCTCGTAAAGAGGGAAAAAATGCCTCGGTGGTCCTAGTGTGTTCACACACATCACTACCACATGCATATGGTAACAATCCAATGGATCCAAGTACATGTGGATTCCCCAAAATCCAAACAAGAGAAGGAACCAGCTCCTACCAAACCAATTTGGCAACGGAGACCCAAGCCACCACAACAAAAACCGCATTTGCAGTCTCCATAACCAAATTACAAGTGGGTACCAAAAACCACACCGAGACAAATATGCCTTGAGCCCAAAGTACTTACAAAAACAACAATCAAAGAAAGGGCATGCCATCTTCAAAATCTTTTATTCGAGCAACGTAGTTTAGTTGGAACCTCATCAACATCAACCACTAAATACTCAGTTTAGTATCCACATCTTGCACATCATATTGTTACCCAATGCGTCTCTTCCATTAGAATTATAGGGCCACATTCCACAGCCTTGCATAAATACGATGTTAGCACCCTGGCACATTTCACAAATCTTTGTCTAAGACGACTCAGAATGGGCAGAGGGAAGTAACAGTAGCTTTGGTAGCTTATTGCAAGATCTAAAGCTACAAGATATCATGAAATCATGTACATAGTATATAAACCATGTTTTGTCGCTTAATTTTTTTGCTTTTTTTGTTTCTTTTTAGTAGGAATTAACCCTTATCAAGTATAATAATGAGCCATAATGACAATTTGCAAGACAAACATGATGTCTAAAGTGAGAGCATGTATTTATGAGTGTATGGAACAATTTTGGCTAAATTTTCAGCGAGATTATACAATTTCCAGTAATTTTCTTTCCTTATTAAACTAATAAGGATAAAAACTTAATAAGCAAAGCCAAAAAAGTCAAAATCAAGTTTTGAAAGCAACCACCAAGTCTACAAAGCAAGAGCTTTGATCATGTCAAGTTTGGAAGGATTTAGCACAAGTCAATTTTTGGGCCATCTTACGACGGACCGAAATTGAAAAATTGAGGGTAATTAACGATCGGGCATCCAATTGATGTGTTGTCTGAGCCGCATGTGGTATGCTATGAGAAATCAAGGCAAGCAAGGTAAGTATACACTTAACACTCTTGGTAGGTCGGCACATATATGAAAATTTGGGCAAGATAGAGCTCATTTGCATTCACCAGAAGGAAGAGAGAGAGAGAGAGAGAGAGAGAGAGAGAGAGAGAGAGAGAGAGAGAGAGAGAGAGAGAGAGAGAGAGAGAGAGAGAGAGAGAGAGAGAGAGAGAGAGAGAGAGAGAGAGAGAGAGAGAGAATGTGTGACCTAGAGTGAGCTGTTGGCTTTGTGCTTGCTATGAACATTCAAGGGCTTCTTACTGCACTAGATTTCACAAATATGATCCTTGACTAAGTAAGATCAAATTTCTATAGCCCACACTGCACAAAAAACACCAAAATAACCACACAAATCAAATCCAAGACGAGAAATATGCATACTATCAAGTGTCCATTGGGGCATCAAACACGCTCCAATTTCAGAAATATTTCACTTATGAGCTCCACATACTGGGAAAAATCTAGCCATGTAATCATAGTCCAAAAAGGGGGTGGAAGATGGATCATGATTCATGTTTTTCCACCGATTTTTGGGCAGATGGCTTCTCTCAATAGTGCCTGCAAGTTGGTGTGATCACATATCAAAAATAATTTCCAACATGGTTCACAATCTATGTACCATATAGTTCTAGAAGGATGCGAATTTTGGATCCACAATTGGGCATCAGTTATTAGGAGATATCACCCTTAAAATTTGAATTAAAATGGATATATATCAACCCCAAAACCTTGGCAAATTGGAAAATCAATGTGCAAATGGTCATTTTGACCCATGTGATGCAAAAATGATCCAAAATCCAAAATGTGATGACCAATAGCCTACGTAACATATTAGGAGCATTCCCACCAAAATTGGTTACATTTGGCCACCAAACATAGATTGCGATCCATGTACCTAAAGAGCAATTTTGGAAAAATTTGGGCAGACAATGTTTGTACATGTTAATTATGGGAGGATATGGCAAGTTCTCAAGGTTTTATGAAAAAAAATGGGTTAAATTTTAGTGTTGAGTAGTTTCAGAGTGCCAAGTGCTAATGTCAAAGTGTCTTGCAAAACTGGTAGAATGAAAGGAGAGTATGTTCAAATGTGTCGCAATGGAGTGCAAAAGTGCCTAACAAAGGGACAAAAGTTACCAGCAGGACTAGGATGGTTAAACAAGTTCCAAATGCTTTGAAAGATGACTATCAACTGGTCTTATGGATGAACTTCAACTACCAATCAACAAAACTTCAATACTCAAATCAGTTTAGCCATAAGATTCAAACAAAAATGGCATCAAAAAACTAATATGGAAAAGTGGAAATTGTGTAAACTTAGGGAGAACATATCCAAATTTGAAAAGATTTCACTAGTGTGCTAAAATAGGCTATAAGGACATGGTTGCCAAGTTTCACCCCAAAATGTGACCAAACATGGATCTCGATCCATGTACCTTTTCCACTTTTCTAAGTCAAATCCTAACCACTAGATCCTGGTCTCCAAATAACTCCTAACCCTAAAGTATCAAGACATTTGGACATCAAAATCCTAGAAAAAGTACCAAGATTATCTAAGTCTACAGAAAATTTCCAAAATTTGACTTAAATCCCAAACTAGTAATCCAAATCACAAATATTTTGAACCATAGCATCACCATAGCATACTCTATGAGATGGTGTAAGCACAATTTCCAAATGTGTTCCAATGTGGATCACAATCCATGTACCTCAAACCCAAAATTGACTATAAGCACATGACCTAGTGCCCATAGTTGTCCTAGTTGCATTGTGAAGTTTGGTCAAATTTGGAGTTGTTTCGATCAAGTTATGCTCATTTTTCATTTTATGGTCAATTTTGCATTTATTTTAAACTTTCTCAACAACTTTTTGATCAGTTTCTAGAGATAAATATTTGATTTTTTTATAGCAAAAATGACTCTACAAAAAGCTCAGCAGGAGTGGAAAGTTGCTCCGTATGAAGTGGTGAACATATCTTCAAATATCATGGATGAAGAGATGGCAAAGATCCTTGCAAATGTATTCATAGGAAAATTTCAAAAAGTTGATGGAACCAAGGTCAAAAAACCATCTTTCCAAGAGAGTTATGGACACTCCACCAACAAAGAGAAGTAATAGAGGGTCAAGATGCTTACAACTTCTTAAGGTTTCCACCATGAGGGATAGATTTCTAGAGAGCACACAAATTCATGAGCTCCATACAATACAACAGAGAGCCAACACTAATTGACAAAGATAGTGCTATGTCAAAGTGCAGATTTATTGATGAGCTTATCAACCAATCCCTCCATCTCCCCACTAGCAACCACAATTTTCTTCACAAGACCAAGGCCATTGATAATGACAAAGCCTTTATCAAGAAACAAAGCCATAAATTCACCTACAAAGATTTAATCTACTTAGAGATTGCGTTGCCACTATGACTAATCTCACAACATCTCAAAGTAGAGAAGCCACCATTCTACACTGAGCCAAACCTACACATTGTGGCGGTTATGGCTATGGGGTTAGCAGAAAGAAGAGTAAGCATATGCAACTTGGGGACCTACATACTCAAGAACTTGGTAGAAGCTAATCTCAAGGGCAATGAAAGGAATAAAACCTACATGAATGCGTGGCCAGTACTCACAAGGATAGCCTATCAAGCCTTGGGGATGATGGACCTGATGCCAACAACTGAATCTCAGTTGGATTTACTACATAAAGCCAAGCATATTGTCCGCTCTGTGGGTAGATCCTCTACCACACCGGCAAAGAGAAGAACTAGAGGGAAAAGTCCAAGGTCCTTGACACCTGGTAGCAAGGCCACCGAGTTTGATTTTGAACTTAACGAAGAGATCAAGCCAAAAAGTTGCGATACTTCTTAAAAATATCAATCCACTGATGAAGAATTCGATATTACAATCCCATTGATCAGCAAAAGGCCCCAACCAACTGAAGAGATCCCCATGACACAAGTCCAGAGATCTATGGAGGAAGCTCAGTAAGGAACAACTAGCAAAGCTAGCCACAAAAAAGAAGAAGGTAGAAGAAGTTGCCTCGGAGGATGATGACAAGGATGATGTCGAGCTCAACAAAAAGCTCGAAAAGATCAAAGTCAAGCAACTAGAGAAGATAAGCTACATTGAAGCAAGAAAGCCAAGGAAGAAGCCGACTTTGCTGGATCCTTTTGACAACACATACACGGTGTCCTAAAGCAAAAAGATAAACAAAGGGAGGAATAAGATTCCAAGTGGCAAAAGACCCACAATTTCGAATTCATAATGGATTCACCAAAAAGTCAATAGTCCATACATGAAGATTTGCCAAAATATGGAGCTACCAATGAGCAATAGCAAGAGACAGAGATAGAGATAGAACAACAACATATCTCCCAAAAACCAACCATACCTCCTCCTACTATTCAGGAGAAAGAAGAAGCTAAAGATCAAGAGGACAAAAAGGACTCCGAAGAAAATTTAGAAGACAAGAAAACGAAGCAAAAAGAAACTGCTAAAACATGTAAAGACAAGAAAGAAGTGGAACAAGAGCAACTAAGAGACCACCTAAAGAAAGTGGAGGAGAAGAAAGACACGGTGTAAAGAACCTCTTGACAACCAGCTACGCAAATAGGGGACAAATCCCACCAATTTCAAGAGAAACGGCTAAGGAAGCTGACGACCTCACGAGGTTGAGCTAGAGGATAATTTAGAAATGATATGTCTCCAATCCTAGTCCCAGAGAGGAGTTTCATAGTTGAGGAAATTGGATAGTAGGGATGTAAAAGCCGAAGCTGATCCAGCAGTAAGAGCAATTAAGAGGATACACTAGCAAATAGAGCACTTCAAAGAGGATAAAGAGGATCTTTGAGCTACCATAGAACATGAAAATCAAGATGTATCAAGACTCTTTCAAGACCTCCAAAAGAAAATTGAAGTAAGCAGTGAGCTTCAAGATGGGCAGCAAGCCTTTAAAGAAACACTGGCAAGAGAACATTAGAAATACACAAAGTTGTGTGACTCTTATGATGTCGTCAAACATACATTGTGAACCCTCATATCCATGCAAGATTTACCCGCTCTTGTGTCAACCTCTCAGACTCCTATTGCCATAATACAGGAGATTAAAGCACTAAAGGTGGAATTAGTAAATGAAAAATATCAAAAGCAGATGATGGTAGCAGGGCAAATGGCGACACTGACACAAAAAGTCCAAGAGATCAAGGAGTTGCAAGAGCAACTAGCAAAAGATTAAGCAGATCTCGCTAGTCAAGTAGAAAAGAATTCTTAGGAATTGCAAAGCAAAGATTTGGAAATCAGTGCCCTGCAAGCAAAGGCTGTAGTATTGGCCCAGCAAACCGCCCCACCGGTAGTAGAGTTTCAAAGAATAGGCATAGGCCTACCCCCCTTGGACCTACCAAGCACATCTATAGTAGGTGGACTGCATGTGACTTTGAATAATATATTGAACAATTAGATGCTAGAGAGGAGCTCAAGAAGTGGATCAAGGACATCCCTGACCACTCACACAAAGATTTTATGGTCTATGAGATCAAGGTGCTAGAGTCAATGGCCCTCTTAATGATAAAATCAGATGAAGTGGTCAAGAACTTTGGCCACAAGATGATTCCACTATCATTGATGAATCAAAAAGCCCCCCTTTGGAAGAACAATCTCCTACCTTCTTTAGAGCCAAATGCAAAGGGGGATTATGAAGATGTACCCATCACTGCTACAAATCAGGTGCTTTTGATCTTGGAAAGTCAACGCTTCCTATTTTAATCCATTATTGGAAGGATGATTACAAAACTTTGTTAAGGAGTAATGTCATGCTTCATATTACATGAGGTGTCCATTGGAATCAAATAGAAGTATAGGCTAAGGGGACCACAAGTAGACTTTTGCTCCTAGAAAGATACCTTATTTTGGTTATTTTTTTACACATGGTTCCCATCCAAATTGTAAAGCATATTGAAAATAAGGGTTGTAGCTAATAAGCTGAATTTTTTGCTGCTATTTTAAGTTTTTTTTTTTGAGCCACGGTTGAGGAGATATGGTCAAAATGGTGAACCCTAGTCTGCCCACATCATGCAAGGACAAACCATTTCAGACTTTTCCAGGTCTCTTGCACATTGGCTCCTCTCTTTCTTGTGTAACCCTTGGGGATTACCTTCACCTATAAAAGGTAACCTCTTGTTTCTTGAAAACCATTCATTAGAAAGTGAGATAATTAATGTCTAATTTTACTTATCCATAAACATAAGCATAAGCCTACACTTGCTCCTTGCGAAAGACTACCAATCTTGTAAGCAATCCTTGGAAGATCAACTCTAATCAAAGAAGGACTTGAACTTGGTGCATCAAGGCTTGAAGTCATCCATCTTCTTCTCTCTCCATTAAAAATTGTGAATAACTCCCCAAGGGTTTGTCAAGTAAGATGTGTTTTACTTTGAGGTTTTGTTGGTTTCTTGTTGTTTTCTTTTTCATTTCTAATCCAACCTATATCTCTAGCTTTATCTCCTTCTCTAACCAAATCTATCCCTCTCTCCCTTACATTATTTCTTAATCTATCTCTCCAACTATCTTGCTCCATAATCACCTATCTATCTCTACATAATCCTCTACCTCTATCTTTAGCTATTGTCCATAACCAAAACCTATTCTATATGCTTATATTATCTTAAATGAATAACCCACACGATGCCAAGTTCCCCCCTTTCCTAATGTGCAATCTCTTAGGTTTAATGTGTGTTTAAGTCAAAAAATTCACTTATAATAAAGAATTGTATTTCTTTTTGGAACTGACTACAAGAAATTCTTCTCTCACCACAACCCATTATTCTACCACTCCGAGATTATTCTAACTCTTCGATGTGCACGTATTTATTTTTCTCTAGAGGGTGAGTCTTGCTTGATTATGAACCATGAAGACTTATATACACAACTCATTCCAATCGCTAGGCAAAATGTATACATCATTGTGAATACAGAATTATAGTTTTAAAGAACAATGCGGGGTTTCTTTGGAAAACAAAGATTAGCTGCTATAAATGCATCAGCAAATCCTTTTATCCTACCCTTGATTAGATATGATCAAAGCTTGGATGTTTCCATCTTTGTCTTATTTTGAGAGTTCTATGTGTACATAAGAGGGTGAGAAGAGTCTTCTATGGTTTCACTTTAAGTATTCACCACCAAATACCACACTTCGTGGAGTGAATCTTTTGGTACCTCCTCACAAGATGTCACATCTAGAGGTCTGGTACCTTCCTGGCAATCATGCCAACTTCTCGACAACACAAGGTATATCATGGAATCTAGAGACTAAAGTTCTAAACAATTTATACCAATGGGCATGTACACAAGGATTATGTTTTTACCCTCACACTACATGCAAACCTTAGAAGAGGCATTCATGACGGGGTTCTTTGAAATGGATTCTAATATCTTCCTAGCCGTTGTGAGCGGTATGAAAATACACACAGCGCCTCTATAACGACCCGACACACACTCTTGGGAAGATACACACACACACTATGGGGCACCACTCGGCTTAGACAACACACCTGGCCGAGACAGGGAACACACCTCTGGAGTGAGAGGAGAGAGACTATCCACTTGCCCACTCCACACAGACACACAGACACACACACACACACACACACACACACACCCAAAAAACTCAGCTCAAAAGAGGAGATTTTCTGATGTTTAGATACAATTGAGCTTGGGCCAACACCAATGGGGCAAATAGCTCACACAATATGGGTAAAATAAGCCAGATACAATCACAAACTAGAGCAGAAACTTCGCTCATAGGAGAAACTTACACAGAAAAACAGCAGGAAAAGAGTGAGGAATTTGGCAAAATGGACAGCGCCATCGCGTCCGGAACGGCCCAAAACCCCAGTCTACAATGTCAAAGTGCTCAAATCCGACCTCGGATGAGCAGTTTACGACCAAAACAGGCTCTAAAATGAGCAAAAACACACCTGCGGCTGTTCCTCCTCTTTTCTCCACATTTTTTCTGGTCTTCTATCTCTTTTTTTCAGTTCCCACACTTAGCTTTATTAGTTGGGCACCCTTGGCCTTTTAGATGACCTCAAACGGACCCCGAACAGGCCAAAAACTGACCTCGCAGTGCATAGTTGTCACCTTTTTGCATCATTCGCACACCTGGCACTCAGCTTTTTTCCAATAATGCATCTCGCCACCACGTGAAGTGGCCCCAAAAAGTGGTCCTAATGATGACCTTTCTGCATAACTCTCACCAGAAAACACCCACGTTGTGTCCGTCCTCATCCGCGTGCAAATATTGACCTCGTTCGCCCTCCTGACGCCACTAGATGCCATCTGACGCACCTGCTGACCTCACGTCGTCGGCCCGCGGATAGCTTCCTCGAGAAGTTTTATGCGCTACCAACTCCTCCTTATTGTAGAAAAACATACTGGTACTGGTGATAGTGAAAATCGATGCACTATGTACATGCTGTCCTACCTATACACACGTGGGCCCCACGTAACCACTTGGCTTTGGAAATTGGGCAATCCTTTATTCGATGCACCATGCATGTGTATGTACATATGCACAATCCCTTGCTCCAAAAAACTCCTGACATAATTTGCCCATCCCCTAGCCTGCTAGATCATTCATGATCAGCAGCAGCAAAGAGAGATATGAGACTCGCCGCATCACAGATCTCCTCATCCTTCACCAACATTGCTTGCTCCACAGACAGCTCATCTTGCTCCACCATCATCAATCTAACATGATACAATTTGAGACGCAATCCATTTACCCTTGACTTATGTAGAACACCATCCAGGTAGCCAGCTGATATGTGCCATTTGGAAAACACTCCACTACCTTGAAAGAGCCTTCCCACTTAATTTGAAACTTCTTTTGGAAGGTGTTGTCCAACTTACTGTTGTAGCGCAAAACCAAGTCATGTTTCTTGATACCCTTACTTTTGACCTTTTCATTTATCTTTGCCAAAGCCTTATCCTGCATCTGCCCATAATGCTCCAATGCGCTCATCCTATCCAACTGGACCTCTTGTAACTGCAAGAGCCTCTCTTTGAATGCATCACTAGGCGGCCCAAGCAACTTCTCTAACATCTTGACCGCAGGCAACTCTACCTCCACAGGCAATAGTGCTTCCTTTCCATACACCAAATGAAATGGAGTAAACCCTGTACCTGTTTTCACCGACGTACGGTAAGCCCATAATGCACTAGGCAATTCCAAATCCCAATTCTTTCCTTGGTGCTCTGTCACTTTCGAAAGAATCTGTACCAACTCACCATTGAATCTTTCATTTAAGCCATTACACTGTGGATAATAAGGAGTGGTATGCTGGTGCCTAATCTTCATCTTTGTGCATAAGAAGTCTAGCAGTTTAGCTCTAAATCCTGGCCCCTTATCTGAAAGTAGCTGTAATGGCACCCCAAACTTGCAACATATTTCATCATACACAAATTTTGCCACATCCTTTGCAGTGATCTGTTTTACTGCTATAGCCTCTGCCCATCTAGAGGGATAGTCCACTGCCGTCAAGATATAGCTTTTGCCCCTGCTTGTGATAGGTAACGGGCCTATTGCATCAATCCCCCACTTTTCAAACACATCAAACGCCATAATGGTTTTTCGTAGCTCTGGCTTCAACACTCTCTTCCCAAGTGCTTGACACCTATTGCAAGACCTACACCAATGGTGAACATCCTTGTGCAAACTAGGCCATACATACCCCTCTTGCAAAATCTTATGCAAGGTGATCTTTAGAGCAAAATGGCCACCACATGCGCCTTCATGATTCTCTTCCAACACTCTGTAAAGCTCCTCCCGCCAAGGTACACGTCTCAACACGAGATCAACCCCTTTCATGTATAAGACATCACCAATCAATTTGTACCTGTATGCTCTACGCACAAAGCTATACTTCTTAGACTTCTGAATCTCCTTTGGAATGATTCCTGTTAGCAAAAACTCCTCTTCTTGAGCCAAACTTTCCTGGCCATGATAAAGAGGTAAATTGGTCCTCAACACGAATAGCTCCCCAATCATGCCTTGAGCTGCTTCATGTGCCTCTCCATTTAGAGCACGTTCAATGTGTCTGATGCTCCATGCTTCAAACCTTTTTAACAGGCCTTTAATTCTAAAGCACATTTCCTTCAATGAGGTGTTCTTGCTCTTCCACACACCCAGCACTTGCTTCACCACTAACAAGGCATCACCTTTTATGCTCAACCTTCGAACCCAATGCTTCAAACAAATGTGTAATCCGGCTTCCAATGTAGCATATTCAGCCTCATTGTTACTATGCGCATCCAATTTGAACCCTCTCTTGCATACTAGCTTCCCCTCTGGATCATAAAGTGCTATACCCCCTGAAGCTGCATCGTGGCTCTTTCTATATGAACCATCAAAGAACAACACATGTGCATTGCTGATCTGTGGCACTTCTTCAACTACCTTTCTCACCACCTCTTCCTTAACAATAAGGGGATTCTCCTTGTAGGTCAACAAATCAGCTAGGGTAGCCCTTGTACTATCTTCCACTAGAAAAGAGAACTCAAACTCTTGCAGCTCAATTACCCATTTCTTCACCACATTTGACATGTAAGTACCGTTAATTAACTGTGGCAAAAAGGCATAACTCGTCAAGAAAACAAAAGGCTGTGGTAGCAAGTAATGACGAAATCGTCGACAAGCAAATATTACGCTGGCCATCACTAGCTCTACTTCCGATAACTTTCTCTCCGCTACCAACTTCACTCGGCTTGCACAATACACTGGCCTCGTATAATGGCTGCCCTTCCCCTTTTGCAATAGCATGGCTCCAATGGAATCATCCCCTACTGATGGATTTACATAAAAAACTTTCTCCCAATCAGGAGCTTGCATGGCTGACAACCCCCCTAACACCTTTTCACCTCTTGAAACACTTCTTCACACTTGTCATCCCATTGCAATGGATCATGCTTTGCCACTTGCTGTAATGGATAAAGAAGCTGTGAAGACAATGGAATAAACCGTGCCATGTACTTCACTTTGTGTATAAAGGTTGCCAATTGCTTCGTACTCATAGGTGATGGAAGAAGAATAATAGACTTCACCTTATCTAGATCAGCCTCAATGCCATTTTCTGACACCATATGGCCCAATAACTTCAGCCTTGGCTGTGCTAGATGACATTTCTTTGGATTTAGTTGTCCTCCACATTCATCATATCGAGCCAATACCATCTGCAGCTTCTCATGGTGATCAGCCCTACTGCTATAGACACAGAAGTCATCCATAAAATCTTTAACACAGCTACCAATGAATGGTTCCAACACCCAATTTGCTCTCTCTTGATAGAAGGAAGGTCCATTTGACAACCCAAATGGCAATACTGTGTAGCAATAGCAGCCCCATGGCGTAATAAAAGTGGTCTTTGTGCGGTCTTTAAGAGCAATATTCAATTGAAAATAGCCTGAAAAACCATCACACACATTGTACCTCTCATAACCTGCCACTGAATCCAAGATCTGATCGATGAATGGAAGAGGATATGGGTTCTTCTTAGTGGCTGCGTTTAAGGGCTTAAAATCTACACAAATCCTCCACTTCCGATCCTTCTTTGGACTGACTACTACTGGACTCACCCATTCTGTGGTCTCCACAGGGACTATGAACCCTGCCTTCAACAACTTGTCCACCTCTTCTCGCAAGGCTTCCATTTGCTCTTGACCCATCCTTCTTAGCCTTTGTTGCACTGGCTTAGCACCTTCTTTCATCTCTATATGCATCTCTTCGCCCTTGAACCCTTTGATCTCTTCATATGAAGTAATGAACAAATCAGGAAAACTAGCCAGCATGTGCAAATATATATCCTTCTCCATAGCTGAGAGGTCTCTACTAATCATTTGTGTCATTAATTCCTGATTCTTTGACAACTCAACCTTGGTTTGCATCAGCCCTTCAATCACTTCATAAGGCCCTTCACTTTCATCTTCAACTTCATTCGCAAATGCGACTAAACCACACTCCTGGATTTCTTTATCCATCAAAAGAAATGCAACATCAGCATCCTTATCACTGCTGGTAGTGCTATCACTGTCCTCATCTGTCACCGTGGAAGAGTCTTCATTACTAGACTCATCCTCATCTTCATAAAGCTCCTCTAATCGTTTCCTTGTGTCCATATTATATAGCTTCTTGGTACCTGTCTTTCCATAGAGGCTAATCGTACCATGTCGCCAATCTTGAACAGCTCCCACTGCACGTAACCATGGTCTGCCCAGTATAATAGGATATGCTCCCAACCCTGCTGGCATCACATGAAAATCAACCACTGACTTTGCATCATATGCCTCCACTTCTAAGCTCTTTACAACACCCAAGCATTTTACTTTTTGATGGTTTGCCAATCTGATCCGAAAACCTGACACCCCAGCCACTGTGAGACCCATCTTCTCAACGCATGAGTGTGTTATGACGCATATTTGGGCTCCGCCATCCACATAACCTTGTCCCAAATTTTTCCTTTTATGCCACACATCTACTATTGGACAAATGTCTGGTAGCTCATCCATTGCCAACACCTTTACTGAACCTCTCTCTGGCTCTTTCTCCATTGGGTTAACCATCCTCTTCCACTGTCGCTTTAGCTTAGGCACCATCTGTATAAGCTGCCCAAAAGTAACATCTGCCTTCCTGCTCGTCAGATCCTCCTTCAAGTCATAGCTTAATTGCCCATCCCCTAGTGGAAAATCTGAAACATGAAACTTTCGACGAGCTCTCCTTTTCCTCTTGGCCTTGACATCCTCGCCTTCATGGCTCTTTCCTTTCTTCTTACTAGGACCTGGGGCACTTCTTCCTTCCTTATCCTCTGTGGTCCTCTTTCCAATAGGCATCACTAATGTATCCTCTAGCTTTGATGCCTTCTCCAAGGTGACTACACTTAGCACTTTTGTCTTTCCCTTTTCCTCCTGGGTCAGTCCACTGGTTCCTTTGTCTCCCTTAATTTCGATGCCATAATCATTTGACCTAGTTAGCACCTGTCTTGGCAATGGATACATGTCTCCCCCCATCCTTGGTGGCTTATCACATTGCGGGCTGATGTGACCCAACTCTCCACAATTATAACATGTGGGCGTCTGCCTCCAAAACCTACCATTGCTTTGTCCAACACCATTCTTAGGCCTTTCTTCACCTCCTGGCTGATTTGCAAACCTCCCTCGACCTCGATTATTTCCCACTTGACCTAGCATGTTTAGGCTGAGATTCTTCATCAAATCTACCATTTGCCTCATGTCTTGCCTTAGCCCATCATCTTGCACTGCTGTAGTGACCACTTTTGGCATAACCTGAGTAGTAACAGGAACCACTGGTTCATGATGAACCCCTGACATGCGCCCTTGTAAAGACTCTATAGGCTGAAATTCAGACCTCATTGGCAAAGACTCCACCCCTAACTGGCTCATTTTCCTCAACTTCCACTCTTTGTTCCTTGCTACCTCTAGTGCATCCTCATATGTCCTAGGCTTCTTTAGCTCCACTCTCCAACGTATATTCTCCCAAAGACCAGCCAAGAACCTGTCCTTCTTCATCATGTCAGGCGGGGGTACCTGTGGTGCTAAAGCCTTGCACATTCGCTCCCATGCCAATGAAAACTTACGTATGTACGCATCTACTGGCTCACCTTCCTTTTGCACCAAAGCCTGTACTTCTTGCCACACTTTGTCAGGATCTTCTATCTTCACAAACTCCACTTCCAACCCATGTCGTAGATTGTCCCAACTCAACCTTATAGGTGGATCAGCCACACGCAACTCCTCTTCAAATGCTTTAGACCAAACTCGTGCATCACTCTTCAAACAAATTTGGAGAAGGCGTAACATTTGCGTAGGGTCATGAATGTGGTTGCTAATGCAGGCAACCTCCATCTTTTCCAAAAATTCTTCCACATCTTCATCACTTCTTCCATGAAACTCCGGATAAGAGAAAGCCATGGCTACCCAAGTTACAATGCTTTGAGAACCCCTTCGAACACACGTGCAAGAACCCAAAACTTTTCACTACCCAATCCCCAGAAACTTCAATGGAGCTTAGCTTTAGATAAGGACAAACACATGCACATCAAATGAGTTTTCATAGTTAATCATCGGAATGACAACAGGCAAAGGACATTCCAGGATCTCTCTCAATCTTCTTGGCCCAAACATAAAGACTATGCGCTGCTGGAAAAAGATCTTCCTGGACACATGAACATTAATCTGAATTCTTTGAGTTAAATGAAAAGGAGTGAACTGAGGGCCATTTTGATCATCCATTAAAGCCAACCATGAAGCTCCCAAGAAGGCACACCTGACTCAACCTCTGATTTTGCCAAAATTTCAGCAGCATAACAGCATAAATGGCTCAAAATACCAAAAAACCAGCCATCATAACTTGGGAAAATTTCGACAGAGTTTCCCCAGAAGTAGAGCAGTAGGAACCCAAAATATAGACTGTCTATGTATGCATAAACTGTCAACAATAGAACCCGAGCATCAAGTAGGACTCACTAGTACGTAGCCTATGGCGAGGTCACAAAAAGGGTGCTCCAGCTACCTGTATCACCGAAAGGATCTCCACATTTGAGAATCCCCCAGCTCAATAAAAACCTCACGCTATCGACCCTCAAACGAAGGCTAATGCAAATCGCATATAGTCAAGTCTCAGAAATGACTATCTTCTAGACCAAGTCTCAGAAATGGCTGGGACTGCCAAATACAACCAAGTATGGCTCCACAAATGCGTACAATGGTAGTTTCCACAAGTAACGTACAATCCAACAGACAATGCGCTCAAATAGGCGCCAAGTGATGCATTCCCACAACAACTGCAAGTGACATCACTGCTAGTATATCACTGTACTCCAGCTACCTGTACCTGTGTGAATCACCTGTACCTGTACCTGTCCCTGTAACCTGTAACCTATAACCTGTAACCTGCAACCTGCAACCTGCAACCTGCAACCTGCAACCTGCAACCTGCAACCTGTATCCCGAAGCTCGAAGCTCGAAGCTCGAAGCAGAAGGTACTCGAAGAAGATCCTCCGTGGGGGCGCCAAAAGAATGTGAGCGGGATGAAAACACACACAGCGCCTCTATAACGACCCAACACACACTCTTGGGAAGATACACACACACACTATGGGGCACCACTCGGCTTAGACAACACACCTGCCCGAGACAGGGAACACACCTCTGGAGTGAGAGGAGAGAGACTATCCACTTGCCCACTCCACACAGACACACACACACACACACACACACCCAAAAAACTCAGCTCAAAAGAGGAGAATTTCTGATGTTTAGATACAATTGAGCTTGGGCCAACACCAATGGGGCAAATAGCTCACACAATATGGGTAAAATAAGCCAGATACAATCACAAACTAGAGCAGAAACTTCGCTCATAGGAGAAACTTACACAGAAAAACAGCAGGAAAAGAGTGAGGAATTTGGAAAAATGGACAGTGCCATCGCGATCGGAACGGCCCAAAACCCCAGTCTACAATGTCAAAGTGCTCAAATCCGACCTCGGATGAGCAGTTTACGGCCAAAACAGGCTCCAAAATGAGCAAAAACACACCTGCGGCTGTTCCTCCTCTCTTCTCCACGTTTTTTCTGGTCTTCTCTCTCTTTTTTTCAGTTCCCACACTTAGCTTTATTAGTTGGGCACCCTTGGCCTTTTAGATGACCTCAAACGGACCCCGAACAGGCCAAAAACTGACCTCGCAGTGCATAGTTGTCACCTTTTTGCATCATTCGCACACCTGGCACTCAGCTTTTTTCCAATAATGCATCTCGCCACCACGTGAAGTGGCCCCAAAAAGTGGTCCTATGATGACCTTTCTGCATAACTCTCACCAGAAAACACCCACGTTGTGTCCGTCCTCATCCGCGTGCAAATATTGACCTCGTTCGCCCTCCTGACGCCACTAGATGCCATCTGACGCACCTGCTGACCTCACGTCGTCGGCCCGCGGATAGCTTCCTCGAGAAGTTTTATGCGCTACCAACTCCTCCTTATTGTAGAAAAAACATACTGGTACTGGTGATAGTGAAAATCGATGCACTATGTACATGTTGTCCTACCTGTACACACGTGGGCCCCACGTAACCACTTGGCTTTGGAAATTGGGCAATCCTTTATTCGATGCACCATGCATGTGTATGTACATATGCATAATCCCTTGCTCCAAAAAACTCCTGACACCGTCTCTAATCCATCACAAAGCAATGATTTTGACGTAATCATATTATTTTTTCCAAAAAGCTTTGTATAAAAGAGAAGTCATGATTATTGAGCCACATTTTGTACACCCTGAGTTGTAATTCTTTTATTATGAACCCACAGCCTTGTAAGTTGGCCATTGGCCAAATGAGAAGCCCTAGGTATAAGGTTCAAAATTTCTAGTTTGAAAAAACGATTGTAACATTATCAAAAGTTTTGAAGAGCTCTGTACTTTTATGACTGAGAGCGGCAACACAGGAGCACCTTGTTATCAAATTTTCTCAGTCTCTAATAATAAAAATTCAATTCTAAAAAGTGAATTGTGTTCCTTGTCTCTTGTTCTATCATTTAAGTATAATCATTATCTCTTTGTTGTGGTTTGTGACTACCTATTAGTGAGCTAAATCTGCAATTTTGAGTGAAAAAATGGTTTTTTTTTCACATTTGACCATAGGAGAGTGATCCTAGACCATTGGACGACCTTTTTGGATAGTTTTGTTGCAATTTTTAGGTTCAAGACCATGATGGATTGGGAGTTTGGTACCTTGTCAAAGACGACCGTTAGACTTTGTAGCATAGTGCCCCTAGGCCTATTATATCTCTTCCTAAGGTTTCGTTACATTTTGAGTTCTTTTGGTTGATAAAATGGTATGATGACCTAGAGTAGTGTAACATTTAATGGCCTAATAACTTATGTGTAGCGGAAATTAGCATGAACATAGTGGGCATTTCATTAGAGTAGATTCCTAATGAGAATTACAAGAGTGCTTGGGTGGAGAGAGCAACAAAAAGCATAACACCTAGTTAGATAGCATCGACAATACTTTCAAAAGAGAGAGCAATTAAGCTATTGACAACAGTTGAGGACCGGATTTTCATGGAGCCGGTCCCCCCTCCAAAAGGCGTTGTATTATGGTTTCTCCCATCAAGAGAGACATTGTACAATACAATTCTTTGTGTTCCTTCAAGACTAGCTAGTGCAATGCAGATGGAAACTTCATGCACTAAGCAAAACACTTAACAAACACAACTTGAATTATCCCCATTCTCAGACCCAAGACCTCACACACCTTCGAAGATGGTGAGAGCTAGCAGGGTATGAGAGTAGATTGAGAGGAAGAAGGAGTATCTTACGAGAAAGATGTACATCTCCTCACATAATCACTCATATGTAGCATAGCTTAGCTTAGTAATTAGCTTGGTAGAGGAGATGAGCATGCATTGAAGCTTGGCTCTTGGTTGGATTTGCATCCACATGCCAAGAGAGTGTTGATGTAGGCTTCTATCTCACAAGCTTGGAGTAGGTGATGAGTTCTCCATTAAAGCTTGGGAAGAGATAGTCTTCTCTTTCTTCACACATGAGCTTGTGTGAGTGTGTGTGTGTGTGTGATACTGCCTTGCAAAAATCAGCCCCCTCTCTCTCTTGGGCGAGCCCTCTTGCTAAATTCTCTTCCTGAAGCCTCATTGGCCCTCCCCAAGTCAAGCCAATTACAATTAAGCAGCATAAGTGATAGCCTTCTGACATGTGTCCCCCTTTCCCCTTTTGTGAGAGCTTTAGGTAATTAAATAATTAAACTAAACTCTCATTGGACCCCTTTGCCTCCTGGCCAATAGGAATCAGGCAAGCCATGGGGCTCCTGAATGCTCATTGGACCCCTTGGGAGACTGCCCAATAGTCTTCTAGGAGACTTAATTCTCATTGGTTTCTTTTATTAAATGTTTTTAAATTAATTAAACTAGATTTACTCTAGCTTAATTTTCATTGGTCCACTTCAAGGGTCATCCAATAGAAATTGGGCACACCTTGTGGGCATCTAGCCTAGGGAGCTGACATGTGTCCCTCATTCCCTTTGTGTAAAGGGAGCCTGTGTGTGTGTGTGTGGCTTTCTTTCTCATCCCCTACCTTTAGGGCTCGCCCCCTCCCATGTAGGGATGTGCAAATACTTTTAGGGCATACACAAAGCATCCAATTTTCCCTAGGGTTGACCTTTGGACACAACCTTTGAATTTTGGAACCTTAGCATTTTGGAAGTCTTAATGGGCTGAACCTTAGGGTCTTTTTAGCCCATTGTTGAACATGGCTCTTTTGCAGATGGCCCCCCCTTTGGATCCCTATTTTACCTCCTTTGGATCCCTACTGTGGTCGGTCTGCTAGCTTAACCAATATTCTAGCTTTTTCTCCCCTGGCCTTCCCCACATTAAATGATCAGTTTAATATGAGAAAATCATTTAGGAGAATTATATATTGATTATTATGACATTACCTCTCTCTTGAAATCATAGTCGTCCTCGACTATGGTGTAGAGAAGATAAAGCATGTTCATGAGTCCTTTTCTTAGCGGGTAGAGGATCCCTATGTTACCCTACGACATCATTCCACAATGGATGACTAGTCCATTTGGCGCTTGAGAGCCTGAGGCTGCCGCAAGCATGTCTGCACATTAGTCCTATCAATCTTCCATAGTAGAGTGACAAGCTCTACTTGGTGTTTGGGAGACGTCGTCTCCGCAAACTTGATCTAAGCATGCATACCACTTCATTTTTGTGCACAAATAAAGAAAAAGAGAGTCTTATAAGACAAAAATTTTGTTCATTTTTAACATTTTGTACACTTGCTTACTCTTGGGAAGCATTGTAAGCATTGACAAGGTTTAGGTTATCCTTTAATTGTATGCCTTGCATCCATCTAGCATCTTCAAAAGGATAATTCTTAAACATAATAAGATATCGTCGGATAGTCTTACCGCCTCTTAGTACCTTGTCTTCATGTCGGAGAATGGACTCGGGCTGCAGCACCTCTTCTTGGTCCTTTTTGCAGACCATAGTACCTTTTTGCTAGTTTAGCATAGTACTTTTGGTGGCCCGTAGGATTCTTGCCCGTCGTGTGCCTTAATCGAGCCTTGTGAAACTTTAACAAGACCCAATCGTTTTCTTTAAAGGCTTGGGCTCTTCTGTGCTTGTCAGCAGTAGCCTTTTGCCTTTGCTGTGAGATAGAGACAGCATCTTTAATCTTTTGAAAAGATTCTTGTAGGTCTCAGCTATACTCATCTGCATCGAAGATCTTCCCATGTACCTTAAGTAGCAAGGGACTTTTTGATCTTCCCTCAATTACCTTGAAAGGTGCTTTTCCTGTGGAAGTATGTACAGTGTTATTGTAAGCATACTCCACTAAGGGTAAGTACTTCTCCCATTGGGATCTTTGATCTACTTCCGTTACATAGGCTTTTAGTAGATCGAGAATTGTTAGGTTAGCTATTTCACTTTGGCCATCCGTTTGTGGATGATAGGCCGAAGAGAAATTTAGCCTTGTCCCTAAATTCTTAAAGAGACCCTTCCAGAAATTACTGGTCATTCTAGGATCTCTATCCGACACTATGGACATTGGCAAGCCATGGTATTTGAAAATTTGTGAAATGAAGAGGGTTGCCATTTGATGGGCTTTGATAGCCTTTTTGACAGGTATAAAATGAGCTTGTTTACTGAACCTGTCTACTATCGTCCATATTCCCGTATTCCCATGAAAGGAGTCCCCAATAAATAGTGCTTCCATGAGTCTAAGGCATGTAGAACTGCAAGGAGTTCCTTTTTGTATATGCCTAGAGCTTGCTCAACAGGGTCGAGCCTTCGGCTCTCATAGCCTATGGCGTGCCCTTCTTGGAGCAAAACAACTCCAAGGCAATCACCACAAGCATCACATTGGACCTCAAATGGTTTTGAGAGATCCGGTAGTGTAAGCACAGGTTGAGAGATAAGCTTTTCTTTAAGCTTTTCAAAAGCATTGTTCTCCTTAGCAGACCATGTACACCTAACAATTTTCTTTGTTAGGTCATGTAATGGTCCCGCAATTTGTGAGAACTTTTCTATGAAGCGTCTATAGTATGCGCACATACCTATAAAGCTTCTTAGTTCATGAAGATTCCTTGGTTTAGGCCATCCTTTTATTACCTCTAACTTGGATGGATCCATTTGGATGCCATCTTGAGAGATAATGTGACCTAAATACTGAATCTCTTGCAAGAAAAATTCACTTTTCTTTCGATTAACAGAAAGTTTATTCTCTCTTAAAACTTGAAATATTACCTGGAGGTGTTGCTTGTGTTCCTCCAATGAATTAGAGTAGATGATAATATCATCAAAGAACACTCCAGTGAAGGTTCGATGAGGCCTGAACAGCTTCTCCATCAAGCGGTTGAATGTGGCTGGTGCATTGGTCAAGCCAAAAGGCATGACAATGTATTCGTAAAGACCAAATGTAGTACGAAATGCGGTCTTTACAATGTCTTGATCAACTATCCTTATTTGATGATAGCCACTTTTTAGGTCAACCCTACTGAAGTAGGTCGATCCTTGTAGCTTATCAAATAGGTCTTCTACCCATGGAACGGGAAACCTATTCTTGATAGTGATCCTATTTAGTACTCTATAGTCGACACACATACGATATGTGCCGTCTTTCTTTTGCACTAATAGCACAGGTGAGCAAAATGGAGATGAGCTTGGCCTAACCATACCCTTCTCAACTAACTCATGCACTTGCCGCATAATCTCCTCTTGTTGAGCTTGAGAAACTCTATAAGGAGGTTTATTAGGCGGTGAACTTCCTGGAAGAAGTTCAATTGCATGGTCATCATTACCTCGTTTAGGAGGTAGCTCACAAGGGATGTCGTCAATAAAAACATCTTGAAACCCCTTGAGAAAATTGGATAACTCTAATTCCTTTTGGTTGCTTTTATTTTCTTTTGCTAAAGCATTAGGTTCATTTTGAGTCTTTAACAAAAATCATGTACACGGAAATAGAGCTCTTTATTGACTTGTTGAAAGCTGGTGTATGTACAATGGGGATGGTGTTACCCATTTCCTTAGCATCTATATACATGTCTTTTTCCCTGAACTTAAAGGAGATTCTCCTTTCAGGAAATTTAACATCGGCAGCCAGGTGGTCAAATCATGGTGCCCCTAGGATTACATCCTCATGCTTGAGAGGAGAGATAAAGAAGTCCTCTTTGTCCACATAGCCTTGGACATGAAGCCTCAATTTCCCAATTAAGTGAGTGACTGAAGCTTCTTGCCCCTTGAAGGAACTGTCTGCGGGTAGGACATCTCCCATCTCGTAGGATTGTATTCCTAGCTTGGTGGCCAACTCTATAGATATAAAATTGTGAGTAGAACCAAGGTCAAAGAGAATAAAAGCATCATGTTCTCTTACCTTTCCCCAAGCATGGCATAGAGGAGATCCTTTGTGGTGAGTTTGGTGAGTCTCCTCCTCTTGGTTTTCAACCAAGGAAGCTCTAGGAGGATCTTGGCGGTTGTTCTTTTGGGGACAAGCGCGGTACGCATGCCCTTGTTCGCCGCACTTGAAACACCGGTTATCCTTACGATAACGCTCAAGCTCTTCAGGAGAGAGTTTATTCTTACCTTTGTAAACTCCCTTCTCTTTAGCTTTGTTGGAGTTTCCCTTAGGAGACTTTTGGACATTGTCCTTCCCCTTAGGCTCATTGGAACTCTTATTTTCCGGGGGCTTATTATTTCTTTTTGCCCCCGTTTGGAAATTGATTCAAGAGCCGACCATAGTGTGGTGTATTACCGTCGATATGGTACGTGGTCTTTGGGAGTTGACATACTCCGCCATTTCTTCGGTTAAGCCCGCACAAAATTGTTGCTTTTTCTCTCCAAAATCCAACTTTTTGAAGACAATGGCTTTGAGTTGTAGGTCCCAAAACTTTTTTACATATTTGTGGATAGATTTATTGGGAGAGAGCTTTAAGATTCGCCATTCGGTGAGTACTTTGTCTTTGGCATCGGTGGCCAAAAACTGCTTCATAATGGAAGCTCTTAAAGCTTTCCATGTTCGTGGAGCTTCACCGTTGGCTCGTAGGCTAGACCACCATTGTTTGGCGGACTTTTGAAAGTGCATAGCTACATGGCATAGCTTAGAGGACTTCGTGAAGCCCTCATCTCCAAACGCCGCATCGAATTGTTGGATAAAGGCCAAGACTTTGTCCGTAGCACCAAAGGTACCATCATAGGTAAGGAAAGAGATGCTCTTCCCATTTCTTCAACTTGGACGAACTCTTCCATGCGGCATAGGATTTCCTATGACCTCTTCTTTTTGATGGTTCAAAGGTTGCACCATCACTTTCTTCAGAAGGTGAAAATTTTGAAGAAGGTGGAGAAGAGGGTGACCTCTTTCTCGCCTTTTTCTTGTCTTGATCTTTGTCGTCTTCACCATAGCTTTCATAAGAGGAAGAGGATGAAGAAGATGGAGAAGAGGGTGTCCTCTTTCTCGCCTTTTTCTTCTCTTGCTTTTTATCATCCCTCTTTGAATTATGGCGTGGAGAAGAGTGTGATGGTCTTCTCCGCTTTGGTGGTGATGGAGAGCGTTTAGCCCACTGTCTTCGTGGAGCCATCTCCGCCGAGGTGGCGGGAGACTCGCTTCTTTCTCGTTCCTTCGGTGGAGGCTCTTGAGTTCTCCTTTGGAAAGGAGATACATCATCAAGAAGTAAATTCTTGAGCCCTTCATAAGGATTCTCTTCTTCTTCCCGAATCGGAGAGAGACCTCTTTTGGTAGTCTCACAAGGAGGCTTCCTAGGTGTTCTCTCGTCATGGTGATGAGCTTGGAGAATCCTGTGAGCACGGAGCTGTCGTTGCACTTCACTTTGGAGAGATGGATTGCCCATGGCTTGTTGAAGCCTAGAAACAAGATAGTTAACAAGCATTGAAGCATCATTAGTAGCTTGCTCATGAGAAAAATCAAAGTTATCAACATTAATTTCACTCTCTTTACTATTGTCAGCCATTCTAACAACTTTTAGGTGTACTTTGGCACTTCAAGCCCTAGTTGCTACTCCTCTTTACCCCTTTAGAAAAAGCACTCAAGCTACTGTACCCGCGGCTCGAATACCATTAATTGCAAGGAATAGAAGAGAGGGTCTTTCAACACCAAAACAGCACCGGCTCATGTCAAGCTTCTCATAGCTCAATAGTGGTTAAGCCGTAGGCAAGCCCCGTAGGACTCCACTATTAAGACCATAGCTCTCGACGGTGATGCCCCGTTAACTGCACGAAGGCAGGCGCACTGCAAGGCTGAAAAATCCCTATTCTACTTACTCACAGGCAATTAATAATACCAACCATTTGTAGCTAGCTTGAGGACCTCCCTTCTTGAGCAAGAAAAGAGAAACCTTGAGCTCTGATACCAATGTAACATTTAATGGCCTAATAACTTATGTGTAGCGGAAATTAGCATGAACATAGTGGGAATTTCATTAGAGTAGATTCCTAATGAGAATTACAAGAGTGCTTGGGTGGAGAGAGCAACAAAAAGCATAACACCTGGTTAGATAGCATCAACAATACTTTCAAAAGAGAGAGCAATTAAGCTATTGACAACAGTTGAGGACCGGATTTTCATGGAGCCGGTCCCCCCTCGAAAAGGCTTTGTATTATGGTTTCTCCCATCAAGAGAGACATTGTACAATACAATTCTTTGTGTTCCTTCAAGACTAGCTAGTGCAATGAAGATGGAAACTTCATGCACTAAGCAAAACACTTAACAAACACAACTTGAATTATCCCCCTTCTCAGACCCAAGACCTCACACACCTTCGAAGATGGTGAGAGCTAGCTGTTGGGGTATAAAGCCCAATGTGATCGCCCAGGTAAGTGGGCGGGCCGCCAGGTATGTACACATATTCTTTTGTAAAAACCTAATAAGAACTCACTATGCTCTACACATTACAGTAGAGTGAGTTCACCATATCGTCGTGCTCTTCTTCTCGCACTCTCTCTCGCGTCGCACTTCTGCTCGTACTCCTTCAACTGGTAACAGAGCTCAGATCGAGGCACGGGGCATCACTGCAGGAGGCTAGAGTCACCAGCTCAGATTGGAGTGAAATTCGATAGGCGAAGACACGGCTCCAAATCTCGTGGGAAAGCCCAAAGGGCTAGGTGTTGTCAGAATTTCATTCTGAGGTCATCTCGGCCACCGTTCGGCTTCGACAAAGGTCTGCGCAGGCCATTTTCGAATACGTGTTTTTTGGTCTGTTTTTGAGTACACCAGAGCCATTTTACAAAGGAGACTCTGCCGAAATTTATGCAGAATCTGAAGCTTTCTTGGTTCATTTGACAGGTTGATATTGGTTCAGAGGTCAGTTTACAGGGGAAAATCTGCCGAACTTTTCCCAAGAAAGTAAACTATTGTGAAGCGTAGCTATGACTGGATCACAGGACACTGCTCTTTACAATATCAAGAAGCTGGATGGAACCAATTTCCCATTGTGGAAGAAGCAGATTTGGCACATGTTGGTACAAAAGAAGCAGATAAAACCTATAAATCTCAAAGGGATAAAACCAGAAGATATGGACGAAGATGAATGGAGCGAAATGGATGAATTGTCACTTTCTACCATTATGCTGACTTTGGCAGAAAGCGTTTACTTCAATGTAGCAGACGAGATGTCGGCTTATCAAGCATGGTTAAAGCTGAGTGATCTTTATGAGAAGCAGAGTGCAGCTTCACAGGTATATTGGCTTAAGAAGCTTGTTGACTTGAAGATGAAAGAAGGGACACCTATGTCCAATCATCTGAATGAATTCAACACAATCTACAGTCAGTTGTCAGCTCAAGGTGTCAAGTTTGATGAACCTGTTGGAGCTATGTTCCTGTTGATCACATTGCCGGAAAGTTGGGACACTTTTCGCACAGCTTTGAGTAATTCTGCACCTCCAGATGGTTTGAACATAGTAGGTGTAGAAGGAAGTCTGCTTACTGAAGAAACCAATAGAAAGACAATGGACACAGGCAAAGGAACAGCCTTAGTTGTCAGGGTAAGGACCAAAGAAAAGTACAAAGGTGGAAAGAGGAATCAGTCTCGTAGCAAGTCCCGCAGTGCTAAAGGCAAGAGTGACATAGAATGCTACCATTGTGGCAAGAAGGGTCACATGAAAAGAGACTGCAGAGAATGGAAAGCAGAAAAAGGTAAAGAGAAAGCTGAAGACCATGGTGAGAAGAACAAGTCCTCAGTGAAGATTCAAGAAATAAATGTGACAAACACTGTTGCAGAGGATGACAGTCTAGTGTCAGGAGACATCTACTTCTTGAAGAATACAATGGACTCAGCTCTTCTTACAGCATCTAATGGAAATGCACTGAGTGACTGGATTATAGAATCGAGGGCATCACTTCATGTGTCTCCAAACAAGGAGTGGTTTACCTCTTATGTGACCACTAAAGATCATGTTCGGCTAGGCAATGGGTAGACATGTGAGATCTTAGGTGTTGGAGATGTTCAATTGAAGTTTCAGAATGGCTCTTCTTTCACACTGAAGAATGTGAGACATGTTCCCGCAATTATAAAGAGCTTGATCAGCATAGGTTTACTTGATGATGCTGGCTACGTCACCACTTTTGGACAGAACATGTGGAAGATATCCAAGGGTTCTATGACACTAGCACATGGAGTAAAGTCTGGAGGACTTTACATGATTTATGTATCAAATGTCTCTAAAAATGTAATCAATGTAACCGAGCAGGCGAACGTTTCTTTGTGGCATAGTCGTTTAGGACATATGTCCAAGAAGGGAATGGAAATCTTTTCTCCTTCTGGTTATTTGCCTGGCTTTTCATTTAATGATTTTGAATTCTGTGAACATTGTCTGTATGGTAAGCAAACACAACAGCCACATAAGCATAGAAGCAGTAGAAGAGATACACAGTTGGCACTTGTTCATAGTGATTTGTGTGGACCTATGCCTAACCTATCTCTAGGGGGAGCTTCTTACTTTATGACATTTATAGATGATTACTCGAGGAAAGTATGGGTTTACTTTCTCAAGCACAAGGATGAAGCATTTAGTGTTTTCAAAACGTTTGTGACACTTGTGGAGAATCAGAGTGGCAAGAAGCTTAAATGCTTACGCACTGACAATGGTGGAGAGTATGTTTCAAAGGCCTTTCAGGACTTTTGTGAGTCAAAAGGTATAAAACGTGAACTTACTGCTCCTTACAATCCTCCTCAAAATGGTGTTGCTGAGAGGATGAATAGGACCATACAAGAGAAGGTCAGAAGTATGTTGTCTAATGCACAGCTGCCAAATGGGTTTTGGGCTGAAGATGTATCAACAGCTGTTCATCTTGTAAATAGATCTCCTAGCAAGGTTTTGCAGAAGGATTCAGTGCCAGAGATGGTATGGTCAGGCAAAATGCCCTCATACAAGCATCTCAGAGTCTTTGGCTGTGAGTCATAGTTCCAAAGGAATTTAGGAACAAACTTGAGCCAAAGAGTAGAAAGTGCATCTTTCTAGGCTATGGTAATTCTGGTGAGATGGGGTACAGACTTTGGGATCCCGAATCCAGAAAGGTTGTCCGCAGCAATGATGTTCACTTTAATGAATCCAAATATCATTCTAAACCAGAGAGGGTTGAGGAGATTAGAAGAGTTGTCTTCCAAGAAGATGGACCTGCACGTGCAAGACAAAATGTCAGGGCTCAAGAGGAGCAAGGACAGGATAGAGTGGAACCACAGGTTGTGGCTGAGCCTGAGCCACCTATTGTGCGTAGATCTGGACGTGTCACGCGACCTCCTGATAGGTTTGTTCCATCTATGAACTATGTCATGTTGACTGATTGCAATGAGCCTTCATGTTACAAGGAAGCAGTGCAAATGAAGGACTCCGGGAATTGGCAATTGGCCATGCAGTCAGAGATGACAGCTCTGCATAAAAACAAGACATGGAAGCTAGTTAAATTACCACAGGGAAAAAAGGCTCTACCTTGTAAATGGGTTTACAGGTATAAGATCACCACTCATGATAGTCAGCCAAAGTACAAAGCAAGGCTTGTTGCCAAGGGCTTTAAGCAAGAACAAGGCATTGACTTTGATGAAGTCTTCTCTCCGATGGTCAAGATGACTACATTGAGATGCTTTCTTGCATTGGTTGCCATATTATATTTGGTGTTGCACCAAATGGATGTCAAGACAGCGTTCTTGCATGGTGATTTAGATGTGGAAATTTACATGCAGCAGCCAGAAGGGTTTGTTGAGAAAGGCAAGGAAGATTGGGTATGCCAGTTGTTAAAGAGTCTTTATGGCTTAAAACAATCACCGAGGGCATGGTACCATAAATTCCACAAGTTTATGCTTTCTCAAGGCTACAAACGTAGTGAGTTCGATCACTGTCTATATACAAAGAAGGCTAAGGATGGTAGTTGGCTGATCCTTATTTTGTATGTGGATGACATGTTGATTGCTGGCAAGCACTTGGAAGAAATTTCAGTTTTGAAGTCAAAGATGGCAAAATCGTTTGACATGAAAGACATGGGTGAGGCAAGTCATATACTTGGTATGCGCATTGAGAGAGACAGATCAAAGAAGTTGATTTGGTTATCTCAAACAGAGTATATTGACAAGGTTTTGCAACGTTTCAATATGGAGAAGGGAAAGGCACTGAGTGTTCCATTGCCACCATATGTGAAACTTAGCAAACAAGATTGTCATGTGTCTGAGGAAGAACAGGCTGAAATGGATAAGATTCCATATGCGTCTACACTGGGTAGTTTGATGTATGCAATGATTGGTACTCGCCCAGACATTGCATTTGCAGTGGGAGTAGTAAGTCGATACATGTCAAACCCAGGCAAGAAACATTGGGAGGCAGTGAAAGGAATATTGAGATACCTGAAAGCTACAAAGAGTATGCGTATATGCTATGGGAGTCAGGAGCTAAGTGTAAAGGGTTTTACAGACTCAGATTATGCAGGTGACTTAGACAACCGAAGGTCTACGTCAGGGTATGTCTTTACATTGGCTGGTGGAGCAGTATCATGGAGTTCTAGATTACAAGATTGTATTACTTAGTCTACTACAGAGGCTGAATATGTTGCAGCATCAGAGGCATGCAAAGAATCAATTTGGCTTAATCGACTAGTAACAGATTTGGGAATCAAAGAAGAGATGCCTGTGTTATATTGTGATAGTCAAAGTGCTATACAATTGGCTCGCAATCCAGTTTATCACTCAAAGACAAAGCATGTGGATGTGAAGTATCATTTCATCAATGAAATGCTCGAGGATAAGCAACTTCAGCTTGTCAAAGTTCACACCACAGAAAATCCTGCTGATCTACTTACAAAAGGACTTCCCTCAGAGAGCTTTGCACATTTTCGCAAGCAGTTAGGTGTAGGGTAGTACATCACTTCTCTACATCTCTTGTATATTAGCTTGTATAGTAGCTTCTCTCACACTTAAAGTACCACATTGGACTTTAAGTGGGAGGTTGTTGGGGTATAAAGCCCAATGTGGTCGCCCAGGTAGTGTGGGCGGGCCGCTAGGTATGTACGCATATTCTTTTGTAAAAACCTAATAAGAACTCACTATGCTCTAAACATTACAGTAGAGCGAGTTCACCATATCGTCGTGCTCTTCTTCTCGCACTCTCTCTCGCGTCGCACTTCCGCTCGTACTCCTTCACTAGCAGGGTATGAGAGTAGATTGAGAGGAAGAAGGAGTATCTTACGAGAAAGATGTACATCTCCTCACATAATCACTCATATGTAGCATAGCTTAGCTTAGTAATTAGCTTGGTAGAGGAGATGAGCATGCATTGAAGCTTGGCTCTTGGTTGGATTTGCATCCACATGCCAAGAGAGTGTTGATGTAGGCTTCTATCTCACAAGCTTGGAGTAGGTGATGAGTTCTCCATTAAAGCTTGGGAAGAGATAGTATTCTCTTTCTTCACACATGAGCTTGTGTGAGTGTGTGTGTGTGATAATGCCTTGCAAAAATCAGCCGCCTCTCTCTCTTGGGCGAGCCCTCTTGCTAAATGCTCTTCCTGAAGCCTCATTGGCTCTCCCAAGGTCAAGCCAATTACAATTAAGCAGCATAAGTGATAGCCTTCTGACATGTGTCCCCCTTTCCCCGTTTGTGAGAGCTTTAGGTAATTAAATAATTAAACTAAACTCTCATTGGACCCCTTTGCCTCCTGGCCAATAGGAATCAGGCAAGCCATGGGGCTCCTGAATGCTCATTGGACCCCTTGGGAGACTGCCCAATAGTCTTCTAGGAGACTTAATTCTCATTGGTTTCTTTTATTAAATGTTTTTAAATTAATTAAACTAGATTTACTCTAGCTTAATTTTCATTGGTCCACTTCAAGGGTCATCCAATAGAAATTGGGCACACCTTGTGGGCATCTAGCCTAGGGAGCTGACATGTGTCCCTCATTCCCTTTGTGTAAAGGGAGCCTGTGTGTGTGTGTGTGGCTTTCTTTCTCATCCCCTACCTTTAGGGCTCGCCCCCTCCCATGTAGGGATGTGCAAATACTTTTAGGGCATACACAAAGCATCCAATTTTCCCTAGGGTTGACCTTTGGACACAACCTTTGAATTTTGGAACCTTAGCATTTTGGAAGTCTTAATGGCTGAACCTTAGGGTCTTTTTAGCCCATTGTTGAACATGGCTCTTTTGCAGATGGCCCCCCCTTTGGATCCCTATTTTCCCTCCTTTGGATCCCTACTGTACCGGTCTGCTAGCTTAACCAATATTCTAGCTTTTTCTCCCCTGGCCTTCCCCACATTAAATGATCAGTTTAATATGAGAAAATCATTTAGGAGAATTAGATATTGATTATTATGACAAGTAGTGAGACAAGACACATGCAAATTTTCCAGAGTAGAGAGTGATAGATTTTCTAGTGCTGGTGATAGCTTAGTTCCATAGGTTCACTTCTTGAGATTGACATCCTCAAAGAGTCTATGTGCTCCATCCGAGTCGCTTCCCTGAGTATTGAGATTATGTTAGTGCCAGATAGGTATGCTATAGACATCGGACGGTGGCAACCCGCTAACACTTGCTCAAGAACCTGTCGGATCTCTACTTACCCAATATTCCTACCCCTAGAGGTGCCTGAACAGAATGCCCTTACAAATAACTTCCCTTGACCATTCCATAGGGTCAAATGAGTCACTTTCAGAAAGAGAGATCAATCTTTATTTCTCAATATTTCATAGTGAACCAGAAGCAGTAGCAAATAGTTGTACTATCTCGAGGGCTTTTCTAAGCATATCTGACTTGTCTTTAAGGAAGAGCACAGAATCGCCTGCAAACAGCTTTCCAAGCAATTGTTTACCTCCAAAAAGTGTCAGACCTTGAATTTTTAAGCAAGGTTAGCAGAGGGTGAGAGCCAATAGCAAAGAGCAGTGGGTAAAGGGGACAACCTTGCTTGATCAATCGCTTGACCTCAAGCATTCCCACTATCATGTTGTTGAAGAGCACCTCAAAGTAGCTTTCCTCCCGCACTATTCCACACATTTTGGGTCCAAAGCCCAAAGCCTTCATGACTGCTACAATGTATGACCATGAGAGTCTATTGTACACCTTATCTAGGTCAAGTTGAAGGAAGATACATTCTTGATTGATGAACACCACATATTCAATGTCAGCCATGGTTTCCAAGATATTATCATAAAAAGAAGTTCCTTTGATGAAACCATGTTGCAGTGGGGGGTGATGACTTTGTTCAAGATTAAAGCCAACCTTAATGCAATCACCTTGGCAATGAGCTTGTACGCCACCGTCATGATGGAGATCGAACACCAATGTTTTAGTAGAGAGTAACACACCAATTTGGGAATAGGTTTGATCAGATTTTTTTTGAGGTTGGCATCCAATTGCCCCTCCAAGAGAGCCCGGATCACTATCTGCACTAGCAAAAATTTAAGATCCTCCCAAAATTCTTTGAAGAATTTGGCTGTAACTTTGTCCCACCTAGGGAACATTTCCTTCCCCACTACCTGCAAGGTAGTCCAACATTTATCAATTGAAATAGGCCTCTCTAGTGCTTTCGATTTAGCTGATAGCAAACCACACTTTATAGTACTAAGTCATTGGGCTTTGGCCTCCTCAATCCCCTGTGAGTATTTTCCAGCTCACCAATAATTTGACTTAGATGGTCTAGCATTTTGGTCTCTCGCTACGTTTCCCTTCCGGTTAGTGATTGATTGTTAATTGAGTAAATGTCAGTTAACAGAAGCTGCTAAAGTCCAAAGACGTACGAATGCACATCGAAGATCAAAGTGAAGAAGCAGTAAAGATTGGAGTTACGCATTTTCCACATTTTCCCAAAATGGTCACGTATTGTAAATTCTCGATTTATTTCAAGCCATTGTAATATTTTAATGTGTTACGGGATCAAGGGGAGTTCCAAGTTATAAAGAATATGTTAGTTAGTGTGCCTAGGTAGCAGATTCAGTAAGTGTTGGAGCCTTAAAGGCCTTGGGTGCCTAAACATTGCATATGTTTACCGTAGGTACATAAGGCACTGTGTAAAAGAAATTAGGGTTCTCAAGCTCATTTGTTGAGAGCACTCTTTGGTGAGATCTCTTGAGGTGTGTGGCTATGGAGTCCTTGAGCTTCTCCTTGCTCATGAGACTTGATTAACACTAATCAATGATTCATTCTATTTCACTATGCCTCTCTTATGCTTTTTATGATTGCCTATGATGCTTAGATTAGCTAGATCGTAACTAATTAGTGATTAATACCTCTCTAATCTTGTGTGATTTCCCTCTTTTTCTTGTGTGTGCATGTAGGTTTGATTGGAGTGTGGTGCTCGATAGATCTATATGTGTGCTTGCAATTAGTGTGTTGCATGATAGGATTAGTGTTGTGTGCGTCTTGCAATCATAAGTGTGTGTGATTGGGCTGATTAGAGGTGAAGAGAAGTGGATGTGGAGATTGCCCTTAATTGTGGCTTAGCTCCTCCATATTAGGCCAAGAAGCTCACCTCGTAGAGTTAACGATTCGTGTTGCCATGATTAGCTCACTAATCGTGTGAGTGTTTCCATGCCCTAGCCAGGTAGCTCATCCCTCCGGATTGATAATTTTGTTGGTCATTGGAGCTATTGCAACGATGGGACCCCCAACATTTGACGCCGCTACCGGGGACGATGACCTACGCTAGCATAATTGTGGCATAATTGAATGCGTTTCTTTCACTACTAATTTCACTTGTGTGTTTATGTTTTTGTGGATTTTGGATGTGTGTGCATGAAGCAATGTGTTCATAATTCCGTAATGTGTCACCGTATCTTGCCAACTGTGTGTTTACACACTCTAATTTCACACTAACCCCTTGCTAATTTCACTAATTTTTGCTAACTTACTAATTTGCTATGAAGGATTGGAGCATTCAACCGTTCAATCAATCTTCAATGGAAAGGTAATCAAAGTGGTATTCTCAACCTCCCTAGAATCTAAAGATGTGTAGAATGTGTAGAGATTCCACCATCATGCGATGTAATGTTAAAGCAATGTAATGCCAATGCAATGTTGATGCTATGTTGCTTCGAAATTTTTTGGATTATTCTTTTTCATGCCGTCGCAATGCCAAAATTTTTAAGATTTGGTGCCATATGAATTTGACAAGTTTCAATAGCTAATTGGTGAATGTGTGTTGATAATTGGGTGCCTACTTGAGTTAATTGCATGTTTGGATGGTCAATTGCAAGTGTGTACACACTAAAATCAAGTGTGTGTGCATTCTAATTGTGTGTGTGTGTGTGTGTGTGTGTGTGTGTGTGTGTGTGTAAATTTAGGTGTGTGTGCACTATTTTGCCCATGTTTGTGCACCTAAAAATCAATGTGTGCTTAATGATTTTTCAATTGTGATGATTGATTTATGTTGTGGTTATGCCCAACTAATGATTTGTGAAATCACATTGCAATTTCGCAAGATTAACCCTTTTATGTGTGCACCTAAAGATTGGTAAAAACTGTCAATTATTAGTGTGTGTGTGTGTGTGTGTGTGTGTGTGTGCGCGCCTAAAAAGTGTTTATGATTGATTTATTTTTTGATTGCATATTTGATGAGTGTAATGGTTAATTGCTGCATTTTTGAGTTCAAAACAGGGATTTACACACTTCAATTGCGTCAAATTTTGACTAATTTTATCGCAAATTTTGCCGGTTTAATTGCCTAGTCTTGATTTTATTGATGAAATTGTTTGGCAATTGAATTGATAAATTTGTTGTGATTTTATTCGGCTACATTAATCCTCCATGTGTGGAGAAGTTTTAGAAAATTTTTGGGTATTTTTTGGATAATTTTTGTATTGATTTTTGCTTAATTCCATATAAATCTGATATCTTGCGATCTTTACGAGCTGTTTTGAATGTGTGTTTACGGTTTGATTTCGAGCGCATTTGGACTTTCGTTTGCCAAATTTTGGGCGTTTTACTATTTTCGGGGCCGGATTGATGATTTTGTCGAATTTGGCATTTTCGGTAAAATCTGCTAATTTGGTGTGTTTTTGCGTGTCAGATGTGTTTTTGCGTGTCAGATGTGTTTGATTGTGATTGTCGATGATTTTCTAAGATTTCTAGAATTTTCTTGGAATTTTTTGGCAATTTTTTGGATTTTCCGATGATTTTTAGCGTTTCGGCTATTTGTCGGACTAAATTCGGATTTTTTCCGTTCCCGAGCGTGCCTTTCGGTGCATGAACTTTCTTTGTCGGATAGATCTTTACGGTCTCTTGGGACAGTTTCCTAGGACGTTAAAATAATCTTATTTTACCTTCTTCTTTTGCTGTTGACGCTCTCTCGTGCTTCGTGGCACGTGAACTCCCTCCAGCCTACACATTCTCTCTCTCTAACTCTCTCTCTCTCTCTCTCTAACTTTCTCTCGCTCGTCTCCCTCCTCTGTGCACGTGAACGCCGTCAACCACCACACACACACATGCGTGAACGCAGCCTTACACACACAACACACAATTCATTAAGCTATAAGAAGACAAAAGAAAAGGGACCTCTCATGTTTTCTTTCTCTCTTATGCTTTGCTTGCTAGGAGCCTTTTGTCTTTTTGCTTTTTGCTTTTTGTTTGTGTCATTGACTTTTGTATTTTATTCATTTCATTTTGTTTCTTTTCAATTTCATTTTAATTTCATTTCATCTCGTTTTCATTTCTTTTAAATTTCATTTCATTTCAATTCAATTTCATTTTTTTCCTTTACATTTTTTTCTTTTTTTCTTTTTTTCACTTTCATTTCATTTATTTGTATATTATTGAAAAAAAAATACAAAAAGAAAATCACAAAAATCACAAAATAAAAAAATCATATAAAGGTTTAAAAATTTCAAAAAAATTAGAAAATCTCACATAAAAATTTACAAAAAATTAAAAACCTCATAGAAATTATAAAAAATAATAAATTGAAAGAAAAGATCACAAAAAGAGTAAAAAAATCCATAAAAATTCAAAAATTGATTAAGAAAATCCCAATAAATCACAAAATTCATAAAACCTTCAAAAAACTCCAAAAAACCTACAAAAATTAAAAAAAATCAAAACTTTTTCAAAAAATCATAAAAATAAAAATACTTAAAAAATTAGAAAATTTAAAATTTCACCAAAACAAAGAGAGAAAGTCGTCAAAAGAGGTAGAAAAGCAAAAAAGAAAAGTCGAAAGGGTCACACACAGAGCAAACGACGAAAAGCCAGAAACAACAAAAAATCACTATAACAAAAAACAGAGAAGTGCGAAAACAGTTTTGGTGATCGTTCGAGCCGAGGTCATCACAGTTCTGGCACAGTTCTGGAGAGTGTTCCCACAGTTCAGACAAAGAACGCCAAGGACTAAAAGTCATTGTGCAAACCAAAATTTGCAAGTGCAAGCAATTGCATTGCAAATTGAGCTTCTAATCGGATGAACAGTGGCACAACTCACATGTGATTGCAGATTAGGCTAGTACGAGTAGTAGAAATTTTTCTAATTGAAACCAAAATCTGCTACAAGATAGTTTTTACAGAACCCGCCGATATGGACTCAAATCGAGCTGAGAATCCAAGTACAACACAGCAAGCTAATAGCAGTGGCAACACATGCACAACTGTAACAGAGCAGATTTCACAGCTTTATGGCTACAATGGAGATAAAGTTTTGTATACATATTCAAAAGGCCATAGATACTTGATAAGCAGCAAAAGCAGCACAGGAGCCAAGATCCTATTGATCAGAGTAAAGCCAAATTCAGAGAACTCCCAGATGTTCACAGACTTCAGTGGAGCCAGGTATTGCAAGCTCAAAGATGAAGTGCAGATAGAAGTTCAGAAAGTCAATCCAAGTGGTTATCCAGAAATTTGCACAAGCCAACAAAACATACAGTTGGTGCATATGCAATCAGGGTCATTGTACATGGATTACAATGGTCATATCTATAGTTGAGAACCAAAAATGCAAGATCCAACAGATCAACCAATAGAAGCCAATATAATTGGAGAACCAAGCCAAAGATGGTACAAAGGTCAAGATGGAGCAATCTACTGCTTGATGCTCAGTGTTTTAAAACAAGATGTCGACAACTTGGCAAGCATAGAAAAAGAAGCTTCTTAGCATGAGCTTGACATGTTAGAGCCAAATGAAATACCACCAGTCATGGCATATTTCTCAGATTGTGGACAAAAAGGTGGACATTTTTCTGAAGATTGTCCAAAAATCCAGCCAACAAGGACACATCAACCGCCAAGCAAGGCACAGAGAAAATTGAAAATGCAAACCTCTATGTAAGTGCATCTAACTTGTCACTTTTAATGCAATGAGATGATTCTGCATTACCATTAGAAGCACCAGTAAAAACACTGCAAGCTCAAAATCAGCATAAAGATACACAGACACCTGAAAAGCTTAAAATTGATTCTTTGAACAACAAATTCCTGCATGAATTTGGTCAAGATGTTCATATATCACAGAATGTTGAAAAGACTGTTAGGTTTGCAAATGATTTGGCATCCACTGCCACAAGTGTGCAATCATTTACGAGTTTAAGGGTCCTGAAACCACAGAAGCTCATATCATAGAGACCCATGGGATAGACAATATCAGGGCAAGGATAATGCTATCTACAGCTTGACTTGAGAAATAACTTGTCATGTTTCAAGGAGATACATAGGAAACTATGCAGAAGGTTTACAAATGCCAAACATCAACAGTGCTACCCAAAGTGTAACTTCACAGTCCCAAAAGGTGAAACTAAAGCAGAGCCAAATAGTTTTGAACTCTTACAATGAAGCAAGATATATTGATCACCCTAGGAAGGGGGGAGCTGCAAATCCATCAAGCTTAGGTTATGTACTAGTACATGCTACACCAGTTAGAAGCCCTAGAGCTTTTAGTTAATAGACCTCTTCAAAGCAGAAACCATTGAAAGATCATATGGTTGTAAGAAGTTTCCAATTGACCCAAATTCCATCAGAGTCTACAGACAAATGCTTCTATGAAGATCATCAAGGACAAAAGTTTCAGCTGATCTCCACAAGTCAAAGTCAAAAGCCAACAAATCCCATAGTTTTTACAGTTACATATGATCAAGCTCACATATGCATATCAAGATGCACAAGGTAATGAATATTAGCAAGATCGGGATCTTGTACAAACTCCTATGGTGGATGGTAAGATTGAAGTCAAAGACTATCTAAAGATGATGCAAAGCCTTAAGCTGCCAGAACACGTGACAGAAAAGTCAAAGTCAATGAAAGATAAAGTCCAGAAATCTACACAAAGGTCACCACCAAAATCTCCTCCGAAGAGACAGATTCTGCCAAAAAGTACAATGGATCTATTAAGATCAAGATTTACTCAGATGTAGGTAGACAATGCTCATCAGTTACAAACAAAAAGTGCAGTATTACAGTCATACGAGTTGACATTGATTGAAGCAGGTGATTAAAGCAAATAAAATGCAGATAAAGTTCAACCAAAGGACAATGCCACAACAAAGGCAGTCAATACATAAAAAAATCTTGAGACGATCAAGTGCAACATTGTTGGTGAGAACGAAGAAAAGTTGTCAAGAGAAGTAAAGCTAGATCTTCAGCTAGACAAGAACCTCATGTCTTTTCGCACTTGGAAAAGATGTGGCCAACCACAACTAGAAGATGCTCCTGAAATTGTGAGCATATCAGGAAACAAACGAGCAGAATGCTAGGGAATCACCTCCACCACCATGAAGTAAGTTCATAGATAATCATAGCTAGATTCCACATGATCACAGTAATGCCAGACGACACCATAATGGGAGTGCCAATTGCCCAGAAGATGTTAGAGATCTGAGAGTTCAATGAAGATGCAGACTTCAAAGACAACCAAGAATGAAGACAAAGACTGATCACCCACGGATGACAGCACAAAGTCCTCAAGCAGAGTTAAAATGGAGACTTATATCAAAGCAGATCTTATTGAAGATGATTCATCTCCAACAATCAGAACTTCAGAAGAGTTTAAAGAAAATCAGGCAACAGCCAGTGCAGATCAAACAAAACAAAAAGCAACCACAGAAGCTATTGAGCAGAGAATGTCACGAAAGCCAGAAGTTAAGAAGAACAAGGTTGCAAAAAATAAGGAAGAAATAGGAAGTCCAAATATCCAGACATTGCTAGCTAAAGCAGCTGATGAAAGTCAGATTAAAAAAAAAAGTCACTCTACATAGATACACAGTTAGATCAAGATGAGACCATGACAAAAGCATGACAAAAATCTTCAATAGAACCAACAATGAGAATAGTTGTAGTTCTAAGCAGTACAAAAGGAGCAAGTGTCAGATGCAATGCTCTAGTGGATAAAGAATCAAAGTGCGATATGGTTGCAGAGAACATCCAAAAGATCCTCCACATCACTCCATACAAACATGATAGTAAAACAATGCGAGGTTTCCATACAAGTCAAGAAGAAATGGTTGCTACCCTTAGCATCCATAATTGTGAAGAATAGATAAAGTTTTCGTTGAAGCCTTCAAAAGACATGCTTGCAGATGTCATCATTGGACATCAGTGGTTAGACCAACACAAGGCCTACAAAGAAGATAAAATGCTAATACTCTCTTCTCCAAGAGGTAGCCAACAACATATACAGGTATCCTTCATATAAAGTAATTTCAAGACCCTCCCAAGAAAGAAGGCCCACAAGTATCAACCTCGACAATATCCTAGGATACCTAAGAAGCAGGTATACAACAGAACAACATCGAAAGATGCTAAATTCTACCACAACTCTCAAAGGGATACAAAACAAAGATGGATCTCAAAGAATATTCCTCTTGGACAAGGATTCTACATAGGGTATACAAAGATTTGGCTACTAGTCTATCACACAAGCCAACTGCAACAACTACACCATACCTGCATGAAGATAACAAGAAATCAACAAGAACTAGATCGAAGCGAAGTCAACAATGGAGAAACAAAGGTCATCAAGAGATTTGGATTCCTAAGTTTTTCAATGAAGCGATTCAAAAGCCAGATGCCGACAGTCAGGAGAGGCCTACACAAACATCAAAGACTCCTTACAACAGACCTAATTGGAGAATCAAACAGATAATGGAGTCTTCACAGCCAGAAGGACAACCCAACCAATGAGAATGCAGATTAAAAGATGATAAAATAGGTATGGCAAAAGAAACCTTCAATGCCAACTTCGTCGTCCTTCACTAATCCTCTTTTTGAGGATTCAAGCTTACTTTTACCAGAAGAAATGTTTGTAGTAAGCACAAAATTGTAAAAAGTCAAGTCACCAAGGTGCAAAAAACCCTCTTTGGCATAGTTAGAGTCGGACTGCTAAGCCATAAAATGAGCAAAGCATTAGTCCCAAAGCTTCGTGTCATATTAAACTATGTGCTAAGAGTCGTGGTTATTAGGCTTATGCTCAAGCTGGAAGAGTTAAGCATATCTAAAGTCATGTCGCTCATGCTAGATGACATGAGCATAAGAGTTGAAGTCTATTAACTTACAAATGGTGGAGTGCGTAGAGTCCAACACTCACGCACAGTGCACAGTAAGATGAGAGCACATATCTTCGTCAACAAAAATCATTCTTAAAGGGGTGCCAGCTTGCAAATCCATGTCATATGCTTTTATAGCTACACCATATTTCTAAAGAACCCCTCAAAATATTTCTTGCACAGCATATTGTTTTCCATGCATTTTTGTGTATGCATAAATAGGATGTCCCATCATTGGATATATGCATTAGACACTCTTTTTGCTTCCACCTATGCACCTTGAGTGGACTACAATAGGCAAACGAATGTTCCATCATGCTACCCTCTCATATTTGCTGCCTTTTTAATTCCATATCTATCAACCAATAATCCCATGAGTACTTTATTAATATTTCCAATGCTATTAAGTACTCCAATAATGCGCGTATCACAAAGGCACTTTTTTCCCACTGGGTTTTTTCATTTGGTCATCCAGGTATTAGACCCTAATTTGGAACCTCATCATTCTACTTCTCTTGTACATACTTTCATAATAACCAACAGCCTCATCATTATGCTATTACAACGGACAAATGCAACATCATCTCTCACATCATATATGTTTGGACCAATGAAGATGTTGCAACAACTTGAACCTCATCAACAAATGCAACTACCAATGAAGACAATCAGACCATCAAAAACCTTCCACAGCCTCCACAGACACTTTTCAACAGTGCCCGAGGACGGGACTAAAATCGGAAGGGGGGAATGTTAACTGAATTATCGTTAGTTAACAGAAGCTGCTAAAGACCGAAGACGTACGAATGCACATCGAAGATCAAAGTGAAGAAGCAGTAAAGATTGGAGTTACACGTTTTTCCAAAATGGTCACGTATTGTAAATTCCCGATTTATTTCAAGCCATTGTAATTATTTTAATGTGTTACGGGCTCAATGGGAGTTCCAAGTTATAAAGAATATGTCAATTAGTGTGCCTAGGTAGCAGATTCAGTAAGTGTTGGAGCCCTATGTTAGGAAATATGACATAGCTAAAGAGATATTTGAGTAGATTACCTAATGGAGAGAGATAGATTTCACACACAAGAGATTATAGAGTAGAGAGAGAGAGAGAGAGAGAGAGAGTACACACGATATACGTGGTTCACCCAATGTGGGCTACGTCCACGGGAAAGCAGTCACTCAATGGCTTTAGTACTTCAAAACAAGAAGTAGTTTACAAAGGGATTATACCCTTAATAGAGCTCCCACCTTGCTTCACTCTCACCACCTCACACCCACCTTGTTGCATCAACTTCACACTATATAATATGTGTAGAAATGGCCTCCTTTTATAGGCCAAAAGGGATGCCCTCTCTCATGAGAGGCAGCCATGTGTAGTTGCCCTTGTGTAGATAAGTCCAAATCGGACCCTCCAATCCGCCCATGTGTGGCCGCCCTTGAGAAGACAAGTCCACTTTTGAATTCAGCCACCAGCCACCTGCTATTGACTTCCGATCACCGGGGAACCGACCAGTTGTTTTTCGACCACTTTTCGGCCGCCGTCTGGTCATAATATCCATGCGAAAAGGAATATTCCGACAAAGAAAAAAAAAGTCTCGAGAGCTTTCGCCCCTGAGGCCCCTAAAGTTGCCCCTAAATTTTGGCCATGAAAATTTTGATTTCCGGCGAGTGTTTTTTATTTCCGGCGAGTAATTTTTCTTCACGCACGATGGCTTCTCCTCATAATGGGGGCCTTAAAACTGTGCATTTTTACCACAAAAAATTACAAGGGGTAAATCAGGATCCATACTTAACACCCTAAAGGCCTTGGGCGCCCGAACATTACATATTTTTACACTAGGTACATAAGGCAGTGTGTAAAAGAAATTAGGGTTCTCAAGCTCATTCGTTGGGAGCACTCTTTAGTGAGATCTCTTGAGGTGTGTGGCTATGGAGTCCTTGAGCTTCTCCTTGCTCATGTGACTTGATTAACACTAATCAATGATTCATTCTCTTTCATTATGCCTCTCTCATGCTTCTTATGATTGCCTATGATGCTTAGATTAGCTAGATTGTAACTAATTAGTAATTAATCTCTCTCTAATGTCGCGTGATTGCCCTCTTTTGCTTGTGTGTGCATGTAGGTTTGATTGGAGTGTAGTGCTCAATAGATCTATGTGTGTGTGCTTCCCATTAGTGTGTTGCATGATAGGATTAGTGTTGTGTGCGTCTTGCAATCATTAGTGTGTGTGATTGGGTTGATTAGAGGTGAAGATAAGTGGATGTGGAGATTGAACTTCATTGTGTCTTAGCTCCGCCATAGGCCGAGAAGCTCACCTCATAGAGTTAACCATTCGTGTTGCCATGATTAGCTCACTGATCGTGTGAGTGTTTCCATGCCCTAGCCGGGTAGCTCATCCCTCCGGATTGATAAATTTGTTGGTCATTGGAGCTATTGCAATGATGGGACCCCCAACATTGATGTAATAGAATCCCTTCTTCTTTTAACTTTGAGAGCTCTAAAGAAATGAGCCTGGTTGGCAGGGTCAGGTTTGAGGCCAAGCTCTCTAGCCAGAAGCTAGGTCCTTTTTATCTTCTCAGCTTGCAACTCAGTAAAAGTAGCACTTTGGTCTCAAGCCATCTCTTGTGCTCCCCTTCCAAGGATCTTCCTTCTTACTTACTTTTCGAGAGCTTTTCTCCACTTTTTCTTTCGGACGATAAAAATGTTCCTCCTCAAGATGTCTTGGTTGATTTCATTGAACTGCCATGTCTCTCACTCATTTGAGTCTTTTGATTGGACCATTGTATGTTGGTGATAAGTTAGGCAAGGATCCCATTTTAGGACTTCTAAATGGTTTACAAACCCTACAAAGACTTCAAATTTCACCTTCCTTGAAAGTCACATGTCATTTATTTTGATCTACAAATTTCTGCAACAAACTTGAGCAGGTTGAAAGCTACATAACACATCCGTGTGGTCTTGTAGAAATTCATTGACATATTGAATTCTTTATGTGGCCAACCCCACAAAAACTGGTAATATGGCTTGAAAATCATACATATGTATAAAAGGATTAAAGTCATATGTTTAGCACTATCGTAAGAAAATTCAAGGACAAGCAGATAATCTTCTCAATCTATTTGCTTTTTGTTGACATACACTCATAGCATATCCTCCTAACACTTGGTTGTTGATCCTTTCTCTCTAGCCATCTATCTTTAAATGATAAGCTATGCTTAGATTGAGTTGCATGACCAAACTTTAAAAACAATCCTCCAACTTAATGACTGTTAAATGTTGGATCTCAATCACTTACTATGTTACCAAGAAAACCATAAAGCCTATAAACATTCCCCACAAATAGCTGTACTAATCTGCACATCTTTATTTTGTATGTAGTTGAAATAACTTACAGATTATGGTTAACAATTACCCAAACTAAGTCACGTCCTTTGATTGTAGTATGAAGACCTACTACAAAGTTTAAAGCAATTTTTTTGCGCTTGCCATTGAGAATATCTAACGGATGCAAGGGTCCACCTGCTTTGAGCTCCTCCATTTTATTCACTTGACACTTTTGAAAATGCAAGATATAGTGTTGAACATGTCTATGTAAACTTGGCCAGTATTGGATGCCTTGCATTTGAACAATCATGACATTTGTAAAAAGATTGGTGACAAATTTCTATGCCCATTGGTACACATACATCCCCCTCATGAGTAGGTACCCATCCTTGATGGAAAAATTCTTCCATCACCTCAATTCAGTGATCCTAAGAGGAGTAGAATGTGCCTTTTCATACTCACATCTACCTTTTTAAGGATGCCAAAAACTCACTTTGTATCTTTGTGACAAAAGAGAGTTAATTTCTATCATTCTTTTAAGAACATCTGATACCATGTTATATGGACCTTTTCAATACCGTAGCCAAGCATTATACTCTTGAAGAGCCTTGACGTTCACTGCTCAAATCTATTTGGTCGATAAACCATATGATACTCTCATGGATTGAATTGGTGACCATGTGATACTCCATGGTCAAGCATAATCTCAAATTGAGCTCCATACAAATAATGTCTTGATTTCTTCAAAGTATACACTATAGCATATAGTTCTCTTTCGTAGACAAAAATAATTTTGTTAAGCAATATCGAGTTTCTTTCTCTCAAAATCCACGAGTCTTTTTTCTTGGAGTAAGAATGCACCAATAATGTTTCCATGTGTATGGTAGTGATTTATGTGAACACAAATAGGACCACCAAGGAACCTTTTCCCTCACTAGGAGGCTTTTCCCGCTGCACTTCGTATATATGCCCATCACTCTTGAACTATTTTATCTTGTATTCACATGCTTAGTAATGAATTCTCTCTTGTGTCCCAAGTTGAGCTTCTTCTCAATCTCCAAGCTATGGGTGAATTCCTACAACCCTAACTTCAACAATTGGTATTGGAGCAGGTTGCATCCTCTCAGGCAAAGTTGCCAGCATTGCCAGCACCTCCAGGGAATCCACCTAAAAATATGTAATTGTAGCACATGAGTTAATCAAGAGTGCTTTTAATTTCAAGAAAGTTACATGCTACATTGGTAGGAGTTTAAAAATCGTTTTCAAAAAGAATATACATGTTTTAAAGGAAGAGTGGTCATTTAATTCATAAAAATATGTATATAAAGAGGGCTTATTCAAATGTTGGTTGAATGCCCGTGATATAGAGGGTTTTCCAATAGTGGAAGCCCCAAGCTTGCACCCTTGTGCTCAATTTCTCCAATTTTGGTGAGCTTTGGCGAGCATCTACATGTCAATTTATACTTTGGGTAAGCTCGTAGAGCTTGATGTGAGAGAATTTTAATGTGGGCTCATTTTGGTCTCCATTTTTACTACTACATGTATTTTATAGGCAAATTCATCCTTTTGTGAAGATTTTATTCCATTGAAAATTTAAACATAATAGGTCTGTGATACTCTACTAGGGTTTGTGTTATACAGCATGTACAATTTTCCTTCATTTTCTACTCAATTTAGCCATTTTCTCCATCAAGCTGAGTCTTTCACTATGGGCAAGAGCAATGATATTTTCAAAGTGTTGTTTGCATTGTGACAAATTGGGTGCAGAAAACTATCCATTGTGGGATTACATGATGTAGCATCTACTTGTGTTGATAGCCGACTTTTGAAAATCAAAGAAACAGAAGAAAAAAAACTTATTTTTCCTCTGTTGGAGCCTTGGCGACACTGTTGGAAGGCTCGGCACCGCCTGGTCAATCCTTGGCAACACCTCTACGGGCATGACACAACCCCCCCCCCCCCCCCCCCCCCCCCCTTTCAATTGGCCGGCCTTATCACCCTCAGCCCCGTTGGTCTATACCCCAGCCTAGTCGGCCGCCCTCGATTTCAGATACCCTTTCTCTCTTCCCCCCCCCCCGCCGGACGGGCATTGTATGAAATAACACCCTCTCTCTCTCTCTCTCTCTCTCTCTCTCTCTCTCTCTCTCTCTCTCTCTCTCTCTCTCTCTCTCTCTCTCTCTCTCTCTCTCTCTCATTTTCCCTATATACCTCTCTCTAATATCCTCTCTCCCTCTCTCCCAAATCACCCACCCCCCGGCCAGGCGCAAGCCTTGAGCACTCACACCCCCCCCCCCCCCGCTCTCCCGTATTCTTACACTCACCCTCTTCCCCCCCTTCTCACACTTTTCCCCCCACTCTCATTACCCCCCCCCCCCCCCCCCCCCCCCCCCCCTTGGCCCGCTAATATTCTTTCCCCTAACTCCTCCCCCCTCTTCCCCACTCACTCGCCTCACCCTCCCCTCGGCCTCATTCCCTCCTCCCTTGGCCCGCTAATATTCTCCCTCACTCCCACCCATTGACTTGCTCCCCTCCTCTCGTCCTTAAGCTACCATGCAAGACAGCAGATAATATTCCCTCTCTCTCTCACCCACACATTCCCCCTACCCCACTCCATTGCCAAACCCCCCCCCCCCCCCTTCCCTCACTCTCTTGTCTGGCAGCCCACAAGGCGCGGACCTCACCCTATCCATCTCTCTCCCTCACACTCTCTCTCTCGCTCTCAGCCAACCTGTGAAGGCACAGGGAAAATACTCTCTCTCTCTTTATTATCCACACACACTCCCTCCTTTTTCTCCCTCACACTCTCTCTCTCTCCCCACTCATCCCCTCTCACTCTCTGGCGCTCTGGACAGGTGCAGGTCTCTCTCTCTCGTTTTTCCAGCCCGAAGGCACAGCACCATTAGACTCTCTCTCTCTCTCTCTCTCTCTCTCTCTCTCTCTCTCTCTCTCTCTCTCTCTCTCTCTCTCTCTCTCTAGATGCACACACCTGTAGCCCGCCATCTCCCCCCCCCCCCCCCCCCCATTCACCCCATCTCTCTCCCTCACAGGCGCTCAGGCCGCCAGTAGCTTGCAAACCTCTCTCTCTCATCTTTCTGTCTTCAGCCAGTGCGGCCGCAGTAAAATCTTTCTCTCTCTCCCTCTCCGCCTGTAGAAGGCACAGCGCCAAAAATTCTCTCTCTACCTCTCCACACTCATACACACACACACCCCACATACACACACACACACACACACCCTATCCACCCCCACCTCGCGTAGCCAACAGGCAGCCGATCGCCAATCAACAGAAAAAAGAAAAAAGAAAAAAGAAAAAAGAAATATATATATATTATTTACATAATAATATTAAGACCTTTCCCACGCATGTTTATGCGCACCACCTCCTCTCCCTACCTCTCTACCACCACAGCGTGCCATTTTGTAAATACTGCAGAAATAATTCTCCCTCACACCCCCCGAAGGTTTTCATCATTTGCAAATCTCTCTCTCTCTCTCTCTCTCTCTCTCTCTCTCTCTCTCTCTCTCTCTCTCTCTCTCTCTCTCTCTCTCTCTCTCTCTCTCTCTCTCTCTCTCTCTCTCTCTCTCTCTCGGCGTGTGAGTTTTGCGGTGTTCATATCATCGTGGTTTGCGTCCTAGCCGCTCAAATCTAGGTGGTGCCCCCCCTATTTGCTTTACCGTGGCAGGCTCGAGGCGCGCCTTTCGGCCCCCGGCGTTTTAGAGGCCGTCAAGGTTCGGGGACTGCTTTGCGTCCGCCATTTGGTGCTCCCACTGAGGAGGGCTTTCTAAGACCCTTCAATTTACAATGCTGAAAGTGACACCCACTATCAATCATGGACAAATGGCTGAAGGAACTTTCTAACTGGAGGACGGAAGAGGAGGAGACGAAGGAGGCACTAGCCGCCTTCATTTAGGTGCTACTGCCAGGCTGCAGTGTCGTCAGCATTCAAGAGGTAAATCCTCCATCCAGTGTCGCTCATTCTAACTATAAATTGAGAGCATCAGGTGGGAGGTCGGTGAAGTGCCATCATTGTTGTCAACCAAGGCACACTGTCAATGAGTGCCAGCAACGAAGGCAGCGAAAGGGCTGAAGTCATCTACATCCACATTCATCGCGAAGAAGTCATTCACATCAAGGGAGGGAAGCAAACGGTGAGACCTCTTTTCCCTAAAGAAACTACAGTCAAAGTTATACTCCAAAGTGGCCTAAAGGGGCTGCTCGAGCCAAAGGCAAGGAGAAGATAAGCCAGTCTGGAAACACATGACCCCGAAGGGAGAAGCATCTGGCCAAGCAAGTGCTTCAAGCTCAGAAAGCCGGGTTGTACCCAGTTTGCCAAAGAAGAAGTCATCCGAAGCTAAGCGATGGAAGGTCGCCTACCAATTTGCACGACGCATGCGAGTGCTACCAATCCACTTCGACAATCCGGAGGAAGAAGTGGTAAGAAGATTCCCATGTCCTAGGGAAGAGTGGTTCGGCTACTGCTCTCGCTATTTTGGAAAGCGAGTGGAGGATCTTCCTCCTCTCCCTGTACAACTTATCCTGAAGAATCTCTCTACCACAGGAGAAACCCAGTGGGCTGGGGACGAGTTGCAAATGAATGGAGCAGAATTCATGCAACACGCCGACTACGGAAATTACCTACAATTGCTATTAGCCAAGAGGTTGGGAGTGGTCAGACGCATCGCCATCACCCTGTACGTGCTGAGCAACGAAGGAAAGGTAGAGCCCATGAAAGGCGACGACCTCTTGTGGATGTGCCGACTCATCAACACTGGCACTGTAAGAGTATAAGTAAGTATTCCACCCTCTGTGCATGATGGAAAAAGGGCCGACGGCATTCTCGTTCAGATTCCTGCAGCATATGCATGTGAATATCTATGTAGATAGGAAATTCTTCTACCAACAGAAGATCGTACACCTATTCGGTGCGGCGGTACTAGGAGAAATCCTCAATTCCCCGAACCCTATCATTCTCCCCATATTAGATTACCATCATTCCTTTAATGTTTCTATCTTTATCATGTTTTAACCTATCCACCCACCCCTGTAAAAAGCCGCTCTGAGCCGCTACTGTTAATGTAATGTATAAAAATATAAAAAAAGAGGTTTTTAATTTCCTGAGTCACTACCATGGCATGTGTTTCTTTCCCCACGTTCAGTGGAAAGAAGGGAGAGGATCTCACCACCGACTTTTTGGATGATTTCGACATTGCTTGTGTCGTTTCCAACAAAGATGACGACGTTTCATGACTTAGAATTTTTCCTCTACTGATGAAAGTAGAGGCCAAGTCCTGGTATAATGCATTGCCCCAGGACACCAAGAATGCATGGGATGTGTTAAGGGCTGCTTTTGTAAAGAGGTTTGGTGGAGGCACAACCTCGGAGAAGCTATGGCAGCTACTGACAGAATTAAAGCAGGGAGGCCTGCTAGAGTATGCCACCTACTAGTCCAAATTTGTGGACTTATGGGAGAGATGGGTTGCCTCACTGGAGGAAGGTGAAGGAGCGCCTAGTTTCCTAAAGAAGGACCGTTTAATTGCTAGTCTATGGTCGCCGCTTAGAGAGAAGGTGAAGGGAAGGTTTCCTGCAACATATGAGTTGGCAGTCGAAGTAGCACGCCTTAAAGACAAGAAGCTACGCATGCAACCAAGAGTAAACGAGTCAGAGAAAACAATCTCGGCCCGACCAACCCTAGTGAGTGCAACAGCCAATCATAGAGTCCACCCGCATGAGGCATCAGAAGAGCAGCAAGACCTGCTGAGTCGCATCACCACCCAACTAGAGAGTTTATATGTGCATCTGGTGCAGCAAGGGCATGCATCTGGCAAGAACCTAGAACAAGGAAGAGGACAACGAAGGCAGAACCCAGAGTACCACTGTTACAATTGCGGGGAAGATGGCCATGGAATGTACGACTGCCCACACCCGAGGAGGCAGAATTTTAATAGAGGGGAAAGATAGAATCAGATCTCTCCACCAAGAGCAAGACCACCACCACCTAGGCAACCAGGACCAATCCCACCGGTCCAAATCCTTCGACCACCGGTACAACAGCAACCACCACCCCAACCTCTCATTCTGGCACTACCCCCACCACCTGTTGTGAACCAAGCGGTGAGTGTTATTAGCTTGGAGGTTAAAGGGAAGGCGAAGGTAGAAGAATCAGCTCGAGAGAAGCACAAAGGAAAAGCGAAGGTAGAAGAAGTGGATGATATGGGAGTGAAGCGTGTGAGGCACGAGGAGGCATCTCAAAGAGAAGAGAAGATGAAAGGAAAGGCCGAGTCTAGCAAGCAAGTAGCTAAACCGCGGCGGAAGATAGACATCCTGGACTTCTCACTAGGTGAGTATGCAAAACCCTATGACTTAGTTCAATATGTGTTAATGCAGGGCCCGAAGATAACTTGGCCCTAATTACTCCACCTTGCACCCAGAATGAGGAGGCAATGGACAAAAATGGTAAGTACCAGGAAATGAAGGCCCAGGATAGTTGGGGCTATATCTGGGAGGGATCTCGACGACATCCTGCCAACCATGGACGCTCACATCAAGGGGCAAAAAATTTCAAACGTCTACATAGATGGTGGCGCGCAAATATGCATCATGAGTGAAAGGATGATGCACCATCTAGGTCTAGAGGTAAGTAGGCCAGCACCCTGCTGAGCCAAGATGGCAAACAATGTAAGAGTGAAATGAGTAGGCATTGTAAATGCGGTCAAAGTAAAAGCATTCAATACAGAAGTGGAGGTAGACATCTTCGTCATGCCACACAAAGGGGAGGGCTACCCCATCATTCTTGGGAGGCCTTGGCTTATGGCTATGGAAGCTAAACAAGACTGGAGCACCGAGATGATCTAGATGAAGGATGCTAAAGGGAAGTCCATATTCTACAACATGAGGACTGAAAAGCAGCGCAACATGATCTTGGAGGCTTTAGAAGATGAGTCCACCAGCGAATACTCGTCTACCTCAGGAGAAGAGACGACCACCACCGACGGAAGTGACAGTAGCATCAAAGTAATGGGGGTCATTCTTAAAGACCCAAACAGATTAACACAATCTGAAACAACCTCGACAAACCAAGAGGGATCATCAGGTATGCAGTCCTTGGAGGATGCAGGTAAGCTACAAAAAATGCTCTCAGATGAGTTAACAATTGAAGAAAGGAAGGAGTACGTCTCTATGCTAGGTAAATTCACTACTTTTTTCATTGATGGCTATGATAAGATCACAGGAATTACAGTAGTACACCACCACATAAAGCTCAATGAAGGCAGTAAACCCGTAGTACAAAAGCTCAGAAGACTTGCAGTAATCCAACAAGAGGCGTTGCTTAAAGAAGTGAGAAGTCTGCTACAAGTAGGTTTCATCTACCGTGTCGAAGACTCAGAATGGGTCTCCCCAGTAGTAGTCACACCAAAAAAAAATGGTAAGTGGAGAGTCTGTGTGGATTATAAACCTCTCAATGCAGCCACGAAGAGGGACCACTTTCCCCTCCCATTCCAGGATGAAATACTCAATGAAGTGGCAGGTCACGAGCGATACACAGTATGCAATGGCTACTCAGGATACTTCCACATTAGCATTGCGGAGGAGGATTAGAAGAAGACAACCTTCATCACACCTTGGGGATGTTTTTCCTACAGAGTGATGCTGTTTGGCCTCACAAACGCCCCGGCCACGTTTCAACGCTATGTGACTTTTGTTTTCCAACCCTACTTTGGAGCATCAATACGGGTTTTCATAGATGATTTTTGCATTTATAGCTCACGAGCCCTTCATTTAAGCAAAGTCTATGATGGCTTAACCGGGCTGCAAACCTTGGGTGGCCAACTCAACGTGGACAAGTGTCACATTGGTGAAAGCAAAGTCATTCTCCTTGGTCATGTAATTTCAGCAAAAGGGATCGAGGCTGACCCTAGAAAGATTCAGGCCCTGGTGTCTTTATCGTCACCCACCACCGCCAAGCAGCTGGTTTCTTTCCTTCAGAAGGTAAGATACTTAAGTAGGTTCATTCACCTGCTATCTCAAGTGGTCCTTCCCCTACAACAACTCACCGAGAGGGATGTCTTCTCATGGAGTGAAGAGAATGAGCATCAGTTTACTGAGGTAAAGCGAATCCTAGCTAAGCTTCCCACTATTTCACCTCCTAAGTGGGACGAGCCATTTTATGTGAACCCTAGTGTGGGAAGTGATACACTTGGAGCAGTGCTAATGCAAAAGGATCCCAAAACTTCTTTCATGCGTCCTATTTACTTCTCTACTCGTGTCATGACCCCGTCAGAAAATGGATTTACCGAAGTAGAACACATGGTTCTGGCACTAATGTTTGCTACCACAAAGTTCCGCTCCTATCTCTTGCCTAGACCCTTTGTAATCCTGACAATGGAGGACGTTTTCTCATATGTAATGCGACACATGGATGTCTCATCTAGAATCTCAAAGTGGTTAATTAGACTACAAGAGTTTGACTACACCATGCAAGTAGAAAAATCCACCAGGGTTAATTTAGCGGGAATTCTCACTCATCGCCATTATGAGAAGAAGCTGAAGGTCAACACGGAAGCAAAGGAAGAAACACCAATGGTAGAAAGTCCTGGGATAGTCATTTTCAATGAACGGCAAGAAAGAGTATTCTCCATTGGGCAGTTATTACACTCCCACTCCAACAATGAAGCAGAATATGCAGCCCTAATTCTTGGGTTGGAACAATGTATTTCACAAAGAATTCAGCGCCTAAATGTGTTCGGCGACGCTTTGCTTTTGATAAGGCAGATAAATGGCACCTGGGATTGTAAAAATCAGGTTTTACTTGGTTAACTTCTCCAAGTTAAGGACCTTCTAAAGAAGTTTGAAGCAGTGAAACTATTCCATGTCCCGAGAACAGAAAATCAAGAGGCAGATGCTCTAGCTAAAGAAAGAATACAAGATGTTCCCGTAGGGGCAATCAAATTAAAGCTATCCCTCTTCCAAGGTAGTGATTCTATGCCTGATGTCATCAGTTTTCTAGATACAGGAGAATGTCCAACAGGACACACCAAAGGCCAAAAACAGTGGCTGGTAAGGAAGGCTACTAGGTACCGCCTTATAGACGAACACTTGTATTGTAAGGGCAAGGATCAAATTCTCAAGCGGGTGCCAACGTCCAGTGAAATCACAGAGGTAATTTCAAGTTGCCATGATGGCGTTTGTGGCGGTCATTTTGCTCTAGATATCACCAGTAGGAAGATTCTACAAGCAGGATACTTTTGGCCTAGTTTGAACAGGGATGTACACCATTGGCGTAAAACATGCAAGGCTTGTCAAGTGGCTAGTGATCACACGTTAACCTACGAGCCACAAACCCCTATCATCTCATATGGTCCTTTTGAGAAATGGGGAATAGATGCAATCGGTCCTTTACCAAGGGCCCAATCAGGTAAATTGTACATCATAGTGGGTGTAGACTACATGACTCGATGGGCAGAAGCAACGGCCACCACCCGCATTACAGCCCAAGAGGTGGCAAAGTTCATTTTTGAGCATATCGTTTTCCGTTTTGGCACTCCTCTTGAGATAATATCAGATAGAGGACCAGGATTCAGAGGTGATTTGGTGGGAGAACTGATGAAGAAGTTAGGCATCACACGTCGGCATTCCACACCATACTATCCACAATGCAATGGTCTGGTAGAGAAGGTAATTGGAATGATTTGCAAAATCATCACAAAACAGGTGAACAATCACACAGGGGACTGGGATAAACATCTCATGGCATCTCTTTGGGCCTACAGAACAACATTCCAAACATCACTAGGTTTCACCCCTTTCCATCTAGTTTATGGGAAGGAGGCAATTCTACCCATTGAGGTACAGATAGCCAGCTTACGAGTTTTGGCTAGCCAAACACATCGTTCGATTGTAAACCTCCTAAACCACATCTTGGATCTAGAGAGACTCCAACTGGATAGGGAAGAAGCAATCAACCACTATGCAGCACAGGTAGAACGATGTTGGCTCACTTTCAATCAAGGGCTTAAAGAAAAGGAACTGGAAAGAGGCATGTTAGTACTGCGATATGACAATAGATTTGACACTAGGAAGGATTAGAAATTTCACCCAGATGGGAAGGGCCGTTCATCATCAAGAAATGCTATGACAATGGCAGTTATAAGCTGATGGAAGCAGATGGGAGAATTCACAAGACTAGGATCAATGGATGGAGACTGAAAAGGTATTTTCTTAGGTTTGACCCAGAATTCATGCTAGACATTACAGAGGAGGCAGAACCCTCTAACTCTACAGCTGAAGAAGCAGAAGAAGGGCTAGAAGCATGAATGCCTCTAGCCAAAGGGAGAGGGCTAATGATAGCCGACTTTTGAAAATCAAAGAAAAAGAAGGAAAAAAACTTATTTTTCCTCTATTGGAGCCTTGGCGACACTGTTGGAAGGTTCAACACCGCCTGGTCAATCCTCCCAACACCTTTACGGGCATCACACACCCCCCCCCCCCTTTCAATTGGCCGGCCTTATCACCCTCAGCCCCGTTGGTCTATACCCCAGCCTAGCCGGCCGCCCTTGGTTTCAGATACCCTTTCTCTCTCTCCCCCCCCCCCCCCGCTTGACAGGCATTGGATGAAATAACACCCCCTCTTTCTCTCTCTCATTTTCCCTATATACCTCTCTCTAATATCCTCTCTCCCAAATCACCCACCCTCGGCCAGGCGCAAGCCTTGAGCACTCACCCCCCCCAACCCCTCTCTCGTGCTCCCTCTGTGTTGAGCCGCATGGAAACCCCCCCCCCCCCCCCCCCCCTCCCCCCCGCTCTCCCGTATTCTTACACTCACCCTCTTCCCCCCCTTCTCACACTTTTCCCCCCCACTCTCATTACCCCCCCCACCTTTTGGCCCGCTAATATTCTTTCCCCTAACCCCTCCCCCCTCTTCCCCACCCGCTTGCCTCACCCTCCCCTCGGCCTCATTCCCTCCTCCCTTGGCCCGCTAATACTCTCCCTCACTCCCACCCATTGACTTGCTCCCCTCCTCTCGTCCTTAAGCTACCATGAAAGACAGTAGATACTATTCCCTCTCTCTCTCTCACCCACACATTCCCCCTACCCCACTCAATTTCCAACCCCCCCCCCCTTCCCTCACTCTCTTGTCCGGCGGCCCACAAGGCACGGACCTCACCCTATCCATCTCTCTCCCTCACACACTCTCTCTCTCTCGCTCTCACCCAGCCTGTGAAGGCGCAGGGAAAATACTCTCTCTCTCTTTCTTATCCACACACACTCCCTCCTTATTCTCACTCACACTCTCTCTCCCTCCCCACTCATCCCCTCTCACTCTCTGGCGCTCTAGACAGGCGCAGGTCTCTCTCTCTCGTTTTTCCAGCCCGAAGACGCAACACCATTAGACTCTCTCTCTCTCTCTCTCTCTCTCTCTCTCTCTCTCTCTCTCTCTCTCTCTCTCTCTCTCTCTCTCTCTCTCTCTCTCTCTCTCTCTCTCTCTCTCTCTAGATGCACACACCTCTAGCCCGCCATCTTCCCCCCCCCCCCCCCCCTTCACCCCAACTCTCTCCCTCGCGGGCGCTCAGGCCTTCAGTAGCCCGCAAACCTCTCTCTCTCATCTTTCTTTCTCTCAGCCAGTGAGACGGCCGCAGTAAAATCTCTCTCTCTCTCTCCCTCTCGGCCTGTAGAAGGCGTAGCGCCAAAAATTCTCTCTCTACCTCTCCACAATCATACACACACACCCCACATACACACACACACACACACACGCACACACACCCCATCCCACCCCCGCCTCGCGTAGCCAACAGGCAGTCGGCTGTCAATCAACAAAAAAAAAGAAAAAACAAAAAATATATATATATTTACATTATAATATTAAGCCCTTTCCCACGCACGCTTATGCGCACACACATACGTATACAAATACACACACATACACGTACGCGTGCGCACTCGCACATACACACACATCCGCCCTCATGCGCCAATACGTACACAGGCACGCATATACGCATCGCACCACAAATACAAAAAACCCAAAGGTCTACGACTATGACGACCACGAAAAAGAAGAGGAACCCAAATCACACGCCGCCAACAACAAAAAAGAGAAATGCGTTGAAGGCATGCCCCGGCCAACCCCGAAAAGAAGTACGCTCTACACCAATGCACCGGCAACACACCATTCGCCGGCAACACGCAACCACGATGCCATCTTCAGTAAATTATAGGGTATTTTCATCATTTCTTCAGTTTTCACCCGAGCCATAGTAAATTCCCATTTTTTGTAAATATCCTCTCTCTAGGTGATGGTCACAAAGGCCCACCTAGAGATTCTTATCTTTTAATAACCTCCCAAAACAAAGCAAGGGTCAACCACATCGGTCCCACCACTTGCTTTGTCTCCCCGATTAAGCTTACCCTGACCACACTGGGATTACCATAATCCATGCAGCCAACACCTATAAATTGGCACTGAGAGGTCACTATCAGGGGGGGGGGGAGGCAATTCATGAGGAGCCAAGCATTTGGTAGAGTGTAGTGGGAAGGATTGACACTATCACCATCACGGGGAGGGGGTTTGTGTGTTGGGTTTGCCTTGGGAATTGCACCATGCGAAGGGAACCACATCCATCTCTCGACTCCAATGGTCGATGCATACACGTATACACGCTCTTGGTAGAAAGTTTCACAATCATTGAGTCGTTTTAGAGAACGCACCAAGTAGGTTGCACCACCTCCTCTCCCTACCTCTCTACCACCACGGCGTGCCATTTTGTAAATACTGCAGAAATAATTCTCCCTCACACCCCCCAAGGGTTTTCATCATTTGCAAATCTCTCTCTCTCTCTCTCTCTCTCTCTCTCTCTCTCTCTCTCTCTCTCTCTCTCGCGCGCGCGCACATAGAAAGGACACAAAAAAAAACCAAAATAGCAAAAAGATGAAAAATTCAAGGCTTTGGTCGTATCTTATCATGGGTAGGATGAAAGGATCAATAGATGTGTTAATGGCATTCAACATTTTCCGACCAAACAAGTTATGGATTGCTATCTAGAATTGTGATTTTGTGCTTACTATGATATATATGTTTTGTCTAGTGATTGGAGTTAATTGTGTGTACAAATCCTCTTGGTTCATAACAAAATAACTATATCTACATCAAAAGAAACGTTGTAGTCTAGAAGGGGTAGAATGATGGGATTCGGTAAAAAAAGTATTTCATTAATCCTTTTTGGACCAAAGAGAAACACTACACGTTGCAGGAAGTGGATCTCATAGCTAATTCACATGCTAATTGTAAGAGATCGCATGGAGTGGAAGCGAAAAACATTCACATCATGTGGATTACCACTATTCATCTAAGATATGTTTTGTATGTTAAAAATGTAGATGTGAGAGAATAAAAAAGAATAAAATTTTGCCTCTCAATCACTATTCCTTTTTGTAGGTAATAAGGAGACTACGGGGAGAGATGTACATGTAGCAAGGAGAACCTAGAGCTCATAAACAGAATGATATTCTAAAGAGTGATGGAGATTTGTGAGAGTGTTTGTATGTGAAAATATGGTTACTCACCTTGTGCATTACCATATCTTCCCAAGAAGATTTCTTGTTGCTTTGGTGGATTGTTGTTGCTTGAATGCCTTCAGTTAAAATAATTAGGAAACAAGAGAGATGGAGATAGGGATAGAAATAGAAGTAGAAGTACAGATAGAGGTAAGGGTCAATGTAGAATTAAAAGTGGATAATAGGTAGAGCTGGGAATACATTTGGAGATAGAGATAGATATTTAGGTCGAGCTGGAGATGAAAAACAGAACAAACAAAAAACCCCAACAAAATTACAAAGCAAAACAGACCTTATTTGACAAACAATTTGGAAGTTATCCGCCGATTTGATGAAGAGAGAAGGAGAGGGAAGACTTCAACACTTGATTGATGAACCAAATTTACGTCCTTCTTTCATTAGAGTCGATTTTATAAGGAATGCTTACAAGATTGGCTAGTCTTCCTCAAGGGGAAAGTGTAAGGCTTAAGTTTGTGTCTATGGCTCAGTACAATTTTTCATCAATCCTTTCACTCCCTATTGAATGGTTTTCAAGGAAGTATAGGTCCTATTTATAGGTGAAGGAAACCCCCAAGGGTTACACAAGAAAGAGAGGAGACAATGTAAACAACAACTGGCGAAGTTGGAAATTATATGTTCTTGCATGATGTGAGCAGACTAGGGTAAACCGTTTTGAAATATCTCTTCAACCATGGCTCCAAATTAATAAAATGAAATTAATTCTAGAAAGATCAACTCATGGACTACGACCCTTATGTTATATGTTTTCTCCACATTGGATGGGAACTATGCATAAAAAAGTCATAAAATAGGGTATCTTTTTTGCAGCAAAAGTCTACTTGTGGTTCCCTTAGCCTAGACTTCCATTTGATTCCAATGGACACCTCATGCCATATGAAATTATGACATTTCTTCTTGACAAAGTTTTAAAAGAATCCTTTCAATAATGGATTAAAATAGGTGTATCTTTGAAAATCATACAAGCTAGTGTCCCACTAGGATTTGATACCTTCCTAGTAGATATCAAAAAAGAATATGAGAAAAATATAAAAACTGCATTAAAAATATATTTATATTGGAAATCACACTAGCTATAGGATCTAGCTAGAGTGTGATATGATAATGGGATAGTAGAAAGAATGCAACATTGCATTTTTTCATGTTAAAGAGGCACCAATGCGTTTTTTTCCACGTTATAAAGGCATAATTTTTTATGCTTTTTTGCACAATACTTTCTAACAATAAAGTAAAAATATGTTACCCTTGAGATAAATAATAGGATGAGATAGAAAGGTTATCCTTCTATTTATATATGCATATATAAAATATGGGAAATATACTTATGAATCCAAAAAATCACAAAATAAATCTCCTAGCATTTGCTCCCACTATGTACATGTACCACAACACAACATCCACCCCCTCTAAACCTGTACATCCTTTGGTATGTGTCACATTTGATTTTTTGCAGGTTCAATCCCCTTGTAGATCTTCCATGCTTTCATCTTCATTGATATATTCCAAAGCTTCATCTTTACTTTGATCTTCACGTGTTTTTCTCTTCCTCTTCCTCTTCCTCTTCCTCTTCCTCAACATCTTCTGAATCATTGTCTTCTCTTCTCTTAAACACTTTGATCATTTTCCCTACAATAGGAACTTTTACTTTTATTCCATCTATTTTAGACAAGCTGTAAGTAGCATTTTCATGCACATGATTTACAATATACAATCCAAACCATCTTCTTCAGAACTTACACATGACTATGTGCTGGTTATCAAGGCTACTATCATACACTAAAACCCTGTTACCTTTGTCAATTTGTTTTCTCATGAGCCAATGTTGCTTATCAAAGTAGTCATTGTTTTTCAACCTTCCATTTTTCAATCCCTATTTTGCAACTTTTCAATGTCTCCAAGTCTTCTCTCTAGCTGCTTTATATGCAATGCAAGGAGGTCTTTCCTACTAAGACCATCTTGCCAAGGTAGTACATTCCATGTGAGAATTGTATCTTCCATTGGCATTACTGGGTTTTTCCCATACATCAACTCCACAAGCATATAGCCAGTTACTAAGCTATGTGTTTTACAATGAGTCCATAAAGCATATGGCAACAATGTTATCCACTTACCAAATCTTCCTTCACAAGCCTTGGCCACAGCTTTGGTGATATGAGGATGTTCTTGTTAACCACTTACGGAAACCCTATCACCTTTGACGGATGGCTTATCACTTTATTTAAGTCATGGACCGAGCTTGTCGGTGATCGCCGATGAGAGGCGCACTACTTATCTCATTTTTACATTATTTTTGCTATGACCGGCCACTATGGACGCCCTTGTGTGAATGGGTCAAATTCATATAAAAGGTCCATTTTGACTTAAAATCCTCATTCTTGAAGTGCATGCTAAAGAAGTGCTCTTACTCTACCTCTACCTTCTTCTCCATCGTGTGCTCACGAGAGAGAGAGAGAGAGTGTGTGTGTGTGTGTGTGTGTGTGTGTGTGTGCGCGCGCGCGCGTGCTTGAGAGAGAGAGAGAGAGAGAGAGAGAGAGAGAGAGGGAGAGAGAGAGAGAGAGAGAGAGAGAGAGAGAGAGAGAAAGAGAGAGCATTGCAGCGGCATCGGTAGTAGCGAGGTGATTGAGCGCGCTGGCGGCGGCGGCTCCCTCTTCTTCGTGGCATGGAATCCTTCACGACGGTAAGCGTTGAGTGGTGAGTGACACACCATTGCCCCTTTGAGCTTACTAGGATAGACTGGTTGTGTGCTTGCATCCATTCGTAGCTTGTAGACAGTGTTTGATAAGTCCCAGCCTTTGACACGTGTGGTAGAAGCACACATTTTTGGAACCGCTATCGGGGATTGCCTTGCACCAAGCTCGAGGAGCACTTATTGTTGCCTCATGAAGCCATTCATTTTTGTCCTTTTTGGTTTTTTCTGAGTTGCGATTAGATCTATTAGGGCTACAAGGTCCAAGTTTGTGCAAGTTTGGTTAGATCTGTTTAATCTCTATAAGTTGCAAATTTGAGCATATATGTTAGTGTCAGTAGCTCTGTAATTTGTAGGTTTTTTGCAGTAGACAGTGAGCAGACTGCCAGTTCTTTTAGTGTTGCAGAGTGCAGTGTTAATTAGTTATGCTAGGCATGTTACTTAATGTTGCAATGTGCAGTGTAGCTAGTTCTGACAAAGCTGCAAGGTGTAGTTGTGCGTGTTAGGCAGGCTCTGTGCGCATGAGCTCGGCGCCCCGGCAACACAACCTTATCCACAAAAAGTAATTTTTTAAATAATAATAATATCTATATAAAACGCCTAGAAAATTTGAAATAAAAAACAAAAGAAAAAAATTGCTTATATTTATAGGAAAGGATCAAGATCATTCCCCAAGCCCAACAAGCCCAAGCCCATGCCTCAGTCCTCAGTCTTATGATATAGTATAGATACTACTATATATATATAGACTACCCCCTCAAGAGGAAGAAAGGACATGTGGGACAAGTCCTTCAAGTCCTCCACCCTTCCCTTCACACTTACACCCTTGGACTTACTAATTTTAGTCTTCTTCTCGACTAGAAAAAGACTGTTTTTAGGATTCCGAGGGCCTTAAGTAACCGAATCGGGGACTGTAAAGCACGACAAGTCCCTCTAACTAAGATTCTTGTTTTGAGCTATTACACACCATATTCCGTGGCTTGGTTATAAAAAAGGATTAGAAAAACAAAAAATTTAGAGTAAATTTGGGTTGCAAAATACCCAAAAAAACTAGGTGAGCAGCCTTCATAGGCACTCAGCAACACTTCTAGGGTGTTGAGGTCACATACATCTACGCTTTGGTCATGTGCTAGAGGACGATCATATAGAGAGTGTTTCCATTTATGCGGGAACCTATTATTCCTCCACATTAGGCTCTAGGCCCTCAGTGGAAACCCAAGGTAGTACCACTTAGGACCCACATGTTGCATCTTGTGACTCTTCCATTGACTACGACATCATGAAAGGTTACCCAATGCCCACTCTTGATAGTTCAAGCCAAGACATATATGCCATGGGTCCATGATTCGGGCTGAGCGTGCTTTTAGTAGAGCCACTCGCTCCGAACATGGAGCTAGCGATGTAAATGAAGGGGGTGGGGAAGTAAATTCATCATTCATGACCAACGTAGATCCCATGCTCTTGGAGAGTGTGCATGTTAATACTCATTCACTGCACTCTCTGACTCTTGAGAGCTATTCCCCTCCGAGGTTATATTACCTGATGGTAGAAGCCTTGCTGAAGTGCAAGAGGTTAAGCAATATATCCTAGAAGCTAGGAAAAAGAAAATTGAAAGCTTATGCAAGTCAGAGTAGTGCAGAGAGCTAAAGGTGAAGGCCCTATGTCAATATCCATTCTAGTCGAGCAATCAGTGATCTTCAATTAGCAACCACTAAGGGTCAAACCATAGAGAGCCACATTGCATCTAGTTCAATGGACACCCCTAGCACCTCAATCCTAGATGAAACATTTCTAAATGAAAATTAGGAGTATTAACTACAAACGGAGACTTTAATCGACCTATACAACAGTCACACCTATTGCATGGGTTGGTTAAATGTGCTACAATCCACATCGGGTACTGTTAGCGTAGAGGAGCAACAACAAAGAATTTGTGATGTCATCCGTAGGGTTATTGAGTTGCAGAGGAAGAACAAAGGGATCCACATGCCTTCAACAGGTCTCATGAGATTCTTAGATACAGGGAATTCTAAGCAACCAAATTTATCACAAATCAAGACTCCCTGGGTAAGCCCGATGGATCCTCCATCTATTGTTTTTCCAAAGGTCTCAGTACAATTTGAGTCCACAAGGGATAGCTTTATCTTTCCTAGTTTAGCTCATCTTTCTCTTGATGACACCATGACTACCATGCCTACTCTAGTGATGGGCATGACAAAAAACACATCATGGACTTCATTTATTAGTAAAGCACCGCTACGTGGTGTCCAATTTCTACAACAGTACCTATAAGTGTGTAACATTTAATGGCCTAGTAACTTGTGTGTAGCCGAAAATAGCATGAACATAGTCAGCATTTCAGTAGAATAGATTCCTCATGAGATTAACAAGAGTGCTTGGGTGGAGAGAGCAATAAAAAGCATAACACCTAGTTAGATAGCATGAACAATACTTCAAAAGAGAGAGAAATTAAGCAATTGACAACAGTTGAGGACCGGATTTTCATGGATCCATTTCCCCCTCCAAAAGGCTTTGTATTATGGTTTCTCTTATCAAGAGAGACATTTTACAATACAATTTCTTGTGTTCCTTCAATACTAGCTAGTGCAATGAAGATGGAAACTTCATGCACTATGCAAAACACTTATCGAACACCCAACATCAATTTCCTCACCGTCTCAGACCCAAGACCTCACACACATTCGAAGATGGTGAGAGCTAGCGGGGTACGAGAGTAGATTGAGAGGAAGGAGTATGCTTACAAGAAATATGTAAATCTCCTCACATAATCACTCATATTTTCATAGCTTAGCTTAGTAATTAGCATGGTAGAGGAGATGAGCATGCATTGAAGCTTGGCTCTTGGTTGGATTTGCATCACAAAGCCAAGAGTTTTTGGTGTATGCCTTCCTTCTCACAAGCTTGGAGTAGGTGATAAGCTTTCCATTAAAGCTTGAGAAGGAGAGAGAGTCTTCTTTACTTCACACGTGAGATTGTGTGAGTGTGTGTGTGATAATGCGTTGCAAAAATCAGCCCCCTCTCTCTCTTGGTCGACCCCTCTTTCTATTTGCTCTTGCTAACATCCTATTGGACCTCCCCAGGCTTAGCCAATGGTAGTTAAGCAGCATAAGTGATAGCCTTCTGACATGTGTTCCCCTTTCCCCTTTTGTGAGAGCTTCAGGTAATTATTTAATTCAACTAAACTCTCATTGGATCCCTTTGCCTCCTGGCCAATAGGAATCAGGCAAGCCATTGGGCTGTTGAATGCTCATTGGTCCCCTTGGGAGGCTGTCCAATAGTCTTCTAGAGAGTTTAATTCTTATTGGTTCTTTTATTAAGTGTTTTTAAATTAATTAAACTAGATTTACTCTGGCCTAGTTCTCATTGGTCCACCTCCAAGGCCATCCAATAGGAATTGGGTACACCTTGTGGGCATCTGGGCTAGGGAGCTGACATGTGTCCCTCATTCCCTTTGTGTAAGGGGAGCTTGTGTGTGTGTGTGTGTGTGTGTGTGTGTGTGTGTGTGTGTGTGTGTGTGTGTGTGTGTGTGTGTGTGTGTGTGTGTGTGTGTGTGTGTGTGTGAGTTTCTCTCTCATTCCCTGCTTGCAAGGCTCGCCCCCTCCTATGTAGGGATTGACAAAGACTTTTTGTGACACACACTAAGCATCCAATTTCCCTAGTGTTTGGCCTTTGGACACAACCTTTGAATTTTTAGAACCTTAGCATTTTGGAAGTCTTAATGGGCTGAACCTTAGGGTCTTTTAAGCCCATTGTTGCACATTGCTCTTTTGCAGATGTCCCCCCCTTTGGATCCCTATTGTGGCCGTTCTGCTAGCTTAACCAATATTTTAGCATTTTCTCCCCTGGCACTTCCCCATATTAAATGATCAATTTAACATGAGAAAATCATTTAGTAGAATTAGATATTGGTTATTATGACATTACCTCTCTCTTGAAATCATAGTTGTCCTCAACTATGGGGTAGAGAAGATAAAGCATATTCATTAGTCCTTTTCCTAGCGGGTAGAGGATCCCTATGTTACCCTACGACATCATTCCACAATGGATGACTAGTCCATTTGGTGCTTGAGAGCCTGAGGCTGCCACAACCATGTCTGCACATTAGTCCTATCATCTTCCATAGTAGAGTGACAAGCTCTACTTGGTGTTCGGGAGACATCGTCTCCGCAAACTTGATCTAAGTATGCATACTACTTCATTTTTGTGCACAATAAAGAAAAAGAGAGTCTTATAAGACAAAAATTTTATTCATTTTTAACATTTGCACATTTGCTTACTCTTGATAAGCATTGTAAGCATTGACAAGGTTTAGGTTATCCTTTAATTGTATGTCTTGCATCCATCTAGCATCTTCAAAAGGATAATTCTTAAACCTAATAAGATATCATCGGATAGTCTTACCGCCTCTTAGTACCTTGTCTTCATGTCGGAGAATGGACTCGGGTTGCAGCACCTATTCTTGGTTCTCGATCTCCGGTGGGTCTTCAGTAGTTGGTTCTTGAGGTGGCTCTCCTTTGTAAGGCTTTAGTAGGCTCACATGGAAAGCATTGTGTATGAGCCAATGGTGGGCAACTTGAGTTGATAGGACATCTCATTGATTGGCATAAGAATTTGGAAGGAACCATAGTACCTTTTTGCTAACTTAGCATAGTACTTTTGGTGTCTCGTAGGGTTCTTGCTCGTCATGTGCCTTAATTGAGCCTTGGGAAATTTGAGTAAGACCCAATCATTTTCTTTTTTGGCTTGGGCTCTTCTGTGCTTGTCAGCAGTAGCAGCCTTTTGCCTTTTCTGTGAGATAGAGATAGCATCCTTAATCTTTTGGAAAGATTCTTGTAGGTCTCGACTATACTCATCTGCAGCGAAGATCTTCCCGTGTACCTTAAGTAGCAAGGGACTTTTTGATCTTCGCTCAATTACCTCAAAAGGTGCTTTTCCCGTGGAAGTATGTACAGTGTTATAGTAGGCATACTCCACTAAGGGTAAGTACTTCTCCCATTAGGATTTTTGATCTACTTCCGTTATATAGGCTTTTAGTAGATCGAGAATTGTTAGGTTAGCTATTTCACTTTGGCAATCCGTTTGTGGGTGATAGACCGAAGAGAAGTTTAGTCTTGTTCCTAAATTCTCAAAGAGACTCTTCCAGAAGTAATTGGTCATTCTAGGATCTCTATCCGACACTATGGACATTGGAAATCCATGGTACTTGAAGATTTGTGAAATGAAGAGGATTGCCATTTGATGGGCTTTGATAGTCTTTTTGACAGGTATAAAATGAGCTTGTTTACTGAATCTGTCTACTATCGTCCGATATTCCCGTATTCCCATGGATAGACTTAGGCAATCCAAAGATAAAATCCATGGATATGCTCTCCCATGGTGAATTGGGGATTGGCAAAGGTTGAAGCAATCCAGGTTGCTTCTCTCTATCAAACTTTGTCTTTTGGCATACCACACATTTAGAAACATACTTTTGTATGTATGCTTTCATGGTAGGCCAATAGAAATATGTTTCAATCCCCTTTCGGGTAGAGTGAATCCCTCTATGCCTTGCATAAGGAGGAGCATGAGATTCATACATTACTTTCTCACGTAGTGAGCTAGTAACGCATAGTCTATTGCCGTAGAGAATATAACCATCTTTTATAGTAAATGGTTCCTCTTTCTTCCCTAGTGCAAGGGCTGAAATCACATCTCTAAAATCGGGATCAATAGCATACTCATCTATCATAGAAGATAGATCATTGTGAATTGCTATGGAAAACGCATTCACTCTCGGCCGTCTTGAGAGTGCATCGGCTACTTGATTATGCTTGCCAGCAATGTGAGCAATATGAAAATGAAATTGTGAAAGGAAATTTGCCCACCTCATTTGTTTGTCAAAGAGCTTGGTCTACGTCATGAAGTACTTAAGACTTTGGTGATCCATTCGTAGAATGAAAGGAGTCCCCAATAAGTAGTGCTTCCATGAGTCTAAGGCATGTAGAACTGCAAGGAGTTCCTTTTCATGTATGCCTAGAGCTTGCTCAACAGGGTCGAGCCTTCGACTTTCATAGCCTATGGCGTGCCCTTCTTGAAGCAAAATAGCTCCAAGGCAATCACCACAAGCATCACATTGGACCTCAAATGGCTTTGAGAGATCCGGTAGTGTAAGCACAGGTTGAGAGATAAGCTTTTCTTTAACCTTTTCAAAAGCATTGTTCTCCTTGGCAGACCATGTATACCTAACGTTTTTCTTTGCTAGGTCATGTAATGGTCCTGCTATTGGTGAGAACTTTTCTATGAAGCGTCTATAGTATGCGCACATGCCTATAAAGCTTCTTAACTCATGAAGATTCTTTGGTTTAGGCCATCCTTTTATTACCTCTAACTTTGATGGATCCGTTTGGATGCCATCTTGAGAGATAATGTGACCTAAATACTAAATCTATTGTAAGAAAAATTCACTTTTCTTTCGATTAACATAAAGTTTATTCTCTCTTAGAACTTGAAATATTACCTGGAGATGTCGCTTGTGTTCGTCTAATGAATTAGAGTAGATGATGATATCATCAAAGAACACTCCAGTAAAGGTTCGGTGAGGCCTGAATAGCTTCTCCATCAAGAGGTTGAATGTGGTTGGTGCATTGGTCAAGCCAAAAGGCATGACAATGTATTTATAAAGACCAAATGTAGTGCAAAATGCGGCCTTTACAATGTCTTGATCAACTATCCTTATTTGATGATAGCCACTTTTTAGGTCAACCCTACTAAAGTAGGTGGACCCTTGTAGCTTATCAAATAGGTCTTCTACCCGTGGAATGGGAAACCTATTTTTCATAGTGATCCTATTTAGTGCTCTATAGTAGACATACATACGATATGTGCCGTCTTTCTTTTGCACTAGTAGAACAAGAGAACAAAATGGAGATGAGCTAGGCCTAACCATGCCCTTCTCAACTAACTCATGCACTTGCCGCATAATCTCCTCTTATTGAGCTTGAGAAACTTTATGAGGAGGTTTGTTAGGCGGTGAACTTCCTGGAAGAAGTTCAATTGCATGGTCATCATTGCCTCGTTTACGAGGTAGCTCACAAGGGATGTGGTCAATAAAGACATCTTGAAACCCCTTGAGAAAATTGGATAACTCTAATTCCTTTTGATTGTGTATATTTAATTTTTCTAAAACATTAGGTTTATTTTGAGAATCTTTAACAAAAATCATGTACACGGAAATAGAGCTCTTTATTGACTTGTTCAAAACTTGTGTATGTACAATGGGTATAGTGTTACCCATTTCCTTAGCATCTATATACATATCTTTTTCCCTAAACTTAAAGGAGATTCTCCTTTCAAGGAATTTAACATTGGCAGCCATGCGATCAAACCATGGTGCCCCTAGGATTACATCCTCATACTTGAGAGGAGAGATAAAGAAGTCCTCTTTGTCCGCATAGCTTTGGACATGGAGCTTCAATTTCCCAATTAAAGGAGTGATTGAAGCTTCTTCCATCTTGTAGGTTTGTATGCCTAGCTTGGTGGCCAAATCTATATATAAAATTATGAGTAGAATCGGGTTCAAAGAGAATAAAAGCATCATTTTCTCTTACCTTTCCCCAAGCATGGCATAGAGGAGATCCTTTGTGGTGAGTTTCCTCCTCTTGGATTTTGACCAAGGTAGCTCTAGGAGGATCATGGCGGTTGTTCTTTTGGGGACAAGCACGGTACGCATGCCCTTGTTCACCACACTTAAAACACAGGTTATCCTTGCGATAACACTCAAGCTCTTCAGGAGAGAGTTTATTTTTGCCTTTATAAACTCCCTTCTCTTTAGCTTTGTTGGAATTTCCCTTAGAAGACTTTTGGACATTGTCCTTCCCCTTAGGCTCATTGGAATCCTTGCTTTCAAGGGGCTTAGAATTCCTCTTAGCCCCTGTTTGGAAATTGATTCGAGAGGCCACCATAGTATGATGCATTACCGCCGATATGGTGCATGGCCTTTGGGAGTTGACATACTCCACCATTTCTTCGGTTAAGCCCGCACAAAATTGCTGCTTTTGCTCTCCAAAATCCAACTTTTTGAAGACAGTGGCTTTGAGTTGTAGGTCCCAAAACTTGTCTACATATTTGTGGGGATGGATTCATAGGGAGAGAGCTTCAAGATTCGCCATTTGGTGAGTACTTTGTCTTTGGCATCGTTGGCCAAAAACTGCTTCATAATGGAAGCTCTTAAAGCTTTCCATCTTCGTGGAGCTTCACCATTGGCCTGTAGGCTAGACCATCATTGTCTGGCGGACTTTTGAAAGTGCATAGCTACATGGCATAGCTTAGAGAACTCCGTGAATCCCTCATCTCCGAACGCCGCATCAAATTGTTGGATAAAGGCCAAGACTTTGTCCGTAGCACCAAAAGTTTCATCATAGGTAAGGAAAGAGATGCTCTTCTCTCCCTCTTTGAATTTCTTGAGCTTGGACGACCTCTTCCACGCGGCATAGGATTTCCTTACACCATCACTTTCTTCAGAAGATGAAGAATTTGAGGAAGATGGAGAAGAGGGTGACCTCTTTCTCGCCTTTTTCTTTGCTTGATCTTGTTTGTCTTCACCATCACTTTCATAAGAGGAAGAGGATGAAGAAGATGGAGAAGAGGGTGTCCTCTTTCTCGCCCTTTTCTTCTCTTTCCTTTTCTCATCCCTCTTTGAAGTATGGTGTGGAGAAGTATGCGATGGTCTTCTCCGTTTTGGAGGTGATGGAGAGCGTTTAGCCCGCCATCTTCATGGAGCCATCTCCGCCAAGGTGGCGGGAGACTCACTTCTTTCTTGTTCCTTCAGTGGAGGCTCTTGAATTCTCCTTTGAGAAGGAGATGCATCATCAAGGAGAAAATTTTTGAGCCCTTCATAGGGATCCTCTTCTTCTTCCCGAATCAGAGAGAGACCTCTTTTGGAAGTCTCGCAAGGAGGCTTCCTAGGTGTTCTCTCATCATGCTAGGGAGCTTGGAGAATCCCATGAGCACGAAGCTGCCGTTGCACTTAACTTTGGAGGGATGGATTGCCCATGGCTTGTTGAAGCCTAGAAACAAGATAGTTAACAAGCATCGGGGCATCATTAGTAGCTTGCTCATTGGCAAAATCAAAGTAACATTAATTTCACTCTCTTTACTATTTTTAGCCATTCTAACAACTTTTAGGTGTAAACTTTTTAGGTGTGCTTTGGCACTTCAAGCCCTACTTGCTACTCCTCTTTACCCCTTTAGAAAAAGCACTCAAGCTACTGTACCCGTGGCTCGAATACCATTAATTGCAAGGAATAGAAGAGAGGGTCGTTCAACACCAAAACAACACCATCTCCTATCAAGCTTCTAATAGATCAATAGTGGTTAAGCCGTAGGCAAGCCCCATAGGACTCCACTATTAAGACCATAGCTCTCGACGGTGATGCCATGTTAACTGCACAAAGGCAGTCTCACTGCAAGGCTGAAAAATCCCTATTCTACTTACTCACATGCAATTAATAGTACCAACAATTTATAGCTAGCTTGAGGACCTCCCTTCTTGAGCAAGAAAGAGAAACCTTCTGCTCTAATACCAATGTAACATTTAATGTCCTAGTAACTTGTGTGTAGCAGAAAATAGCATGAACATACTGAGCGTTTTATTAGAATAGCTTCCTAATGAGATTAACAAGAGTGCTTGGGTGGAGAGAGCAACAAAACGCATAACACCTAGTTAGATATCATGAACAATACTTCAAAAGAGAGAGAAATTAAGCAATTGACAACAGTTGAGGACTGGATTTGCATGGAGCTGGTCCCCCCTCCAAAAGGCTTTGTATTATGGTTTCTCTTATCAAGAGAGACATTTTACAATACAATTTCTTGTGTTCCTTCAATACTAGCTAGTGCAATGAATATGGAAACTTCACGCACTACACAAAACACTTATCAAACACAACATCAATTCCCTCACGGTCTCAGACCCAAGACCTCACACACCTTCGAAGATGGTGAGAGCTAGCGGGGTATGAGAGTAGATTGAGAGGAAGAAGGACTATTCTTACGAGAAAGATGTGCATCTCCTCACATAATCACTCATATTAGCATAGCTTAGCTTAGTAATTAGCATGGTAGAGGAGATGAGCATGCATTGAAGCTTGGATCTTGGTTGCATTTGCATCACAAAACCAAGAGTTTTTGGTGTAGGCCTTCCTTCTCACAAGCTTGGAGTAGGTGATAAGCTTTCCATTAAAGCTTGAGAAGGAGAGAGAGTCTTCTTTACTTCACATGTGAGATTGTGTGAGTGTGTGTGTGTGATAATGCCTTGCAAAAATCAGCCCCCTCTCTCTCTTGGTCGACCCCTCTTGCTATTTTCTCTTGCTAGCATCCTATTGGACCTCCCCAAGATTAGCCAATGGTAATTAAGCAGCATAAGTGATAGCCTTCTGACATGTGTCCCCCTTTCCCCTTTTATGAGAGCTTTAGGTAATTATTTAATTCAACTAAACTCTCATTGGACCCCTTTGCCTCCTGGCCAATAGGAATCAGGCAAGCCATTGGGGTGTTGAATCTCACTGGTCCCCTTGGGAGACTTTCCAATAGTCTTCTAGAGAGATTAATTCTTATTGGTTCTTTTATTAAGTGTTTTTAAATTAATTAAACTAGATTTACTCTAGCCTAGTTCTCATTGGTCCACCTCCAAGGCCATCCAATAGGAATTGGGTACACCTTGTGGGCATCTGGGCTAGGAAGCTGACATGTGTCCCTCATTAGGGATTAGATGTAAATGATATGTAGAGGCTGTGTGTATGGCTGAATGATGAGTTGGGTGCCCAAAAGTGGCCTTGAGACATCCTACTCCTCTGCATTTTTTTTTGGAGCAAGTCCTACTATTATGTGCATATGACCTTCCTAAGTCCCCTTTGTGCCTTTCAATTAAAAAATCAAATGGTTAGTTAGAAACTCCCTTCTTGGCTTTCAAAGCCTCAAAGGAGATTTCTGACTCTTGGAGCGCTTTTCCCCGGGGGAATTCACTCTATATACAAAATAGGACGCCACCTGCGAGCGGACAACTTTGATAAAACCGCTATATACGACTCATATTAGGGAATATGACCCCCTTTTCTACACTTATACGACAATCAATGCTGAAAACTATCATACCCTTATCTTACATATAAAATTTAGGTCTCACATTATCTAATTGAGTAAAACTAGTCAAAGAGCATGCAGCATAGAGATTGGACACGTACTAAGGAACCATTTCTATTGATAAGTAGATGTACCCTCAATGTGTTTTAATTTGACTTTCAAAATATGTGTCCCTTCAACGTGCACTCTAGGTACTCGTCCAATTTTGACCCATCTAAATTACTCAAAAAACATGGTTATAAAGTTATGTTAGGTTCTCCATGTGAATTTGCATCTATACAAACTCTTTATAGCTTTCATCCCTCAACAAATGAACTATAATCAGAAAACAAGAAATTGATACAAAGTAGTGTTAGTTCTTGCATGTATCTTTGCAGCTATTGACTAACAAGTTCGAGGGAAAACTCTTTTGGGAATCATTTTGAAACACAAAAACTTTCTCTCATTTTTCCCTTCCCCCCCCCCCCCCCCCCCCCCCCCCAATAAATACGATACCCCCTCCCTTATTTTTAAGCTTGGGAGATAAATTATTGGGGGCCTACCCCTAACTTATACACTTATATAACTTGTAAAAGAACCCCCCTCCCCTGCACTTACGTGGTGCGGTAAGTTTTCCATGGTGAATCCCCCGGGGCTTTTCCGCGATGAAATTTCTTGATGATTACCAACATAGCTTTATAAACCCCTATGGAACCTTGCCATGTGATTCTTGTTGGCTTTGGCTTCGTTTGGCAATTTGTCGCTCTAGAAGCACCCATGATTGCGTTTGCATGTCCCCGATTATTTGTAGTGGTATACCACCATAGGACTTGGTTGTTGAAGTCCTTGGTAAGCCGCTCGTGAAGTTTGGTAGCAAACGGACGTCTCGCTTGGCTGTGAGAGCCAAGTGATGCTTTGTGTTTTCGATGTTGTTTGTGAAGCTTAGGCCAGCTTTGAGTCGCCTTACATCCATGTGGCCTATGTAGCCTTGTAGAGCTCATCGAGAAGCTCCTACCCATGAGTTTTGGTATCATTTGGGTCACTTTTTCCAGATTTTCCTCTGTGTGGCCTCTTGCAGGGCTTGAGATGTTAGGGTTTTTTTCGTTGCATTCTTGCTTCCTTTGGGCATCCAAGATTGGCCTCTTAGGCTAGGGTAAACCTCCTATGAAGTCTTGTTGGTATTGGGTTAGCCGTTAGGTGGCTACCTATGCTTACAGGCCTCTACCCTGCAAACCCCGTTGGAGTTCTATGCTAGTCTTGGCAACAAAACATCAAATATACACGAAGAGCATAAGGTGCTAAGCCTACCTCTCATATCTGGTGGCCGTCGGGTGCTTGTGCGTGGCGTATTAGCTTACTGGAAGTTTTGTGCGCTAGGTGGCTAGAGCTCTCTCTCACAAGTGAAATAGTAGAAATGAGCTCTAAGTGGGGTGAAAAAATCTTATAATGAGGGTCCCCGAACCATTTTTCATGAAATTTGACATGTGCTCCTAACTTTTTGCGAAATGCGGTTTAGACTCAAAAAGTTCCTCGTTTGGACTCCGTTTGCCCAGTTTCTGAGAATTTTGACGATTCGGTCAAAATCTGGCCACAACACGCCTCCCGCTTCATTCTCATAATTGCACCCACACTGTACCTTGGGTTATCAAATAGTCACTGATCATCCCCATCTTTTTTGTTTTTCCTTACGTTCACCTTTCACCTGCTTTTTGTATTTTTGAAGTTTTTCTACCAATAGTAAAATTAAAAAGAAAATAGCAAGGTCAACCCAAAAAAATCACAAAAATTAAAATAAATCAAAAACTTCACCTTGACACACTATGTACACTCACATGTAATTTTTATGGCCGGATTTCTCCATTTTACCAATATTTTGTCCAAAAAATGGCTATTTTTACATATATACACACACCTATAGGCCTCAATTTGGCGTTTGGCCTCATATATCTGTAGATTAATGCTGTATAATGGCATATGTACTTAAGTTAGTCTAGAAAATTTTGCAATCAAACATAAACCCCTCAAAAATAGTCAAAACATGCCCTTTTTGTTGCTTTTTACGGTCATCGGGTTTGCATTGAGAATGCCTCGCCCCCTCCTAATCGGAGTCCTCCCATATGACAAGGTATCGCCTCGGGGTATGTGCAGTGCATGGGTTAAAAATCGTGCTAATGCGCAGCCTTGTAACGTGGCCCTACCTCATGCATACTTAGTCAATGCATGGTAAAATTAATGCGGTGCGAGAGGAGGGTATAAGCAAGATGCTTATTGGCATTCGACGTTCAGGTCTCCTGTTTGTTCCTGGTTTGGTTGGCAGATTTTCTTTGTAATTAAAAGTTGTAATTCTGTCGCTCGTTGTTTGATCGTCTTCTTTGGGAAAGTGGCTTGGTTTGCCGCTACTATAGATATTGCCGTTGTGATCTCCTTGGATGGGAGTGTCTTGTCCGATGTGGCCATAATCTTTTTCTCTTTTAATTGCCATTTGTAGCTTTGATTTGGAGGCGTTTGGAGGTTTATGGCTTCTTCTTTGGTTGTTTTTGCGGTTCTTTTGATCGGCACCCACATAGATCGATTTGCCCATGTCGGATTTAGGGATTGTCTGGATTCTTCTGTTGCTTGTACTGAAGGGAGTTCCTGTAGCATCGCTTTGGGGATCCAAATGCGTGTCTCATGTAGTTGGCGATTGAGCATGTTTTTCAGTATCTAGATCTATTTTATGGCCCTGTTCGGTGTTTGTTTACATTGTTTTTTAGAGGTCGTCTACTATTGCACTGTGGTTTGTAGGCTCTTTCACTTCCATCCTTCTGTACCCATACCTATTGTTTGTGTATCCCTGACCTTGATCTATTCATTGTCGCCTGTGGTGTGTCTCATTTTTTGAGTGAGTACGGTGGGCGGTTTTTTGGTTATCCTTCATAGGTATCTTTTGTTGGTTAAGTGGCACCCATCTTTTTTGCTCTTTCTCAAGTGATTGTGGCGCCATTATCTAGTTCTTCCGGGTTGTCTGAGCAAATGCTACCACCTGGTGTTGTTGTGCTTGTTGAATTTGGACCATATTCGAACTCCAATCTATCTATGCATTATACTCTTTCTGCCATGGTTGTCCCAACATCATTGGATGTAGTGTGCTCGAATCCTCAACCACATAAAACTTGTGGGGATAAAAATATTGATGTATTTGTACAGGCAATATCATCCAGCCCAACATGCTTAATGAATGTGATGTACTGCTTTCCAGTGCTTGTTGAGTAGGATGGAGTTGTTCTTCAAGCTTGAGCTGTTTATAAATATTCCAAGAAATTATATTTTCTTGAGCTCCTGAATCAAGCAATGCCGTCAATTCAACTTGGTTGCTACCCACTTTGACTACGATTATGGGATCCACTGTGTCATCATTAAAATTTGTTAAATCGATTAGCATTTATAAAAAACGGTCCTTATCACAAAATTTTGTTATTGGGCTATATGTAATGGCACAGACGTCCAACGTTGATAGTATGTGTTTCCATTCCATAGGTTCTAATTCATCTTCGGGAAAAAGTTTCGAAATATAATCCTTGTCTTCAATAGCTCTTTCTAAGATGCATTCCTCTCTTTTCAAGATCCCACAATGTGAATCTCCACACATCCATAGCTCTTTTTTATGTCCTAACCATGCTGGGAGTTCGGACCTGCCAATGTAGGCGAATCAAACTCTTCCACTGGTGTCTGGTTCACATCTTTGTAACTATGGTCTTTTAGGTATATTTTGGTTGTAGTCTCCCCACGCCTGAGGTATATGTGGTTATAACCCCAATCCTATACCATCTTTAATTGTCTCATGAACGGTCCTCCCAAGATGATCTCGTAATTGTTCTTTTTGTCAAAATCAACTATTGCAAATGTATGCTCATACTCGATTCCGCAAGAGGTGACAATTACTTTTTCTAAAAGTCCTAGAGGCTTTTCCATGAACCCATCTACCAGTTGTAATTTCATTCTGGTTGCTCTCAAAGCCGGTTTTTCCCATAGCGACAGCGACAGCGACTCCCACTCCACTGTCAAGAATAGCCTTGGATACTACTCCTTGGAATTCCACTGGTAGTGTGGTATTTCCATCTTCTCCTTCACAATATTCTCCAACCTTGTTTAAAGGTACAGGCCTAGTGTTCAGTTGAGGCTTGTCCAATTCTCTGATCCCTTCTTGGATTCTCGAGGTAGGGTCTTTTATTCCAAATTTTTCTGAACATTTGCCTACTGAGGTCCACATGTTTGGTCGTACCCTCAGGAGTTCAGCTAACATGATTGTGCATGCCACCGGGGTGGACAGTAACTCAATCAACCCTTGTAATCCATTATTCTTTTGGGAAAAAGTCTTTGGGATGGGATTGCTCTCACTTCAGACTTAGCTTCATACTCCCCTAGGTAAGACGGTAGAGTTTTTAGCGAGTCAGGTTGGCTGTGCCTCTGTCATAATAATCAATATCTAATTCTCCTAAATGATTTTCTCATATTAAACTGATCATTTAATGTGGGGAAGTGCCAGGGGAGAAAAAGATAGAATATTGGTTAAGCTAGCAGACCGGCCACAGTAGGGATCCAAAGGAGGGAAAATAGGGATCCAAAGGGGGGGCCATCTACAAAAGAGCCATGTGCAACAATGGGCTAAAAAGACCCTAAGGTTCAGCCCATTAAGACTTCCAAAATTCAAAGGTTGTGTCCAAAGGGTTAAAGCTTAGGGGGAATTGGATGCTTTGTGTGCTCTCCAAAGTCAATGCACATCCCTACATGGGAGGGGGCGAGCCCTTCTTCTAGGGGATGAGAGACAAAGCCACACACACACACACACACACACACACACACACACACACACACACACACAAGCCTACAAAGGAGAGGGCGAGCCCATTTAGTAGGGGATGAGAGAGAAAGCCACACACACACACACACAGGCTCCCTTTACACAAAGGGAATTAGGGACACATGTCAGCTCCCTAGGCCAGATGCCCACAAGGGGTTCCCAATTCCTATTGGAAGACCCTTGAAGTGGACCAATGAGAATTAAGCTAGAGTAAATCTAGTTTAATTAATTTAAAAACATTTAATAAAAGAAACCAATAAGAATTAAGTCTATTAGAAGACTATTGGGCAGTCTCCCAAAGGGTCCAATGAGCATCCAGGAGTCCCATGGCTTGCCTGATTCCTATTGGCCAGGAGGCAAAGGGGTCCAATGAGAGTTTAGTTTAATTATTTAATTACCTCAAGCTCTCACAAAAGGGGAAAGGGGGACACATGTCAGAAGGCTATCACTTATGCTGCTTAATTGTAATTGGCTTGACTTGGGGAGGGCCAATGAGGCTGCAGGACCAGCAAATAGCAAGGGGGCTCGCCCAAGAGAGAGGGGGGGCTGATTTTTGTTTGGCATTATCACACACACACTCTGACAATCTCATGTGTGAAGAAAGAGAAGACTATCTCTTCCCAAGCTTTAATGGAGAACTCATCACCTACTCCAAGCTTGTGAGATAGAAGCCTACCTCAACACTCTCTTGGCATGTGGATGCAAATCCAACCAAGAGCCAAGCTTCAATGCATGCTCATCTCCTCTACCAAGCTAATTACTAAGCTAAGCTATGCTAATATGAGTGATTATGTGAGGAGATGTACATCTTTCTCGTAAGATACTCCTTCTTCCTCTCAATCTACTCTCATACCCTGCTAGCTCTCACCATCTTCGAAGGTGTGTGAGGTCTTGGGTCTGAGAACGGGGATAATTCAAGTTGTGTTTGTTAAGTGTTTTGCTTAGTGTATGAAGCTTCCATCTTCATTGCACTAGCTAGTCTTGAAGGAACACAAAGAATTGTATTGTACAATGTCTCTCTTGATGGGAGAAACCATAATACAAAGCCTTTTGGAGGGGGGGCCGGCTCCATGCAAATCCGGTCCTCAACTGTTGTCAATAGCTTAATTTCTCTCTCTTTTGAAAGTGTTGTTGATGCTATCTAACTAGGTGTTATGCTTTTTGTTGCTCTCTCCACCCAAGCACTCTTGTAATTCTCATTAGGAATCTATTCTAATGAAATGCCCACTATGTTCATGCTAATTTCCGCTACACATAAGTTATTAGGCCATTAAATGTTACAGCCTCGAGCTAATTGAACGTGGTCCCCCTCTTGTGAATGCATATCAAAGTTCATTTGTGATCTTGCCTCAAATTCTTCAATGGGAGGTAAGATCTCATTTTTCTCCTTCTCAGCGCGATTTAGTTGGTGGTTCACCCTGTTAGCTTCATTTGCTTCTCGGATTTGCTTCCACAGGTCATCTAGACTGTCACACTCTTTATCCATCCCTGCAGATGTTTTAGGTTGGAAACCGTCAAATGTCTCATCAGTTGTATTTGGCACTATGATAGGTTCTTGCTTAGACTTTGAGGCAATCGTGAGTCCCTCCATTGTGTCCGCTTGTTTCTCTAGAGTTGGTGTGATAGGGGTTGGAGCTGGCACCTCGTGCCAACTTAGGTTTATTAGGTGGGTTTTCTATCAAAGATTGGGCTATTTCAATCATCTTCCTACACATTTCCAACCTCTGTTATTCTAGTTTCGCATATGGATAAGTCATCCATCGTTGCTCTTGATTTTGGTTGTTTTTGAGTCTGGCTTTGTATGCTTTTAAAAGTGCGTGAGGTGCTCATTTACTTTTTCTACCAGTATTGATCCTCTCGATCCTGCACTTTTGGGTTCCACTATTTCCTTGGGCCCTATGGTTGCAGCAGTGTGTGAACTTAAACTAGCTAGATCCTCTAATCGCTCTAATCTATCCTTTGTGTGTTTTAGCTCCTCGGATAGAGCCGTTTGCTCTCGTTCCTTCTTGACTTTCATACGAGCCTTTCTAGCTTTCCAAGTGCCTCGTTGATTTTTCATTTCTACACTGGGGGCATCGGTCTTTGGGTCTTCAATTATGGGTTCGTTTGTCCTTCTTTGAGCTTGTGTCCGTGTGACTACCTGAATATGTATTATTGTTTCATTTTCTAACCCCCCACTGGATGGCATTGCTTCCAGCATGTTTAAAGTAGTTTTTTCTCCTTTGCTTGGGTTCTTAGGGCAATCAAAAATCAAGTGAGTAATTCCACACTCAGTGCAATATGCATTGACTCTAATGATTTCAGCGTGAGGACAGTCCCTTATCCAATGATCTCTGCCACACTTGTAGCAGGGTCCCTTTGGCTGTTGAGGTGCTCCTTGAGCTCCTCTCTATTGGTAAGCATGCCTCTAATCGCCCATGCCTCTGTTGGCTATGAGCAACAGTGTTTGTTCATCCAAGATGTATCTTCCTTCTCCTGCAGCCTTGGCAGCTGTTGGTGGTCCCGTACTTCCAATCATGCTCCAAGGTTCTTGCGTCTTAGGTTCTTCAGGTGGATAATAGACAGGATTTGTTGCATATCCATTGGGATCTTCGTGGTATGCATGCATGGGCACCAAAGCCTTCTCTTCTGGTTCGTTTACCATTGGTGTATACCTTATGCCGACCGGTCTTGCTCCTGGTAGGGGTGGTTGTTGTCCCAATACTGGTGTTAGGAATTGGATCGAGCTAGCTAGGGTGGATGAAAGAGAAACATGGTGCAAGTGTGAGTTTGTGTAAGTGTGTGTAAGCAAGGTTATCACTCAAGTGAATTAGGTTCCAAGATAGGATTAGCTTGGACTCATAAACACAATCTTGAGTATTGACTTAGCTTAGCACAAGCTCACCATAGACAAGCATGTAGTGCAAAATGAAGTTGTTGTTTATTGATTCAAGAAATGAGCTTTAAGTAGCTCTACAGCCTTGCTCCACAGTATGTGGGAAAAATCCACTCTCCTCTCCTTGACTCACACCTTAGGACAAAGCTCACACTTTACAACAATTGGTTGGGGTCTTTCAACTCCTATAGGTCCTGGTAGGTTACCCGTTGGATACCTAGGCATTGGTGGGATTTGAGGAGATGCTACTTGATCTTGGGGAGCATAAGGTCGCTATCCCTTGTTATAATAACATTCCTATGTCACATGGTTTATCCATTTTTGTTCAATTGCACACCACTTCGGGTGCTTACCTAAGGCTTGGCATAATTATTAATTTTTTTTAGCACTTCTTCCACCAGATGCTCCTGGCTTACAGCTACTTCTCCTTTCTGTGCTGACTTAGTGCACTTGCTTCCACTTTGTTGTGAGGATGAATCATCATCAAGATCCTTGAACTCACCTTCCTTGTAGACCGCACAATTGTCTACAAGATAAAGAGCTTCCTTAGTTAACTCATTTAACGTTGTGCTCCTCTTCATATGTAAATCATTCTGGAGATCTACATTTCTCAGTCCTTGAATAAATATAAGCATAAGTCTGAACTGGGTTGGTAGCTCTTCCACAGGACAGAACTTCACATATCTCTTTAGTCGTGGAGCTACCTTTCGAATAGATACTCCTTCCTTCTGTTTGAATTTATGGATTTGTGAGACTGTATTATGAGCTATTCCCCTTTGTGAGAATTCCTCAATAAACTCGTCAAAAACCTCCTCCATAGACTCAAAATCTCTACGCTCCACAGAATCAAACCAAGTGGCTGCATCCTCTTCTACGATAAGTCCAAACCCTGCAAATTGAGTAGAAAAATCCAAAACTTCTTCAGCTCTAATTACACGCACGAAGGCTGCTACATGATCCCTAGGATCTCTGTTTCCGGAGTATTTCTTGTTTACCCATTTTTGCACCTAAGAAGGTCTAATTCTACGATGGTCTACAAATCTCATCATTGGTTCTCCTCGTCCTCCTCGATATGCCTCTTCTGGCCTTCGGTAGTGGGAGGGTTCCTCTCTCAGAGGTGCTCCTAAGCCATAATTTTTGACGGTCCTTGCAAGAGGTGGTTCATCTCTCCGAACTCGTTCTCTTTGTTCTCGTTCTATGGGGTTGTCTTCCGGGCTCTGCCGACTCTTGATTTTTTGGGTTACTCTCACCTTGGTAATGTGAATGTAGTGGTGGTTCTTGTAAATCTCTTAGCCCTTGTGTGGCTAGATAACCACCTCTGTTTAGGTCTTGTTCAGATGTTGCATTTTGTTGAAGCCATGCCTACAATGATGGTTGGGTTGCCTGCTGGTTCTGATTGTTGAAAGTCTAATGCCGGTTAGAATGCGATGTTGCACTGTAATCTTCTGAAAATGGATTTGTAGACTTGCTAGGGGTAGAGGTGGACCTTGGTACTTCTTCGGGGGCATATGTTGATGTTTCTGGAACTGTTGCCTTATCTACCTCCTCTAGCAAAATTCGTTTGTATTCTCGCCCGTACCTGTCAACAAAAATGATATCCTTCCCCACAGAAATTTCATAAGAGAACAAGTAAAGAACCTTGTCACTGCTTAATTCATTTGGGTAGGGTTTTTTGCATTGAAAAAAGAGACTACTCCCTCGCTCTCATGCTTGTAAATTCTCACATTCTCATTATAGGTAGAGACTTTGGTTTTTTTTTTATCGTACATAAAATGAGCTCCAGGTCGATCATTTTTAGGAGGCGGCTCTTGAGTTTCTGAGACCATTTTCCTTTTTCCACATTATCTCCATACCTGTTGTAATCCTCAAGGTTCCTAACTATCAGATACTGGTTCCCCTTTTCATCTCGGAATCTATCTCCATCATCATAGACTTGAATTATCTCCAGTCTCTGAGAAGGCCGTTCCTCTATACAAATACACTTGCATCCCCGATAGTCAGAATAAACTAGGGCTCCCCGAGAGTTTGTTCCTTCTAAGAAGATTATAGGGTATTGGGAGGTACTTACTCCTAGCATCGGTCCTTCACCGGAGAAGCCTCCTGGCTGTTGACTACCCATCGTGAAGAAGGACTTGTCTGATGAAGTGTCAGTATCACTACCTTCCTCAATGATTGGGGCTAATGGATCTAGCCTTGCCTGAGTTACAGTCTCCTCAATGGATACTAAGCTACCCTAATCATATGCCACTTTTTGGTCTCTCAAAATGTGTCTTCCTGATCTTAAATTCATCAAACTTAGCAATGCAATTCATCACAAATCCAACCACTCACCTGGCAAAGGATCAGTTTCTGCACAACTTCTTGCTTTGCTGCCGAATATACCTGTACACAAGCGTTTAATTTTGGCAATCAAATCAAAGAATTTAACCGCTAGAGGTGGTCTTAGTAATGATTGGTATAACTGGAGTGTTAGTCCTAACCACTACTGTACTCTATACACTTCTGATGTTCTTGATTAGGTCCACTAATCTTGAACTGTACACCACCTACATGTCTGTCAGTCTAGAGGTAACAACTTAATTCTCGTCTTTGCTCCGTAAATATGTCAAACAAAGTCCAATTTCACTTCTCGAAGAAGTTCTGGAACCCTTAAGTCAATTAAAACCTCCTTGTATGTCCACATTTTAATATTGTTCTAAAATGACCTTGTAGACATCCTACACGTAGGATGTCTTTTTGCTCTATTTCAGATAAAATTTGCAAGGTAGCTTTCCCTTGATGTGCTGAGCTCACAACTGTTCTCACTTTTTTGGTTTTGACACCTATAAGCTGATCAACTGATCAAAAATCTGTTCCAGAAGCCTAATGTCCGTTCTGATGAATTCGCCACTTAAATCAACTTCAAATCGGACCAAACATGACTAGGAGGTTTGTCCAAGGCTATATCAGAGCTTGGTATGTCTCAAATATAATTTTGGGCTTTGTAATCATGCATTAGACATACTACGTGTAGGATGTCTTTTGCATCAGAATTTAAACCAACTTGGCCCACAGCTTTTCCTTGATGTGCTGAGCTCCCTAGTGTGTTTAGATTTGTGTTTGAATGTCAAAAGACCCCAAACTTAGCTATTCTGGCCTTTTTTCTGTCAAAAATGCTTAAGTCTACTTAAACCCCAATTTTCTGACCCAATTGAGATGAAACCTTTCACATGCACTCAATAAATCATGTAGATCATGCACATGAAGACATCCTATGGTCTTGGTCTCAAAATTATGCCTTGGCACAATTTGGGTAGGATGTATGGCAATTCCTGTCTTTTGGCCACAATCTGTCAAGATATGGTCAATCTTTCACTTTCCAGGTCAAAATAGGGTTTACCTACCTTCTAAACACTCAAGTCAACTCAGATCCTCAAAATTCCTGCCAGATCACCCTGTAGACATAGTACGTGTAGGATGTCTATTGTCTTAGACTTTAATTTTTCTCTGCCTGTGGGCTTCCCTATGCTCTATAGATCTCTCAGCAATAATCACAGAAACTTTTGGACTTCAATTTAGCTTTTAAACACAATTCACCGTCTTTTATAGTTCTTCGATGAGCCTAACAACAAATATAACATGCATGAAGTGCTCCAGATCATAAATCATGATGTCCCACTTACGCTACTCCTACTCATCATGTGAGATGGTGATTTTGGTGTCTCGGTTGCTTCCTGGCCTCCCACAGACTCTCAAGCTATCTTCTCACCACATCTACCACTCCATCTCCTACTCTCCACTCCACAACCTAACTCCTATCTAACACTAGCTAAGATGAACGATCCAGGCCAGCCATACGCTCCCTAGACTCCTCCTAATACCTAGAGAGTCCACCACCCTCTGATCCTATCTAAATGTAAAATAAGACTCTGGCCAGCCAGAGAATCCCTATACTCAAGGATTAGTCTCGGTCACCTACCTAGGGTTTTTGTCCCCGACAGCAGCGCCAATGTTAGCGGATACGCAACGACGGACCTCAGCACAGCAAGAACTCACCTAACAAGAATTGTCAGCTAAAGACGAAGCTCGACCCGCAGGCGCGTGGAAGCAAGCATAGGGTGTCAACCTACACTCGACCGACTATCGACTACTTCCTACAAAGGTCTCTACTCAATGTCTAAGTTATAGCCTATTATAGTGCACAGGAGGAGATTTCTTACAACGCTTCCATGAGCCAAATACCCATTAGACGCTCTCAAAAAGTTACGAAACTTGAGGGATATCCTATTAACACCAATAGGCCACTCTCTCCAAGGTCCGTGACCCAAAACCCTACCCAAAACCACTCAGTGTAGAATCACCTAGGATGTTTGACAGGTTTTTGCAGGTCAATGTTTCTAAAAACTAAGGTGCCTAATATGTAGCTCTACTCAATACAAACACGTGGATATGCTGAAATGCGAAAACAGACACCGTTTGCTTACCAAATCCCTAGAAATAGCTCGCAAATCAATCTCGCGAAGCCGGGGCGTACACGCGCAATGTGGGTATTGGCACGTATATCTCTCCAGGGGCAGCACGTGGCACTTCTCCGTACTCGATTCCAACCATCCATGTGCGCGTAGCGTCAAGATAAGCTCTCACTCTCTCTCATACACAGAATACGCTTCTCACAGACACTTCATAGAATGAACAGGGGTCATTAAGGTTAAAATTTGGTATATATACCTTCCAAATACAAATCCTCATGTTCCAAAGTGAAATCCTACTCAATCTAATGGCAAAAAATATACAAAATTGGAAACTTCTGCAAGCCCCCAGTATTTACAAGTGAAATTACAGGTTTTTCTTAATCAGAGAATGACTACATAGGATTTCCTTCTTTTCTCATTTCGTCAGTCTTCAATTGAGTGTGGCCGCCACTCTTCAGCTAACACGCCCCACTCACTCCTCCAAGAAATGTAAGAAAATGTTGCATTGGATTCATAAACGACTATTGGAATCCCAAGGATATGATCAAATCTAGGTGCCTAAATGTAAATTTTGTTCTTATCTGTCACCTATAGACCCATGTGAGTCAAATTCTGTAACGATAAAGCCGATTGAAGACCGTGGGAAGGGAAAGATCACAGAATTCTATACACCTGATTCGGAGCTAGTTTGGATATCCAAGCAAGAACGACTTGTATTGCTTGGCTCAAACATAGAAAAAATAAATGAAGCTTCTTGCTCTTCATATAGTTCTTCTACAGAAACATAAACTTCTTCACAACTTCCACCTACCAGCAAAAATGTTTTTAAAAAAACAAGGAAAGGATAGCACCTCCCATTGTAAATTCATCACCTAAAACAACGTTTCAAGTAAAATCATGGGAGAGTACCTTACCACCCTTGCAACTAGATGAAACACCTAGGGTGGTGAAAAACTATTGGGAAAATTATTCACCCATTACAACTTGGAACAATTGGTTTTAAAAGGTTTTAATCTACCCAAGGAAGGGGGGGGAGTGTTTGCTGACATCCATCATTCACTTACTCCCCTCTTAACTTTCCTCCCTGACCTCTCAATCTTCCAATCTTAGGGAATGTATATATATAGCTCTATACTCAAGAAAACACTTCACGTTGTTTTGATTCTATTCAATAAAGGTTGGTGCCTCTTCCCACTAATATGCCTCCTAGAGGTATTCGTAGTCTTTTCTAGTGTGTACAAGAACGCATTGGAGTAGTTGGGATTTTGAACTTCATGCAATCTTTGTCTAGTTCACTCTTTGAATCGAGTGTGATCATCAACACAAATAGGTGTTTCTTGTCCATTATCATTGCCTCTTATCTTTTTTAGCATCCATGGTTGTCTGCTTTAATTGTGCTGGTAGCACAATATTCAACACATTTCTTAGTATTAAACATTAGATTCAATATAATTTTACATCATAGTCCCTTGTCTAGGTTTATGAATCAAGAAGTATGATTAAGCTAGTTTGACCAAGATAGACGTTAGAGATCTTCTCTTAATACCATGGGAAATGACTTCCTAATAGTCAATGGTTACTTCAGGTTCTTAATCCGATATTATGAAGCATTGTGTGCAATGTACTAGTGCTTTCTAGTGGGCTTAATCCCTCTTGACCTTTAGCTTAAGTATTATAAATGGAGTTTACTATTGTGATGACCCTGGGGAGGGTAACAGTGTCAATATGACCCCCAAAAGTTAAAATATTTAAAGGCAATGAAAAACAAACAAACAAAAAGACAAAAGTACCAAAAATCTAAAATCTTAAGCTGGAAGAGAAATCCCAGCTTGATTTGGTACTTCACTCACATGTATTGCATATGGTACTAGACACGTAAGCACTTGTAAATGTCAAAAAATAAACAAGTCTAGGGTCGTTAATTTAACGATCAAGAGGCACTAGAGGTCAACTATTAATACCACGGGCAAACTTATTAATTCTCTCTAGTCAATTAAGTTGTTTAATCACGAGAGAAAAATATTTCATGTCCGTGGACTTTCTAGGTAATCTACAACAAAAGAATTGCATATGAAATCATTTTCTGAGTTATTCCCTTTGTTTGACCCCCCCAAAGTGTTTTCCACATTGGTTCAATTTTTTACGTTTGTGGTTATTTTGTATGCCTTGGGATTTTTGCTTTTCAAGGAAAAACACCCACATTGGGAACCTCTAGGGCTATGTCATTTGATTATATTACATTTTAATGTTTATTGCCGAAAACTAGTTTAATATTCTGTTACCAATCAATTTCTGTTCACTTCACTAGCTTCCAAGGATGGAATCTACATCGAGAAGGGGGGCATGTTAACCACTTACAAACACCCTATCACCTTTTACGGACGCCTTATCACTTTATTTGAGTCATGGACCGGGCTTGTCGGTCCTATAGGTGTGTAGGTGATTGCCGATGAGAGGCGCACCACTTATCTCATTTTTTACATTATTTTTGCTATGAGCGGCCACTGTGGGCGCCCATTTTGACCTAAAATCCTCATTTTTGAGGCGCATGCTAAAGAAGTACTCTTTCTCTACCTCTACCTTTTTCTCCATTGTGTGCTCATGAGAGAGAGAGAGAGAGAGAGTGTGTGAGATCAAGCATTGCGGCGGCATCGGCGGGACTGCGAGGCGGTTGAGCACGGTGGTGATGGCTCCCTCTTCTTTGCGGCATAGAATCCTTCACGGCAGCAAGAATTGTTTGGTGAATGACACACCATTTCCCCTTTGAGCTTACAAGGATAGTCTGGTTGTGTGCTTGTAGCCATTCATGGCTTGCACATGGTGTTCGGTAAGGTCACAGCCTTAGACACGTGCGGTAGAAGCGCACAGCCCTCTTTCACTATTTCCATTGCCTTCACGTTTGTAAGTTGTAGTAAGTGAAATCTTGATTCCTAATATGGAAAAGAACTCCCTTGCTTCCCCAACATCTAGTTCACCTCTATCTGTGGTAGTGATCTTTCCTACACAACCATACCAACAAATCACATCATTAAGAAGGAATTTTCATACAGCTTTTTTGGTTGTTATTCATGATGCTCACCCTTCAACCTGGTTAGTTAGGTCCTCTCATGCAAGAACTAAGTATCTCATTTGCCGAAATCCTAAAGTCATTGTGACTAGATTCACAATCCGTTTATAGTGCATGGCTAGTGGATACATAGGGTGCAACCCATCATGATGCCATACATTTGAATACATTGGACAACTTACACACAACTCTACAAACTGAGATACATCTTTATGCATACCCTTCCACCATTATTTTTCTTTGAGCTTAGAGAAGGTTTCCCACACAACTTTGTGTCCAACCCATAGACTCTTATGAAACTTTTGCATAAGATTTACTTGAGTCTCTTTATTACATATAACTTTTGTGGTGTAGCACCCTTTTGTTTAGGATGCTTCCACAAGTAGCCATCCCTCAAAAAGTACCCATATGCTTTCCCATGTATTCTCTTGAACTCCTGTTCAGCCCAATCTTTTTTTTTTTGTTAGAGTACTCAAGTAGCTTCAAATAAGAAGCCAATCACCTTCATAAAGCTCTTCCAAGAACAATTCACATGGATTAGACATGTAGATATAGTTATCTTTGACATGAGAGATGGAATAGAACTTTGTGCCTACATCATCACCTTCATCAATCATATGTGACTCATCTTCATACCTTGCCCTTAATAGCATATCTACCACTATATTGTTTTTATATGCAATGTGCTTAAACTCAAGATTTAAAGACTTAATGTAAGCAATCCACCGCAACATAGCAATGCGAGATGTTGACTAGCTTGTAATCATCCCAGGAAGTGGTAGACAATCTATTTCTACAATCACACATGCACCAATTAGGTATTCTTTCCCATTTTTCAAGGATGTAACCATACTTCACAACTCTCTCTTTATCTATGGATAGTTTCTTTGGCAAGCACTTAGTGCCTTTGCTCCAAATCTCACCACATACATGTGTCCTTCTTCATCGTTTTTTCCTATTTCCCATCCAATTCATGTAGGACTAGTGTATACTGTCACAATTAATGGCCTTTTACACTTATATTTTGCCTTTATCAAAGCTGGTGCCGATTGGAGCAATTCCTTTATCTTTTTTATGGTTTTTACATGTGCATCTCTCCATTTAAACTTTTGAATCTTTCTAAGAAATTGATAAAGAGAATCAGTTACATGTGCATAATGTAGAATCCAAATAACATAAAAGACACATGCTTCCAAAAACCTTCTAACCTTAGTGATCCTAGTGTATGTTTATTTCATTCTTTGGATGGCATCTACCTTTGTTGGACAAGGTTTCCTACCATATGGCCCACATATGTGCCCCACAATGTTTAGCACAAAACATAGACATTTTCCTTGACAAATTAAGATTCACTTCCTCCAACCTAGACAAAATATTATCACAATCATTTATGTGATTTGCCACAAACTTGTGGCACCCCTTGAGATCCAAAGCTTCACCTTTCTCACCTTCTTCACATCCTTTAATAGAAAAATCATCAATGAAAGTCATAGTGATTTGACGAATAAAGTCATTTAAGACCTTCTTCATCCCATTCATCATATGTGCAATCCAGTTGGTTGCTTCCTGTGGCAAGGTACACATTCTTACCATACATAAAGGTGTCCTCATTTTTTTCAAGTCTCTCCTTAAAATTGCAAGATAAAATTGATCATACCTTGAGTAGAGATTCTCCATTTAGTATATTGCCTTCCATGTAAATTCCTCTGCAAACTCATTCACAATTGGATATGTACCTACATTCCTAATAATTGTCACCTTGTTCACTAGTTGCAGGTCTTTGATGAAGTGTAACGTACCATTCTTCTTTGGGACTATGAACCACCTATTAGAGTATGGAGCACAAGAAGACTGCATGAAGTGTAAAGCACCACTCTTCTTTGGGATTGTGAACCACCTATTAGAGTACGGAGCACAAGAAGACTCCAAAATCCTCATTTTGATCTTCTCATTTAATAGATCTCCTACCCTTGTCAAATGAGCCTTTGGAAACAGAATGAGTCATAGATTCCAAGGTACATGAGGTATTGTAAAAATTACCATACAAGCTACAATAGAAGGATCAACACATTCTATCTCATGTGGGTGGGTTGAATGCAAAAGCCTTACCATGCTTTGAAATCATTTCTTTGAAGAACTTTGTTTCCTCCTATGTTAGAAACTCCTCGCAGCCAATCTACAACTCCTGAAAAGATTATTTTGTGTGAAGGTGTACCTAATTTTTTAGGATTCCTTAAACTTGGTTGCAAATATGATTGTTCAATCTTTTCCCTGTTGTTGGGTGGTAAGGGTGAAGCTACTGCTTTCACTTTCTTTGCTACACTCTTGTATTTAGTTTCAACATGGACTTCTAGGCCAATTGTTTTCTTAAAACATTGGTTTTCTTTAAAGGCTTCTATGACTTGATACACTTCCACAGATCATACTTCCACAACTTCATTCCCAAGATGAAAACTAGACTCCATTATAGCATCAAGATCACCCATAGTATCTGCAAAAGAAAATTGCTCACACAAACCCAAAACATTTTTAGTAGGCTCTAATAACCCACTCTTTTTCATGCCTATTTGTACATCATATACATATTGCCTCTCACATCTCTTCAAATCCTCAAGTCTTGTAAAACAAAATGATGCATTCCTTGTTACCAAGAATCTCCCATAGAAAAAATTTCAATCATTTTTTGATCAAGCGAGAACCTTTTTATTTTTGTACCACTGCAATCTCGCTTTACAATGGTACTTGGCCAAAACCCATCATTTACCTATGATCATGCTCTTTACTCACCTTTGGTAGAGGATGATCTCTGAGGTTGTCATGATTTATTTCATGCTTTACACAAACTGTGATAAATTAAACAGCAAGTTTACCATCTTGCTTCATATCCTGGCATAGATTTCACCATCATCCATTACCTTTGTTTCCATAACTCCCACATTGTAGGTATACCCAAGGATAAGATGATATGAAGATGTGTCTTTTATGAAGAAATTTTATCCAACCTTTGCATCGCTTATTGTCACCTTTACACTTGGACATGTTGCATACATTTCACTTGATGAATTTTTTGCCAATTTGACCATCCAACCATGTTCTATGTCCATTGGCAATTTACAGTTGTTGTAGAGACTTTTTGACATTATATTTATTTTAGACTCATGGTCAATAAAGGCAAAAAATGGCTCAAGATGATCAGCTACCTTGACCAATGTCTATGTACTAGCTCACACCCAGTGGATTCTTGAATAGTGGCTCCTAGATATGCTTTGAGCTTATGCCCCATTATTAGCAAATTTCACTTGTCTTACCTTCCAAAAATATTGGTAGCATCCTACCACGGCTTCATCACCTTATTCATCTTGCAAGTGTACTCCTTGTGTCTTCACAGTATTGCGTTCAGCTTGTGGGCAAATAGCCCCTCCAACTGTTTGCCTCTTTCTCTTGATAATGTCAAATATTTCTTTATGGAACTCACGCTTGGCTATGCCAAGCACTTATCCTAAACTAAACTCAACTTTTCTATTGAAAATCCTCTCCTCTAGCACTTTCTTCAAGTTTGTAGCAAGCTCAATGTCACATTGTAGTTTGTAAGATGGCCCCTTTGGCTTACCTTTTGTTGGCTCCTTCTTCTTCCCTATTGTAGAATCTCCATGCTCACTTCTTGTGAGGGTGCCTCTTCTATTGAAGGAGCTTGTGGAGGTGTTTCATCATTCCTTCCTCCACGTCAATTTTCTTGTAGCTTTTGAAGGCCCTTCATCACCATTTTCATGCCTACGCTTTTCCTCTACAATGGCTTCATGGTTTTGGCAGCTTGTAATGTAGGCATGCACAGCCATTAAGTCCATTGGATCACTCCACCCTGTTTCTAGACGTATGGAATCACCTGCTTCATGTAGAATATCTTTTGTAAGACATTTTTTCAAATTCTATTATGGTAATCATTGCCATATCTTCAACTAAGTTTTAGTTTTGCATTCCCACTTTTCCAAAGTTAGTTCTCAAGGGTAGACATGTCTCTCTTAAGTGGATTTTACCATTCTTTAAAAAAAAACATCTTTTGTCAAAGCATCACTAAAACTATCACAATCCCTTCTTAAATGGTCTATACTATCACACCAAATACATTTATGGACAAACCCTTCTTTGGGTTGTTGTCTTTGCTTAGGAAGTGGTCCCGATGGTTGGTCTTTTTCTTCAAGCTTTGAAAGATTTACCTCCAAGTCGCACATTCCCTTCACAAGCTCATCTATCATGGACTCATCAAACTTAGGAGCTACAAAAGCATGCTTTACCATTTTGTCAAAATTTGAGGAGGAAGGACTGGTAGTGTTTGCTACCATCTTGTCCCTTTTTCTTTGTTTCTTGAGAAGCAATGAGACAGAACCTTCAACCTCATTCCGGTCGGTCTTTAGTCCTTGCTTGGCATCTTTATCTTCAACAAGTGTCTCCAAATCCTCTTGAAACTTTTTACCTACAGCTTGTAAGAAAATATTTATCATCTTTGCACTAGTGTGGCTTTTTATGTCCTTGTGAGTTGTGCGTGCATAGCATGGCTCAAATTCCTTAAGTAGCTCTATTATTGAAAGTCCCTCCTTTGGCTTGGCTACCCATTCTAAGAATGTTTTTTTGGTCACTCTCTTGGAGTCCTCCATGAAATATTCCTCTTTTAAAGCTAGTTTGAGTTCTTTTTAATTTCTCCCACACCCATCTTTGATTTCCCTTATATGTTTCTCTAATTTTTGGAGACAAACTAGCTCAAAACTTTGAATCATCTCACCTTTCGACACATGATATAGCTCTTTTTTTAGACTAGAAGGGGTAGTATGATGGAATAAAATGAGCAAAGTATTTCATAAAGCCTTTTTGGACCAAAGAGAAACAATGTATGTTGTTGGAAGTGGATCTCACGGATAATCCATATGTTAATTGTCAGAGATCACACAGAGTGAAAGCAAAAGAAATTTGCATCATGTGGATTACCATTATTCACCTTATATGTTTATATGATCCAAATGTAGATGTGAGAGAAGTGAAAAGAATATTATTTTCCCTCCCAAGACCTATTCTTTCCCATAGAGGCAATAAGGATACGACAGGGAGAGATGTACCTATAGCAAGAAGAAACTAGAGCTCCTAGAGAGAATGAGATTCTGAATAATGAGTGAGGTTTGTGAGAGTATAAATATATGCCAAAGATATGGTTACTCACCTTGTGTTTTAGCATAGCTTCCCAAGAAGGTTGCTCGTTGCTTTGGCATAGTGGTGTTACTTGAATACCTTTAATTAAAACTATTAGGACACAAGAGAGATGGAGATAGGGTTAGAGATAGAAGTAAAAGTAGAGATAGAGGTACGAGTTTGTAAAGAATTAGAAGTGGATAATAGGTAGGTTTGGGAATAAATTTGAAGACAAAGATAGGTATCTAGGTTGGGCTAGAGATTTTAAAAAATACAAAAAAAACAATAAACTCACAAAGCAAAACACACTTTATTTGCCAAACACCTTGGGAGTTATTTTCCAATTTGATGAAGAGAGAAGGAGAGGGAAGACTTTAAGCCTTGATTGATGCACCAGATTCATGTCCTTCTTTGATTAGAGTCAATTTTATAAGGAATGCTTACAAGATTGGCTAGTCTTCCTCAAGGGACAAGTGTAAGGCTTAGTTTATGTATATGAATGAGAATAATTTTTCATTAATCCTTTTACTCCTTATTGAATTGTATTCAAGGAAGAAGAGGTCCCTCTTTATAGGTTACGGGAACCCCCAAGGGTTACATAAGAAAGAGAGGAGCGAGTGTGAACAACAACTGGCGAAGTTTGAAATTATATGTTCTTGCATGATGTGAGCAGACCAGAGTCCACCATTTTGAACATATCTCTTCAACCGTGGCTCCAAATTAAAAAGATGAAATTAGTTCTAGAAAGATTAGCTCATGGGATATGACCCCTATATTATGTATTTTTTCCACATCGGATGGAAACTTTGTGTAAAAAAGCATCAAAGTAGGGTATATTTTTTGCAGCAAAAGTGTACTTGTGGTCCACTTAGCATATACTTTTATTTGACTCCAACGGATACCTCATGCAATATGAAAGCATGAAATTTCTCCTTGTTTTGACAAAGTTTTGAAAGCATCCTTTCAATAATGGATTAAAATAGGTGTATCTTTGAAAATTATACAAGCTAGTGTCCCACTAGGAATTGATACCTTCCTAGTAGATATCAAAAAGGAATATGAGAAAAATATGAAAAATACATTGAAAATTTATGTATATTGGGAATCACACTAGTTAGAGTGTGAGATGATAATGGGATAGTAGAAAGACAGCATCAATGCATTTTTTCTCACATTAACTCACATTAAAGAGGCACATCTGTTGAAGTCTTTTTTCACAATATTTTCTAACAGTAAAGTCAAAATATGTCATCCTTGAGAGGAATACTAGAATGAGATAGAAAGCTTATCCTTATACTTATACATTCATATGTACATTTTAGAAAATATACTCATGCATCTAAAAAGACACAAAATAAATCTGGTAGCATTTGTTCCCACTATGTGCGTGCCAAAGCAGGACAATGCCCTTCGGAGGTACCATCTAAGCATGTTTGTGAAGTCTATATTTTGGAGAAGTTGATTTAGTCTTCGCTTCTTGCAAGTTGTAGATTTCTCATATTGCCCACTTCTTCTTTTGGTATTAATTTGTACTTCGTGACTTCCATTAATGATTACTCACCATGTACATGGGTATATCTGTTTTAAGTCTAAGTTTATAGTGATTATGTGCTTCAAAAAACAATTGATGATGACTAAAGTCGTATCTTGTTGTATTGTGGGTACCCTCCTTTCTGATCAAGGGGGGAAGAATATGTCAAAAGAATGGACATGCAGTCCTAGATGGTCATGGGATAAAAGACCAATGTACAATGCCTTATACACCTCAACAAAGTGGTGTTGCTGAGAGGAAAAATAGGTCACTTATGGAAATGACATGATGTATGGTCAAAATCCAAGCTTTTGTTGGGGTAAAGGTGACATGCCTTTACATGATGCCAGACATCCAATGTCTAGCCACCCACTGACCACAACTACCCTTGTTCATTATACATATACATAAATAAGGAGCACTCTCACCACTTCTCTTGAGAGGTCTATTCCATCCACACATTGCATGTTCTCCTATTTTCTCTCTCACACCACACACATGCATTTGTGCACTCACCAACTGGTATCAAAGCCTATGGTTATGATAGGAGGTTGTGCGGTCATAGTGCCTAGGGTGATAGGTTTTGCAACGTTGGCACTGAAGTAGGGAGCTCGATACAATCATATTATTTTTCTCATGGCTATAGAGGCTTCATTGGCACGTGTATATCTCCTAGCCCCAAGATAAAGTTGAGGCCTCAAAAACAAAATCGACATTTACAGGGAATTGATCAGATCTTGGATGAGAGAATATCAGTGTTGTGTGTTTGAAAGCTTGAAGGGGATCAAGTTTTTGAAGCAAGGTAGTAAATGCAAGTCTGTAGAGCATCAAGATTTCCTACAGATTAGGCATGAAAATGATGCATAAGCAAGGGAGAATCTAAAGCGGGAAGATCAAGCTTGAAATCAATTGTGTGTGGTTGTGCTTACAAACACACACACACACACACACACACACACACATTACAGCAGGCTCTGCAAGTCTACAAAGCATCAAGAATTTTTGCAGAATCATGGGCATGAGATCAATGCATAAGCAAGGGAAAATTTGAAGCAGATAGCTCAAGCTTGAAATTGACTCCGTGTGTGGTTGTGTGTATACACACACATTGCAATGGGATAACATTGTGAGAAAATCAAGCAGGATTGATTCAATCTAAGGAGCAAGACAGGAATATAGTAGTGTCTTTTAGCTTTGGACAAAGCTAAAAACAAGCAAGCAATGGAAATTGCCTAGCACTGCTCTGAGTTGAGTAGTATCTGGAGGAGAATTGACATAGGAATGCGAGAGAAAGAGAGAGAGAGAGAGAGAGAGAGAGAGAGAGAGAGAGAGAGAGAGAGAGAGAGAGAGAGAGAGAGAGAGAGAGAGAGAGAGAGAGAGAGAGAGAGGGAGGGAGAGAGAGAGAGAGATCCATAGAGCCACAGAAGCAAAGAGATAAAGAGAAAAAGAGTGTGAACTCTCATGAGATCTTCTCGGCATTCAGGGCTTTGACATTGGAGATTTGTCCAACAACTTTTGTTCATCAATGGTGGAAGACGACATCGGCATGTACTTCTCGACTTCAACATAGCAAGTGCAAGAGAGAGTGATCTGGATCTCCTTTGGCATAGCCTTAACACGGCTACCTTCTTTTGACATAGCTTTTGACCGGAGCAATTATGCTTTGATGGTTTCTCCTTGGCATCCTAGCCTTGACTTAGCAAGAGATGGATAAAGAGAGAGTGGTATTGACTCTCCTCTAGATCACATCTAGAGTGGCTCAGCTTTGAGGTAGTCTCCTTGGCAATCCCCTCGACATTAATTTTGGCTTTGATAGTTCTCTATTTTCCTACTTTAGCTACACACACATCGACACATATGCCTCCAGCTTCCGACGAGTGAGTTCAGCTTCTAAAAGGTATTTACGACCATATATGGCTGGTTGTTTTATGTGTCTGATTTTTGGTTGACGTGATTTCCGATCAACAAGGTAGTGTGCCACATTCCAAGTATTTTTTTACTCACAAGCTACATTCTTTCTAGTGTAGAATATGCAACTTTGTTGTTGTGCTCATGTTTTATTGTGTCCAGAGAGTATTTTTCAGCAAAAAATTTGTGTAGTTTTATGCTATGTATGCATATCAGGTATAGCATGAGCTGGTTATAACTCATAGATGACAAACTCATAGGTCTATAGGGATTTTGGATAGGTACATGTCAAGAATAAGCTACATTACCAGGCTTTTGTGAGTTTATGTATACCATATGTGGCTTTGCTACTAAGACACTTTGTGTTTATGTTTATAATGCGATTTTGAAGAGACTTTGCTCAAAATTCAAGGAAACCTCACCAAATTTTTCACAAATACTCTCCATGCTTTGTGTGTGTCTGCAAGTTACTCTCCGATGGTTTAGTGGTCGAGTGTGACTCCCACATTGACAATGATTGAGTTTTGACTTACATTTTGATAGGTTTTTTCAGTTTTGGACACAAATTGGTGTTTTTGTACCCACAATTAGAGGAGTGAGAGTTGTATATGCTCGTGTAGCTAGATTATAGGCAATCAAAAGCTTTACAAGTTCTATAGGATTTTGGTCCATTGTCAAATCTTTGTAGGAAGTTTTCCTATGGAATGCATTTTGAGCATTGTGGTTGCTCACTAGTTGCATATATGGTTATGCACTTTACACTCGATTGAGCTATTTGTCTTAGATTGGGCGCACTTAGTTTAATGATATTGTTTATGCCACAAATTGTGGATTTTAAACTGTATACTTATTGTAGAGATTTTTTTTGCATATGGAGCATCGATTTTGATGCGGTTAATCATGGTTATAATTGATGTAGTGATCAAGGGATCTCTCACTTTGTTGCCATTTTGGCATAGTTTATGGTTGAGATTTTGCACGAGTTTTGCTCAGTTTACTAGAAAGACTTTGCCAGTTTTCTCCCATAATTTCTTGCCATAGTTTTGTTTCTTGGCATCCATTTTGCAGATATGTGTGATGTTTTAGAGTCTACAGAGATTACTTGTAAGAGATAGATGTCGTGTTCATTGTGGTACTTGCATTGTTGGTATTGTGGTCACACAAGGCACATTAGGCATCGTTGCTTTAGATGTATGAGTTAGCGTGAGCAATGGATGCAAGATGCAAATATGGGTTTGACACATGCTCGAGTAGTGACTTTATATACCAGTGACGGTGATTTCACATTCACCTTTAGTGTTTCTTTTGCTTACATGTCTTCATCAAGAGGAGATGGCACTTCTCCATGTTGATTGCTAGATGAGGATGCAATTTTTCATTTCACGGTACATCGCAAGTGGTTTAGAACTTTCTCTATTGGGATATCTGGTTGTGTGCACATGGCCAATGATTTGGAATTTGACATTCCAAGTGGAGGAGATGTTTGATTTTTATTGCCCCGCGGTGCATCCTATATTCTACAACATGTGCGCTATGTTCCTCAGTTGAGATAGAGTTTGATCTCAGTGAGATAGTTAGTAGATTGTGGGTGTCAAATAGTGCTTAGAGAGTAGTCTTTTGGGATGCATTGTGGATCATTAATGATTATCAGTAGGGGATCCCAAAGTGGCTTGGTATATCACATGCATGTAACTGAGGTATGAGATGGCATACTCTCAGTTTTTTTGTTGGCATGCATTCAGCGAGAGAGGAAACATGTCTCCTTTTCAAGTGACATCCACCATGCTCATGGGATAGTGCATTTAGCTATGCAAGACATGCCAATAGACTCTATTGAGACAGAGGTATAGCGACATTGCTCTAGTGAGACACAGTAGGTGTCCTTGGAGTATGTGCAAAAAAAGGTAGAGCAGTTGTACTCCCTAGAGACACAGGCAGAGATGATGGACATGGAGTTCTTTGGTATGCTCATGCTAGAGGCTAATGATTTAATTCTAGAACACATAGTTCCACCTATGGATGAGAGAGACATAGCTATCCTAGTGTTGTCTATGACACATCCATATGTGATGATTTATCTTGATGATGTAGTGCATGCAGATAGCACTAAGGAGGCTAGTATGACTAGATTTGTGAAAATTTTGTCAGCATTCAAGCATCTCATGTACCTCTTATTGGTGTTGAGGCATGACCTAGCAACTGCTGTAGTGGGAGCATTTGTAGCAAGAAATGTCAGTAGTATGATGAATGACACTAGCATGATGCATTGTAGAGATATGCAGACCATACAAAGATTTATGTAGGATCTGCATGCAGGCTCTAGCATGGATACACATGCTCGCCTATCACTAAAGCCGATATGGCTACATGTAGATCAAGTGAGCAAGCCAGTGGGTGTAGGTTGAGAAAATCTCTCACCTAATTTATTGCATGTACAAGTAATTTAGCTAGTAGCACTTACTTATCAAAACATCCACCTTTATGTGGGAGGTAAGGGTAAAGGCGACGTGCCTTTGCCCGAGGCCGGACATTCGGTGTTCGGCTGGCCACTAACCACACTTTCCCTTATTCATTATACATATATATGAATAAGGAGCACTCTCACCACTTCTCTTGAGAGATCTTCTCCATCCACACAGTACATGTTCTCCTCTTCCCTCTCCATCACTATGCACACATGCATCCATGGACCCTAAAACTTTTCCACATGGTTTATAGATAAAGGTTGTAATATGGGTTTCCTACATACGTATCTGCAAGTCGTCATATGCATACTTGATAATACACCAAACATAGATCTAATTTTGTACTATTTCATGGTCCATGTAATTGGTTAAATGATTCATTCAAGCTTGGTAGTGGATACTTAATAGTAACCAAAGTCAACCTATGGTGATCTACACACATATGCATGGCACCATCTTTTTAAAAGCATCGGAGATGCCCATGGTGAAGAGCTCGGTTGAATAAGGACACTGCTAATGAAACTAAATTGTAACTTTCAATGCTTAATCTTATAATGGATGCACTTATTAATCAATTTAATTGATGATAAAGACAATCAGAAGAAGAAAATAAAAGAATTGACTTAGATGGTTGGATTTATGGAGGCTGAAACCCCCTCAAATTGACTATTCCATTCAAATAAAAATTACAAGTACTACATAAGAAACACTAATCTATCAAGATCTTCATCAAATACCATACTCTGTGAAGGATTATGGCTTTTAAAATTGTGTAATTTGTAGCTTGGTTTGGCAATTTTGCACCTATAACTTTGCCTCCCTCACAAAGGTAGCTAGTCACACAAATTGGGTAGCCCATATAGAGAATGAGAGAGGCTAGATTAAACATAAAACTATTTGGATTAACAAATCCCTCTTCTTCGCTATGTTGTGATAGATTAACTGCTAAGTATGAGCGGATGAGAGAGAGAGAGAGAGGCAAAGAGAGAGAGAGAGAGAGAAGCATGTCCTAAGATCAACTTAGGCATGCTCCACAAACACACACACGCACAAACACACCTCTCTTGAGAGATGGTGCACCCCGTGAATATGCTAAAATTAGCAAATAACATGTCTCCCAAGCTAGAGCCCCTACTTTTTGTCCCTTTTCCCAACTTTCGGATTTGATCTCCCCTTTTTGAATTGAGTATGAGTGATCTACAAATCATATGCTACAGTGTACTTATCACAAGGCCCCATTTTCACGTTGGTTTTTTATACATTTATGCTATTCTCCCGCTTAATGGAAGCTTCTTGGACTATATAAATGATATCTCACAATCATTTTAGGTCATTTTGTCTTGGAACAAAATCAAAGACCAAAATCAAATTTTAGAAGTTTGTGAATGTTCCAAGGCTCTTTTAATACGTTAGCCTTAGTCTTTCCATTCTTGCTTACTCGATAGCCCATTTTAGGTTGAAGAATGAACATTTTATTTCTCTAGGCTAGAGAGAGAATATTATTCATCTAGCCTTAGATTTTTATTTTGAGCACTCTATTCATAGTAATTTAGACTGACCAAAAGAAAGTCTGGCCTTCCTTACATCATATTTGTTCTCCTCAACTATGAGCATGTGAAGGGAGAAAGGTAGCATACTGCATTGAATTCATTTATTGCACAAAACACTTCCAAAATAGTTTCTTAAACTACTTGGTGCTTGAGAAAACATATATGTTGCGAGCGTGTTATCCAAACTAATAGATGTACATCATTGTGGTGGCTACAAGCATGAAAACATTGTATGCATACCATTATCATTGTACAAAATGAAGAAAATTTTTAAAAAAAAGTAAAATTGGACTTTGTTAAGCTTTTTTATGCATAAATATCATGTGTATTACCAAGCACGTGTATATGGCTATATTCTTCAACTAAGGAGAGCGAGTCTTTAAGTTGAGGCTCCATCATCAATTTTGCATCATTAAAAGAATAATTATTAAACTTGACCAAATACATACACAAGGAATACCACTAAGAGGAGGTTATCTTCATGTAGCAAGATGACTTCTCGGTGGATTATTTTATCTACCTCATTAAATTTAGAAGGATCTACTTGAACCGGTTTTATAGGAGCAATCTCTTTATATAGCTTTAATAAGCTAACATTAAAAGCGTTATGTATCTTGAAATGGGATGGAAGCTTAAGCTTATAAGCCATATCATTAATCCTTTTTTCAATTTAGAATGGTAGGTAATAACAACAAGATAACTTTGCGTAATGTTAGCAGGCTTACCAAATGGAAACCCTCCTAGTCGGCTACACCATCACAAAGCCATGATTTTTTGTAATCACACAATTTTTGGGAAAAGCTTTGTATAAGAGAGGAGTTGTAACTATTAAGTCACTTTGTTGTGTACTATGGGTTGCAATCTTTTTGTCCTAAATTAAAAGCCTTGTAAGCCATCCACTGACCAAATGAGAGGCCCTAGTATAAGGTTCAAATTTTCAAGTTTGATTATCTAAAGGTTTTGAGGAGCTCTAGCTTTGGTAATTTTGGCAAAAGTGTACTTGTGGTCCCCTTAGAGTAGACTTCCATTTCATTCCAATGGACACCTCATGCAATATGAAAGCATGAGAAATTCTCCTTAACAGAGTTGAAAGCATCCTTTCAATAATGGATTAAAATAGGTGTCTCTTTGAAAATTATACAAGATAGTGTCCAGTAGGATTTGATACTTCCTAGTAGATATCAAAAAGGAATCTCAAAAAAATATGAAAAATACATTGAAAATATATGTATATTTGGAGTCACACTAGCTATACGATCTAGCTAGAGTGTGAGACGATAATGGGATAGTAGAAAGAAAGCACCAATGCATTTTTCCCCACATTAAAGAGGCACGGGTGTTAAAGCCCTTTTCCACAATAGTTTCTAATGTTAAAGTCAAAATATGTTATCCTTGAGATGGATACTAGAATGAGATAGAAAGATTATCCTTACACTTAAACATGCATATGTACATTTTGAAAAATATACTCATGCATCTAAAAAGTCACAAAATAAATCTGGTAGCATTCATTCCCACTATGTACATGCCAAAGCGAGACACTGCCCTTTGGAGGCACCATCTAAGCATGTTTGTGAAGGCTATATTTTGGAGAAGTTATTTTAGTGTGGGCTTCTTGCAAGTTTTAGATTGATCACATTGCTCGCTTCTTGTTTTGGTAAATCATTTGTACTTTGTGACTTTCATTGATGATTACTCACCATGTACATGAGTATATCCATTTTAAGTCTAAGTTTATAGTGCTTATGTGCTTTTAAAAAAATTGATGCTAACTAAAATGGTATCTTGTTGTATTGTGGGCACCCTACTTTCCGATCAAGGGCGGAAAGTATATGTCAAAAGAATGACATGTAGTTTAGATGGTCATGGGATAAAACACCAATGTACAGTGCCTTATACACCTCAACAAAGTGGTGTTGCTAAGAGGAAAAATAGTTCACTTATGGAAATGACATGATGTATGGTCAAAATCCAAGCTTTTGTTGGGGTAAAGGTGACATGCCTTTACATGATGCCAGACATCCAATGTCTAGCCACCCACTGACCACAATTACCCTTGTTCATTATACATATACATAAATAAGGAGCACTCTCACCACTTCTCTTGAGAGGTCTATTCGATCCATATAGTGCTTGTTCTCCTATTTTCTCTCTCACACCATGCACACATGCATTTACGCACTCACCATTTGGTATCAAAGCATATGTCTATGAAAGGAGGCTTTGTGGTGATAGTGTCTGTAGGGGATAGGTTTTGCAACGTTGGCATTGAAGTACCGAGCTCGATACAAGTAGCTTATTTTTCTCATGGCTATAGAGGCTTCACTCGCATGTGTAGGCCTCCTAGCCCCAAGCTAAAGTTGAGGCCTCACAACAAAAAATCACATCTATAGGAAATTGAGTAGAGCTTGGATGAGAGAAGAGCAGTGTTGTGTGTTTGAAAGCTTGAAAGGGATCAAGCTTTTGAAGCAAGGCAGTGAATGCAAGCCTGTAGAGCATCAAGATTTCTTGTAGAATTAGGCATGGGATTGATGCATAAGCAAGGTATAATCTAAAGCGGGAAGCTCAAGCTTGAAATCAACTGTGTGTGGTTGTGTGTACACACACAACCACACACAGTTGTGTGTGTACACGTACACACACACACACATTGCAGCAAGATTTGCAAGTGTGCAAAGCATCAAAATTTTTTGCAAAATCATGGACATAGGATCAATGCATAAGCAAGGGAGAATTTGAAGCGGATAGCTCAAGCTTGAAATTTACTATGTGTGTGGTTGTGTGTATACACACACACTGCAATGGAATGACATTATGAGAAAATCAAGAAGAATTTATTTGATCTAAGAAGCAAGACAGGCATATAGTAGTCTTTTTCAGAATTTGGACAAAGCTAAAACAGGGAAGCAATGGAAATTGGTTAGCATTTCTCTGAGTTGAGTAGTATCCAAAGGAGAATTGAGACACTAGGAATGTGTGTGTGTGTGTGTGTGTGTGTGTGTGTGTGTGTGTGTGTGTGTGTGTGTGTGTGTGTGTGTGTGTGTGTGTGTGTGTGTGTGTGTGTGTGTGTGTGTGTGTGTGTGTGTGTGTGTGTGTGTGTGTGTGTGAGAGAGAGAGAGAGAGAGAGAACTTGGTAGAGCCACAAAAGCGAGGAGATAGAGAGAAAAAGGGTGTGCACTCTCAAGAGATCTTCCCGGCATTCAAGGCTTTGACGTTCGATATTTGCCAAGCAACTTTTGTTCGTCGATGGTGGAAGACAGCATTAACAAGTACTTCTCGGCTTCAAAATAGCAAGAGCAAGAGAGAGTGATCTGGATCTCCTTTGGCATAGCCTTAACATCGGCTACCTTCTTTTGACATAATTTCCCACTAGAGAGGCATCATAGCCTTGATTTATGAGGATACAGATCAAGAGAGAGTGGCATTCACTCTTCTCTAACTCGTATCTAGAGTGGCTCAGCTTTGAGATAGTCTCCTCGGCAATCCCCTCGACATCAATTTTGGCTTTAACAGTTCTCCATTTTCCTACTTTGACCACACACACATTGCCACATATGCCTCCAGCTTCCCACAAGTGATTTTGGATTCTAAATGATATTTACAACCATAGGTGGTTGGTTGTTCTATGTGTCTGATTTTTGGTTGATTTAAAAAAGGTAGTGTGCCATATTCCAAGCATTTTTTCCTCACAGGCTACGTTCTATTTAGTGTAGATTATGCAACTCAGGTGTTATGCTCATGTTTGATTGTGTCCAGAGAGTATTGTTTAGCACAAATTTGTGTAGTTTTATTGTATGTATGCATATTAGATATAGCGTGAGATAGTAACAACTTATAGGTGATAGGTTCATAGATCTATAGGGATTTTGGATAGGTACATGTCAAGAATAAGCTACATCACCACGCTTTTGCGAGTTTATGTATATTATATGTGGCTTTGCTACTGAGACACTCTGTGTTTATGTTTATGATGCGATTTTGGTGAGACTCTGCTCAAGATTCAAGGAAACCTCTACCAATTTTTTTCACAAATGTTCTCCATGCTTTGTGTGTGTCTGCAAGCTACTCTCTGATGGTTTAGTGGTCGAGTGTGACTCCGACTTTGACAATGATTGAGTTTTGACTTTCAATTTGATAGGTTTTGTTAGTTTTGGACACAAATTGGTGTTTTTGTACCCACTCTCAGAGGAGTGAGAGTTGTATATGCTCGTGTAGCTAGATTATAGGCAATCACAAGCTTTAAAAGTTCTATAGGCTTTTGGACCATTGTCAAATCTTTGTAGGAAGTTTTCTTGTGGATGCGTTTTGAGCATTATGGTTGCTCACTACTTGCATATATGGTTATGCACTTTATACTCTATTGAGCTATTTGTTTGAGATTGGGCTCACTTAGTTTAATGATATTGTTTATGCATGCAAATTGTGGATTTTACATTGTATACTTACTGTAGATATTTTTTATGCATATGGAGCATCGATTTTGATGCGATTAATCATGGGTTTTGATTGGATTAATTGTGGTTATGATTGATGTAGTGATTGAGTGATCTCTCACGTTGTTGCCATTTTGGCACAGTTTATGGTTAAGATTTTGCTTGAGTTTTTTCTCAGTTTATTGGAAAGACTCTGTCGGTTTTCTACTGTAATTTCTTGCCATAGTTTTGTCTCTTGGCATCCATATTGCACATATGTGTGATTTTTTAGAGTCTACAGAGATGACTTGTAGAACACAGAGGTCTTATTCATTCTGGTACTTTCATTGTTGACATTGTGGTCACACAAGCGGCACATTAGGCATCGTTGCTTTAGATGTATGAGTTAGCGTGAGCAATGAATGCAAGATATGAAACATGCCTCCTTTCCAAGTGACATCCACCATGCTCATGGGACAGAAAATTAAGCTATGCAGTACATGCCAGTAGACTCTATAGAGACAAAGGTATAGCGGCAGTGCTCTAGTTAGACACAGCAGGTGTCCTTGGAGTATGTTATAGACGCATGTAGCGATGATGGACATGGAGTTCTTTGATATGCTCATGCTAGAGGCTAATGAGTTAATGCCAGGACAAATAGTTCTTCCTATGGATGAGAGAGACATAGTTATCAGAGTGTTGCCGATGACACATCCATATGTGATGATTAGTCTTGGTGATGTAGTGCATGCAGATAGCACTGAGGAGGTTAGTATCACTAGGTTTGTATTCAACCATCGCATGTACGACCATATAGAGTTGAGGCATGATCTAGTAGCTGCGTCAGGAAAGAATTGTCAGTCGTATGATGAATGATACTAGCATGATGCATTGTGGAGCTATGCAGACCATGCAAAGATGCCTGTAGGATTGCATGTAGGCTCTAGCATGGATACACATGCTCACCTATCACTAAAGTCGATACGGCTACATGTAGATCAAGAGAGTGATCTAGTGGGTGTAGGTTGAGAGAGTCTCTCGCCTAATTTCTTGCACATACAAGTAGTTTAGCTAGTAGCACTCACTTATCGCTTTAGTGGGAGGTTGTTAGGGTAAAGGCAGCGTGCCTTTGCCCGAGGCCTCACATTCGATGTTTGACCGCCCACTAACCACACTTGCCCTTATTCAGTATACATATATATGAATAAGGATCACACTCACCACTTCTCTTGAGATATCTGCTCCATCCACATAGTACATGTTCTCCTCTTCCCTCTCCATCACTACGCACACATGTATCCATGCACCCTATAGCTTTGCCTCATGGTTTATAATTTAAGGTTGTTATGTGGGTTTCCTACATACTGAGGCGGTCGGGAGCGGACAACAAGAGAGGCGACCATTAAACACCCCTCAAGGCTCCCGTGCTGCTCAATTGGGGCTGGGGCAACCACAAGCAAAACACAACAACAAACCCACAGCCAAACCCAAACAAGATAGGGGCACCACCTAGTTATGGTATGCGAACTAGGACGCAAGAGAGATTTTGGCACAACCAAGAAGATGCACCACACAACACACACAAACAACCTCACACCAAGACACACACAAACTGGACCAGAGAGAGCTAGAGCAAAGGGAAGAGAGAGAGAAAAGGATCTTGCGTAATACCTTATTTGTGACTTGCAAATGGAGATGGTTCGTTATGATGCTATCGTCGAACTTCTATAAACTCACTCAATGCTTAGTGATTTCTAAACATTGCCAAAACACACACACACTGTCTTAGGGTGTGGGAGACCTCTCACCCCAATACCCTCTTACAATGGACACAAAACTGGCAATGAAAAACACACTAAAACACTTTCTAAAATCAAGATCAACCGATAAAAACTCAAATACACAAGTCACCTTGAATTCACCAAACCGTATTGCACAAATGGAAGGACGAAGATTTGAACGTCGAATCACGCCTTTGATGCACCAAACTTCAATTTATTGATGATGAAGGAGCATATACAATAGTGGTTTTGAAATTTGTGGAACTCACGCTCTCTCACTTGCAATGTGTAGCTTGAAGGCTTCTCTCACACCAAGAGTGAAGCTCACAAGTGGTTGCTACACCTAAGTCTCTCCTCACGCATAGAGTGTCGGGGTGCTATGTGAGATGTTGGAGGTTGTTTTACAAGAAGGAGAGGGGCCTATTTATAGGTTGGAGACCCCTCATTAAGATTATTAGAAATTCTAATTTACAAGCTAACAAATCAAGATTATTATTTTTTTGAATATCAAAACATTGCGGGCCTTCTTTGTCTGCTTGAGTCATGGATGTGGGCTCAAAAAAGAGCATTATTGATGGTAGATCAGGTGAAAGTAAAGTTTTAAGTAAGGAGAGAGAGAGAGAGAGATAGAGAGAGAGAGAGTTACTTCACACATGTCTTGAGGTGAGGTGTCTTTTATGGTTAGGTCAATGGCTATTTTGTGTTAGTATGTTAGTGGTTAGTGTTAGTAATCACTAGAAAGTTAATGATATATTTACAATGGGTAGAATGGGGGGAATGGTTGAAGTAAGATGGTTGAATGAAGTGAGCAAATCCTTGTGAAGGTGAAGCTTGAAGAAGTTTTGGACTTACTTGTGTAGGTTCTCAAAATGACTATCGATCTTCTTCTTCGTCTTCCCTTCTTTATGCCACCGCCACCAAGGTTGATTATCGTGATGAAAATGGTAATTCCGTTGATGAGATCTCTTGATTTGCAGAGGTTAAGCATGGTACACATGCTGAATTTATGTATATATATAAGGGTTAAGATGGAATTATACTTTGGAGATAATAGAGAGAGGCATAGAGATGGTGTATGTACATGGAGAGCTCATATGAGAGCTATAGGAGTAAGTGGGAAGGTTAATGGTGAAGAAGGTGAGAGAAACCATTGAAGGTGCAGGTTTGAGTGAGGGATTGAGAGGAATGTGTGTGTGTGTGTGTGTGTGTGTGTGTGTGTAGAAGTGTGGAAAGAGGTGAGAGAAGACTATGGGCTACTTGTGAGAAAAGTGGGCAGACTGGGGTCCACTCAAAAAATCATAGCTCACCGCTGGTAGCTCCAAAACTCATGAAAAAATTTGAGGTGATTATTCAGAGCGTGGGCTACATTATCTCTTTTGACCACTGCTCCAAATTCGGAGTGGAAATGGATATTAAAAATCCCACCAAAAGACCTGTTTTTTATGCCTGCAAAAGTCTTTTAGTGGCCCCCTCCTTTGTTGAATTTGTACAATGCATCCAAGAGTGAGCCCCTCCTTTGTCATATTATAATACAAAGCATCCAAGTTGCCTTTGATCCATGCATGGAGGAGGATTATTGGTGAATAAAGAAATATATACATGGTGGGACTAGTGTATGGATTATTCATGGACTTTAGCTCAATGAGCACATGGTGTTAGAATAATGAGTAAAAATAATAATAAAAATATGGAGGAGTTATGGATATGGAAAGATATTGGAATCATATGATATGGTCCCTCCTTGAATTATTTTGGGTGAAAGAGGAAAAGGTATGCAAGTAAATAATATAATAAACGTAACCAATGAGTAGAAATCAATTTTTTGTTTTCACGAGGGTGAGGGTGAAAATGTGGGAGTGATTTGTATAAAGGAAAAATATGAGGTTAGAGTATGTACATATTGGAAAAATATATAATTATGGTGTAAGAGGATGAAAGAAGGTGTACATAGGTTTAATAAAACACACACCTAAGTAGAAATATTTAAATAAAATATCAAAATAATAATAAAAAATCCCTATATTTAAGCCATATATACAATGAAATATTTACACACAAAGAGGCCATAATATACTTTTATTTTTTTATTATTTTTTTTATTTTTTTGGCTCAACTAGCCCAGTGACTAGCTAACTGAGGGTTTTTAAGAAGATATGGGAAAAGCCCCCTAACTCACACACGCCTATGTACAGTGAAATGGTAGGGATAGCCATAGCGTTTGGGTGAATTTGGTAGGGTGGAGTAACTTACTATGGCAATTATGGAGAGCCAAAAAACGGCTATCATTAGCCCTCCCCCAGGATGATGGTATATTCATGTACCATCAAAGAGCATCTTCTCCAAAGAGAGTGCTTCAGAGTCCTTGACGAGATCTTCATTGTTTGGCCCCTCAGAATTTTGGTTGGAGTTACCCTCATGCTTCATGTAACAATACTTACATGAGACAGCGGCCTTTGGACAGATCTTTGGTAGATCCTTTGGTAGAAGGCGACTCAAATAGGGCTTCAAGCGATACCCGTTTACCTTCCTGGAGTGCTCTTTACCATTCAAGTCCATAAGCTGATAGTAACTAGAATTGAAATCCTTCTTGACTATGTATGGCCCTTGCCATCTAGTTTCAAACTTGGCATCAAAACGATTTTCAAGTCGATTGTCATACCTTAGCACGAGCTCTCCTTCCTTGATGCCTTTGTCCTTCAGTTTCTTGTCGTGCGTTTCTTTCACTTGTGTGGCTTTCCTCTTGTAGCACTCATATACTGCTTCTCTTTTCCACTCAAGCTCCACTAACGTAAGAAGTCGATCCATCCATACCTCTTGATCATCTTGTGCTCCTTTGCCATGAAGTCACATTGTTGGAATGTTGAGCTCGATAGGCTGCAAAGCCTCTTGACCATAGACAAGGTGAAATGGTGTAAACTCCGTGGCTTCCCTATATGTGGTTCGATATGCCCACAAGGCACCATCCAAGAAGTCATCCCATAATTTTGTCTTGTTTTGCACCATCTTTCTAATGATTCCTGCAATGACACCATTAGCCTTCTCCACCAAACCATTTGACTGTGGGTAGTATGGTGTGCTATGACGATGTAGAATGTGAAGCTCTTCACAAACTTCTGTGAGCAAGCCCTTTCTAAACCCTGGACCATTATCAGAAACAATCTCCAAAGGTGTGCCAAATCTGCAACAAATGTGATTGTACACAAACTTGCTAACTGTCCTCTCATTCACTCTTGCCACACTTTGAGCTTCCACCCACCTAGTCATATAGTCTACAGCCACTAGAATGTAGAGTTTACCATTTTTTGTCCTAGGCAGAGGACCCATAGCATCAATGCCCCACTTTTCAAAGGGTCCATTTGCAAGAACTATTTGCCTCGGGCCATGCACCAACCTTCTATTTCCATTTATCTGACAATTGTGACAGCTTTTACACCAATGTTGAACGTCCACATGCAAGCTTGGCCAAACATACCCCGCAAGCAAAATCTTCTTCACGGTTGATTCTTGAGCAAAATGACCACCACATGCCTCTTCATGCAAACCTTTTAGAATGGCTAGAATTTCCTCGATAGTTGGTACTCTTCTGCACACTTGATCCTTCCCTTTTTGATAGAGGGAGCCTTCTAGGAAGAGATAGAAACTTGCCTTCTTCATGAGTCTCCTCTTCTGAGCCTTCGTGAAGTCTTGTGGAAACTCACCCTCCAAAATGTAGCCAATAATGGGAGCCAATGACTCCAATCCCTGGTATCTCGGTTGCTTGACAGCTACTGCCACCATGATGACCTGCACTTCTCTCTCAACACATGTAACTGCTTGTTGTGCAAGTAAATCGGCATCTTCATTTTGTTTCCTCGGAATATGATATAGTTGCACTTCTTCAAACTGATTAAACATCTTACGAATGGCATGAACTTTTGTCCTTAATCTTTCATTCTTGCATGCCCAAATGCCTAAAATCTGTTTAACAATGAGAAGTGCATCTCCCTTTACCATGAGACGTTTTATCCCTTGGCCAATGCACATCTTCAAAACATGAAGTAGTGTGTCGTATTCTGCTTCATTGTTGCTAGTTGAACCTGGTAGATTGACCTTCTCTTTCATGACCACCTCTCCACTTGGGTTGAGCAACACTAGCCCTCCCCCTGCTTTCCCTGTGGCTCGTCGAAAAGCTCCATCAAAGAACAAGGTAAAAGCATTGGGAATACTTTTTGGTGGTGGCAATGGTAGGGTCTTTACTTGAGGCACCTTAATTTCCTTCTCATGTACCCTATAAGTGAGAATCCCTGCCAATTGTGCACGCACACTATCTTCTACCTTGAAAGAGTATTGGAACTCTTGCAACTCCATAATCCACTTTGAGATCCTAGTACTAAGATTCATTTGAGATGACACCCAAGGGAACAAATTTTCTGCAGTGAGAATTACAAAAGTTTTTGGTAGCAGGTAGGATCTAAACTTTCTCACCGCAAACATGAGAGAAAGCATCATGAGTTCTGCTTCTGTGTAATCTCTCTCCAAAGCATTCATGACCCTACTAGCAAAGTAGATGGGTCGCATCCTTGTACTGTGGGGATCTTGTTGTAGCAACACAGCACCAATTGTTTCCCTTCCAACACTAGAGCTAACAAAGAATGTGTACTCCCAACAAGGAGGCATGAGTGTTGGTAGCTCTGACAAAATGACTTTAATGTTACAAAAATACTCTTCAAGCTCATCAGTGTAGACATGTAGTAGTGTTAGTGTGTATACGCGCTTCACCAGGGGCACTTTTCTCCCACTGGGTTTTTCCCCCTGGACATCTGGTGTGAAAGGACACCTTATCTCTTAGGGTTTCATATAAGCTTTGTAGCTCTGAGTTTGTATACATTATTATTATTCCAATACAGAGAGACAGACTACAGAGATCTCGTACACAAGCTCTGTGTCTTCTCCTTCTCCATCTTCTTCCTACTCTGAGTTGCTGTCTTCCTTCTGTTTCCTGTTTCATCATCTTCAACAATTGGTATCAGAGCAAGGTGATTTCCAGAGCCTCTACTTGTGTTTTCGCGTCCGCACGCGCAATCGCAGTTTTCAGGCAGTTTTCGGAAAATTTGTTCGTGGGAGCATCCTCGACGTTCCGGGAGTATTCTGATCAGGCGACCTGGAGTTTTACCCCCCTTTCGAAGCCGTTCGAGCCCTCAGAATTTCGTTCTGAGCAGCGTAGCAGAAGTTACTTTTCCGAGGCGTTTAGATCAAGAGGGTGTGCTTTTTGACAGATTTTCTTCAGGTAAACAGTTCTTTTGGGAAGCAGCTTGTCTTAGCTTTGTGCTGAGATTTTGTGTAGAGTTTTGCTTGCATTGGAGAGGAGATTTGTGAATCTCTTGGAGGTTCTTTTGCTCTCTTGTGTGCATCTACAATATGGCTCAATCTACGGAGAAAGAGATTTTTGGTGCGTTTACATCCGAAGACAAATTGGATGGTACCAACTATTCTCTTTGGTCTTTTATGGCCAAAAATGTTTTGGTTGGTAAAGGATTGTGGGATTATGTATCTGGAGATGAAGTTCGTCCAGGTAGCATTGCACCTTCCACGCCTGGTCGTGGTGCAGCTGTTGGTGCAGGACCCTCACAAGTCACTCCAGAGCAAAAGAGATGGGATACTAAAGATGCACAGGCTATGGCTGTGATTGCCTTAACCATAAAGAGGACAATCACACCACATATCAGATCTTGCAGAACTTCTGAGGATGCTTGGAACACTCTGCAAGCTATGTTTGGAGGAAGAAACGCTGCCAGAATAGAGTTTTTGAAGAAACAACTTGACAAAATACAGATGGACGAAGGTGACGATATTGTCGAGCATCTTACAAAAATCAGGGATCTTAAAGAGCAATTGCTTAGCATTGATGAAGTGATTCCAGAGAAGGACTTGGTTTCCAAAACACTCAATTCACTACCACCATCTTATTTGACTTTTCAGACTTCTTTGACTCTGTCTTTGCGAGCTAATCCTGACCCTCTTCATTTTGAAGAGTTAGTGGCTTTGCTATTGCAGGAGGATCAATCACGTAAGAACAAGTCTTTACAGGTGGATGGTATGGATCATGCTCTTGTTGTACAGAACAAAAACAGGGGTAAAGAGAGTGCTCATCACTCCAAGTCTGGTGCAGGACAATCTTCAGAGAAGTCTAAAGGTGATTCCGACAAGTCCAAGAAGAAAGGTAAATGTCACTACTGCAAGAAACCTGGTCACTACATTAGTGAGTGTAAAAAGCGAATTGCTAAAGAAAAGAAGAAAGAGTCAAGTTTGGTTGTTTCAGCTTCTGGTGATTCTTCTACAGCTAAAGAAGAGTCTGCAAACTTTGTGCAGGATTCTTATGCTTTTGTAGTATGTTCAAATTTTTCTACTTACAGTGTTGACAAGACACAAATGATTTGGTACTTTGATAGTGGTGCATCCAGGCATATTACTTCAAGGAAGGATTTGTTTTGTTCATTGGATGCAGCTCCAGCAGGAAAGAAGGTGACATGTGCAAATAATGCTTCTTATCCAATCAAAGGCGTTGGTAAGATTTTGATTACCATTTCAGATGGTTCAGATTTATGCTTGCCAGATGTCTTATATGTTCCAGGGATCAAGAAGAATTTGTTGTCTGTATCCTCTCTTGCAAAAAATGGTCTTCGGGTCATTTTTGAGGATGACAGATGTGTTGTACGAGATCGAGAGAATGGTTATTCTCTTATCACTACAGGTACGCTGGAAAATGGACTATTTGTGCTAGATCGTTATGAAAAGCAGATTCAGGTATGTATTGCAGAAACAAAGACTCAGGCCATGCAGGATGCTGAGTTGTGGCATGCTAGATTTGGGCATGTTAGTTATGGCAGTTTGATGACTTTACAACGTCATAATATGGTGCATGATTTGTCTTTATTGGAGATGCCACCAAGACATGTATGTGAAGGTTGCGTTCTTGGAAAGATGCACAGATTTGCATTTTCGCAGGATGGTTCAGTTAGAGCGACACGAAAGTTGCAACTTGTACACAGTGATGTATGTGGTCCTATGAGGACGCCATCTATAGGAAACAGCCTTTATTTTGTGACCTTCATTGATGACTTTTCCAGGTTTTGTTGGGTGTATCCACTCAAAGCAAAGTCAGATGTGTTTGCAGTTTTTCAACATTATGTCGCCATGGTTGAAAATGAAACAGGTTGCAAAGTACAGACTCTTCGTACCGATCGAGGAGGTGAATACATGTCAGGTGCATTTAAGGATTTTTTGGGAAAGAAAGGCATTAAACACCAATGCACTATGCCATACACACCACAACAGAATGGTGTTGCAGAAAGGAAGAACAGGTCTTTAATGGAGACAGCTAGATGTATGCTCAAGGCTAAGAGTTTGCCTCATAAACTATGGATGGAGGCAGTTGCTTGTGCAGCACATGTTTTGAACAGGTGTCCTACTCGTGCCTTGAAGACCATTACTGCATATGAAGCTTGGTATGACAAAAAACCTTCAGTCAGTTATCTTCGTGTTTTTGGTTGTCTTGCTTATGCTCACATCCCTCAGCAGTTACGTGGGAAGCTTGATGATAAGGCAATCAAATGTATATTTGTGGGGTACAGTAGTGGAAGTAAAGGTTATAGACTTTACAATCCTGCTACAAACAAGATTTTTGAAAGTCGTGATGTAATTTTTGCAGAAACTACTGCTCAACCTATGGTTGCTTTTGATGTACCTCATATGCAGACACATGATGTATTTGAAGGTTTGCTTCCTTCTTTTGTGGAGAATCAAGAATCACAACAGGTTGATAATCTTGATCAATCTTTTGATCAGCATGTGACACCTCATGATGTAGAGAAAATCGTGCGTGAAGAGCAAGAAGTTCTCAGGGAAGAAAGAACCTTGCCTAAATGGGTTCAGAAAACTTTGCAGGATAGCAAGTTGGATGCACCGTTGCCACGGAAAACACGTGCTGGTACTACTTTTGGCAGAGAGCAAGTAGATTTGGCTTGCTTTAGCACTCTTTGTGATGCAGATCAGCCTGATTCATTTGCACAAGCTTTAGAGTGTGTTCAGTGGAAAGATGCTATGCAGCAAGAAATTGATTCTATTCATAAGAATCATACATGGGATCTAGTGGACTTGCCTACAGGTAAAAAGCCTATTGGTACAAAGTGGGTTTTTAAGGTAAAAAGGAAACAAGATGGTACTGTTGACAGGTACAAAGCAAGGCTTGTGGCAAAAGGCTATGCGCAACAGAAAGGCATAGATTATGATGAAACCTTTGCTCCTACTTCTCGTGCGTCCACAGTTAGATCACTAGTTGCAATTGCTGCTCATCATGGTTGGAAAGTGCATCAGTTGGATATCAAAACTGCTTTTTTGAATGGTGATTTGCAGAAAGAAGTTTATGTAAGTCAACCAAGTGGTTTTGTTGTAAAAGGTCAAGAGCAAAAGGTATGTAGATTGCGTAAAGCTTTGTATGGTCTCAAACAGGCTCCAAGAGCATGGTATGAGAAGATACATACTTATTTGATTGGCCAGGGATTTCAGAATAGTCCAGCAGAAAGTACTTTGTATGTCAAAAAGAGAGATGGAGTTCTCATTATGCTAACACTTTATGTGGATGATATGCTTCTTACAGGCAATACTGCAGATGAAATTGAAGCGTTTAAAGATGCTTTGAGAAAAACCTTTGAGATGTCTGATCTTGGTTTGCTACATTATTACTTGGGTATTCAGTTTGTGCAATCAGAGGATGGCATATACATGTTGCAGGCAAAATATTTGCATAAAATTTTGGACAAGTTTGGTATGCAAAATTGTAAGCCAATCTCTACACCCGTAGAAACTGGATCAAAGTTGAGCATGCATGATGTTGGAGAAACTTTTGATGTACATACTTATGCAGCAGCGGTTGGTTGCTTGATATATTTGGCAGGCAACACTCGTCCAGACATTCAATTTGGGGTTTCACAAGCAAGCAGATTTATGCACAGCCCAGGTATGCATCATTGGCAGGCTATGAAGCGCATACTTCGTTACCTTTCAGGTACCCCTAATCTTGCCATGTTCTTTCCAAGGGGGGATATGTATGGAAAGCACAGTTCTATGCAGCTTCTTGGTTACAGCGATTCAGATTGGGCTGGTGATTTTGACACACGACATTCCACAAGTGGCAATTGTTTTTTCTTGGGAAATGCATGTATATCTTGGCTAAGCAAGAAGCAACCCACAGTGGCTACATCAACTTGTGAAGCTGAGTACAGGGCAGCTTTCACGGCAACAGTTGATTGTGTATGGATACGCAGGTTATTGGAAGATCTTTGTGAGTGTCAACAGGCACCCACTACCATTTTCACTGACAGTCAGAGTGCTATGGCAGTTGCAAGGAATCCAGTATTTCATGCAAGAACAAAGCACATAGAGGTTCACTACCACTATGTCAGGGAAAGGCTACATGCAGGGGAGATCACACTAACTTACTGTCCTACACAGGATAACATTGCAGATCTATTTACGAAGGCGTTATCACGAGAAAAGTTTGAAGCTTTCCGAAAAGCTTTGGGCTTACTCTCATACACATGATGATCTGCTACCTTGTACGGATTCACACTATCACTACAGGGGGGATTTGTAGACATGTAGTAGTGTTAGTGTGTATACGCGCTTCACCAGGGGCACTTTTCTCCCACTGGGTTTTTCCCCCTGGACATCTGGTGTGAAAGGACACCTTATCTCTTAGGGTTTCATATAAGCTTTGTAGCTCTGAGTTTGTATACATTATTATTATTCCAATACAGAGAGACAGACTACAGAGATCTCGTACACAAGCTCTGTGTCTTCTCCTTCTCCATCTTCTTCCTACTCTGAGTTGCTGTCTTCCTTCTGTTTCCTGTTTCATCATCTTCAACAATCAGACCATGCAAATTCTACTTGTTGTGTCAACTTTTGCAAAGGATGAAGCAACTCCGAGGCTAAGTGAATGAAGCGTGACATATACTTCACCTTCTGAATGAAAGAGATGACCTCCTTAAGACTCTTCGGTGATGGGAGCTCAATAAGAGCCTTTGCCTTTGAAGGATCCACCTCAATGCCTTTATAGGAAACCTTGTGACCGAGCAAGATCACTTCATCCTCACCTATGTGGCACTTGTCGGGGTTGAGTTGACCTCCCGTGTCGTAAAGCTTCTTTAAACCTTCTTCTACCCTTTGTAGATGCAATGATTTTGAGCTATAAATGCAGAAATCATCAATGAACACCCTAATTGACTTTCCAAAGAATGCTTGAAACACCATGTTCATGAAACGTTGGAATGTTGCAGGAGCATTTGTCAGACCAAATGGCATGACTCTAAAAGCATAACAACCCCAAGGAGTGATAAAGGTTGTTTTCAATTGATCTTCCAATGCGATACCTATTTGAAAGTAGCCTGAGTAGCCATCACACACAGTGTACTTCTCATGACCAGCTACCTCATTTAGTATCTCATCCTGAAATGGGAGGGGAAAATGATCTCTTTTTGTTGCCTCATTGAGTGGACGGTAATCCACACACACCCTCCACTTTCCATTTTTCTTAGGAGTGACAACAACGGGAGAGACCCACTCTGAATTCTCCACTGGATAAATGAAACCTGCTGCTAGAAGCTTTCTTACCTCCTTGAGTAAAGCCTGCTCCTTGATGACTCCTAGCCTTCGTAGCTTCTGAGCCTTAGGTGTGGCCTCTGGCTTCAACTCAATTTTGTGTTGAACAGCATCTACTCCACGCACATCGGTGTAGTCTTTAGCAAAAAGCCTAGGAAATTTCCTTAGCACACATTTGAACTCCTCTCTTTCATCCTTTGTAAGTGTTGTAGATAGCATACCTTCTAGCATTCTTTCATCTTTCACTTTTTGGTTCTCTTGGGAACCTACCTCCTCCAAACCTTGACAAGAGGTCTCTTGGTTGGTTGGCTTAAACCTTACCCCCATGACTTTGATGGAAGACTCCTCTTCAGTAATGCTGCCGCTACTTTCTTCTTCTGAAGTGTTATCGGTCCAACCTTCTTCCATCTCACTTTGAGATGATTCTTCATGGAGCTCCTCTTGGCGTTGCTCCTTCATGTCAAAGACAACCTTCTTATGATTGTCGTTCCTGCAAATTAGCTTTCCACTCTCCCAATCCTACAAAGCTCGCATTTTCATTAGCCATGGTCTCCCTAGGATAAATGGGTAACCATTTCCTTTGGTAGACATGACATAGAAATCCACTGCCTTCTTAATGCCAAAGGCCTCCACAAAAACATTTTTACAAATGCCTACACATCTAGCCTTGCTATTGTTTTCCATCTTGACCTTAATTTCAGGTGTCTCATGGATGTGCATGCCTAGTTTTTGCATGAGTCCCTCTGTCATGATGCAAATTTGTGCACCCCCATCCACTAGACCTTTCCTAACCAATCTCCCTTTTATGTAACAATCTAGAACAGGTGTAATGTCCTCATTCATTTCAGCTTGTGCAATTTTTACAACAGGCACACTCTCTTTTACCTTTCTCCTAGTGCTAACTACCCTTGTTAAATCCCTCCTAACTTGTGGACATAATGCAAGAAATTGAGGCCATGAATATCTGGACCCTTACCTCTCATGTCTTCCAACAGGTTGTATGGAGCCATTCCATGTCCAAGAGGAAAGTCTTGGAGGTTGATACGACGTCCAGTCCTCTTAGCTTCCTTGGTCTCCTTTGCCTTCTTTTCTCGTCCATGGTCACTTTGTGATGTAACTCCTTCTTTCTCCTTACCTTTCCCTCGGCCACGCTTAATGCCATTTTCTTCCATGTCAACCTCTCTTGAATTTGTCACCTCTACCACATGCACGTTTGGGTCTGGCAAAGGTGGAACTCCTTCCACTCCTTGTGGAGGTGGTGTTGCTCCATTTGGCCTTTGTATAAGCCATGGTTGCTGACTAGTTCCTTCACCTGCATTCATCACTGGGTAATTCAAGTTAGGTCTCCCTGGCTCCCCACGGGGCCAAGGACAATTATACATCCCATGTCCAGACTCACCGCAATTCCAACATTGCAAGACTCTCCTAGGTTGTGGGTCTCGCTCTTCAGACTTCTTTGCTTGTCCCTTTGGACCTACGGCTTGTGCAAGGTGAATTGACAAGCTGCTTAAAGATTCATTTAACTTCTCAATCACTTCCGCCGTTACCTCAGGAAGCTCCTTAGATGTTGATGCTTGTGACTTACCTTTGGGTCTAAGACCTTCTATTGGAACCTCCCCCCTTAAGCACTTGAGTTTCCTATATTTCTCAGCAGCCCTAGTTTCAGCTGCATCAAAGGTAGTAGGTGCACCCGCCTCAACTTTTACCTTAAGGTCAGGAAAGAGTCCGGCTATGAACCTCTCCTTCTTTAGAAATTCTGCACCATCACCAAGGTTAGCAACATTTCGTATCCATAGAGCCCAAAGACGTAGGAACTCTTGCTTGTACAAGTAGTAGTCATCTAAGTCTTTTTGCTTATGAGAAACAATGTCTTGCCATAATTTCTGAGTGTTTTGGGAATCAAAGAAGTATTTCTTGAAACGATTCAAAACTTTCATGTAATTCCCTTTAACTTCCTCAGGCAAAGAGTCAAACCAAGTGCTAGCATCTTTCCTAAGGACCACCTCAAACATTTCTACACGTTTTTGATCAGTTACTATCCTCTTGATACGGCAAGACATCTTGAAATTCGCTAGAAATAATTCTGCATCCTCTCCAGGCTCTCCAAAGAAAAGAGGATATCCATACATTTGGCGTTGGCTCTCCATTGAATTGATTTCAAAGTGACGCGTTTTTGTTTTTTCTTTCTTTAAAAGATTTACACAATAATATTTTCTAAATTGCAATCTATTCTATAACAAAATAAAAATATTCACATCAAATGACCTATGATAATCAATAAGAGGTAGAATGACAGGGTTACGTGACGCGAGAATTTCTCCTACTCTTTGGGCACCAAACATGAATACCATACGTTGTTGAAAATGGATTTTTCTACTAATTGCAATGTTTACTCTAATGTGTGGAGTGAAATGAAAGGGAAAAACTTGTATTCCTGGGCCATTATCCATGGTCTATGCATGACCTAATTCTTAAAACAAAACAAAAATATAGACGTCCAAACTAAGGTCGTACCTAATGAGAGGCAAAATAAAAGGATTTACTGATGCGTTTATCTCTACCAACCTAAGAGGACCTAAAATTCTACGAATTACTCGCTGAAATTGCAACTTAGTACTAACAATTATGTGTACCTTTTGCCTTGCAATGGGAATGAAGGGATCATACAAATTCTCGTGATTCATGCAAGCTACTTGATTATGCTAAAGGTTGAGCCTTCACAAAACATACACAAGCCTGTCCTCAGTGGGGGCACCAAAATTGAGGCGGTCGAGAGCGGACAACAAGAGAGGCGACCATTAAACACCCCTCAAGGCTCCCGTGCTGCTCAATTGGGGCTGGGGCAACCACAAGCAAAACACAACAACAAACCCACATCCAAACCCAAACAAGATAGGGGCACCACCTAGTTATGGTATGCGAACTAGGACGCAAGAGAGATTTTGGCACAACCAAGAAGATGCACCACACAACACACACAAACAACCTCACACCAAGACACACACAAACTGGACCAGAGAGAGCTAGAGCAAAGGGAAGAGAGAGAGAAAAGGATCTTGCGTAATACCTTATTTGTGACTTGCAAATGGAGATGGTTCGTTATGATGCTATCGTAGAACTTATATAAACTCACTCAATGCTTAGTGATTTCTAAACATTGCCAAAACACACACACACTGTCTTAGGGTGTGGGAGACCTCTCACCACAATACCCTCTTACAATGGACACAAAACTGGCAATGAAAAACACACTAAAACACTTTCTAAAATCAAGATCAACCGATAAAAACTCAAATACACAAGTCACCTTGAATTCACCAAACCGTATTGCACAAATGGAAGGACGAAGATTTGAACGTCGAATCACGCCTTTGATGCACCAAACCTCAATTTATTGATGATGAAGGAGCATATACAATAGTGGTTTTGAAATTTGTGGAACTCACGCTCTCTCACTTGCAATGTGTAGCTTGAAGGCTTCTCTCACACCAAGAGTGAAGCTCACAAGTGGTTGCTACACCTAAGTCTCTCCTCACGCATAGAGTGTCGGGGTGCTATGTGAGATGTTGGAGGTTGTTTTACAAGAAGGAGAGGGGCCTATTTATAGGTTGGAGACCCCTCATTAAGATTATTAGAAATCCTAATTTACAAGCTAACAGATCAGGATTATTATTTTTTTGAATATCAAAACATTGCGGGTCTTCTTTGTCTGCTTGAGTCATGGATGTGGGCTCAAAAAAGAGCATTATTGATGGTAGATCAGGTGAAAGTAAAGTTTTAAGTAAGGAGAGAGAGAGAGAGATAGAGAGAGAGAGAGAGTTACTTCACACATGTCTTGAGGTGAGGTGTCTTTTATGGTTAGGTCAATGGCTATTTTGTGTTAGTATGTTAGTGGTTAGTGTTAGTAATCACTAGAAAGTTAATGATATATTTACAATGGGTAGAATGGGGGGAATGGTTGAAGTAAGATGGTTGAATGAAGTGAGCAAATACTTGTGATGGTGAAGCTTGAAGAAGTTTTGGACTTACTTGTGTAGGTTCTCAAAATGACTATCGATCTTCTTCTTCGTCTTCCCTTCTTTATGCCACCGCCGCCAAGGTTGATTATCGTGATGAAAATGGTAATTCCGTTGATGAGATCTGTTGATTTGCAGAGATCTCTTGATTTACACACACCTAAGTAGAATAATCTAAATAAAATACCAAAATAATAATAAAAAATCCCTATATTTAGGCCATATATACAATGAAATATTTACACACAAAGAGGCCATAATATACTTTTATTTTTATTTTATTTTATTTTTTTTTTGGCTCAACTAGCCCAGTGACTAGCTAGCTGAGGGTTTTTAAGAAGATATGGGAAAAGCCCCCTAACGCACACACGCCTATGTACAGTGAAATGGTAGGGATAGCCATAGCGTTTAGGTGAATTTGGTAGGGTGGAGTAACTTACTATGGCAATTATGGAGAGCCGAAAAACGACTATCAATACTTAACAAGTGTCCCACTAAAACTTTGTAGATTAAGCCTTTATATGATGCATAGTATGATAATGTAAGATCCCCAATTTTTGGTTTATTCTAAAAGTAAGAAAAATAGCTTTCAATATCTATTTTGCCAAATTTTGACTTATGATGCTTGATTGATAGTGTTGGAAGGTTCTAAAGTAAAAAGCAAGGTCGTTTCCATATTCCAGTAGGTTAGATGGACGTTTGGTATAGTTTTGAAAAAATCCGCTATTTTTAGCTTTTTCATGCTTTTTATGCTTTTAGGTTTTTTTTTTTCAAAAAGCAAGGTCGGATCCTTGATCTACGTGTTCTAGGGAAGCTATGGTCCAATTTTGTAAAAATCGGCCTTTTGAGTGCTTTTCATGATTTTTAGTGCTTTTTAGTGAAAAGCGAGACCGCTTTCTTATTCCAGTGGACGAGGGGAGCCCCTGGTACAATTTTTAAAAATTTTGCTTTTTTTTCCTTTTTACGCTATTTTTAGCTTTTCGTGTTTTTCAGTGTTTTTGAAAAGCAATGTCCTTTTTATGATGACCTAAACATAAATATATTAATTTTAGTCTCTGTCGGATTTAAAAATGATCACCAGGAGCAAAAACGAGACCAGACGAGATTTTAACAGGAATTATTTTTTTAAAAGCGATACCGTAAATACGTCGGGGCAGTACAGAAAGTCATAATTATGTCGAGACGTTACGGTGTAGCATAGTCTAGCTACGGTTTTCATTAGTGGGCCAGATACTGTTCGGTTGGTCAATTTTATGGCAAAATTGAATGGTAAATAGGAAAGTTGATCACTAAAAGCCAAGCCTTGTTTCTTGAAAAGTCCCAAAAGTTATGCACCTATTCCAGGCAGAAGAGGTAGCGCTACCTTCTGGCTTGGGGGTTACTCCAGCCTGCTGCACTTGCCTATAACTTCCCGATTAGTGCTCAGTTTTCAGTGCCGTCTGTTGCGTCTACTACCGCAAGGCTATACATGTCTATTATACGGAGTGGTGTAAGCTCTTCATCACCGTCTCCATAAGCTCTTCTCTCTTGGGAAGAAGAAGAAGAAGAAGGATACTCTCTCTCTACTTGCTTATCATCTTCTCTCTCGTTTCATGGTGTACGCGCTCTCCGAAAGCTTTCGTGACGGATACCTCTACGTAGCTCTCATCGTCGCTCTCTTGCGGCAAAGCAAGAAGCCTTTTGATAGCCCCTAATCGATTCTAAAGCACAGTGAGAAGCTCTAAACTCCATAGCCATCATCTCTCTCTATATATATGTCGTTTTTCTAAGTAATCACCCTCTCGGTGATTGTTTTTTTGCATACGAGTGCATGTATGGATCACGTGCGTGCATAAAAAGCGCTTTTTGTTTCACGTCATAGAGGCGATAGGAACAATGTTTTGGTCATAAATCACAAACCGCTATGAATCAGCCCAAACCCTTTATTAAAGAGATAAAATACATCATGTAGAACATTTTCTCTCTTTAGTGTCATGTGAAAAACACGCACGAGCTAAAAGATATGGTCAAAAAACAGCTTGTTGCCCACTGCACATCCAAATTTTTTGACTCTAGGCTCCTTGGAGAACCACTATATAGATTCACCAGACGGGCAAACTCACTTAACCAACTGAAAATCTTGATGAAACTTGATGATAAATGAATTTAGCTCTCCATTACCACTTCGGAAATGTGAGTTATTAATTGGTCTATAATCGGTTTTACCTACACGTATAGGGGTGCTACCAAGGGGGGGTACCATATGACATCGTGAGTTAACCGAGTTGCTTTTATATGTTTTATAGTTTGTTTCGGTGAGTTGATTTCAACTATTAGATGGCCATAAACTTATGTGAGAGTATATGGTTAAACATCCCGAACCGCATAGGCAGATATAATTAAAGTGGCTTTCTTTTGGGGTTACTGTTTGTTGTGTCAGTACCATATGGGTGAAGTGATGTGATAGAGTGATAGTCTATATTATGGATCTGAGCTTGATGCATTAGTTTGAGGTCAAATACTTTCATTTGCATGTTTTGCATACTCCCAAAAATGTCAAAATTTTGTTTTTTGTATACGTGTAAAGTTATGGTTTATGGTTGACCTAAAGGTCGGAGCTGTTTTGCATCATGTCTATGGTGTTGGAATGTTATCATATGATGTATGGGAACTTATGGATTGATATGGATGCTTCATATGCATGGTTATGATTGTTTTCCACCTTTTTGGGTCAATCAAAACTAGCTCTATGTGCTAGAGAGGTGAAGTGCAGATGTGATGCATCAACTTTGCATGGTTGGATGTTGTCAAAATTGGATTTTTATATCATAATTAGTTGTTGGTCAGACTCTTTTTATGCATGAAAGAATCACGTCTTAAGTGTCATATGTGTGTGGACTTCGATTGATTGCAGGGGATGTGTCAAACTCCAAGTGTGGGAGTTGGTTCAGTGTGATAATGATTTATGGTTAAGGGCTAAGATTCCCTCATGAATACATTTGACAAGTTACACATGACTCTACAAACTGAGATACATCTTTATACATACCCTTCCACCGGTATTTTTCTTTCAACTTGGAGAAGGTTGCCCACACACCCCTGTGTCCAGCCCATAGACTCTCATGAAACTCTTGCATGAGCTTTACTTGAGTCTCTTTTTTACATATAACCCGTTGTGGTGTAGCACCCTTTTGTTTAGGATGCTTCCACAAGTAACCATCCCTTAAAAAGTACCCATATGCTTTCCTGCGTATCCTCTTGAATTCTTGTTCAGACCAATCATCCTGTTTTGTTAGAGTACTCAAGTACCTTCCAATAGAAAGCCAATCACCTTCATAAAGATCTTTCAAGAACAATTCAAGTGAATTAGTCATGCAGACATTGTTACCTTTGACATGAGAGATAGAATAGAATTTTGTGCCTACATCATCTCCCTCATCAATCATTTGTGACTCATCTTCATACCTTGCCCTTGATAGCATATCTGCCACTGTATTGTCTTTACCTGCAATGTGCTTAAACTCGGGATTTAAGGACTTAATGTAGGCAATCCACCGCAACATAGCAATGTCTGGTGTTGAGCAGCTTGTAATCATCCCAAGAAGTGGTAGACAATCTGTTTCCACAACCACACATGCACCAATTAGGTACTCTTTCCCACTTTTCAAGGCTGTAACCATACCCCATAACTCTCTCTTTATCTGTGGATAGTTTCTTTGGCGAGCACTTAGTACCTTTGCTCCAAATCTTACCACATACCTGTGTCCTTCTTTGTCATCTTGCCCTATTGCCCATCCAATCCCTGTAGGACTGGTATCTACTGTCACAATCATTGGCCTTTGACACTCATAGTCTACCTTTCTCAAAGTCGTTGCTGACTGGAGTAACTCCTTTAGCTTTTTCATGGATTTTACATGTGCTTCTGTCCATTTAAACTTTTCATTCTTTCTAAGCAGCTGATAAAGAGGATCAGCTACATGTGTATAATGTGGAATCCAAATAACATAGAAGACACATGCTCCCAGAAACCTTCTAACCTCAGTGATGCTAGTACATGTTTCTTTCATTCTTTGGATGGCATCTACCTTTGATGGACAAGGTTTCCTACCATATGGCCCGCACATGTGCCCCACAATGAGCACTTCTTTGAAACCAAACATAGAATTTTTTCCTGACAATGTAAGATTCACTTCTTCCAACCTAGACAAAATTTTATCACAATCATTTATGTGATTTACCACAAACCTGTGACATCCCTTGAGATCCAAAGCTTCATCTTTGTCACTTTCTTCACATCCTTTGATAGGCAAATCATCAATGAAAGGCATTGTGATTTGAGGAATAAAGTCACGTAAGACCTTATTCATCCCATTCATCATATGTGCAACCGAGTTGGTTGCTCCCTGTGGCAAGGTACACATCCTTACCAAACCCAAAGGTGTCCTCATGGTTGTCAAGTCTCTGCTTTCGATTGCAAGCTGAAATTGATCATACCCTGAGTAGAGATCCCCCATTGAGTAGATTGCCCTCCCTGCAAACGCCTCTGCAAATTCATCCACAATTGGACCTGTACCTACATTTCTAATTGTCACCTTGTTCACTGGTTGCATATCTTGGATGAAGCGTAGAGAACCATTCTTCTTTGGAACTGTGAGCCACCTGTTTGAGTATGGAGCACAAGAAGGCTCCAAGATTCCCATTTTGATTTTCTCATTCAGTAGCTCTACTAACTTTGGCAAATGAGCCTTTGGAACCGGAATAGGCCGCAGATTCCAAGGCACATGAGGTATTGTGAAAATTACCATAGGAGCTATAATATAAGGATCAACACATCCTATCGCATGTGGCTCAAATGCAAAAGCCTTACCATGCTTTGAAAGCATTTCTTTGAAGCACTTTGTCTCCTCTTGTGTTAGAAACTCCTTGCAACCAATCTGCAACTCTTGAAAGGACTCCTTTGTGAAGGTATGCCCGATCTTTTTAGGATTCCGCAAACTTGGTTGTAAAGAAGCCTGTTCAATCTTTTCCCTGTTGTTGGGTGGTAAGGGTGAAGCTACTGGTTTCACCTTCTTTGCTACACTCTTGTATTAGTTTCAACATGGACTTCTGGGCCAACTGTTTGGCTTTCTTTAAAGGCTTCTATTACTTGATACATTTCCATAGAGCAAACTTCCACAACTTCATTTTCAAGATGCAAACTAGACCTCATTATAGCATCAAGCTCACCCATAGTATCTACAAAAGAAACTTGTTCACACAAACCCAAAACATTTTCAGTAGGCTTTAGCAACCCACTCTTTTTCATGCCTATTTGTACATTATGCACATATTGCCTCTCATATCTCTTCAAATCTTCAAGTTTTGTAAAACATACTGATCCATTCCTTGTTAACAAGGAGCTCATCGAGAAATTTTCACCTATTTTTGGATCAAGCGAGACCCTTTTTCTTTCTGTACCACTGCAATCCCGCTTTACAATGGTACTTGGCCAAAACCCATCATTTCTCTATGATCATGAAACTCTTTGCTTACCTTTGGTAGAGGATGTTCTCTGAGGTTGTCACGATTTCTTTCATGGTTTACACAGACTGTGAGAAATTGGACAGCTCGTTTACCATCTTTGCTACGTATTCTAGCATATGCTGAACCATCGTCCATTACCTTTGTTTCCATTCGAACTCCCACAATGTAGGGTTGTCCAAGGATGAGATGATATGAACATGTATCCTGTACAAAGAAGTTTTGGTCAATCTTTACATCACCTATTGTTACCTTCACACCTGGACATGCTGCATACAATTCACCGGATGAATTGTTTGCCACTTTTACCATCCAGCCATGATCTGTGTCCATCGGCCATTTGCACTTGTTGTAGAGACTCTTTGACATTATGTTTATTTCTGAACCATGGTCAATGAAGGCAACAAATGGCTCTTCAAGATCACCTACCTTGACCAAAGTTTCTGTAGTAGCCCTTGCCCAATGACTTCGTGAATAGTAACTCCTAGGAATATCTTCAACTTCTTCATCATCATTTGAGAAATACACTTGCTTCACTCTCCCACTAGATTGGTAGCATCCTACCACAGCTCCATCATTCTCCTTATTTTGCAGTTGCATCCCTTGTGTCTTTGAGGTTTCCCCTTCAACCTGTGGACGAGAAACTTCAGCAAGGGTTTGCCTCTTTCTCTTGATGATGTCAATGATCTCCTCATGGAATTCACGCTTTGCAATGCCAAGAACTTCTCCCAGAGTAAACTCAATCTTGCTATTCAAGATCCTTTCCTCCAAGACATTCTTTAAATTTGTAGCAACCTCAATATCAGATTGTAGTTTATAAGTTGGGCCTTTTGTCTTACCTTTCGTTGGCTCTTTCTTCTTTCCTGTTGTAGACTCCTCCATGAGTACTTCAGGTGGAGATGCTTCTTGTGTTGAGGGTGTTTGAGAAGGCATTGAGTCGTTTCTTTCCCCACTTCTAGAAGCTCTTTTTGATGGTCCTTCATCAGCATTCTCACGTCTGCGCTTCTCTTCTACAATTGCCTCATTTTGTTGGCATTTTGTAATGTAGGCATGCACTAACAATGAGTCCACTGGATCATTCCATCCTGTTTCTAGACGTATGCAATCACCTGCTTCATGTAGAATCTCTTTTGTAAGCTTTCCCTTTTTAGCTAATTGCATGACATTTGGCCAAATTTGACCATGATGGTCACTCACCTCTTCATCACAAAAATGTTCAATTTTTACTCCATAAGTAGCTGCCTCAACTGAAGAGGTGGCATGCTTGGTTGCTATATCTTCAACTAAGGTTTGCATTCCCCCCTTCCCAAAGTTAGTTCTCAAGGGTAGACCTGTCTCTCTTAAGTGGATTTTACCATCCTTAAAAAAGACAACATCTTTTGACAAAGCATCACTAAAATCATCACAATCCCTTCTTACATGGTCTGTACTATCACACCAAATACATCTATTAACAAACCCTTCTTTGGGCTGTTGTCTTTGCCTAGGAAGTGGCCCTGATGGTTGGCCTTTTTCTTCAAGCTTTGCAAACTTCACCTTCAAGTCACGCATTCCCTTCACAAGATCATCTAGCATGGACTCATCAAACTTAGGAGCGATAAAAGTAGGTTTTACCATTTTGTCAGAAGTTGAGGTGGAAGGACTTGTAGTGTTTACTACCATCTTGTCCCTTCTTCTTTGTCGTTTGGCAAGCAGTGAGACAGCACCTTCAACCTCATTCCAGTCGGTCTTTAGTCCTTGCTCAGCATCTTTATCTTCAAGAAGAAGCTCCAAATTTTCTTGAAACTCTTTACCTGCAGCTGGTAAGAAAAGATCTGTCTTCTCTGCATCTAGTGTGGCCCTTTCTGTCCTAGTGAGTTGTGCATAGCACTGCTCAAATTCCCTAAGTAGCTCTGTTATTGATAGTCCTTGCTTTGGCTTGACTACCCATTCTAAGAATGTCCTTTTGGTCACTCTCTCCGAGTCCTCCATGAAATATTCCTCCTAAAGCTACTTTGAGTTCTTCCCAATTTCTCCCATGCCCATCTTTAATTTCCCTAACATGCTCCCTAATTTCTGGAGCAACAACTAGCTCAAAGCTTTGAATCATCTCACCTTCTGACACGCGATGCAGCTCCATCTCCTTCACATACTCGCGTAAGTACTTGGTTACATCTTTGCCATTGAACTGATCCATTCTGTTGACGACCGCTTGTATGGCTTTCGTTGCTGAAATCTCCCTTCTTTCAGTAGCATGTTGTTGTAGCATGAACATTGCAAATGCTTGAAACATTTGCATTATTGCTGGGTCAAAATGCATACCCTGTTGCTCAACATGATCACCCATGGTTATCCACAAACTCTCACCCTAGCAGATTCGCATCGGGTTCACCAAAAATATGTCGAGAAATTTGCGGTCTTGCCAGGAAAGCACCGGGCTTATGGTTGTGAGAGTTTGTGAGAGAACTCAACAAAAACTATATGAAGGGGTTAAACCATAGATGCCATGAAGACTAGGGTTTGGAAAGAAGTGCAATCAAAGAAGACTCACTCGTTCTCTCTTGCATTCACACACACAAAGAAAGAACGCAAAAGAGAATGTCAAAACAATACGAAGATGAAAACATCAAGGCTATGGTCATATCGTATCATGGGTAATATGAAAGGGTTAATGGATGAGTTAATGGCATTCAATCTTGGCTGACCAAATAGGCTACGAATTGTTCTTTGGAATTGTAGTTTTGTGCTTACCATAATATATATATTTTGTCTAGTGATTGGGATTAATTGTGTGTACAAATCCTCTTGGTTCATAGCAAGATAACTACGCTTACATCAAAAGAAAAATTATAGTCTATGAGAGGTAGTATGATGGGATCCGATGATAGAAGTATTTCATTGAGCCTTTCAGGGCCGAAGAGAAACACTATACGTTGTTGAAAGTGTATTTTACAGCTAATCCATACGTTAATTCTAATAGATCGTACAGAGTGAAAGCGATAGAAATGATCATCATGTGGGTTATTCATCTAGGATAGTATGTGAGAAATGTAGATATGAGAGAAGTGAAGAGATGAGAAGTTTCCCTCCCAAGCCCTATTCTTGCCCGTAGGCAATAAGGATACTGCGGGGAGAGATGTACCTATAGCAAGAGAACCTAGAGAGGATGAATTACTAAGAATGAGAGAGATAGGTTTGGTTAAGGAGATGAGATTAGATACATATATATATATATATATATATATATATATATATATATATATATATATATATATATATATATATATATATATATATATATATATGTTGGATTAGAGATAAAAATGAAAACAACAAGAAATCAAGAAAACATCAATGTAGAACACATCTTACTTGAAACCCTTCGGCACCATTATTGATGGGAGAGAGAAGAAGAGTGGATAATTCCACTTTGATTGATACACCAAGTGCAAGACCTTCTTTGATTAGAGTTGATCTTCCAAGGTTGGCTTGTTGCAAGAATGGCTAGTCTCCCTCTAGGAGAAAGTGTAGGCTTGGGCTTATGTTAATGGCTTAGTACAATTAGGCATTACTACTCACTCCCTCGAGAATTCCTCTCATCAATGGCTTGAATGCTTGAGTTCCTTCCAAGGAAGAAGAGGTCCCCTTTTATAGGTGAAGGGAACCCCCAAGGGTTTACACAAGAAGAGAGGAGCCAGTGTGAACAGGAATTGGAAAAGTTGGAAATGAGCTGTCCCTGCATGATGTGGGCAGACTGGGGTCCAGTATTTTGATCATATCTCCTCAACCGTGGCTCCAAATAAAAAAGTAAAAATATGGGCAAAAAATTCAGCTCATTAGCTACGATTTTCATTTTAAAATTGTTTTCCAATTCGGATTGGAACCTTGTGTAAAAAATTCATCAAAATAGGGTCCATTTATGGCAGCAAAAGTCTTCATGTGGTCTTCTTAGCCTAGACTTTCATTTAATTCCAAAGGACACCTCATGCCATATGAAAGCATGACATTGCTCCTTGACAAAGTTTTGTAATCATGCTTGCAATAATGCATTAAAATAAGTGTATCTTTGAAATCATGCCACCTAGTGTCCCACTAGGATTTGATTCTCTCCTAGTAGCTATTTAAAAAGAAATATAAGAAAAGTATAAAAAATACATAGAATATATATATATTGGATTTTACCCTAGATATAGAATCTAGCTAGGGTGTGAGATGATAATGAAATAGTAGAAATAAAGAATCAATGCTTTTTGCCCCAAGTTAAAGAGGCGGAACTATTGATGCTTTTCCCATAGTATTTTCTGATGGTAAAGTAAGGATATGTTACCCTTGAGAAAAATAATAGGATGAGATAGAAGGCTTATTATTGTACTTAAATATGCATATGTACACTATAGGAAATATAATTATGTATCTAAAAAAATACAAGATAGATCTTGTAGCATGCGTTCCCACTATGTACGTGTCACAGCACGACAGTGGTGTACACATATATTCACCCTCCACAATGTTATACCTTGAGTACGCTTTCATTCATAACACCCATTCAGGGGTAGCACTAGTCGATAGGTACCTCTGGATGCAGTTTGGCTAATGGCCTAAACTCCATGCTTGGTTGGGCACTGAAAAATCCTCCCCTATGCAAATGCTTCCGCAACTATGATGTATATTGGAAATTGTGTAAAGGTGTAAATTGTATATTTTGTGCATAGTCCCCCGAGGAGGCGTATGTCTCAAATAAGAAGCAATCTATTTGTCGCTTGTATGTTTTTGGATGCTTGGCTTCTAGTGCTACAGCAACAACACAAGAAATTGAATGATAAGGTTTTCAAATGCATCTTGTTGGTTACAACCTTGACAGCAAGGGCTACAAGTTATATCATTTGTAGTAAAAATGTATCTTGACTTCTGGGGATGTCAATTTTGTGGAAGATGGAGTTAAGTCCTTTTATTCATGTACTAAATAGACAGGTGTAATGTCACAAAATGTGATGACCAAAGACTCATAATGCTCAATGTTTACGAGGTAGTTTTGGGTATATCTACAAGTCGTATGCATAGTTGATGATACACCAAACCCGGATCTAATTTTTGTAAAATTTTACGTCCATGTAGTTTTTTAAATAATTTATTCAAGCTTGATAGTGTATACTTAATAGTAACCAAACTCAACCTACAGTGATCTACACACATACGCTTAGCAACGTCTTTTTAAAAGCATCAAAGATGCCCATGGTGAAGAACGATTGAATAAAAACCTTGCTAATGAAACTAAATTGTAACTTTTCAATGCTTAGTCTTATAATGGATGCACTTATTAATCAATTTAATTGATGATAAAGACATGGAAAAGAAGAAAACTTAAGAATTGACTTAGATGGTTGAGGCTGAAACCCCCTCGAATAGTCTATTCCATTTAAATAGAAATTACAAGTACTACATAAGAAACACTAATCTATCAAGCTCTTCATCAAATACCATACTCTATGAAGGATTATGGCTTTAAAAATTGGGTAATTTGTAGCTTGGTTTGGCACTTTGCACCTCTAACTTTGCCTCCCTCACAAAGGCAGCTAATTACACAAATTGGGTAGCCCATATAGAGAAAGAGAGAGGTTAGATTCAAAAGGTAAGTACATAATCATCATTATGAAACTTAAACATAAAACTTTTGGGATTAACAAATCACTCTTCTTTGCTATGTTGCGATAGATTAACTGCTAAGTATGAGCAGATGAGAGAGAGAGAGAGAGAGAGAGAGAGAGAGAGAGAGGCATGTCCTAAGATCAACTCAGGCATGCTCCACAAACAAACACACACACAAACACACCTCTCTTGAGAGATGGTCACCCCAAAATCCATGAATATGCTAAAATTAGCAAATTACGTGCCTCCCAAGCCAGAGCCCCTACTTTTTGGCCCTTTTCCCAACTTTTTGGTTTGACCTCCCCATTTTGATTTGAGTATGAGTGATCTAAAAATCATATGCTACATGTGTACTTATCACGAGGCCCCATTTTTCATGTTGGTTTTTGATACATTTATGCCATTCTCCCATTTAATGGAAGCTTCTTGGACTATATAAATGATATCTCACAGTCATTTGAGGTCATTTTGTTTTTGGAAAAAACATCAAAGACCGAAATCAAATCTTAGGACTTTGTGAATGTTCCAAGGCTCTTTTAATACTTTAGCCTTAGTCTTGCCATTCTTGCTTACTTGATAGCCCATTTAGGTTGAGGAATGAACATTTTATTTCTCTAGACTAGAGAGAGAACATTATTCACCTAGCCTTAGATTTTTATTTTGATCACTCTATTCATAGTAATTTAGACTGACCAAAAACAAAAATTTGGTCTTTTTTACATCGTATTCGTTTTCCTCGACTATGAGCATGTGAAGGCAGAAAGGTAGCATACTGCATTGAATCCATTTATTGCACTAAACGCTTCCAAAATATTTGCTTACCACTACTTGGTGCTTGAGAAAATATATGTTGCAAGCGTGTTATCTAAACTAATAGATGTACATCATTGTGGTGGCTGCAAGCATGAAAACATTGTATGCATACCAATATCATTGTACAACATGAAGAAAATTTTAAAAAATGTAAAATTTGAACTTTGTTAAGCATTTTTATGCAAAAATATTGTGTGTATTACCAAGCACCTGTATATGGCTATATTCTTCAACTAAGGAAAGCCAGTCTTTAAGTTGAGTCTTCAACTAGCTCCAAAATGGGTTAAATGGGATCATAGGTAATGAAGCTTCAAGTGCAATGTTTTTTCTTAGGGATGTAGTGCTTGAAGTGAAGTGATGAGTGAGTTGGTCTAGACGGCTCAACAAATAGAGCTATGATGTGTAAGAAATGGATGTTTGAAGCTAGAGTGCATTGCAGATCCTTGATGGACAAGGCAGATAATGACAAGTGGTTAGAGCTAGTTTTAGTGGCCAGATCTACAGAGCTTGTATTGTGGAGCCTATTGGTCTTTTCAAACTAACAATTGGAGCTAGAATGGGAGAGATATGACTAGTTGAACTTTTGTCAGGGCCGATATTGAATCAATTTGATTGCATTGGGAAATGTGCCAAACGAAGCTTTTTTTTGCCTCAACGGGGTTTTGCAAATTATTATGCATTATATGGAGCTAACAAGTTGAGATGGCACATTGATCGGAGTCCAAAGCATGAAGCTAATGCAAGTTGAAGTTAGCGGCACTTGCCAGCCGGGCACTGTCAGTTGAGTTTTTGTAGTTTTTGGGCTCTCGGTTTGAGGTCATACGAATAGTTAAAAAGTAGAGTGAGATGGTGGAAGTGAAGTTTGATATGCATGCTTTGAGTTGGGCTTTGACAGCTTGATCATTGGGCTGGTGGACACCAAGTTGATGAGCAAAGAAGTTGGATTTTTTTTTTGGAAAAAATTATGTTTTGTGGAGAATGTTCAAGCCATGGAGGGGTGCCTCACCTTGGACCGCCATGAGGAAGCTCCTATGAGCCCACATGCAAAGCTAGGTGAGGATGGTATTTGTAATACATGAGGCCATAGTATTGGGAAATCAAGTGGAGAGAGCTCCTTGAGAGCTCATGGTGATGGAGACATTGTTGAGGAGCCGCTTGCGTGCCACTTGGTTGTGCGAGTTTGGTTGGCGATGGCAACAAGCAGTGCTTTTTGTTGCAGAGGCTGTCATTGATGGCCTTGTCCGTGATGTTCACTACAGTGATGATGTGGCATGCCACTAGGGTTCTTTCCTACGGTGCTCAAGGACGACAATTTTTTAAAGGGGGGGTCCCACCCTTGTCACGATTTCATGACAACTAGGGGGGGCTCCCACAAATTTTGAGGACAAAGTGGCCCACTCAAGGAGGTCCTAGAGGTGGTCCACATGCACTATGAGAGAGAAGTGGAAAGTGCTCGTTGGCAGATCCAAGAGGCAGTTCACATGAGATAGAAGAAGAAAGTTGCCAAGATGAAAGCACCGTGCAATAGATACCAAAAATTGATCTTCCAAACGTGTGCAATGCATGAAAAATGCTAAAAGAAGCTCAAGTGGATTTGCAGAAGCTAGGATAAAGATTTTTTTTATAAAAAACTTGGGCACCTCCTATAAGAGAGGTTTATGTGTGTGTTTTTTCCATTGTGAGGTGAGGAGGCCATAGCTTTTCATCAACTTGTATTTTCCCATTGCGGCTTCAAGAGCCATGGTGCAGATGGAGTCTATATGGAGTCAAGAGGGCTTCTAGAGTTTGTGTTGAGCTCATCAATGCGTGTGCTAGCTTGGAGCAAGTGATGTATATGGTTGTTTTGTGAAGAGAATCCATCGTTGTCGTGTAATTTTGTCGATTCCCCCTTCTCCCTTCTCTTCTCTACTTGTGTGCATGCATTTTCAAGCGTGTGTTGGCAGGTGTGCACCCAAGGTCAAGTTGTGCAAAGAGAGATAGAGAGAGGGTGGAAGGCAGTGAATTGGGTGGTGCGGGGTGATTGGGCTTGTTTGCGGGCTTGCAGTGAGTGTGTGCAAACAATGGTTTGCCTGCAAAATTGTGGTGTCTGATGTGTGTTTTTTAGTGGATTGGGGTGCTATGGAATCCTTGGGCTATAGAGAGCCATTAGTTTGTGTCCTGGGTGTGTTCCCCTTTCCATCTTCTAGTGCCCCTACTAAGGAGCGCACTCATGCTCCAATTTGAAGTTGAAAGCATTGTTTGAAGCCGACAGATGATTGGCGATTGGTCAAGAATGTTTGTTGGTCGAGTTTGAAGTTTTTGGAGATGGTGGAGCCATGTTTTGGCCCCATTTTCACGGGTGTTGAAGACCCTGAAAGCCGCTGGTAATGCACAGATGGGAGAAGATATGGCTCAATGGTTTGAAGAGTGTTAATTGAAACTCACGGTAGGAGCTGTGGAATGGATTTATGAAGCGATTTTGAAAGGTGATTACTCCAGCGGAGGCTGGTGCAAAGTTGAAGGCGCTACGACAAGATGTAAGTAAAGAGTTTTCAATTTTTCTTGAGTAGTTTGAAGCCTGCTATCATCCAAGGATCAGAGAAAAGGTCAAGTTTCGTGCGGATGCCTATGAAAATATGGTGTATCTAGCCAAAGTAAAGAGCAAAAAAGTGAAGCAAAAGCTAGAGTTGGGCTTGTTAAAGCCTGTAGACGGTGTACTTGTGGTAGAAGTGGTATATCCTATGGTTCAACCAAAGGTGGTGCCAGTTGTTTGATGTCCAGAGCCTATTAAGGTAAGACAAATGGTTGATTATGCTCCTTGGAGGTTTCTACTTTATGGTGTGCCTATGCCCATGGTGGATGAGCTTGTCAATGAGGATAAGCCTCATGCCAAAGGAAACCTATGTGCAAAAGAAATAATAGAGTGTAGCAAAGTTACAACCCAAGATATGAAGGTAGATGAAGAATATGTGCAAAGCTAGGGTAGTGGTCAAATCTTTGTGGAGCATTAGGTGGACAAGGATACTAATACAAAGTTGGCCTATGGTTATGACGATGAAGATACAAGCTCAATTTTTTGGGAGACAAGAGAGGAGGATAGAGCGAATGACTTCACATCCTATGGCAAGGAGATTGATTCTTATGAAAATGTGATGGTAAGGGTAAAGTTGCCTTGTTGTTTGCTTGATGATATGGTGATTGGCAATGTGAAAGAAGATCGAGTCAAAGTGTCAGAGCTTGTAAACGAAGATATGCATTTGAAGGCGCTATGCAACACCATGTTGATGACTTTGCTCATGAAGGTAGCTGTGGAAAGTGCTATGATAGTGCAATTGGTTTTCCGTTTTGCAGAAGAAGAATAATGTTTCATTTATGGATAGCCAAGTTGGCCTACAAAGTCGACCTAAAAAGGGAAGATTCCTATGAGCCCACATGTGGATTTAAGAGCTGAATGAGGATGGTATTTATAATATGTGAGGCCATAGTATCGGGCAAGCAATTCAAGACAGCTGCTTGAGAGCTCACGGCAATGGCATCACTGTAGAGGAGTTGCTCGCGTGTCATCTGGTTGCGAGTTTGGTTGACAATGGCGACAGGTGGTGCTTGTTGTGAAGGCTTCCATTGATGACCTATCAGTGGTGTTCACTACAATGATGATGTGGCATGCCACTAGGATTCTTTCCCACGCTGCTCAAGGCTTCCAAATTTTTCAATGAAGGCAAGGGGTAATCCCACCCTTGTCAAGGGGCCATGACAACCAGGGGGGGCTCCCACAGATTTTGAGGAGAAAATGATCAACTTGGGGGAGGCCCTAGAGGTGGTCCACATGCATTGTGTGAGAGAGAGAAGTGGAAAGTGCTCAATCTAAGAGCCAATTCACATGAGATAATAGGGGGAATTTGTTGAGATGGCAGCACCATGCAATTGATACCAAAAATTGATGTGCACCAAGTGTGTGCAATGCAAGAAAAATGCTAAAAGAAGCTCAAGTGAAGCTACACGAGCTAGGATAAACCAAATTTTCCCTTTTTGAACTTGGGCACCTCCTATGAGAGAGGTTTTTGTGAAATTTTAAGGGCTTTTTTGCCATTGTGAGGCGGGGAGGCCATAGCTTTTTGCCAAGGTGTGTTTTTCCATTGCAGCTTGGAGAGCCAAGGTGTAGATGGAGTCTATATGCGAAGGTAGGAGGGCTTCTAGAGTTTGTGTTGAGCTCACCAATGCATGTGTCAGCTTGGAGAAAGTTTTCTATATGGTCATTTTTTGAACAGAATCCATCATTGCCATGTACTTGTGTCGATTCCCCCTTCTCTTTCCTACTTGTGTGCATGCGTATACAGGTGTGTGGTCGCAAGTATGCCCATCCAAGGTCAAGTTGTGCAAAGAGAGATAGAGAGAGGTGTTGTGTGCATGGGAGGCAGTGAATTGAGTGGTGTGGGTTGATTGGGCTTGTTTGCGGTGTTACAACGAGTGTGTGCATTGTGTTTTTCACAAATGGTGGTTTGATTGCAAAATTGTGGTGTTTGGTGTGTGTTTTTTAGTGGATTGGGGTGTTGTGGAAGCCCTAGGCTATAGAGAGGCAATAGTTTGTGTGATGGGTGTGTTCCCCTTTCCAACGGTGACCCATTATAATTGGTGCCATTGTTGGGAGTTATCCTTAGGTGGTGAGTGTCATAGGCGTAGTAGTAGCCTTCTTTTCAATAAATATTGATACCCATTTTGTTTACACCTTAGCAGTCAAGCAGCTAGACAGTGGGTGTAGTGTTGGGTATAGGCTAGAAGTCGGGGGCTTGCTATATCTACTCTTGATAGGCATAGAGAGTTGTGAGTGAGATATGAAAAGCATTAAATTCTACATTTTTCTTGAGGCTTTGGAAGTATTGCTCCACCATCCATTCCACCTTCAAATTTGCATTGTTTTGCCGGTTTTTATTTATAGATTCATTTCAATACCTAAGAGTATGTTAAGTAGCAAATATCACCATCCAATTGGGTTGAAAAGTTCAGGGCAAAAACTATTAAAAACCATATTTTGGTAAAAAAGACCATAACTCTGAGAATTGGTCAGAGCTTGAAAGTTGATCAAAAATCAAAAATTTGGTCCAAGAAGGGATTAGCAAACTTGCAAGAAGCAAACTAAAAAGTTTCATCCTGATTGGTGGAGAAACATGGTTTGTGATCCATGTACCTCTATGATAGTTTGACCAGAGACTAATACCAGTGGGTCAAGAGTGCTTTCTAGCAACGAAATCTACTATTTGGGGATAAATTGACATCAAAAACTCAGTCAAAATCAAGAAATTGGACAAAACTTGCAAAAGCTTGAAAATTGACCAAAATTCGGGGTTTTTCAGCTTTAAAAGATACATATTCAAAAAAGGTTGGGAATTGACCTCTATAGGATAGAGAGAACCATCTGAACCAAGAGACACATGATTGTTTTTAAAAACAAAATTACGTAAGGGAAAGGTCATTTGGACCTCCACGAGTGAAAAATTTGCCACCGCCATCGAGGTACGAGATAGGACCAAATAATGTTGCACAAGGGGGAGATGAACCACATCCTATGTTGGGCCAACAATCCCCTTTACCTCAAGACAATAGAGCCCTTGTTTGATATATGCTACTGGTAGAACCACTCACTAGTCAATAGATATTTCCACCAACTCCTTATTATGAAGATCCAGTGGAAACTTAGGGGAGAGAGGTTGAAGGAGCGACCTACAAAAATGAGGATTTTCCTTTTTGGGTATGTGCAGATGAGGCTACAAAACCTTCATATGTGTCACAGCCTGTGAAAAACCACTATATGAAAACACACTCATATTCATAGCAAACCAAAACTAGAAACCTAGAGGATATCCTCCTAGGATAGGACAACCAATGGGGGCACCACCAGTCGCTCAGCCCCAAGGTCCTTTCTATGAATGTGGAGGTAACCATTGGGCACGATTTTGTCCACACACGGGCAAGAGAATGAACATATTTGGGTTTTGTGAGGGTTGTGAAAAAGATCACCTTATCCAACACTGCCCAAAGAAAACAAGGTAAATGCATCTCTAAATGTCATTAGGGTTTGCCTTGTTTGAGTGGATCTAAGTCTGAGCCGACAATTCCTATGAATGTGGTGACTAGAGCTCGAGCTCAAGAAGCAGCAAGAAACATGCCATTTGAGAGTGGGCCAAAACTCCTAGAACAAACTAAATTTGAGAGTTTAACGGTAAGAACTCAAAGGAAATCCTAGAAAGGAAAAAGAAACAAAATGAAAGCTAAAAGGATTAGGGAAAATACAGCCTTGGAGATAGGACTGCAACAAACTAGGGACAAGCTCAAGCGTGAATAAGAAAACAAAGTACAAGTTGAGAAAGTGAAATTGCAAAAACCTCATCAAGCGATTCAATCCTGGTAGATAAGGTACTAGAGTCATTGGATGCCATGTTACAAGCCTACAAGTCAAGGCCGGAAAACAACCATATCTTAGAACAAAGATGGCTGGCGTATCTGCATTTAGAAGTCAAGACAAAAATATTGGGAATGTGTAAACAAGTCATAGAAGCAGCCCAAGATTTAATGCAGCCAGAAACTTTGAATATTCCCAAACAAGTAGTGTTGATACTTCCAAAAGAGGAAAAAATTGTGCATAAAGAAAAAAAAATGAGACCTGGAAACCAAACACACCATTGGATACAAGGGTAGTACCAAACACAATGGATGAGGCCAAGTCTCAAGAGATACATCCTATTCGTGAAGTGGAAGAGTCGTGGCCACAATCCTTGTGGGAAATAATCAAAAATCACAAAGATGATAGTGCTACTTTCCAATTAGCACCTATCCCAGAAGTAAACAGAACCATGAGATTTATCATGGGGACATACATTCATTATATGGAGACAAAGGGACAAAAGTATACACAGAGAGTAAACCTAGAATGTTGAAGACTTTATCATCATTTATAGGAGAACACAAGACAAAATAAGAGGTGAAGGTCATACCATCTCAATAAAATCTAGTTCTATAGATGATGGATACAAAAAACACCCATGAATTGATGTCTTCTCCTATAAGATTTACCATTACTCTCTCAAAAAATTTGCAGATTAGACCACATATATGGTGTCAAATGGGAAAAAAGTTGGAAATGTTGGATCTAAAAATCTCTCCTTAAGATGTTCCTACAAATGAAAACATGGATAAAACTCAACCGAAGAAACCAAAAGCAAAACCCGTGCCAATAAACAAGGTGGTTGATTACTACAAAGGGGAGGAAGGAGACACCACTTACCACTAGAACAAGAGGGAGGAAAAACAATAGCCATACTTGATATCGAGGCTAGAGTAGCAATTGCTACAAAAGAAATCTGGGAGAAGTGGGAAAGACCCGCTGTCAGAAAAACATGTATGAAATTTCAACTAGCAGACGGGTTGTGGAAATAACTTTAGGTATGCTTGAACAGATAATTGTATCCTCTTGTGGGATCAAATATGAACATGTGTTTGTTGCCATAGTAGACTTTGGTGAAAGCAATAAGTTTGGGACTATGACCAGCTCTACTTGAGGCACAAGAGTGTAACAACAAGGGTCATCACCAAGCACCATAGTTACAGAGATGTTAATTGAGCCTTGATGAAATACTTTGATGTAACTACAATATTGAAAAAACCACTACTTGCATGGTTGACAAATGAAATACATGTTTGGATGTACGGAGCATCTGAATGTGAAATCCTGAGAAAGGAAGATTGCATCCTAGAGTGGTCAATGGGAAATAAGAGCTACATTCCAACGTCATTCACTGAAGACTTTTTTGAATGAGGAAGGTTTTGACATGCCCTTTCAAATGTGAATGCTATCATGGAGCGGAAAGTAGAAATTGAGTGACAAAAACTATGGAGATGATCGACTGCAAACAAATAGTGGATGAGGTTTCCTTTTGAGATATTAGTAGCAAAAACAACTAGGAATTCCATGATTCAAGAGATTATGAGTTAGAAAATGACGTTGAGGATGAGCTATCAAGTAGCTTAGAAAATGAAGACAATCAAAACAGCACATGGAGCTCTTCTATGATTTTCCAAATCAGAAATCAAAAAGACAACAACCATATCAAAATAAATGAATGAAAAGACAACAAAAAAAACAAGGAAAACCAATGCCTTGATTATTGAGAAAAATGGAATATCTTATGCTCTTCAAAGTAGATGACTTTGCCAGGGACAAGATCACACAAAAACCATTGAAATCAGCTTCTATGAGCACAAATTCAAAGAAAAGAAGCAAAGAAAAACTCAAGGATGCAGTTAAAACATCAACAAAAATGTCCAAAACTGAGCAAAAATGTGAATATCAAAAGCTAAAACAGACCCTAAATGAGTTTTGATAATTGAGATGGAAAGTGAAGAGGGATTTGACAAAAAGAGATTTGACGCACCCTCTCACTATAAAAAAATACGCCATTCAAGACAGACAAATTGTGGTTCAGCAGCCAATGTGGGAACTAAGATAATTGAGTACATCTTATGATGGACCTAAAAATAAAAAAAGGATTGGCCTAGCTGAACCTAGGGAAGAAGTCAAGCTAGCATATATAGCCACAAACCTCACTGAAGAGGAGGAGCAGCTTCTAATAGCTACATTTAAGTAGTATAGAGATGTGTTTGCTTGGTCTTGCAAGGACCTTAAGAGTGATGCCAAACCACATACCCATAGACCTCACTGAAGAGTAGGAGCAGATTCTAATAGCTATACTCAAGTAGTATAGAGATGTGTTTGCTTGTTCTCAAAAGAACTTAGGGAGTTTACCTAAGCATTTTCCATCATACAATACCCCTTAAGAGAGATATCAAACCACACGGGCAATGTCCCTATACTTACAACGAAACATTCATGAAGAAAATCAAGGAGGAGATAGACAAGCTTAAAGAGGCGGAGTTTATCTATGAGATAGAACACACAAATTGGATGTCATCAATGGTGATAGTACCCAAAAATAATAGCAAACTGCAATTTTGTGTTAATCTCAAAAAGGTAAAGGCTACCACCATAAGAGATAAATATCCCTTACCAATCATCGATCATGTGATTGTTGAGAGAGTTGCGAGCAAGGAAGATTACAACTTTTTTTATGGCTTTTCAAGATGCAATCATCTTATTATAAAGCTAGAGGATTGGCACAAAATGGCTTTTATAACAAAATGGGGCCTATTTTCTTATAAAGTGATTCCATTTGGCTTGATCAATGCACCTGCCACATTCCAAAGGCTAATGAGTCACTCTTTCAAAGAATATCTAAGGTAATTCTTAGAAATTTATATGGATGACTGATGTGTGTATTCTCTCCTGAAAAACAAACCCGTAGAGCATCTGAAAAATATCTTTGAGAAGTGCAGGGCTTATTATATTTTCTTGAATCCAAAGAAATATGTTTTCATGGTAAGACAAGGAAAAATTCTAGGACACATCGTGTCCAAAAATGGCATTTCCATAGATCTTGAGAAGATACAAGTCATTGTTTCTCTTCCAGAACCCACAAAAGTTAGAGAGGTACAAGCTTTTATGAGCCATTGTGGTTACTACCAAAGGTTTATATATATGTATGCATTCATTGCAAAACCTCTCTATGCTCTCATCGTAAAGTTCAAGTGGGTTGAAGGGTGCAAAAAAGCTTCAAAAATGAGTAGAGATTGATTTCTATTCCAATTTTGAAAGCTCTTGATTGGGATTAGATATTTCACATCCACATTGATGCAATTAGCATATGCAATTGGATGCATCCTAGTGCAACCTGGAGAGAACAATAAGGATTTTCTTATCTATTTCTTTAGTAGACAACTTAATAGTGCAAAAAGAAATGACATGAACACAAAAAGAGAAGGATTGGGCATGGTCTATGCCATCCAAAATTTTAGACACTACCTTCTCGTGAACAAATTGATATTTTATGTGGACTATCAAGCACTATTGTATGGTGAAAAAACCATGCAATATAGGATAAATTGTTGAATGGTTTATCATATTGCTTGAGTTTGGTTTCACCGTAGTAGTCAAAAAGGAGAGTACGCATCAAAGAGCGGACCATTTGTCTTGATTAACTCATGGAGAAGCACCTCAAGGGATTGACGATGATATGCCTAACTCATATCTATTCAATATTCATATGGCATCAAGGTGGAGCAAGCATGGCATACCATTACTCACCATTGGCTCTTTGCATATTGAAAGGGAGCCATCAATCATTGAGCACACGCGCTCACTTGTGCTAATAGCAGGAAGGCTATATAAGCATGGAAATGATGGAATACTTAGGCTATGTATAGAGCCAATGGAGAAAAATGTGTACTTGAGACAAGCTCACATACAAATGATGGGGATTCACAATGAAAAATTGCAAATGTATGAGACTTAGAGTGTATTGGCCTCATACAACATTTTAGATGAAACGAGAAATTCCCACAACTTTGAGACTGATTTCAATGCCTATGTAGTCCTATTTCCCATTTGATTTGGGGAAAAAAAAATTGATTTGGGAATGTTAAAAATAAGTTTTGTTGTTAAATCTGTGTACTACGTTAGACAAAGAGATAGATTCTCAAGAAAATGGTGGTGTTGAGAAACACCTTTTTCTCATCAAAAGTTCATTTTCATGCTAGTGTTAATAAACACCTCATAAAATCGTACATGGGTAGGGAAAATTATAAAAAAACCAAGATATAAATCTGAAATGCTATTCATTTTCTCCTACTAAGCAGCTTATGCCTTCTCCACAACATTGGATGGAATCTTAATTGCTTATGCAAGTCGCCCACTCCTTGGAGTCCATGACCACACAACTGCATCAACACACTCCCAATGCTTAGGGTCAGCAATATTGCAACACCAATTCTTTGTCCAACAAGCATTTTTTTTTATGTTTTGGTGCCCAATATTGAATGAAAATTTTCTTATAGTTAGGAGATGAGTTTTCCACATCAACGTTTGATTCGTAAATCTTAGCCATACTGGATATTCTGGATTTATAAGTCTCACAAGAATAGAATCCCCTTTCCTTACATCAATTTGAGGCTTAAAAAAGCTTTGTGCGGCCTTGCACTTTGAGGACCAACATAGTGATCATTCAATTCTTCATATCCTTGAAACTCATCTTTGTCTTCCTCTATATGTTGCATTTAATGACTCCCCATAGTCTTTGGCCAAAATGGTGTATATTCACCAATGTTTTTATTGGTTGGTTGTTCAAGCTCACTAACTATTTTTTGCCAATAAAGAATAACTAGCTCCATGTACTTTGTAGAATCATGGTCCTTTCCCTTTTAGACAGAATATATTTTCTAGAAGTCAAGATATGTCTTAATCCCTTGAATAACCGGCAAACTATCCCTCACATAGTCTGATATAGGGCACCACATCTGGACAGCCTACTGGCAGTTTTGGTTTCCCTTGAGCATCTTTTTTCCACAACTCAATTGTTGGCTCCCTTGGAATCCAATTAGGTGATTTGAGGTGAGTTTTGTATTGCATTACTGGGATTTCACCTTGCATATAGAAACAAAATTGAAGTAGCTTAGAGTATCCAACTAGAGCATTCTGACCATCACACATTTAACAAATGATTTGAAGTCAAAAACTTATGTCATAAAATACAGTGCTGGAGCCGAGCTTTCACATTTATGAAAATGTTTCATTAAATGTGGAAATTGAATGTCATTCATGTAATGAGAACCTACTAAACATTGCATCTATGTCCTCATGTGTATGACCAACCATTAAGAATCCCAAATGCACTGTTTTGAAAACACATTTTTCTCCTAGCATGGACAAGTATGCACATAAATATCAATTATTATTCTCCTACACAATTATCTAGATGTAGCAAAAGATTCTTGAAAAACTGGAGTGGACATGGTATCCACAACACATTGAGAGGAGGCTAATTGCAAGTTAGCAATCTCTTCATTACATCCTCCAATAACCAATGGTGATGTTATTGCTAATGCATACCTCTCACACTCTTTCATCATTCTATTTTGGTGGTCTAGTGTTGTCCTTGAGTTCAATGCATTGAACAATGTTACATTGTTGCGTAGCATACCATCATGGCATAAATCTCCTAGTCCAAGGTTTTTTGTTTGTTCCAAATTTTGTAAGCTTAATGCAAGGGAACCAATTGTAGCATTGCGATATGAAGGCCATACACCATTAAGCAAGAAATGACCATACATCCCATGTCCATGTCCATGTGTTATCATACATGTTAATGATGATACTTGCAACTAATATGCATTTACATAGTCTTTTGAGTTCACTTGCAACTAATATGCATTTACATAGTCTTTTGAGTTCACTCGCAATCTAGGTATTGCAATATTTTTTTGGTCCATTTTATCATGTATAATGCATAAATACTTATCCTTTTGCAATTGCCAGGTGTTGTACACATTTCTACAACTTTGTTGTTGCATCATGTGAATTCTGTGTTCATATTTCAAACATGCAATCAGCTTATTTTTTACAAGGTCATATTAGAAAACTCTGTATTCCAAATCCTATTGAATGTAGTCCTAGAATTTGGCTTGAGACTCATACTCTCAAGTGTTTTCTTAACATCATGTAAGATGTCAATTTTATTGTACATGTTTGGTATTGCAAGCAAGGTTTCCTTGGTACCATCTTCCATAGTTCTACTCTTAGGTGGCATTCTCTTTGAGATTTCATCTACAAAAGAGCGCATCAATGCCCTTCCCATTTTTCTATGGTCTGTTCCTTTTCTTATGACACCATCATTACCATGCACTGAGTGTCGAGCCCCATTTTCAAATTGTTCATGAAAATGATAAAATGAAGTTTTTGGAATGCCATAAATTTTGTACCAAGCTCTACTACAGACATCATTGCCATTAAAAGACAATAGATGTCATAAAATCTAATATCTAACCAACCCAAATGATTTTCTCATATTAAATTGATCATTTAATGTGGGAGAATAAACGGGAACAAGTGTTAAGATATAGACATGTGCTTATAGATCTATCAAAGAGCAAGGCTAACCAATGGAGCATAAGACCTTAGGGTTAGCTTCATTGAAGACCATTAATAGTTAGTGTAAAAGTCCTTTGACCTTAGGTAAGCTAGGGCTTAGCTTGTAGTGGGAACGCGGCCCAAGCTTGAGGTACTTGAGGTGGGAACCCGGCCCAAGCTTAAGGTGCTTGAGGTGCTTCAGATGCTTGAGGTGCTTGATGATTGAGATGCTTGAGGTGCTTGACATGCTTGAGATGCTAGGGCTCTACTTGAGGTGAGAACCCAGCCCAAGCTTAAAGTTCTTAAGGGCCAAGCTCGTAGTGGGAACTCGGCCTAAGATTGAGGATCTTGAGGTGTCAAAAGTCAAAGATCCAATCCCTACAAGGAGGGGGTGGGCCCTACATGAGGGGGGATGATAGAGAACACCCACACACTCACATAAGGCATACTTGGTACAAAGAAAGCATAAGGGACATTTGTCAAGCTCCTCCTCATGTTGCCCTCATGGTATGCCTGAAGCCTATTAGTTGGCCACCGAAGGGGTCCAATGATAATTTAGGAGATTTAATTAATTTTCTTTGCATTTATCAAGTCCTCTCTCTCAAAGGGGAAAGGGGGACAATTGTCCCAAGGCTACCTTTGTTGCTTGTAATGCCTCCTGCTTGTGATTGGCTAGGCCTAGAAGGGTCCAATGAGCTTCAAGCATGAGCTACAAGGAGGGGTCAACCAAAGCAAGCTAGGGGGTTGCTTAGGGGGTATACTCTCCCACACACACTCTCATTATGCATTGTGCAAAGTGCAAGAGCTCCCTCTCCTTCTCCAAGCAAGTAGAGGTTGAGAGCCTACACCAACACTCTTGGCTATGGAGTGAAAATCCAACCAAGAGCCATGCTTCAATGCTTAAGCTTTCCATCTTCATTACTATGCTATTATGTATGCTAGCAAGAAGAGTTATGATAAGTGAGGAACTAATTCTTTCTCCTATGAAATGTTTCTTCTTCCTCTTCCCTACCCTCATTCCCTGCTAGCTCTCTCCACCTTCGAAGGTGTTTGAGGTCTTGGGACTGAGGCTTGGGATAGTTAAAGCTTTCTTCAAAGTCTATGTTATGCTTGTGATGCATGAAGTTTCCATCTTCATTGCATCACCTAGGTCATAAGGAACACAAAGATTTTATTGTAACAAGTCTCCCTTTATGGGAGAAATCATAATACAAATGCCTATTGGAGGGGGACCGGCTCCACATAAATCCAGTCCTCAACTATTGTCATGTTCTCTACATTCTCTCTCTTGCAAAAGTATTTTTCATGCCAAGTTAACTAATTTCTATGACTACGTTGCTATCTTCAATTATGTTCACCCTCTGTGCTCACAAAGTAATTTCTTAAAAGTATTATCATTAATTTCCGCTACTCTCAAGTTAATAGGCCAAAACCATTACATTGGTATCAAAGAATTTGGGGATAATAGAGGGAGACAGGAGTGCTACCTTGTACAGCTACCGAGTAGGGGGTGAGAGAGAGAAGAGACTCTCGATAGGCTGATATGAGAGGAACCGGGAGAGAAGAGCTTCTTGACAAACTCATACTAGAAGAAGAGGGAGAGAAAAGACTCTCGGCAGGATGATACAAGATCAAGAGGGAGAGAGAGCTCCTTGGCAGGATTGATCCAATCCATAGGATGTGTGTGCATGTGTGTGTGTGTGTGTGTGTGTGTGTGTGTGTGTGTGTGTGTGTGTGTGTGTGTGTGTGTGTGTGTGTGTGTGTGTGTGTGTGTGTGTGTGTGTGTGTGTGTGTGTGTGTGTGTGTGAGAGAGAGAGAGAGAGAGAGAGAAGAGACTCTCGATAGGCTGATATGAGAGGAACCGGGAGAGAAGAGCTTCTTGATAGACTCATACTAGAAGAAGAGGGAGAGAAAAGACTCTCGGCAGGATGATACAAGAACAAGAAGGAGAGAGAGCTCCTTGGCAGGGTTGATCCAATCCATAGGATGTGTGTGTGTGTGTGTGTGTGTGTGTGTGTGTGTGTGTGTGTGTGTGTGTGTGTGTGTGTGTGTGTGTGTGTGTGTGTGTGTGTGTGTGTGTGTGTGTGTGTGTGTGTGTGTGTGTGTGTGTGTGTGTGTGTGTGTGTGTGTGTGTGTGTGTGTGTGTGTGTGTGTGTGTGTGTGTGTGTGTGTGTGTGTGTGTGTGTGTGTGTGTGTGTGAGAGAGAGAGAGAGAGAGAGAGAGAGAGAGAGAGAGAGAGAGAGAGAGAGAGAGAGAGAGAGAGAGAGAGAGAGAGAGGGCAAGTCCTTTCTGCTATAGGTCATCAGAGAAAGAGAAAGAAGATTTTTAGAAAAAGAAACTTTTTAATTTAGTAAACCCACAAGGGGGTGTTCCCATATGTGAAGCAAAGAGGGATAGAGAAGAGAAATTTAGAAATAGTAGGATCAACCCCAAGAGACCTTAAAAGGCTATCCAATAAAACCTAAAGTTAGAATCTCTTAGCCAAGAGGAAAGAGGGCAATAATTGAGAGTGAGTATAGAGAGGGAGAATGAAAGGATAAGGAGAATATCTTGGATGTTTTTGTCGGTTTGTCTTGAGCAAAGTTTTTTTGTATCCACAAGCCTTTGGAACTCATTTACTTCCTTGTAATCCAGCACTCAATGCAAGCTCATTTGTATCTACGACTTAGTAATCTTAATATCTCAATTCTAGTTGTGTTGCTCAAACATTAGATTCTATTATTTCAGTAATGTCCAATTGTCTGTTTGGTTTTTTGTTTAGTCGTCTAGTCTAATTATGTTCATCTTATCTGATCTCATATCTGATATCTGACTGTGAAGTTCTAACTTCAAATAGTTGTCAAGTGTCCAAATCATTCCATTTTGGCGATCACAGTGGTGGTGAGCTAAAGCTATTGACAGGAACGAATCTCCTACCTAGAATTCAGAGTCAACTTGCAATGCCTCCAAGAAATTCAATGAGAGGAAGTAGGCCAACTATAGTGTTTGTTGAGGACTAGGTCCACATTATCATAGTTTCCAAACAATCATAGGAGAGATCTGATGGAGATTGACCACATTCTCAAAATGAGGGAACTGGCGTCAATCCTAGGAGAAGAGGTAGTGAAGGGACTATGGCTTCTCATCTTTCAGCTCAAACAAGAAGATGCATTTAGAGATAGATGAGGGATGTTCTCATTTGCATGGGTCTCAAAATTTGGATTAGAAGGGCAACAAAAGTGCATTCTAATGTTAGTGATGCCAGTAGGCATAGCACAAGAATGGGTCGCATGCAAAAACCGATCGCAGGGATGAACCTGATGCTGTCACCACAGAAACAAATGATAAGTATAATGATAGATGGGAGGCAGATACTTATCATCATAGCAATCATAAACATAGGGAAAAGAAATAACATCACAAGGAGAAACCAAGATGCAAAGAGTGATAATCGGATCATCATAGATCCAAGTATGGGGAACAATCGAGTTATGTGAAGATTGATTTTCCAATGTTCAAATGTAGTAGAAAGGCCAACCCAAATGTGCATATCCAAGCCTTTGAACATTATGTTGGTTTGAAGGATATTAGTAAAGATCTAAGTCGGGAGAATACTTCCCAAAAACTCTAAAGAATGCAACCAAGAAGCGGTATTACCATTATCCAGCATGCAAGCTTCAAACCTACAATAAGTTCAAAACGGAATTATTGTTGGAGTATAGTGAAAACCATAGGGATGAAGACATCCTCTATGAGCTGGATAAAATCAAGAAGGATAAGATTTTGGTTAGAAGCTATGTGGAGAAGATTAAGGAGTTAACTAAATAGCTAAATGAACCTCCATCAGGAAAGAGATTGTGTGCATCATTTTTTAGTGGATTCAAAAGTAAGGAACTAAGGGAGCAAGAGGTACCAGCACCAACTATAAAATTCAATGATCTAGTACAAAGATCTCTAAAGTTGGAGCAACATGCAATGAAGGAGAAGGGCCATAAAGGAAGAGGGAGTTCAAGTGATAGTGAACCATCCACTAAGGGGTCAAGTTTCAATTCCAGTTCTACTGATAGCAAATTGGAGGATGAGTCCAAGAGTAAGAAGAAGGGATCTTGGACCAAGAAGATATAGGCACTATATAAGCAAATATTTGAAATGTCCAAGACTAGACCTATAGTTGGGAAGGTAGAGACCTAGTGTACAAAATCCAAATTAAAAGAGCATAGGTCTGATGAGTGTTGCAAGTGTACATTACTATAAAGCATTTAGACATTTGTGGATTAAATACAAAATTAGAATGCACCATTTTAAGGAAGGCAAAGATGTGTCCTTGATAGCTTTGACAAACCCAGAACTAACGAAGCAAGACGGAATGTCAGAGAACATGGGCACTGGTATTCAATACCAGCAACATGCAAGAAGGGGACATTATCAAAACCTTTTTGATAGACGTCATGGAAGAGCTTAATTTTATAAGGTGTAACTTCAGCCATTATATTTGTGGTAAGTACGGGACATTTTGCAGCCCAATACCCATATAATGTACAAGATAAAGTGGAAAAAGATAAGATGGCAGAGAAGTTTTTGGTATGATTGGTCACCAGAGTGCTAAAGTTGTCATCACGATACGAGGAGCTATCCGCCAATGAGCCATCCAATCAAACAAAGCAAACTGAAGAGGCTCATAAGTGGGAGAAGCAAAGGACAGAATGCTTGGATTCTAGAACCATTCAACGTCTTTGACGGAAGGCTTCAAAGGATCTGGAGAAAGAAAATGTTCAAAAGCATCAATTTGATTTTCCACAAAAGGATCCATCAGCTAAAGGACGCAGGAGGCCAACAAAGGCATGGCACTGCAAGGACAATTATCCAAAAGGGAGATCATTCAGTTCGGCTAGTAGCTCTGGAAATGAATAAGACCAGATTTATGTCAAGTTCTAGTGAGTGAATTGAGATTCTAACTATTAAATTGGGCAACACCATAAGAACCTTTTTTGAGGCTACCAATTTTATTAGGAAGCAAAGAAAGAAAGAGTCAAGTGCAATGATACTGGACGTCTGAAATCAAAGATAAAAAGGTACTAGTTACCCAAATCAATTATAAGATCAAGAAACAATGGAACCACTTTCAGGGGTCATACTAGATGGCGATGTTGGTGTCAACATCCTTGGATAGCGTATTAGACAAAGATTGGGAATTCAAGAAATAAAAACAGCTTCTTTCAAAATTCGAATGGCAGACCAAAGTATAGTCCAAGCCAATTGTCTAATTGAGAGCCCTCAAATCAAGGTAGGCTCGGAGAGGTGCAAAACCAATTTCTTAGTATTAGATGTCCAAGGGACATACATTATGCTATTGGTAAGGCCATGGCTCAGGAGTACAGAATTCATCGATGACTATGCAGGTCAAACAGTCGAATGGACCAATAAAAGAATTCAGATCAAGACAAACAATACCACAAGCTAGAGGACGGCAATGCGGCCAAGAGAGATATGTGGGAAATATATAAAACCAAGAAGATTAAAAGAATGTTGGCATTAATGAACATATTTCCCATAGTTGAGATAGATTAAAATGCAATGATTAAAAGGGCAAAGTCACAAGGACAACAGTATCCAAAAAACTTCACTGAGTCAGATCCAAGGGAGAGACCAATGAATGTGGATGGTAGACCTTCTAAAGAGCTGGAAATCCACACTCCTAGGGAGGCTAGGCCAGATGAAGAGCTAATAAGCAACAGAATGTAGATATATGTGGGCATAATAGGGTACAATTTGATCAAGAGGGGGATTCAATTGATATTAATAATCTTTTCAAAGAATATGTAGCATACATACATATAGAAAAGGAAGTAAATCATTGGCAAAAAAAAAGGGAGTGGAGCAAGCTAGTTACTACCAAATGACCAAGAAATAGAGGAGTGGAATTCAGGTTTAGAAGTAGATCCTATGCTGGTAGATATCAGTAAGCATCTGAAATCAAAGATTAAGGAAAAATCCAAGCAATTGTTTCATAAGTATTGAGATGTGTTTTCTTGGAAGCATATAGATATGAAGGTGTTGATCACAAGGCATGCCAGCATCGGATATTACCGGTGAAACCAGATGCATGACTAGTACAGCTTCAAAGATGCAAACACAGTCCAAATCATGCAAAGAATATTAAGAAAGAATAGATAATCTTTTGAAGGCAAGTTCCCTTACTGGGGTGGCAAGTAGTGATAGATTGTTCCCTATGATGATAGTTTCAAAAAAGAATGGGAAATTCAGGGTCTATGTGGACTATAAGAAACTGAATGCTCAAAAAATCAAAGATCCATTTCCTTTTCCATTTATAGGTCTGATGTTAGATGATATATCGGGCATGAAATGTATAGTTTCATGGATGGATATAGTGGATATAACCATCTGAAGATAGCACGAGAAGATCGAGTGAAAACAACTTTCATCACTAAATGAGGAGCTTTCATGTTTCTAGAAATTCCATTTGGTTTATGTAATGCTCAAGCAACCTTTTAGAGATGTATGATGGAGATCTTCAACGAGTTTTTGCACACAAATTTATAGAAATATTTGTGGACAGTTTTATAGTGTTCTCATCTAAAGACATGCATCTCCTATATTTGGAGATGGTATTTGAAAGATTCAGAGAGAGAAGGATTTATATGAATCCTTTCAAATCAATATTCATGGTTTGGAAGGGACAGCATTGTGACATACTCAAAAATGGCATTTATAAAAATGGTTGAAGACAAGACGCAAGCCAAAGCACCAACAAATGTGTATCAATTAAGTTCATTCTTGGGGTACATCATCGGTTACAAAGGTTTATTCATTGTTCACAAGGTCCATTCCATTAACATAGGCGGGATTTAAATATGTTTGGACCTCAGAATGTGAGGCAAGTTTCCAATCTCTGAAGAAGGGTATTAGTATGAAGCCAATCTATTGCCATTCAAATTGGGATGTTATTTTCCATGTTTATGTGGATCCTTCTAGTATGGCAATGGGAGCTATTTTGGCACAACCTGATGAGAAAACGGATTATATAGTATACTTTGTCAATCAAAATTCAACCTAGCAAAGCAAGGGTATTCCACAATAAACAGAGAGCCACTAGGAATTGTTTTTAGTGCAGCAAAATTACTGCATTATTTGTTGGAAAAATTATTTCATTTTTATGTGGACCATCAAAAATTTCTCTTTCTGATTAACAAAGTGGTTATTCAAGCAAGATTTATCAAATGGATCATGTTCTTGTTGGAATTTGAATTCAAGATTATTCCACAAACCAAGCAAGACTCACTGTGGTGCTAATTTCATTTCCATAAGCATCAAAGTTATCTCACAGACATCATTAAGGGATGAACTGATGGATGCTAAACCGTTTCAAATAATGGCTACAAACAATTTGGATCCAAAATGGCAGGATGTATACGACTTTCTATACTATGGAGGTTTTCCAAAGGACTAGTCTCAGTTCATTAAAAAAACCCTTGTAATAATCGAGTCTAAATTTCACTATCATAGCTAGGTCTTTGTACAAATTGGGTATTGATGGGATTTTGAGGAGATATGTACCCATGCAAGAAAGGATGCAAGTGATCACTAAAGCTCACAATGGCAGTTCACGGGACACTTTTTGAAATTACTTATAAGAAGATCTTGTAAGCAGGATTATGGTGGAAAAGCATGATATAACATGTCAAAAAAATTTGTAAAGCATGTGATATTTATGAGAGAAGGGGAAGACCCACTAAAATAGATATGACACCTCTGACCACAATACAGGCAGTAGGAAATAATGAAATGACCATTCAAGAAGGTAAAGAACAAGTATATAGTCATGGCTAAATGTTATGTTAGAATATGGGTGGAAGATAAAGCACTACCCAAAAACACAGTCAAATCCACATCATGGTTTTTATATAAACATAGTGTGTGTCAATATGACTGTACAATTGAGATACTTCCATATCAAGGGGGCCATTTTATTAATGACACTATTTAGATTCTAATTGAGATCTTCTCAATCAAGCATCAAAAGTCTACAAATTATTATTCCATCCAATCAATGGTGGACATAATTGATTCTGGTGGTAATGATAAAGGACAATCTAGAGGCAAAAATATCCATTACACCAGTACTCTAACAAGTCAAGCACTCATTGAGAACTTTTCTACAAATGTGGATAATGATGAGGATGAAGATGAAAAGGAAGATAAAGACAAAGAACGGGATGCAAAGTGTTGAGAGAAGACAGGGAGATCGGTTGCTTAATCTATTCAACACATGCTCACAAACATCACCATCAACCAGTCCACCTCTTTTCCCAATTTCCAAGTGTGCACACGCACACACACACACACACACACACACACAACATAGAATTGACATAGACAAGCTTGTAAGAGTGTGTAAGAGAATTGTAAGGGATAGAGACTTGATTAGAGAGTACACAACAAATAGAGCATAGCATAAGAGAGTAGAGAAGAGAATCTGCAAGAGAAAGTCCTAAGTCTAGCACCAAACTCCACGGTACCTCTCTTGTGGAGTTGGTATTTAATATATTATTTGTGAGTTTAAGGTGCCAAAAATTGAGGCCTCTCTTTTACAACCACTTCACTTTTGTAAATGAGTGAAGCTCATTAGTTCTTGCATGACCTATAAGGGGAGTTCCCACTACAATTATTTACAAAGCCATAGTGGCTTATTGGAATGTAAATCTAAAATACTGTGCGAGTATAAAATGGCCAAGAGTAATTGCTGGCGCCTCTTCGTCAACTCCATGTATTCCACTCTACAAAATCATCATCATCAATTCAATTAGAAAAATAAATAGATAGCACATAATTAACCATTACACTAGCTATCCCAATTGCAGCTAACCACTACAACAGGAGGTTGCCAGTCTCGTAACATCTGGTGACTTTGGTTTGACCATTAGATTCAGGATGAAATGCAGAAGTGAAGTCAAGTGTAGTGCCAAGATTTTCAAACACAATAGTCCGAAAAGCACTACAAAATTTTGAATCTCGATCACAGATATTGACTTTAGGCAAACCATGACGTGGGAAAAAAGTCTTAAGAAACAAAAGTGCAGCATGATGTGCTATGAGTGTTTTCTTACAAGGAATGGAATACGCTTGTTTAGAAAAACGATCAATAGTAGTCCAAATTATGTCATGCTTGTGCACTGTGAGTGGTAAACCAGTAACAAAATCCATTGAAATGCGTTCCCAAGGTCTTTCAAGCATGGGGAGAGGGTGTAAAAGTTCTAATTTCTTACCTGTAGTGGTTGCTTTGATCTTTTGACAAATCAAATAAGTTGAGACATACTCTTTAACATCAATTCTCATAGTAGGCCAATAGTAAATCACGACATGAATTTTGGAAAGTTGCAGCAAACCCTCTATGTCTAGCATAGGGTGGTTTGTGAAATTCTTCAATAATTAATGTACGGAAAGGTTTAGTCACACACAAATTTTGTTTGAAATAAGGGAAGTTTTCTTGAATAGTATATTCGAGAAATGTGTGCACATAATTGTCAAGCATATGCAACCATGTCGTTTTGAAGTCATCACCATGTGCATGAGTGTCAAGCATAGTGTCAAATGAAGTTCTCCTAATGGTTGATAGATGATTAAGTGAGGGTCTTCTACTCAAAGCATCAGCTACAATGTTTTCTTTACCAGGTTGGTATTGAATGTTGGACTCAAAACTTTGAATAAAAGCGGCCCACTTAATATGTCTATCATCTATTAAGGGTTGAGAAAGTAAATATTTGATACTTTGTTGATCAATTTTAATGATCAAGTCAGTACCCATTACATAATGTTTCCAGATTTTAATGCATATACCACAGCAGCCAATTCTTTATCGTAAGTACTGAATTTTGTTTTAGTAGGTTTGAATTTACGGCTTTCAAAAGCAAGTGAATGGTTATCTTGCATAGGACTGCTTTGATACCTTTTCCACTAGCATTAGTGACTACCACAAAGAATGGTCTTTCAAAATCAGGCAATTGCAATACATGTGCATTAGTCAAAGCATGTTTAAGTGCATTAAATGAGATTTCTTGGAAACCAGTCCATTCATAAGGTGTGTTTTTCTTCAACAGGAGAGTCAAATAATGTGACTTGTAAGCAAAATTTTGAACTAATTTCCTGTAATAACTGCAAAGACCGATGAAAGAGCGTAGCTCATGCAAGTTTTTGGGTCTAGGCCATGACTGAATGGCTTCAATTTTCTTGGGGTCTACATGTATTCCCTTACCCGATACAATGTGTCCCAAATATTCAATTTTAGATTGGAAAAATGAACTCTTTTCAAGATTCAAATACAAGTGATTTTGTGCAAGGAGATCAAATACACATATTAAGCGCTCTTTATGTTCTTCTTTAGATTTATTGAATACCAGAATGTCATCAAAAACTACAATCGCAAAATCTTGATGGTGAATGAAAATATTATTCATCATGCGTGTGAATGTGACTGGTGCATTTGTCAAACCAGATGGCATGACAAAGAATTCATAGTGTCCAGTTTGTGTTCAGAAAGCAGTTTTGTAGACATCATGTTCAGACATTTTGACTTGGTGATACCCTGATTTAAGGTCAATTTTGTTAAAGATGTTTGCCCCTTTCAATTTTTCTAATAGATCATCCACTCTAGGAATAGGAAACCTATTCTTAATGGTGATCTTGTTTAAAGTCATGTAATCAATACACATATAAAAGGTTCCATTTTTCTTCTTGACAAGAAGTACTAGAGCTCCATATGGTGAACTACTAGGTCGGATTAGAGGCCTCAGTCAAGTAAATCAGTGATTTGAGTTTGTATCTCCCTGTGTGCGGTTGGATTTACACGATAAGATGCTCTACAAGGAGGTTCATTACCCGGTATAATGTCTATTTTGTGATCTTGTAGGCATAATGGTGGAATTCCAAGTGGTAGTTCATGCATGAAATAATCTTTAAATTGTGAGAGAATGTTGATTATTAAAACAGTTTTAACCTTGTGAGGTGATGAGATTTTAGAGAGAGAGTTGTTGTGCCAAGCGTGTAGAAATGAAATCATGACTATTACCATCATCTAATAGAATGGTAACACTTTCACCCTTAACAGTGCCTTGCACTTTAAACAAAGTGTGAGGAGATATAAGTGTACCTGAGGATGGGTTGTCATTGTTATCATAATCAGCATCATATCCCTCACCGTAGTTAGCTTCCACTTCATTGTCGTCTGGAGTAGCATCTTAGATGAGGTTAAGAGTAGCTCTGTTGGGGCGGTTGTTGTTGAAGGGTTTGTGACTTGAATTTCTATTGACACCATTGAAGTGGCCATTGGATAGACCATTGCCCTTAGCACAACCATTTGGGCACTTATCTACATAGTGACCATACAGAAAACATTTAAAACACTTCACCTTTTTGTTACCATTAGAATTTGGAGTAGGACATTGATTGAAAGAATTTTGGTTGCCTCGTTGCTATGTGTTGTTGTTGTTTTTGTTGCTATGAGGTTGAGCAATTTAGGAGAATTGTTCAATCTACATCTCTTGAAAAAGGTACGCCTTTTATGTTTGTTTCTATCAAAGTTAGTAGAGAAAGGAGGTCTCTTGTTACGGTTAGTGTTAGCAGTTTGATCAGTGTAAGAGGGTTGTCCACCTTTCTTCTTTTCTGCATTGAGAGCCAAATTAATAGCCTTTGATAGAGAATCTAGTTCAAACATATCTATCTTAGCACCAATTTGTAGTGCCAAACCTGATATGTATTTACGCTTCAATTTCCTGCGACTCACATTCTCAATAGCTTGCAATTGAATTAAACAGTTCCAAAAACGATCAGTGTAACCCTGTATATCTTCATTTTGACCCTGTCGAATTAAATCCCATTGATGTCGTGCTTTAGCTTTGTACTGTGTGGGCAAAAATTGAGGTAAAAACACTTTTTTAAATGCATGCCAAGTACGTGGTCTTTTCCCCTGCTGTTTGGTGGCGTTCCACCACAATACAGTGCTGCTAGTAAGATGATTTGATGCACATTTTACCATTTCATGCTCTGGGAAGTCTTCATCATGAAAGTAGTCATCTAGCTGACTAACCCATGCTAGAACCATGCTAGCATCTTTAGTACCATCAAAATCCTTGAAAGTGAAGGCTTTTCTACTAATTTTGTTTTGCTTGGGTGCCGGTGTAGATTCGGTGCTTGTAGAATGCAATAATTTTTCAAGTTCTTGCCTTCGCATGCGTTCATATGTGAGGGATTGTTGCAAATTTAGAAGTTGTTAAGCAATCGTGGGTGCCTGAGGAAGGTGTGCCACGATTGCATGCTTTTTATATTTTTCTCTTTTTGTATATATACATAGTAATGCTTAAAAGGGCTATTTGGTGATATTTACAAATGCAATATGCGCACAAGAGAGTAAAATAAATAACAAAAATATAATGTACTTAGCTCAGAATTTGCGGTGGAGTCCAGTCCGGAATGGCAATGCGCTAGGAAATTGCCAAAAAAGTGAGCGGTCTGACGGTGCATCTGTGAGTCAATCAAATTTGTGGCGCCCGATCTCCCGTATCCCCAAAGCAGAAAGCATTAGCAGTTGCAAGATTTTTTCCGCAAGTTATTCAGGTGACCTGTTCCTTGGCAAATGATTGTCGACTCAATTGTGATAGCCGTTTAATAAAGAATCAGTTTTGTTCTTTGAAAGCTCGACGAAAAACAAAAATTATCTTCACCGATGCCGATTAATTTTTGCCGATCCGAAGCGGAAAATTTTTGTCGATCCGGAGAGGAATTATTTTGGCCGGTGCAGATTGAGTTTGTTGTTGTCAACTAGCGGATGGTGAGATTCGTCGAGGGTCAAGAATATTGAGAGCAAGAATGGGTGATTGAGCTCTTAGCAAAAAGAGGGCTTTTAAAGTTAAAATTGAATGGTCAATTGCCAAGGCTAAGTTTAAAGCTAACTTTTTGAAAAGAAACTTTTTGCATGGATTTTGAAGAAGACATCGAGCATAGAGAAGAAGACAGGGCTTGTGGAAATTCGATCATGGAGAGCTCTGTGGTGATTTCCAGCATGTGGTGAAGAAAGAGATTTTACCAACAGCCCGGGGCTAAACTTTTGACTATGTTCACATGGGTTTTTATGCAAGTCGACAAGATAAGCCTTTTGTGTGCAAGAGTTGGTTCACACGGCTTTCAACTCAGAAATTTAGCTCGAGGGAAAATTGAACTAAGTGAAAGACTAGGACTAAGCGGCTTGTAACTGTTCGAGGTGCAAATTTTTTTGAAAGATTGTAGCTCAAGAATTCCTCAAAATCCTTCTTTTCTCATCTGGCTTGACTATCTCGGGCCCACTTTTCGAGTTAATTGCTTACAAGAATTGAAAATAATCCTGAATAGCTCCTTCGAAAGCCTTTTACTTGCTTTGCCAATCCTTTAAAAATCCCTTCTAACTCTGTTGTCGATGATCGACAATTTGTTGAATAATTTGTTGATTAATTTGCCGATTAAGCTTCCCAATTATGACCAAGCAAATTTGACTTGCAAATTCGATAATTTGCAAAATCGGGGTTGTCGAATCGAGAAGTTCCCTCATTGAAATTGAAATCTGATGCCGATTCAATCAAACCTGTTCACTTTGATACCACTATTGGGAGAAGAGGGGGAGATCAGTTGCTTAATCTATTCAATACATGCTCAGAAACATCACCACCAACCAGTCCACCTCTTTTCCCAATTTCCAAGCACACACACCCACACCTAGACTATCACACACACACACACACACACACACACACAAAGAACCTAGAATTGATAGAGACAAGCTTGTAAGGGTGTGCAAGAGAATTGTAAGGAATAGAGACTTGATTAGAAAGTACACAGCAAATAGAGCATAGCATAAGAGAGTAGAGAAGAAAATCATCAAGAGAAAGGCCTAAATCTAGCCCCAAACTCCATTGCACCTCTCTTGTGGAGTTGGTATTTAGTATATTATTTGTGAGTTTAAGGTGCCAAAAATTTAGGCCCCTCTTTTACAACCAGTTCACTTTTGTAAATGAGTGAAACTCATTAGTTCTTGCATGACCCATAAGGGGAGTTCCCACTATAATTATTTACAAAGCCATAGTGGCTTATTGGAATGTAAATCTAAAATACTATGCGAGTATAAAATGGCCAAGAGTAATTGTCGGCGCCTCTTCGTCAACTCCGCGCATTCCACTCTACAAAATCATCATCATCAACTCAATTAGAAAAATAAATAGACAGCACATAATTAACCATTACGCCAGCTATCCCAATTGCAACTAATCACTACAACAGGAGGGTGACCAGTCTCGTAACACAAAGGATGGGAGACCATTTGATAAGAAGAATGATGATGACCCCTCTAATGCACCGAGATCTATTCAAGGGGGCAATTATACAAACGAGGCATCAATAAATTCTCAAGGTTAATCTAATTAGACATCTCATATGCTAGCTGATCGTACCAAATGTGGGCAAGAGAAAGCACCTCTAGACCAACAACCTAAAACCTAGCGTGAGGAGATGCTTACCCAAAAAGACAAGGGAAAGGTTGTGTAGACAAAGCTATAAACTCAGACCATAGCTTTGAATTCTGCAATCAAAGTATGACGAAGAGACTTTGCCAAGAAACTACACTTCAAATCCAAAAATTTCTATAGGATGTTGATGTGTTTTTGGATCTAGAGAGATATCATATTCTATATGATATCTCTCTATATGTAGGGGCCCCTACATTCTATATGTAGGGGCCAAAAGAATGATTAAGTAATGGAAAATTATCAGCTATCATGAGCAAAAAAACTATAGTATATCAACACATCCTAATGCCATCATGTTTTATGAATAGAATACCAAAACAAAAAGGCACAAGATGATTTGCTAATGAATCCTCAAACCAAGCAGCTCACTACAATGAACGTTTGGGTATTAATTTGGAAGTTCTACTGATAGCCATTTTTTGGCTATTCAAAATTGCCATATTGAGCTATTCCACCCTACCACTGTGGCTATCCCTACCTTTTTATTGTACATAGGCGTGTGTGAGTTAGGGGACTTTTTTCCATATCTCCTTAAAACTCTCAGCTAGCTAGTCATTGGGTTAGTTGAGCCAAAAAAGTAAATAAAATCAAAAAAGTAAAAGATGTTATGGTCCATTAGTGTGTAAATATTTCATTGTATATAGGGCCTAAATATAAGGATTTTTCATAATTATTTTGGAATTTATTTAAACATTTCTACCGAAGTGTGTGTTATTTGCCTATGTATGCTATGTACATTGACTCATCATTACCACAATTTTCTTACCATTTTGCATACTCTTTATTCCATATAAATATATTTTCATGCAAGCTTCTCTTATTTTTGGTGTGAATCCACTCCAAGGAAAAACCTCAAAAATACCTTTCACCATCAGTCATTGCCTTTCACTAAATTCCTACTTCCTACACATACTCTTTCCTTACTCCTATAAATAAATATATATCAATAAACAAATGAGGACCCTCCTCATTTGATTCCCTATATTTTCATATACTTATTTTTTTATATTTATAATCCACACTATTTTAGATTCCATAAATTGTTTATATATACTAGCATGTCTTTTTTCATCATATCCATATATTATATTTATGCATAATCCACAAACATGCATATTTTCAAGCCCCTAAGAATCAATCAGGTCATGCTCTAATGCAAGGAGGGGCTCACCTTTGGAGCCATATGCAAATTCAACAAAAGGGGGGCCATTGAAGACTTTTTTGTGAAGAAAAATAGGCATTTTGGTGGAATTTTTAATATCCATCTCCACTTTGTATTTGAAGTGGTGATTACAAGACAAAATGTGAACCAAAAGCTGAATAATCACCTCAAAAAATGTCATAATTTTTGGAGCTACCACCGGTGAGGTATGATTTTTTCATTGGACCCCAGTCTCTACCCACTTTTCTCACAAGTAGCCCATAGTCTTCTCTCACCTCTTTCCACACTTCTACACACACACACACACACACACACACACACACACACTCATTCAAGAAGAAGAAGAAGAGGATCGATAATCATTTTGAGAACCTACACAAGCAAGTCCAAAACTTCTTCAATCTTCACCATCACAAGGATTTCCTCACTTCATTCAACCATCTTACTTCAATCATCCACCTCATTCTACCCAGTGTAAATATATCATTGACTTTTTAATGATTAGTTACACTAACCCCTAACATACTAACACAAAATAGCCATTGACCTAACCATAAAAGACACCTCACCTCAAGACATGTGCATACTCTCTCTCTCTCTCTCTCTCTCTCTCTCTCTCTCTCTCTCTCTCTCTCTCTCTCTCTCTCTCTCTCTCCTTCCTTAAAACTCTATTTCCACTTTATCTACCATCAATAATGCTCTCTTTTGAGCCCACATCCATGACTCAAGCAGACAAACAAGGCCTGCAATGTTTTGATATTCAAAAAAAATCATAATCCTGATTTGTTAGCTTGTAAATTAGGATTTCCAAATAATCTTAATGAGGGTCTCCAACCTATAAATATGCCCCTCTCCTTCTTGTAAAACAACCGGCAATATCTCACATAGCAGCCCAACACTCTATGCGTGAGGAGAAACTTAGGCGTAGAAACCACTTTGTGAGCTTCACTTTTGGTGTGAGAGATGCTTTCAAGCTACACAATGCAAGTGAGAGAGCGTGAGTTTAAAAAATCTCAAAACCACTATTGTATATGCTCCTCCATCATCAATAAATTGAGGTTTGGTGCATCAAAGGCGTGATTCGACGTTCAAATATTCATCCTTCCATTTGTGCAATACGGTTTGGTGAATTCAAGGTGACTTGTATACTTTGAGTTTCTATCGGTTGATCTTGTTTTAGAAAGTGTTTTAGTGTGTTTTCATTGCCAATTTTGTGTCCATTGTAAGAGAGTATTGTGGTGAGAGGTCTCCTACACCCTAAGACAGTGTGTGTGTATTGGCAATGTTTAGCATTGACTAAGCATTGGGTTAGTTTTGTACAAGCTCTACGATAGCATCATAACAAACCATCTCCATTTGCAAGTCACAAATAAGTTATTACGGAAGACGCGTTCCTCTCTCTCTTCCCTTCACTCTCTTTGGTCCATTTTGTGTGTGTCTTGTTGTGAGGTTGCTTGTGTGTGTTTTGTGGTGCATCTTCTTTGTTGTGACAAAATCTGTCTTGCATCCTAGTTCGCATGCCATAACTAGGTGGTGCCCCTATCTTGTTTGGTTTGGTTGTGGGTTTGTAGTTGTGTTGTGCTTGTGGTTGCCCCAGCCCCAATTGAGCAGCACGGGAGTCTTGAGGGGTGTTTAAAGGTCGCCTCTCTTGTTGCCCACCCCGAACCGCCTTAATTTTGGTGCCCCCATGGAGGAGGGCTTGTGTATTTTTGTGTAGGATCAACCTTTAGCATAGTCAAGTAGTTTGCATGAATCACGAGAATTTGTATGATCCTTTCATTCCCATTGCAAGGCAAAAGGTACACATAACTGTTAGTACTTAGTTGCAATTTCAACATGTAATTCGTAGAATTTTAGGTCATCTTAGGTTGACCGACATAAACACTTCAGTAAATCCTTTTATTTTGCCTCTCATTAGGTACGACCTTAGTTGGACGTCTATTTTTTTGTTTTGTTTTAAGCATTAGGTCATGCATAGACAATGGATAATGGCCCAGGAATAGAGGTTTCCCCTTTCATTTCACTCCACACACTAAAATAAACGTTGCAATTAGTAGAAAGATCCATTTTCAACAACGTATGGTGTTCATGTTTGGTGCTCAAAGAGTAGGAAAAATTCTTGCATCACCAAACCCTATCATCCTACCTCTTGTTGATTATCATAGATCATTTGATGTGCATATTTTTATTTTGTTGTAGAACAGATTGCCATTTAGAAAACATTATTGTGTAGATCTTTTTAAGAAGAAAAAAAATGTGCGTCGCTTTGAAATCAATTCAATGGAAAGCCAACGCCAAATGTTTAGATATACTCTTTTCTTTGGAGACCCTGGAGAGGATGCAAAATTGTTTTTAGCAAATTTCAAGATGTCTTGTCGTATCAAGAGGATAGTAACTGATCAAGAACATGTAGAAATGTCTGAGGTGGTCCTTAGGAAAGATGCTAGCACTTGGTTTGACACTTTGCATGAGGAAGTTAAGGGGAATTACACGAAAGTTTTGAATTGTTTCAAGAAATACTTCTTTGATCCCCAAAACACTCAAAAATTATGGCAAGACATTGTTTCTCATAAGCAAAAAGACTTAGATGACTACTACTTGTACAAACAAGAGTTTCTACATCTTTGGGCTCTATGGATACGAAATGTTGCTAACCCTGGTGATGGTGCAGGATTTCTAAAGAAGGAGAGGTTCGGAACCAATCGTCCCTATCGTTGTAAAATATGATAGCCACTGACCTTAAGGTAAAAGTTGAGGCGGGTGCACCTGCTACCTTTGATGCAGCTGAAACTAGGGCTGCTGAGAAGTATAGGAAACTTAAGTGCCTAAGGAAAGAGGTTCCAATAGAAGGTCTTAGACCCAAAGGTAAGTCACAAGCATCAACATCTAGGGAGCTTCCTGAGGTAACGGCTGAAGTGATTGAGAAGTTAAATGAATCTTTAAGCAGCCTGTCAATTCACCTTGCACAAGTTGTAGGTCCAAAGGGACAAGCAAAGAAGTCAGAAGAGAGAGAGCCACGACCTAGGAGAGTCTTGCAATGTTTGAATTGCGGAGAGTTTGGACATGGGATGTATAATTGTCCTTGGCCCCGTGGGGAGCCAGGGAGACCTAACTTGAATTACCCAGTGATGAATACAGGTGAAGGAACTAGTCGACAACCACGGCTTCTACAAAGGACAAATGGAGCAAGACCACCTCCACAAGGAGAGGAAGGAGTTCCACCTTTGCCAAACCCAAATGTGCATGTGGTAGAGGTGAAAAATTCCAATGAGGTGGACATGGAAGCAAATGGCATTAAGCATGGCCATGGAAAAAGTAAGGAGAAAGGAGTCACGTCACAAAGTGACCATGGACGAGAAAATAACGCAAAGGAAACCAAGGAAACCAAGAGGAATCGACATCGTATCAACCTCCAAGACTTCCCTCTTGGACATGGTATGGCTCCATACAACTTGTTGGAAGACATGAGAGGTAAGGGTCCTAATATCTCATGGCCTCAGTTTCTTGCATTATGTCCGCAAGTTAGGAGGGATTTAACAAAGGTAGTTAGCACTAGGAGAAAGGTAAAAGAGAGTGTGCCTGTTGTAAAAATTGCACAAGATACAATGGATGAGGATATTACACATGTGCTAGATTGTTATAATAAAGGAAGATTGGTTAGGAAAGGTCTAGTGGATGGAGGTGCAAAAATTGCATCATGACAGAGGAGCATGCTTTACTCAAGGAGGTAAGAAAGCAGGCTAGGATTCATCAAGGAGCAAGCTTTACTCAAGGAGGTAAGAAAGCTTCTAGCAGTAGGTTTTATTTATCCAGTGGAGAATTTGGAGTGAGTCTCTCCCGTTGCTATCACTCCCAAGAAAAATGGCAAGTGGAGGGTGTGTGTGGATTACTGTCCACTCAATGAGGCAACAAAAAGGGATCACTTTCCCCTCCCATTTCAGGATGAGATACTAAATGAGGTAGCTGGTCATGAGAAGTACACTGTGTGTGATGGCTACTCAGGTTACTTTCAAATAGGGATTGCATTGGAGGACCGATTGAAAACAACCTTCATCACTCCTTGGGGTTGTTATGCTTTTAGATCAATTATGCCATTTGGCCTATGCTCCTGCAACTTTTCAACGCTTCATGAACATGGTGTTTCAAGCATTAGACTTTGGACAGTCCGTTAGGGTTTTTATTGATGATTTTTGCATTTATATCTCAAAATCATTGCATCTACAAAAGGTAGAAGAGGGTTTGAAGAAACTCTACGACATGGGAGGTCAACTCAACCCCGACAAGTGCCACATAGGTGAGGATGAAGTGATCTTGCTTGGTCATAAAGTTTTTTACAAAGGCATCGAGGTGGATCCTTCAAATTCAAAGGCTCTTATTGAGTTACGGTCATCAAAGAGTCTTAAGGAGGTCATCTCATTCATTCAAAAGGTGAAGTATATGTCACGCTTCATTCACTTAGCCTCAGAGTTACTTCACCCTTTACAAAAGTTGACACAACTAGTCGAGTTTGTTTGGTCTGATGAGGGGGGATATTTATGGGCGAGCAGTTTTCGACGAGCGCTTTTTAGGAATTAGGTGAGCAGATTCCTAAAAAGATTCTCCCTTCCTCTTTGTGGACTATCTCTCTCTCTCTCTCTCTCAAAGAGAGAGAGAGAGAGAGAGAAAGAACTATAGGTATGGAAGCTAGAAAAATTGTTTCAAAAACAATATAGACAGGGGTACTTAAAACAAGAACTCCCATTAATAATAAAAAAGTTACATTTTATTAAACTTGCATTACATAAACAAGACGTGTTCATCTGTTGGAAGGCCCGGTTTTAGTAGTTGATGTGCTACCTTCGATTGGCATATTAAGATTCACCACGTTGCTTAGCTGCTGCCTCATTTCCTCCTCATCCTCCTCTGTGATGAGCCCAATTTTCTTCCAGCAAGAGAAAGCTAGTTGTCCCGTCTCGTTCAAATTGATGAAGCTCCGTATATTGAGTTCCTTGCGGCATTGATAGAGGCGATACACGTTGATGGTTGCCTTGAGAGCCTGACGAAACCAGTCGGCTCCATACAATGCCTCTCCATTTGGAATGGCTTCCATGGCATCCCAGGCAGACTTTATTTTACTCACAAGATCGTCGGACATAGTGAAAGAAGGAGAGGTGTGCTAGGAAGCTAGTGGACGCTTTCACAAAAAATAACTCAAGTTATGGCAATTTATAGCCACTGTGGTAATCTTATATTATTTTATACACGATTTGACACATAAACAACCAGTACTCAAACATGAAAAAAAGTTGCAAATGAATGTATCCCAATGTGACCATCCTAAGATAAAATTAGAAAGTAGTACAATTTTTTAGGTAAAGCATACTAAGAAGAAGTGATATTGTCAAATGCTATGCATCCATGCCTGGATAAGTCCGGCTTCGACTTAGTGCCCTGAAGATATCAACATCTGTCAGGATTCGTTGATGGATAAACATGTTCTCATTTTGGCTTAGCCCTAGCACACGCAAATAAATAAAATATAAATGTTTACATGCAAGATATGGTTTTTGCTTTGACACCCGTTCCATGAAGTCTGGGCATGTGCACGATGGCTGGTTGCTAATACAAACTTTGTACATCCCGACATGACCTTCTTCACTGTTCGTCTCTAGTTTGAAGACCTCACTAACACCATCTGCTGCACATATCTCTTCTATGACCTTCGCTCTCAGGGCTAGTGCTAGACTGATCTTGCGAGCAGCATCCTCGGAAATGGAAGTCCAATACCGTACACATAGACCATCTCGCACTGTGGCTCTTGCACTGCCTTCAGGAGTGGATGCATCTTTTGACTTGAAAGGAGAGTTTGTCATATTTTGTTCTTGAGCAACTGGCGTTACATTACATACTCCTTCTTTGCTTAGCTCCACTTGATACCCCCCTTCATGCAATACTTGCACCTCATCCTCCGATAGGTTGGTGCCCACATGCACGGGCCAAGTGTGTGGTGGATGAAGAGGCTGCGGCTCAATGTTCTGGTCTACTATATGACAATGCAAGACATGATCCGGACAAAACCAAAACCATTGACACACCACACCATTTGGATGTTTTCGATATCCTTCAAACGATGGGGCTGGTATACCAAGGCTAGAACCTGCTATACTGCATCCACACCTGCGTCCGCCTCTTGGTGTGCCGCTACATGTGACCCTACTACCTTGTGGAGTTCGACGTGTGGCCCCCATTGCCTCATTGACCTTGCGCTCAACTACATAATGCCCACTAGAACCTATACTTCGTTTTGGGGTTTGTGATATCCCTTCTTCTGCAAAGTTGATCTTACGTGGTCTTCCACACTTCTTGCGATCTTTGGTGACCGAGTTGTACTCAGGCCTATGTGATGCATCATCTTCCACGTTGATAACCTCATTTGGCTTCCATTTTTGCCTTGATGTCTCCTTATCTCCTGTTAATGGAGTTGGTTGTTTATACATTGGAGTGCCCTCAGTAGCAGCATTCACTGCTCTAATCACTTGGCTAGGACGTTTTTCATGGCGTTCCGTAAGCTTTTGTATTGATGGACCCTTCCTAATGTGTTTTCCATGGCTGTATGAAATGGCCTTTGTGCTCTGTAAGATGGAATTTGCAAGGTTGGTTGTACATGCATCATATAATGATATGCGTTTACGGAAACCCTCCTCTGCTAGCCAGCTGCCATGCTTGCTCTCCGCAAGGTTAGTGCATGGAGTGTTTGGTCCATCAGAGCTACTTTCTACGCATGTCATAATGCCACCCCAATGTGCAATACGAATTTTCCACCAACTAAACCATGAATCCATGTATGGAATGTTACGGTCTATGCAATGACCGTTACGCCACCATTGGCGTATCAGACGAGCCTCTGCTACTGCAGCCTCTTTTGTTGGTGCTTGCCTCCACTTCTCACACATTTCTTTGTGTGTGTGTTGAGAAGCTTGCACCACATACTTCATTGTGTGTTGATTCAAGCTTTGCTTCCAATGGAAAAGACAAGAACGCTCTCGGCCGCTCATTGTATTGGTCTTGTCACCACCATTGAAAACAATTCGAACTGCATTCCAATTTGCTTGAGCTTCATCAGCCATGTAGCCAAAGAAATTTACTTTGTCACGCCCACATGATATCATTACATCATTAAGGCACTCCCAAAACAAACATTGCGTTTCCATGTCTTCCTGTTTCATTTCACAAGTTGCAATAGTCAAAAGGTCTTGCATGCTGCAAACAAATTGTTTTAGAGAGAGTAAATGGAAAGCCACAAAGCTCTTAAGATAGTCCATGTACCTTGGATCATAGACATGACAGGCCATAGTCACCCAATCGTTAACACGTCTGGTGTGATCAAATTGGATCCACGCACGTCGAAGATCACCATCCCGGTCTTGTCTCATTCGGTTGACTAGATCCACACTGGATGCCAGACCAATTGTGGACATTTTGAAGACATAACATTTCTCCCCCTCCATACCTTGACCAAGAAACCGGCTTCCATGGAAAAACTCATATGTGCAGTCTCGGTTCAGTTTTAGGAGTGCATCAATGCCAAAAGATTCTTTGTCAACCCCTTTACGTAAAATAGATACTGACCTTCGAAACCTGTCAATGTTAAAAGTGTTTAGATTAAAAAATAATTTAGCATAGAGTTTTGCATCGAAATAAGAATCTATGAAATGCTCATACCAGTTATCTTGCACCAACGGGCCCAACTCCTCAGCGATTGCAAATAGCTGTTGCTCTCCTAAAATACCTTCGTTGGTGTTGTTGTGAAGAAGTGTTGTACTTATAATTTCTTTTGCCAAACACATTTGAACCTTCCTGGCTCCTGCGTGTGGGTCAACAGTCAAAATCCTTTGCACCATCAGCTTGGTGTTGTCCGTTAGTGTTTTGGATGTGCCGCTGCGCACATCGTGTCAATGTATGCCACGATGAATCATGACTCTAGTGGCAGTCTCATTGGATGGCATGACATAGTATACTACACAATCACATGTTGCAATACAAAAAGCAATTGCCTTACAAAAATGGCATGTAAGGCTCTTATCTCCAATCTTACAATATTCCCCAGGTCTAGTTGCTTTTTGTATGTACCCGTTGAAATGACTTGTATTGGGAATATGGTAATTAACCAAGCGGACACATTGTTCATTCATGCACTTGAGAGATCCTATGCAATGACTAAGACGCACTACACCTGCAAATACAATATTGGATGTAGTAGGCTTCAACCACAAATGAGGATCATACTTATGCTCCATCGCATCCATATGGTGCAACTTTCCCATGGTAGGTGGAAATTCTACAACGCGATCGCCATTGTAAGACCTTGGAATCTCTGTAACTTGTTCCACTACTTTGATTTGCATTAACAGCTTTGTCAATGTGCCCTTCTTCTCGGCCTGTAAGAGCTTTTGTCTTGTACTCCTTTTGAAGCTGTTTAAGGGCAAAACTCGAGGGGGGGTACATAGATCTATTAACTTCTTCAGACCGAATTGCATCTTTGACAGACTATCCACAATGGAAATAGGAATCATGCTAGGTGAGCCGGCATACTGTGTTTGATGAGATACGTTGACTTTGTATTTACGTGAAAGCTGCTCATCCAATACATAGATGAATTCACCCAAATTGTTGAGAGTCCTCTCAAGAGGCAAATTCATTTCAATATCACCTACTTCGATAACAGCATCTAAAGTTGTAAATTGCATTGGAGAAATTAATTCTAAAAGAAATGATTTAGATATTATGAATTTACCATTGTAAAAAGGATAAGAAAACTCTTTACCCAAGAAATATAAAGAGCAAGCCATAATAATATGCTAAGCAAATAATTAAGCACAAGATCACATTGTATAAGCTAAAACAAATTGATTATATACTCACGTCTAATAAGTAGCCGTTATAAATTTAAAATTAATATTATTTTATTAAATTAAAAAAATAATGTTAAAAAATATTTAAAAATTACAAAAATTTTACAAAATGTTTGTTTGTGACTGTGTGTGTGATCACGGGCTGGAGCGTTTTGCATGGACAAAAGCAAGGCACTAACGCAAGATGGTCCTTTTGTTGTTGCATTCGCCTAGAAAGAGGCAGGCGTAGAAGAGAAGGGTTCGTAATTCTAGCAAAATCAGTAGAGTTACAACCCACCCAAAAAAGTTTGTTGAAGTCATGTTAACCGTTGCCAATGTGAATGTCCTCTTGATTGAGTACGCAGTGTAAGCTTTGTTTTATCTCTACGAAATTTGAGAAAATGATTCTTTGTAGTAGGCGTCCCCAATTTTGAGCCCAATTTTAATTAGGTATGCTAGACAAGGTTAGGCAACTTTATTTACGAAATCCATCTACTGGTTGGAAAACTTGAGGGGGCGGGATGAGGCGGGGACGGGCGGAGGCCGTAGGTTGGGTTTGGGGGGGGGCCGTGGGTGCAGGAGCGGAGGCGGGGGCGGGATGAGGGGGGGAGGGGGAGGAGCGGACTCGCCCATGGCCATCACGTTGGCCATGGGCGAGCACACGCTCCACACGGGAGCGTGTGCCCGCCCACGGCCAACGCGCTCGCTGTGGGCGCGTGGGCGCCCATGGGCGCCTCTGCCTCTGGCCAACGCGTGGCCAGAGGAAGAGGCGCCCGCAGGCCCACACGCGTCCACGTGGACACGCAACGCAAGTGGCTGTTGCGTGTCCACGTGGTCTGGCCACGTGTACCGTCGCCAATCGACGGTACACGTGGCTCGCCACGTGGTCACGTGCCCTGCAGGACACGTGGCCACGTCCCAGCGACAGCACACGTGGCAGGACATGTGGCCACGTTACTGCCTCTGTGGCAGGGCACGTGACCACGTGGCGCGCCACGTGTACCGTCAGTTGGCGACAGTACACGTGGCCAGACCACGTGGACACGCAACAGCCATCTGCGTTGCGTGTCCACGTGGGTAGCCACGTGTGTGTGTGTGTGAACACACACAAACTTAAACGCACACACATACGGGTGCGTGTGTGTGTACACACACACACACGTTGGCGTGCGTGTGTGCACCACACACACATGCCTCAGTGCAGCGTGTGTGTTTGTGGCGCACACACACACACATACACACGCACGTACATGCGCACACACACACACACTGCACACACACACACACACACACACGCGCACGCTCCACACACGCACGCACACACACACGCACGTGCACGTGCATGCGCACACGCTGCACACACACACACACACAGACACACACGTTGCACATACACATACACACACACACGTTGCATGTACACACAAAAGCACACGCACACACGTGCGGACATGGCAAAACACACAGACACAAAGACACATTCCTTTCTCTCACACACACAGTCATTAAAAAAAAAAAAATTTAAAATTAATAAAAAATTAAAAGCTTTATAAAGTGACCTTCTCTTTTTCATTTTTCTTCTTCTCTATTCTCTTGTGCTACACAGATCTCTCTCTCTCTCTCTCTCTCTCTTAGGTTCACATCTCAAACTTCCAACCTACAAATTCTCATAAATCACCCTATATCTATTTCTTATAGATTATTCTTCTTTCTTGCAACCATGAGAACAAGAAACCAAACAAAAAATAATGGTGCAATTGATGAGGTGGATGTTACTACCTCACAAGAAGTACCTCCGTTAGGCACACAGGATACCCAACAATCTCATGCATTCAGTTCTTTGGATCGTATTGTATCCATTGTAACTGGAGTGGCTGGAACATCACAATCAAGCGCCGGACCCAATCATCTTGTGGAAACAGGTACTGTTATTGAGAATGTCAAAGAAAAAAAGTCTTTGGAAATGTTGTCGAGAAACACATTTCTTTGGGTTGGGTGGATTCTCACAGAGTACCATACGATGGGAAACTTCCACGATTGCCTCTTTGTCGACTTCTCTCAAACCCCGCCATCCACACGCATGATGACCATGTGACCGATTTGCAAATCTCTATTGCAAACAAAAGCTACCAACCAACAATGGCAAGATTTATTGTTAGTGAACAAATTCCTGAGGAGGATCACAAACAATTTACTCGTCGTGGTCATGCTACGAGGGATCTTGCAATGTCATATGATTTGGATGAAGAGCTTCGCCAAATCCCGGAGCTTAGTCACATGGTCAAGAGGTACTGTGGTTTGGGATGGTAATCACCGATTGGAGGCATGGATGCGGTGGATGAACGAGAATGACATTCAAATTGAGAAAGCGCCAAAGGTGGAGTGCGTTCTAGTTCACTTTCAGCTACATGAGGCAGCAGAGTTTCTATTGGTTTTGGGTATGATCAATAGGTGAGCCCTTTGTTTTTTTGCTCATGTAAATGCATCTTACTTGTAAACTATATAAATTACAATCGATTGTCAAACAGGGCCACGAGGGTTTCAGTGCCTCATACGACTGCTCATGATATTTTCATGATGAGAAAGCTAGGGTTGGCGGACCCTACATCACTTCTGCAAAAATTCCCCGAAAGAGCGCGTTTGGCAGCCGAAAGGGCTTTGAATTTTAGAGGTCCAAATAAGTCTAAGTGGTTAAAATTGCCAATGGCTGTCCTTGCGCAACTACTTTGGAAGGTATACTTCAAACCAATTGTATATGAGAATATGTTTTGATTACGAAATTTTATTATTTGTATTTTGATTGAGTCTTTTGAAAATAATATGAAGAGTTCGATCATATGTTTAGTAGTAAAACGGAAGGGCTGCCATCAAAAGGGAGTTTTGACTACGAGTTGGCACCTGACGCTTACGAGGAAAGCATCAATCTAGCGCTTTCTCAAACGGAGCAATACTTTACGCGCAAAGGGCTAGAGATAGCCACCATTGCAAATCCAAAAAATGGCAGCGATTTTTTCCAAAAATGTATTTCATTTACTGGTTGGGACAAGAAGACCACGAAAATGACACCCTCGAGAGTGGCAGAGGTAGCGCGCGCACGCATTAGCCCAACAGAGTAAGTAATAGTCGTTTAAATCATTGGATATATTTCTTTTTTTATTATGTAACAATAAAAAATAAGTCTCGCGTTTCCTTTGATAGGAAGTGCCGATTGCTTGATTTGCTCCAAGCCGGTGATTCATCCTTGAAGGAGAAGGGCATCGGTTTGACGGAGAAGGCCTAGATCCAGTGGCTTCGATATCACGTGTACTGGTGGCAGTTGGAAAGTTTTTATATTTCTCAAACATTTGCACCAGCTAGCAGTTTGTTATGTAACTTGTGACTTATTATTTGCTGCTGCAGGAGAGTGCTTGAGATGGCCGAGAAAATGGAGGCCGAGAATCATGATGTTGCTATCCAACATGAGAAGGCTGAAGGTGGGCATGGTTGCACGCTTGCCCACACATTATTGACATACAGATGCAAGCACTTTGAGAAGGCCTTCAAGAAGTGGAGTGCTCGGATCAAATCCACACATGAACCTGAAGAGCAACCCCATTTTGCTTGTACGGCACGACGCTTGTTGTACAGGTTCGACATCTTTAATTGAAAAATTAAGACTGTAGTAGGATACACTAATCTTGTTCTATGCAAATGAAAACTTTGTGATCTGTCTTGTAGATGGTGGAGAGATTCTCTTGTCTTTCCCATTCCCGAGCACCCTAGTGATGCATGGTGCAGGTTGGAGAGAGAGGAGACGGGCTTATATCCCGACGAGTGGATAGATGACTTGTGGCCAAAGGGAGCGTGGCTCAAGTGTCCTTGGTGGCTGGAATACCCGGACAAGGAGTACCCACCCGAAGAGGAAGAGCTATACATAGGTATGCCTCTATGTAGTTTTTACCTTTGCCATGAAGCAATAGAATATGGGTTCAATAACTCTTCTTCTTTTAATTAATAGCGGAGCATAGTGCGTCACGGAAGAAAGCGGTTGTGATAGAGGATGCTCTATCTCCAAACACATCAAAGAAACTAGAGAGGAAGAAACAGACCTCAAGGAAAGACTCGCAAGCACAACAAGCTGACAAGCAACGTGGGAAGAGAAAGAAGAGGGCTGTAGTTTTGAGCGACAGTGAGAGCGAGCATGTGGTTGTGGAGTATTCTGTAGAAGTCAGCGATAGTGCTCATAGCCTTGGTGCTATGAATCACAGTGTACCGACACTATCCTTCACTCCCAGACCAGTGGGGGGCATCTAGGAGTCCCCTCCATGTTCACCATCACATGGTAGGGCTACAGAGGACTTATCAGACATGGCCAGAGTTGTGGGAGATAACCATCCAGGTACGTGAAAATGCTTAATGTTGTGTTGTTCTCTTTAGCATTGCTTGAAAGATATATTTGATCTTATGTTGCTATATACAGATATGCATGTAGATCCACGCCACCTTGCAGTGCATGCTAGTGCCAAAGAGTTGGCAAAAGCTATCCCAGATGTGTTGTGCAATGACAGGTAAGCCACGCTTATTTACAATCATAGTTATGTGCACACTTATAGTGCTAACAAAAACTGCATGCAGTTCTATGCAGTCACTACGTAGATTCTTGGGCTCTCTATCAAGAACAGGGCAGATGAACCCCAGCTTGAGATTGGGTGGCGTACGTTTGGTGTACATGGCCTTTCCCTTACACACTAGGCCACATGCAGCTAGCACGGGTGGGGTTCCTATATGGAACCAATGGGATAGTGACCTTGTGGATGCTGCATTCCTTCTGGCATCCGAGTTTCTTTTGGTGGATGGCATGATTGTGGCGACATGTCGTGGAGAACATCTTTCCATCGTCACTTCGAAGGCATAGGGGAGCATGTTTCCAGCTGTTGAGGATATTGTACTTACGGCTACCGGAGGCTAGTTGTATGACTCTTCATGACTATTTAGAGGGGGTATGTTGTTTTTTTGTTTTGATAATGAATAGTAACTTCGATGTTCGTGGGTCAAAAAATAATGTTTTACTTGCTCCCCGCAGGTTGGTACTTTGTTGCTAGCCATTTTTTCACCCCCTAGAACTGGTGGGTGTCGGCTTCCGAGGTACGATCGAGCGGATGGAGAGATTGCAGCAAATGTACGTGGCTTCTCTGCAGATGAAGACATGTTGTGGGAGAAGCTACCAGGATCAGATTCCACACAGTGGACGCTTGATCGTATGGGCCGGCCTTTTCGTAGAGGTGTTGAGAGGAGTCCAGCGTTTGCCAGGTGGTAGAACTTTTTTGTTAGCTGTTTTTATTGTTCCTATAAAATTATAGGTATAATAAATCTTAAGGTAACTTTTTTTGTGTAGATGGCTACTAGGTACCTTCACAGACATGGGAGATGCTGTGTTGGATTGTTTTGCAGGAGTTGGGACATTGGCAGCACAATGTTTACTACTACGTAGACATTGCATCAGTTGTGAGAAGGATTGGGCAGTTTTCAGTGCTTGTTTGGAGCCAGCTCAACGTCTACCTTCTGATTTAGGCTCGACATTGATGTTTCATAGGAGTGTCAGAGCTCAGGTAACTGAGCAACCGCAGCAGGTGTCAGAGCAGCTTCATCTGCTTGACCCACCTTCCCGACACCACTCATCAGTCAGGGCAGGGCAGTAGCAGCACCATATCCCACTTTCACAGCCCCATTTTTGGCATGGCGTGCAACTGGACCGTCTCTCAGTGCATTCATTGCCTCCACATCTGAGGCCCCACCCAGGGTTGATCCATTGCCTCTTTCACTACCTGCACCCCCCCCCCCCACATATAGTTCACACCCTTTGCCATTTGGAGTAGTTCCCCCACCATTTGGTGCACTGCCCCCGTTTGCACGACCTTTGTTTCCTCCCAGAGGATATGGCCCCCCACCGCCCTTCTTTCCTCCACGTCACCCATGATGTATCAACCCCCATATGTATTTACTTTGGATGCAATGGAACTCATAGATTTGGGGTTTGCTATTTGAAATAGACCGTAATTGTGTGTAAGGAACTTTCTCTTATTAATAGTGTATTGAATGATTCCATGGTGTTTTTTGTTTGAATGTAAGTTGGTCGTGAAATGACAATCATATTTTAGTTGGAGAGAGAGAGAGAGAGAGAGAGAGAGAGATGGGTAGATTGTCCCTTCTTTTGGGAATCCGCTCGCCCGATTCTTAAAAGGCGCTCGCAAGAAATTGCTCGCCCAGAAATCGCGTCCTCTGATGAGCTTGAAGGATATTTTTGTAACATCAAGGTCATTCTGTCAGAGCTACCAACACTCATGCCTCCTTGTTGAGAGTACACATTCTTTGTTAGCTCTACTGTTGGGAAAGAACCAATTGGTGTTGTTTTGCTACAACAAGATCCCCACAGTACCAGGATGCGACCCATCTATTTTGCTAGTAGGGTCATGAATGCCTTGGAGAGAGGCTACACAGAGTTAGAACTCATGATGCTTTCTCTCATGTTTGCGGTGAGAAAGTTTAGATCCTACTTGCTACCAAAACCTTTTGTAATTGTCACTGCAAAAAATTTGTTCCCTTGGGTGTCATCTCAAATGAATCTTAGTACTAGGATCTCAAAGTGGATTATGGAGTTGCAAGAGTTCCAATACTCTTTCAAGGTAGAAGATAGTGTGCGTGCACAATTGGTAGGGATTCTCACTTATAGGGTGCATGAAAAGGAGATTAAGGTTCCTGAAGTAAAGACCCTAACATTTCCACCACCAAAAAGAATTCTTAATTCTTTTACCTTGTTCTTTGATGGAGCTTTTTGACGAGTCACAGGAAAAGCAGGGGAGGGCTAGTATTGCTCAACCCAAGTGGAGAGGTGGTCATGAAAGAGAAGTTCAATCTACCAGGTTCAACAAGCAACAATGAAGCAGAATACGACACACTACTTCATGGTTTAAAGATGTGCATTGGCCAAGGTATACAACGTCTCATGGTAAAGGGGGATTCACTTCTCATTGTGAAGCAAATTTTAGGCATTTGGGCATGCAAGAATGAAAGCCTAAGGACAAAAGTTCATGCCATTTGTAGGTTGTTTAATCAGTTGAAGAAGTGCAACTATATCAAATTCCTAGGAAACAAAATGAAGATGCCGATTTACTTGCACAACAAGCAGTTACAGGTGTTGAGAAAGAAGTGCAGGTCATCATGGTGGCAACAGCTGTCAAGAAACCAAGAAACTAGGGATTGGAGTCATTGGCTCCCATTATTGGCTACATTTTGGAGGGCGAGTTTCCACAAGACTTCACAAAAGCTCAGAAGAGAAGACTCATGGAAAAGGAAAGTTTTTATCTCTTTCTAGAAGGATCCCTCTAGCAAAATGGGAAGGATCAAGTGTACCGAAGAGTACCAACTATTAAGGAAATTCTAGCCATTCTAAAAGGTTTGCATGAAGAAGCATGTGGTGGTCATTTTGCCCAAGAGTTAACCTTGAAGAAGATTTTGCTTGCGGGGTATGTTTGGCCAAGCTTGCATGTAGATGTCCAACATTGGTGTAAACGTTGTCACAATTGTCAGGTAAATGGAAATAGAAGGTTGGTGCATGGTTTGAGGCAAATAGTGCTTGCAAATGGATCCTTTGAAAAGTGGGACATTGAATGGGTCGTCTTCCTAGAACAAAAAATCGTAAACTCTACATCCTAGTGGCTGTAGATTACATGACTGGATGGCAGGGGCCATACATAGTCAAGAAGGCTTTCAATTTAAGTTACTATCAGATTATGGACTTGAATGGTAAAGAGCACTCTAGGAAGGTAAACGGGTATCACCTGAAGCCCTACTTGAGTCACCTTCTACCAAAGGATCTACCAAAGATCGATCAAAAGGAAACTTTTTCATGTAAGTTTTGTTGTATGAAGCATGAGTGTAACTCGAGCCAAAATTCCAAGGGCCAAACGATGGAAATCTTGTTAAGGACTAAGAAGGACTCTCTTTGAAAAAGATGTTTTATGATGGTACATGAATATACCATCATCCTGGGGGAGGGATAATGATAGCCGTTTTTTGGTTATTCAAAATTGTCATAATGAGCTACCTCACCCTACCAAAATCACCCAAACACTGTGACTATCACTATATCTCCTTAAAACTCTCAGCTAGCTAGTCATTGGGTTAGTTGAGTCAAAAAAAAGTAAAGAGAAAGTAAATAAAATCAAAAAAGTAAAATATATTATGGCCCATTTGTGTGTAAAATATTTCATTGTATATAGGACCGAAATATAAAGATTTTTCATAATTATTTTGGTATTTATTTAAACATTCCTACCTACGTGTGTGTTATTTGCCTATGTATGCTATGTACATTGACTCACCATTACCACAATTTTCTTACCATTTTGCATACTCTTTATTCCATATAAATATATTTTCATGCAAGCTTCTCTTATTTTGGGTGTGAATCCACTCCAAGGAAAAACCTCAAAAATACCTTTCGCCATCATTCATTGCCTTTCACTTAATTCCTACTTCCTACACGTATTCTTTCTTACCTCTTGTAAATAAATATACATCAATAAACAAATGAGAGCCCTCCTCATTTGATTCCCTATATTTTCATATACTTACTTTTTTATATTTATAGCCCATACTATTCTAAATTTCATAAATTGTTTATATATACTAGCCTATCTTTTTTTATCATATCCATATATTATATTTATGCATAATCCACAACCATGCATATTTTCAAACCCTTAAGAATCAATTAGGTCATGCTCTAATGCAAGGAGGGGCTCACCTTTGGAGCCATATGCAAATTCAACAAAAGGGGGACCATTGAAGATTTTTTTGTGAAGAAAAATAGGCATTTTGGTGGAATTTTTGATATCCATCTCCTCTCTGAATTTGAAGCGGTGAGTAGAAGACAAAATGTGGACCAAGAGCTAAATAATCACCTCAAAAAATGTCATAACTTTTGGAGCTACCACCGGTGAGGTATGACTTTTTTATTGGATCCCAGTTTGCCCACTTTTCTCACAAGTAGCCCATAGTCTTCTCTCACCTCTTTCCACACTTCTACACACACACTCATTCCTCTCAATCTCTCACTCAAACCTTCACCTTCCATGGTTACTCTCACATTCTTTACCATTAACCTCCCCTATTACTTCCATAGCATGTACATACACCATCTCTATGCCCCTCTCTATTACTTCCAAAGTACAATTCTATCTTACCTCTTCTCTATATACATAAAATTTAGCATGTAAGCCATGCTTAACCTCTACAAATTGAGAGATCTCATCAATCGAATTTCCATTTTCATCACGATAATCAACCTTGACGGTGGTGGCATAAACAAGAGAAGAAGAAGAAGAAGAGGATCATCAATAAACAAATGAGAGCCCTCCTCATTTGATTCCCTATATTTTCATATACTTATTTTTTTATATTTATAGTCCACACTATTTTGATTCCATAAATTGTTTATATATACTAGCATGTCTTTTTTCATCATATCCATATATTATATTTATGTATAATCCACAAACATGCATATTTTCAAGCCCCTAAGAATCAATCAGTCATGCTTTAATGCAAGGAGGGGCTCACCTTTGGAGCCATATGCAAATTCAACAAAAGGGGGGCCACTGAAGACTTTTTTGTGAAGAAAAATAGGCATTTTGGTGGAATTTTTTATATCCATCTCCACTTTGTATTTGAAGTGGTGATTAGAAGACAAAATGTGGACCAAGAGCTGAATAATCACCTCAAAAAATGTCATAATTTTTGGAGCTACCACGGTGAGGTATGATTTTTTTATTGGACCCCAGTCTGCCCACTTTTCTCACAAGTAGCCCATAGTCTTCTATCACCTCTTTCCACACTTCTACACACACACACACACACACACACACACTCATTCTTCTCAATCTCTCACTCAAACCTGCACCTTCCATGGTTTCTCTCACCTTCTTTACCATTAACCTCCCCTCTTACTTCCATAGCTCTCATATGAGCTCTACATGTACATACACCATCTCTATGCCCCTCTCTATTACTTCCAAAGTACAATTCCATCTTACCCCTTCTCTATATACATAAAATTCAACATGTAAACCATGCTTAACCTCTGCAAATTGAGAGATCTCATCAACAAAATTTCCATTTTTATCACGATAATCAACCTTGACGGTGGTGGCATAAACAAGAGAAGAAGAAGAAGAAGAGGATCGATAGTCATTTTGAGAACCTACACAAGCAAGTCCAAAACTTCTTCAAGCTTCACCATCACAAGGATTTCCTCACTTCATTCAACCATCTTACTTCAATCATCCACCTCATTCTACACAGTCTAAATATATCATTAACTTTCTAGTGATTACTAACACTAACCACTAGCATAGTAACACAAAATAGCCATTGACCTAACCATAAAAGACACCTCACCTCAAGACATGTGCATAGTAACTCTCTCTCTCTCTCTCTCTCTCTCTCTCCTTCCTTAAAACTCTACTTTCACTTTATTTACCATCAATAATGCTCTCTTTTGAGCCCACATCCATGACTCAAGCAGACAAAGAAGGCCCGCAATGTTTTGATATTCAAAAAAAATCATAATTTTGATTTGTTAGCTTGTAAAGTAGGATTTCCAAATAATCTTAATGAGGGTCTCCAACCTATAAATAGGTCCCTCTCCTTCTTGTAAAGCAACCGGCAACATCTCACATAGCACCCCGACACTCTATGCGTGAGGAGAGACTTAGGCGTAGCAACCACTTTGTGAGCTTCACTTTTGGTGTGAGAGAAGCTTTCAAGCTACCCATTGCAAGTGAGAGAGCGTGAGTTCAAAATATCTCAAAACCACTATTGTATATTCTCCCCTGTCATCAATAAATTGAGGTTTGGTGCATCAAAGGCGTGATTCAACGTTCAAATCTTTGTCCTTCCATTTGTGCAATATGGTTTGGTGAATTCAAAGTGACCTTTGTATTTTGAGTTTCTATCGGTTGATCTTGTTTTAGAAAGTGTTTTAGTGTGTTTTCATTGCCAATTTTACATCCATTGTAAGAGGGTATTGTGGTGAGAGGTCTCCCAAACCCTAGATTGTGTGTGTGTGTGTGTGTGTGTGTGTGTGTGTGTTGGCAATGTTTAGCATTCACTAAGCAGTGAGTTAGTTTTGTACAAGCTCTACGACAGCATCATAACAGGCCATCTCTATTTGCAAGTCAAAAATAAGGTATTAACAAGATCCATTCCTCTCTCTCTTCCCTTTGCTCTAGCTGTGTTTGGTTCATTTGTGTGTGTCTTATTGTCAGGTTGCTTGTGTGTGTCTTGTGGCACATCTTCTTGGTTGTGACAAAATCTCTCTTGCGTCCTAGTTCGCATACCATAACTAGGTAGTGCCCCTATCTTGTTTGGGTTTGGCTATGGGTTTGTAGTTGTGTTGTGCTTGTGGTTGCCCCAACCCAATTGAGTAGCACGGGAGCCTTGAAGGGTGTTTAGAGGTCGCCTCTCTTGTTTCCCGCCCCGAACCGCCTCACTACTAGGAAACAAGCCAATATATAATTGTATACGAGAGATTAGATTAGAAATCAAGGCACTATAAGTGAAGATGCAGATAGCCATAAGTCACAGGGTTACAACTATACTAGAGAACAGTGCATTCAAAAGTCAAGACGCAAGGAATCATATGACACTCCAAGAATAGGAAAATTCTCTAGAAATTCATTGTCATATGGCGTGGGTTCTGAGAAAAATGATGCAGCAAGAGAACTATATTGTCCTCAACTCCATTGAGGTAGTATCACCAATACTGATGTATGTGATCCCCACCAAGGATGAGCAACTACCCATGCTCCATCTTACCGTGTATTCTAGCTACAATTAACCAGCTAATCAAATGAGATACATCCTAATAAAGGATCATATTCACGAATAGTATGGGTAGAGCAAAGCGTTGTGGGTGGCCTTGAAGTCTATGCTAAATGATATAAAACAAAAATGCATGATATCAAGATTAAATATGATTTGATCAAGAATAATGAATCATTGGTGAGGCCAAATTAATCTTCTTATCAAATACACAAATGAATTGCTACAGTTATTATCAATGGAAGCAGAAGCCTCCAAGATTCCTAAAAAGGAATTAGCTAATAAAGCCAACTTTGAACCCCAATTTTGAGAGATGATTGGGCTTCCATTCAAAGCCCGCATTAAATTAAACCATCCAAATCCAGTTGTTATGTGTCATAATATGACAAGAGGATGGCTCACAAAAGGCAAGAAGACACTTTATGACCCTAATACAACGACCTAGCATGCCCTAACACCATATGAAGTAGAGATGCTTATAGAGCAACAAAAGCAACTAGAGCAAGAGGACTAGATTAGAATACTACATCTAGTGGCCCTCTAGGTCTAGTTCAACCAAGAGTTTGTTAACCCTCACGGCACACGGACACCCCATCACCTACGATGGACGCGTATTATGTATTTGGTAGAGTCAGGTACCGGGCTTGTCGGTCCAATAGGGAAAGGTAGAGTGATCGTCGATGAGAGGCGCACTTTAACTTGGACATTCAAGGGATTAGTTGGTTAAGCATGGGCGCCCAAGTGTGAATGGGGTGAGCTCCTATAAAAGCCAACTAAACCTAATTTTTACTCATTCTCTCATTTGTGCAATTGAAGAGTGCTCTTGCTCCATCTCCATCTTCTTCTTCTTCACCTCCTTGTGTGTGTGTGTGTGTGAGAGAGAGAGAGAGGGAGAGTGTGTGTGCGATCGAGCATTACGAAGGCACGACGGCGGCGAAGCGGTTGAGCGCGGCACGACTGCAGCTTCTTCTTCATCGCGGCGAGGAATCCACCACGAAGGCGAGCGTAGAGCGGTGAGTGACACACCCTTTGTTTTCTTGAGCTTGCTAGTTTAGGCTTGTTGTGTGCTTGGAGCCGTTTGTGGCTCGCATATGGTGTATTGGCAAGTCCCTTGCTTCGACAGTGCGGCAAGGAGGGCACATTTTTGGCGCCGCTGCCGGGGATATGCCCTACACTAAGCTCGGTTAGCACTTTACGCTTCCTTGTGGTGCAATTTCTATCATAGGAAAGGCAGGGAAGGAGTGTGTGGAGATTTCTGTTTTTTGCGTTTTCTGCATTTGTTGTCAAGTTTCAATTTCTGCTATTGTCTGCGTTTTTTCAATTTCCGCAATTTCTGCATTTTCAAGTTCGGCGTTTTCAATTTCTGCAATTTTTTGCATTTCTGCGTTTTTTTTAATTTTCTGCAATTTCTGCATTTTCTGCAATTTCTGCGTTTTTTTCTGCAATTTCTGTAATTTTCTGCAATTTCTGCATTTCAGCGTTTTTTTAATTTTCTGCAATTTCTGCAATTTCTGCATTTCTGCGTTTTTCAATTTTTTGCATATCTGCGTTTTCTGCTTTTTTTTGCATATCTGCGTTTTCAATTTCTGTATTTTCTGCACCAAAAAGAAAAAGAAAAAAAAATTCTGAAAAAAAAATATTTTTAAAAAAAATGGAAATTAAAAACGCGAGCGAGCGGGCGGCCAAATTTTTCGAAAATAAAAAACGTGACTCTTAAAACGGACGGGTTGGTTTGTATAAAAGATAGATCGGGATCATTTTCCCAAGCCCAAGCCCAAGCCCAAGCCCAGGCCTCAATCCTCAATCTTATGATATATACTAGACTCACTCTTATATATATACCCTACTCCCTCAAGAGAGAATGAGAGCATGTGGGACAAGTCCTCCACTCTCCTCCTTTCTCTTCCCACTTGCACCCTTAGACTTTCTAGTTTGGGCCTAGTTCCCTACTGGAAATTGACAGTTTTAGGGATTCCGAGGGCATAGAGTGACCAAACGGAGGGCTGTAAAGCACGGCACGACCCTCTGACCGATACGCTCGTTTCGAGCTATCACACGGCCCATTCCACGACACGCTCTAAAAAATCTAGCAAAAAAACAAACAAAAAACACGCTAAAAACTAGTCACAAGGCCTCCTAGAGCAGCTTTTTGACACCTTAGGGTATCAAAAGCACATGCACTTACGCTCTGGGCGGGTGCTAGAACACGAGCATATTGAGGGTGCCTCTGTTCATACGGACACCCATTACCCATCCACGATAGGATCTAGACCCTCAGCGGGAACACAAGGTAGCACCACCCAAGACCCTAAAATAGCCGCTAGTGATTCCTCCTCCGACTCAGAAATCATGGAAGCATACCCTACCCAAAACATTGAGAGAGAAGGCCATGCACCTCCCGAAGCTCCACAGCCTAGTACTAGTATGTTTAGCCGTTTCATGGAAACATTAGGTAGAGCTACTCGCTCGGAACCTGATGCAAATGAAGCACACGAAGGGGGTGGGGAAGTGGACTCTCCTTTCACATCGCACGTGGACCCCACACCCCCAAAGAGTGTCCATGTGGATATCCTACCAACTTCTTACCAAGAAGGCCCTGTTGAGCTGCCTCCTTCAGAAGTTCCCTCTAGAGTAGCGTTGGTGACAAGTAAAACCACGGGGAGCAACATTGCTTCTACCTCACAAGAAACCATTAACACGTCGACTCTAGAAGGATTGTTCATTAATGATCATTGGACATACGACCTCCACACTGAGGTGTTGGCGGATCTACACTCTGGCCACGCCTACCATGTAGGATGGATAGAGATTGTACAATCCACCTCTAGTGCCACGAGCATCGAAGATCAACAGAAAATGATCGGTAATGTTATCCATGGCATTATTCAATCAGAAAGGCAAAACTGAGGGGTAAATATACTCTCAACTGGCCCCATGAGATTTCTGGATACGAGCAAGGCTCAACAGCCTACTCTATCACAAATGGAGACTCCTCTAATGAGCCCCATGGACCCATCTTACGTCATTTCACCTGGGGTCTCTATGCAATCTGAGCCTCCGAGCGAAAACTTTAGCTTCCCTAACTTGGCTCAACCCTCTATCAAGGAAAACACAGTGCTCACTCCAGGGATAAGCCTAACAGAGAATGTACCGATGACATCTATGGTTAGCGCAATGCCACTACCTAGTGTTGTAGTACCTAATATGGGGCCTCGACCGTATGTGCCTCTAGCCCCTTATGCACACATGGCCCCCACACCTCCAATTGTACCACTTGCTTATGCTCCTCGAGTGCCGCTCCCTAGCCCTTATCCGAGTGGACCTATGCCCGGTTATGTTCCATATCCTGCATCACACATATGCCAAGACCGGTACCCGTCCCTCTCCCACATATGATTCCAAGAGTACCTCCACCGGCCCTGCCTCCTCACATAGGTGACTTGGCAGCGTTTGCTCAAACCATAGGTCGATCTATCGCGGAAAATATGCGTCACGCATCTGATAGAGAGCCTAGAAGTAAGGCAGTACAAATTGCCAAACTCACGCAAAAATTCAATGGGAACGAAGATGCTAGAAAACACATTGAAGTGTTTGAACAAGTATGTGATTCCTTAGGGGAACGCAACGAACTACATAAGTGCAATGCCTTAAGCTTGACATTAAGTGGGAAGGCTGGAGATTGGTATAGGACCCTAAGGGTGGACGAGAAAACAATCTACCCTACCCTTCGAAGGTTGTTTCTAAAGGAGTACATACGAGAAGGTGTGCTTTGGGGTGTAGCATCTCAGCTACAGAAGGCCGAACGTAAGGAAGGAGAGTCAGTAAGGGACTTCATTAGTCGTCTAAAGCACTTAAACTCTCGTTGCCCTGTAAATGAGCGCTTCAACAATAACCAACTGCTTGATCGATTCATTCAAGGGTTGAGGAATGAAGGAATCTATAATGGACTAGTGATTAGAGGTATCACAACCTGGGAAGATGTCACTGCCAATGCAATCCAATTAGAGGACAACTTGATGATAGCAGGCATGAGGGTGTCTACTGACACGAGATCCACTAGCTCACAAGCCATTGAGTATGAACCCATGACTGCAAAGCCCATTGCCAATGAGCCAAAGGTATTTGAGACATTCTTGACAGACCTCACCAAGACAATCCAAGAGTCTCTTAAGGATAATCGACCCCCTCAAAATAGTCACATGTATCCAAGAAGGGAGCAACAATGGTGTTCCATTTGCTTAGGTCCACATAGCACTAGTGAGTGCCCTACGTTTAGAGTAAAATTTAATGGAACTTGCAACGCATGTGGTAGGTATGGTCACCAAGCTAAGGATTGTTTAATGATCAAACGCATTATGGCCAATAGACCACCTGTAGCCTGGACGGATGCACCTCGAGCTCCTGTATTGATGCCTACTCCACCTGTTGAGTAACTACCGCAACACATGGTCCCTAGATCTCAAAATGTTGTACAAGCTACACCATTACCACCTCCTGTGCTAGGACCGCAGCCCCCGCATCCAAGAGTCGCCCCTATGAACCAAGTGGGTTGCGAGCCATCAAATGCTTATCCAGATGGCTGTGAGGAGGAAATAGACACTAGTATTGCCTACGGACTTGATACATTGGAAGAGTGTCCTATATACTACATGGAAGATTGTTGGGGACAAGTCAAGCCGGTTTATCAAGCTGCTGCTCTCGCATCCAGAGGTCAAAATATCAACACCCAGGCTAGGAGGCCACCTCTTCAATGCTACGAGTGTGGTGGACCACATCGAGCAGCGGAGTGCCCTATTAGGCTGCAAAAGAATGCTGCACATATGCAAATGAATCAAGGGAGCACGTCTGCAATGCCAATACTCACATGTAATCGTTGTGGCATAGATCACTTGATTGCCCAATGCCCCTATAACCCAAATGCACCTAAAATCACACCCCTGAATTTGGTCGAAATTGCTAGTGTGACATCGCCAATACCACCCGTCGCACCCGCTTATGCGATTACATGGTCCATGCTTCAAGGGCCAGGACATATCCTCGAAGAGAGAGATACCGCGTCAGTTATCCAAGCAAAGAAAAAGAAGACACGAAGGAAGAAGTCGTAGAATACGGAAAATTCAAAGCCAAGTTCCAAAACAAACATAGGAACAGGAGATGACCCCGTGTATATGAATGACCTCGAGGATGATTCAGATTCAGTCGAGACAATGGAGACTAGAACCAATACCACAAAGGGAAAGACCGACAAAGAAAACCGTAACATGGAACCAAATGAAAACTGAATAAGAGAAAACCATAAAGAGCCTCTGAAAACACCACAAGTATTTCCAAATCCAATCCAAGACCCCCAAGATAAACCGCAGGGGCAAAAAGGGAAGAATCGTAAAAAGAAGATTGGGACATACCCAAACCCAGTAGACGAGATTAAGCAGGTGAAACATCTAAGAGGTTTAGTGGAGGAGACTCAAAGGAAACTAGAACCAGAACCCATGCATATCAAAATTCATGACACAGTGTTTCCCACGCAAGTTCATCCACCCCACATGAACCATAGACCGTTAGCCATATCTAGTATCATCCAAGAAGGGAGTGAGGACAGGACATCAGAAAGTGAGCATACACCCTTCTTGTTGGAAAGGATGTTTAACGAAGGAATACCTGATCCCATTGAGGAATATGAGATTCCATCCTCACCAGTTCCTAGTCAAGGACCTACACCCTGCAAAACGCCAATGAATGTTGCCAAACTAGTGGACTTCATGTCTTCTGAGGTCCGAACCACGATCATAGCAAAGCTGTTTGGAGATCCTGAGTTATTCCTTGCACTTCGAGCATTCCTTAACGGAGAGCTACGAACGGGATTACCGCAGTTTGCGCAACCAAATAGGCCTAACTCGATTATGATTGATGAGGAAAATCATGTGCAATCACTTGACTTAGATGGACACGAGTCTGTGATCGAGGTACCCATTAGCGAATTAGGGCAGTATTTTGAAGGCGACGAGTCTAATGCGACCCTACCCATCACTACCAAGGGATTAACTATAAAGGGAATTCTTGATGGTGGTGCGGGAGTTAGCATCGTTACAAAAGATTGTTGGGAATCCATGGGAAACCCCCGCCTCAGTGTTACTAACATTGTGGTAAAGATGGCAAATGGTACCATAGCCAAACCTATGGGGATGCTCAAGGATCTTAAGATCAAAGTTCTAGGACACAAGGTATGACATACGTTCATTGTAATGGATTTCTCTAAACACCTTATGTCATATGAAATGATTTTAGGACGACCATTCATGAGGGAAGCACAAATGGTTCACGATTGGTCTAAAAATCATGTCTATTTGCAATTCCAAGACTCTGTCCTTAGAGTGGATTTGGTGACTGGTAAGGTACACCCCTTAGGGAGTAAAACCATTATTGATCATCGCTCTGACACCTTGTAAGAAATGTACCACTCGCTCCAAGAAAAGTAAGAAAATGTTGCGATGGATCCCTAAATGACTATTGGAAGCCCAAGGCTACTATCAAGGAAATGATCAAATCTGGGTGCCAAAACGTAGATTGTGCTCTTACCTATCACCTGACCCAAGTGAGCCCAATCCCGTAGCTCCAAAACGAATCAATGATCGTGGAAAGAAAAAAATCACAGAATGCTACACACCCGCTCCCGAGCTAGTTTGGGTACCAAAGAAAGAACGATTTGTTCCACCTAGCTCAGGAAGGGGGGAGTCCCATGAAGCTTCTAGCTCCTCATGTAATACATCCATAGAGGTAAAAGCTTCTACACAGCCTCCATCTATAGTAATGGACCTCAATGAAGCTACAAAAGAATCCACACCTCCCAGTGTTCAAGAATCACCTGATGAACCACTTCAAGTTCGATCCTGGGAGAGTACCTTACCACCGTTGCAACTTGACGAGGCACCTAGGGTAATAGAAAACTAATGGCAAAAATCCTCACCTATTACCAACTGGAACAATTGGTTTCAAAGGGTGACAAGCTCATTTCAAACGGTATGATCTACCCAAGGAAGGGGGGAGTGTTTGCTGACAATCCTCATTCATTTGTTTCCCTCTCAACCTTTTTCCCTGACCTCTCAATCTCCGATCTTAGGGAATGTACATATAAAGCTTTATACTCACAAAAAAAATAAAAATAAAGAGCAAGAGCAATTAGCAAAGGAGTATGCACATTAAAGTCAAAACATTGACTCAGACCTACACATGTCACATTTGGTACAGTGAAACAGAAACCTATGCCATGAAACACCTTCGATCCTCATCACTTGAGTGATGGAGGGTAGGTAGATTAGTACGATAGGAGTGTTTCTGTTTTAGAGTTGAGAGATTAGCGAAGTTCTCTTTTCCCACTAATGTGCCTCCTGGAGGTATTCCTTTTGTTTCCTAGTGTGTACAGGAGCGTGTTGCTATTGATAGGATTTGGACCTTCATGGAATCTTTATCTCGACTCACTCTTCAAATCAAGCGCGACCATCAACACAAACAGGTGTTTCTTGTCCATTAGCATTGCCCTTATCTTTTGTGCATCCATGTTTGTCTGCTTTGATTGTGATTGGTAGCATAATATTCAGCGCATTGGTTAGTATCAAACATTTAATTCAATGTAATGTTTTGTCATAATCACTTGTCTAGGTTCAAAAATCAAGCAGTCCGACTAAGCTAGTTTGACCAAGTTAGGTGTTAGAGATCTTCTCTTAATACCATGGGGAATGCCTTCCTAATAATCAATGGTTACTTAGGTTCTTAATCCGATTTAGGCAGCATTGTATGAAATGTACTAGGGCTTTCTAGTGGGCTTAACCCTATTGACCTTTAGCTTAAGTATTATAAAGGGAGTTTACTAATGTGATGAGCCTGGGGAGGGTAACAGTGTTATATGACCCCCCAAAGTTACAAAATTTAAATGTTGAAAATGAACAAGCAAAAAATCAAAGTGCCACAATGTAAAATTTTAAGCTGGAAGAGAAATTTCAGCTTGATTTGGTACTTCACTCACATGTATCGCCTATGGTACTAGAGCCCTAGAGGTTCCCAGTGTGGGCGCTTTTCCTTGAAAAGCAAAAAACCCAAGGCATACAAAATAAGCACACACATCATAATTGAATCAATGTGAAAAGACTTGGGGGGGGTCAAAGAAAAAGTAATCAGTCAGGCGATGATTTCATGAGAAATTCCTTTTATGGTAGCTTAACTACAAGGTTTTCTAGATATAGCCTCTAGTCAGCCCTCGAACATGAATACTTGGCTCTCGCGATTAAACAACTTAATTGACCACTAAAAATTAAGAAGCTTACCCATGGTATTAATATTCGATCTCTAGTGCTTTTCGACCGTCAAATTAGCGACCCCAGACTTGTTTAATTTTCTACCTTTACATCTGTTTATGCATTTGATTACATTGCAATTTAATGTTCATTGCTATCAAATTGTTTGAAATTCTTTGACCAATCAATTTGTCTACCTAAAACTGCATATGCTTTTTAAGAGAATGCAATTACTGTGCCAATGTTGTTTGATTTTGCAGTGACTGAAGAAGGCTAAGGACATTCATCTCAAATGCTCTTCCACCTCGACGCACCAGCTTCAACTCAATAGCTTCCGAGGACGGAATCTACATCAGGAAGGGGGGCATGTTAACCCTCACGGCACACGGACACCCCATCACCTACGATGGACGCGTATTATGTATTTGGTAGAGTCAAGTATCGGGCTTGTCGGTCCAATAGGGAAAGGTAGAGTGATCGTCGATGAGAGGCACACTTTAACTTGGACATTCAAGGGATTAGTTGGTTAAGCATGGGCGCCCAAGTGTGAATGGGGTGAGCTCCTATAAAATCCAACTAAACCTAATTTTTACTCATTCTCTCATTTGTGCAATTGAAGAGTGCTCTTGCTCCATCTCCATCTTCTTCTTCTTCACCTCCTTGTGTGTGTGTGTGTGAGAGAGAGAGAGAGAGGGAGAGTGTGTGTGCGATCGAGCATTACGAAGGCACGACGGCGGCGAAGCGGTTGAGCGTGGCACGACTGCAGCTTCTTCTTCATCGCGGCGAGGAATCCACCACGAAGGCGAGCGTAGAGCGGTGAGTGACACACCCTTTGTTTTCTTGAGCTTGCTAGTTTAGGCTTGTTGTGTGCTTGGAGCCGTTTGTGGCTCGCATACGGTGTATTGGCAAGTCCCTTGCTTCGACAGTGCGGCAAGGAGCGCACAGAGTTCTTCAAATGTCTAGTTGTTTGTGTGATTTTTTGTTTACTCATCTAAAGTCTGATTCTATTCATCCTATCTAATTTGATATCTAGCATTTGACTCTGAAGTTTTGACCTAGAAAAGTTGTCAAGTATCCAGCTCATTCCAACCAACCCAGTCTGTGATTAATTTTGATGATTTTCATGAAAATTTCGTAGTTGAGTTTTGTAAGCTGCCCAATCCTCATATATTCAATGAACTATTGAATTATTTTAGGCAATAACCTATGGAGAGTGTTGAATAGTGTAATAAGAATTTTAAGAGCTTTGTTAATTTTTATTCCATCACCTTTGCTATTGATGCACACATGATTTTGGAGTCTTTTCTCATGGGCTTGCATGATAATATTCAAATCTTTGTGCAAGCTTAGATGCATGTAGATTTGAATGTTGTTATCACCTTGGGAATGAATATGGAAAATTATTTTTTGTATATTTTTGATGCAACAAGACAAGGGATTCAATCCACCACTTATTATTCTTGGTTGCCATCCCATCCTACTCAAATTGTGATCCCTCCATATCCTATGCCCCATCTTTACAACCATGTCCTTTACGACCTTCTACTTATCCACCCCAAATACAACCCCAATTTCCCAATATACCATATGTAACTCAAGTCCGACCATTGATGCATGCTCCCTCCTATGTTTCTCAGCTCCAATCACCACTAGTTATGCATGTAGCCTCATCTATGTCAACCATAGAATCTCCATCAATTGTGAAGCAACAAGCTATGCACCCAAATCTTCTTCTATGCCACCTCTTGTAACATTAGCCCCCACACCCACACACCCTACCACTACTCAGTATACCCACACCCGCTATTTTCATCCCCACAACCTTGAGATGGGGATGGGTATGAGATTATTGCATCTAGCATGAGTGATTTGCAAGATATGTTCACCAACTACATGAACCAACTAAATGAAAATGTAAATTCTCTCACCTTAGATATAAATTTCTTGAAGCATCAACAAAGAAATTTGGCTACAGCTCACCCCAAGCCTAACCCCACTAAGAAAACTTGCAAGGCTTGTAAAGTACCTTGTCATCTTACCAAGGATTGTCCAATTGTTGTTTGCACTTATGCACCTTGTTTGGGGAGAGGTCACATTGAGGTCCAATAAATCATAGAAGTGAAAATGCCAAACCACCAAGCACTAGTTGGACTATTCTCAAAAGGAAGAAGTTTTATTGCATCTTGAAATCATTTGACTAGTCCATCCAAAAGAGTCCTGCTATCAACGTAATTGAGTTGTTTACATGTCATGTGGAGCTATCATTAAGAAAGGGAAGGAGAAAATAGTTATTCTTTGTGAGGAGATTGCACCACCAGTTCTTACACCCACTCAAATGCCAAACCATCAGCCAAGTTCACTTGACCAAGACTCCCACTAGAGAAAATGCTAAACCACTCATGACATGGTGTGTGTGGAAGATTGCATCCTAATCTAGCAACCAATGGGAACAAATATCACATGTGCTGGACATATAAGCATGAGGAATGTTAAAGGTAAATGTGACATCACTATCATTGGTAGATGAATCCATATCTTTAGCATGTATCAAAACCTTCTCTACATCTTGCATACATCATTGCCGATATCTCATACATCAAAAGCGACTAATGTGTGTGTGTGACCACAATGCCAACAACACAAGTATCAGCATGAACTAGGCCTCCGTCTCTTACGAGTCATCTCTACAGACTTTGAAACGTCGTACATATCTGCTCTATATGGATGTCAAGAATCCAAAATCCGCATATGCATCAAAAAAATATATGGCAAGAAATTTTGGGAAGACTCTGTTGACTATGTCTTTTTTGTAAATTGAGAAAAATATCAACCCTAAACCACATCAAAGATGCCAAAGTGGGAGATCACCTCGACCACTATACAACCATAACCATGATGAACGCATCAATATGATGCTCATATATGCAACTTGTAGCTCAATGTAGGTCTACCAAGAGATGTAAAAGCAGTGTCCAAAAGAGTCTACTAAACCAAGTAGAAATTACTCATAAGCTAGCGCAAAGAGATAATGCAACCACAAGCAATATCACTATAAGCAAGGAACACCAAAACTTGGGACAAATAGCTCTCACAAGAGCATAAAATGCATAACCATATACATGAGTAGAGAGCACATGTGATGCTCAATATGCATCCCACAAATATGTGTGAAAACTATGTATAATTGTACCTGTAACCTATAGAATCAAAACTTGTAACCACCTATAACATGTAGCCAGTATGAGCATATACAAATCTCACTCCTTATATTTAAATCCTAAAAGAGCACTTTCATTCAAATTGACATTGAGTACTTAGGTCACACAGTCTCTACGAAAGGTATTCATGTTGTTCCCAAAACATTTAGGCTATTTAGGAATGGCCAAATTCAAAATATCTACATGACTTAAGGTATTTTCTTGTTATAGAAAAACTTGTCAAATATTATGCATATAAAACATATTACCGCACTTTATTATTGAAGAAGAGTACACCATATCTTTGGAATATTTTTGCATGGTTGTTCATTTCAACATTGAAAGATTTATTAACTAATGCACTAGTTTTACAACCATTAGATTTTTCTCGTCCATTTTTTGTTTTTGTAACTAATACAAGAGGTAAAGGAATTGGTGCTTTATGTATGCAAGATAATCACTCTATTGCTTTTAAGTTGGAAATTTAGTAGCTTTTCAGTCAATCAAGGCGGGGAATTTCAAACTCCAAGCAAACCTTTCCAAGCAATCATAAAAGCAAGCAAAACCCAACAAGACACATTTAGAACTTAAATCATAAAAGGAAACATTTAGCATCAAATTACATATTATCTATCTATCATTGTTCCTCCTCTAGCATTCCTCATGGAAACTTCAATCATCTACCCTTACATTAACTCCTTGATTATCCAAGGTTATGCTCCCTTCCCCGAAGCATGTCTGGTGGTCATAGGTAGTCAAGCCATGGTAGTTTCTTGTGAGAGAGAGAGAGAGAGAGAGAGAGAGAGAGAGAGAGAGAGAGAGAGAGAGAGAGAGTGTGTGTGTGCATGCATGTACGCTTTGTTGTGGAGGGGGGAGGGTTTTTCAATACATAATATTATGGCAAGCGCTTGATAGGAGAGAGGATTGTTTCAAAAAGAAAGTGTTGTCAATGAATGCCTAATTTAGGGAAGTTATAGAAGAAGTAGAGTTGGTAGAGCTTATTTGCAGGTTGGAGTCAATATGAGCAATGTGTGTTTGTAGTCTTTGGTTCTAGATTGTATCTTATTGAAACTTTAGATAAATTTTTTTCATGGGTGACTCCATTTTTCTAGCTCCCAAAAAGGATGTTTCAACTTACAATCATGACCTTGAGAAAAAAGAGGAAAAGAAAAATTTCCTCTACATACTTGAAAAGAATAGTGTGAAAACATTAAAGAAATCATGAAATTTTCAAGACTTTTATAAATGTCATTGAAAGTAACTTTGTATTTTCAAGAAAGACTTTCTTATTGGTCACTTAGTTGTAGTCAAACCCCTTTTCAATAGATGTAATAGTAGCCAAAAGGCATATACAATTTGCAGAGAACCTCACAAATCTAAGTGCACATAGGTAAAGCAATTGTTTCCTATATAGCCAAAATGGAATGTACTAGTGAAGTTTCAATAGTGTTGGTTAGATTTTTGAGTTCTCCTTGGCTTGTTCTTACAACATTTAAACTTTTCATCTTCTCCCCTTGTCTCCCTCTCCCTCTCTCTCTCTCTCTCTCTCTCTCTCTCTCTCACACACACACACACGTTTTGTCTAATTTAGAAAAAAACTATCCTACTGTAGGTGACTGCCTTATCATTCCATCTACAGTCTTCAATGGCCCAACCCGAAGATATGAAAGAGCACCACATTTGCTATGAATGCCGCACAAAGGTTTTGATATATTGCAAAAGTGAACAATGAGTTGGGTGCAACAACATCCACAATAATTCGATCAACAGATTCACCCTTGTTAGCATCTCTACCTTCTCGGCCGGAGGATAATGTACCATGCCAAGAGGGCTTCAACATATTTCTCTTCTTTTAAGACTCTTACAAGATCGCGCCACCCAGGATATGCAACATCTTGGCTCCACTCCTGTGGCTCCCTTTGGCCTATCCTTTGTCCTCATGTTAGAGCCTCTTCACGTCCCACCTACCCTAATATGTTGGAGCTAGCTCAACAAAAGCGGCCATGGTAGGCTAGTGGCTAGTAGGACGAGAAGCTGATCCGACACTGCATGAAGTTTGATGATGATCCTAGCTACCTCAACTTATTAACCAAGAACTAATGACAAAGCAAGTGAGAGATAGAGTGAGCATAGAATAGACACACTTGCCCTTCACTTCGTCTTGCCTTGCCGCCGATAGCTACAAACTAGCTGCTACTCCCCTCCATCCATGAGCCGTTGAGCTAGCGACTGTAGCCTTTAGTGTCCATCCTCTCCCTCTCTCTCTCTCTCTCTCTCTCTCTCTCTCTCTCTCTCCCCATATTACCTCTTCTGACAGAAGCCCTCCGAGGACACGAGGTGAGTTCTAAGGGCCAGCAAATCACAACCACCCGAGCTTGAGCCTCTAGTAATCAATTATGGAGTTTACGAAATTCTCTCTTTGGGGAGTGCACATCCTTCCAAGTGCATGCTATCCTACTGCTCACCTGGGCAGCCCCAATTATTTGTAGCATGCGACCACCCCTCCAGAGGATAATCTTCTTCGTCATTCGTTTGGACAAGGTCCCTTATAGAGATTTTGTCCACTATGCGTCGGCATTCGGTCACCCCTTCGTTGTCAAGTACGTCTTCCTCGGTCTTCGGAGTTAAGCGAACATTCATCATCTGGAATGGAATGATATCATACCCTTCCTCATCACAAAATTTGGTGAGGGTCACTTCGTTGACACAAACATCAAGAGTAGCTAGTATTTGTTGCCATCCAAACAGTTCAAACATCTCTTCTGGAAAAGGCTCTGGTATGTACGCTTCATCTTGTGCAGTCCTATCAAGAATGGAGTCTTCCTTTTTTAGACTTCCACAATCCGAAGCTTCTCCTGTCCATTGGTGAGCTTTGTTCTGGAGCCAAGCTGGTATTCCTCCTTCCTGGTCAGTGGAATGCAAGTCTTCTCCTGGGGCTCTTTCTACGTCTTTATAGCTATGATCTGTGACACTAATTTTCGTAGTGACATCCTTGTTCCTAAGATAGGTATAGTCGTAACCCCAATCTTGAACCATTTTGAGTTGATGCATGAATGGTCAGCCCAGAATGATGTCGAAATTGCTGCTCTCATCGAAATTCATAATAGCGAAGGTGTGCTCATATGCAATTCCACAAGAGGTTACTAGAATCTGCTCCAAGATGCCAATAGCTCTCTCCAGGTACCCATCCGCTAGTTGAAGTTTCATTCTAGTCTTTCTTAGAGCAGGTTTTTCCCATTTTTTCCACATTGCTTTGGTGGCTATGGCAATTCCGGCTCCACTATCCAATATCGTTACCGATTTTACATCCTTGTACTCTACCGGTAGGGTAGTATTTCGTTCTTCACCTTCACAATAGTCCCCTACCTTGTTTACTGGCACTAGCTCATGTTTAGTTCGCTTCGAGGGTTGTGTCTTTAGCGTGTTTCGAGAGGCCTCGGGTGAAGGAATTACAAGCCCTATTTTTTCCAAATTTTCCACGACCTCATCCCAAAGATGCGGTCTCACATTCATCCCAAAGATGCGGTCTAACATTCAGCAATTCTGACAAGGTCAGTGTACAACAGATAGGTGATGAAATCAGCTCGTGAAGAGTTTTAGTATCCATCATCTTAGGATTGGTTGAATGTTAGACCTCATCCCAAAGATGTGGTCTAACATTCAGCAATTCTGACAAAGTTAGTGTACAACGGATAGGTAATGACATCAGCTCGTGAAGAGTTTTAGTATCCATCATCTTAGGATTGGCTTTCCATTGAGATGGAACTTTCCTTACCTCAGATCGAGTTTCAGGGTTACCAATAAATGAAGGTAAAGTCTTCAACAACTGTGGTTTATTGTCTTCCGATATGGATGTGCCTGCATCTCCATACAATCAGTGGATTTCATTCGAGTAGAGCTCATGCTCCAGGTGGATTTCCGGGATAGGAGCTGACACAAGTGTGGCACTTTTGTCTTTCCTATTCCTAATCTGTTCTCATAGCTCTTGAGGCCATTGTTCTTCTACCTCCGGAATTGGTAGTGGCACCTGAGAATGCGTTCCATCTGTTGTATTGGCTACCACCCTCGTATCCAAAGTTGTTTTATCAACCAGATTGGGTAGGTTATTCACGTCAATTCCCCTCCCATCTAACTCCCGAATCTTCTCTCGTATGAGTACCTCCATTTTTGGGGTCGTAGGAACTGATGGTTCAATAAGCGCGTGAGCGGCTTGAAATGAGCTCCTTGCACATCTTTAGCCTCTCTTTCTCATAGCTTGGATGAGGATACGTTAACCACCTATCCTCTTGGGTTTGGTTAGGCTTTAGCCTTGCCTCGTAAGCTTTCATAATTGCATCCAGAGGTTCAACAACCTTGTATACTAAGACTAACCCTCCTGATGGTAGTTCTGACAATTTCTTTGTCTCGTTGTTGCTCTTAACACTAGAATGGTAACCTAACAGGACATAAAAGTGTCCTTTCAGGGTTTTGGGAAAAAAATCCAAAACCATAGTAGATCCACTCATTTTGAAAAATCCTTTCATGAGCTTATAGTTCAATAACTACTACATATGAAAAAAATGAGAAACTTGTAATTTTTCTCAGCCCTTGGTCACTACAAGCCTCCAAAGTTTATAGTTCAATAACTACTACATATGAAAAAAATGAGAAACTTGTAATTTTTCTCATCCCTTGGTCACTACAAGCCTCCAAAGTTGATGGACCAATGCATTTTGCCCAAAACAGCAATTTCTTACGGTTGATTGCATATAAATAAGAGTGGAGATTTTTGTAGGACATGAGATAAAATGCCCCGTTAACTTCAATGGGTTGGTGACCAAAACATATGGTTTCTTTTACCTCACTAATTTTTTTTTGGGCAAAAAAAATAGGTACAAAAAAGTTGCATTTTTGCCATTCTGCGGACCTATCATCAAAGTTTCTATAGTCACGCTCAATACAGATACTATATACATGTTTTCTTAGTTCCCTTTGGGCCTCTGGATTCAAAAGGAGCCATGGAGCATGTCAAAAGAATAATGGATCTCTTACAATTGGAACCTTGGGGGCAATGATAAAGTGCTAAATACAGAAAACATGAAAAAACTGGGTTTAGCATTATGACCTCTAGAAACCCATAGAAACTACTCAATATCTAGCCAAGTTTGTAGTCTATGATTAGATATGGTCACTACCTACAAAATACACACAATTGGCCTAAGAAACTAGCAAAATTGAGAGAGTTATACTTGCTACTCTAAAATGTATCGTATTTTTCAGCAATTAAAAAACTCAACCATCATCATATACTATGCTATATAGCATATTAGGTCCCCCAAAACTCAAGGAAGATTAGCTTTATGTTATACATTACACTTACACAATCAAAATTGAATTTGGACATGAAGAAAGCCACCAAAAAAATCATAAAAGTGCTAATTTTGGCCAAAAAACAGGATTATGCAATTCTTGTAAATTGGTCATACCTTTCAATTTTAACACTTAGCTCTCCCTACAAGCATCAAAACATGTTGAGAACTATGAAGGCCTAACCTCTAGCCATCTAAACCTCACAAACATGAAGTTTAGAGCGGTATAGTTGCCAAAAATTGAAAAAAAGCCAAAAACAGGACCCGTTTTTTCACACAGTTTAGGTTCTAAAATTTTGTGCAAGAGTAAGGTTAATGGTGAGATCGATACTCAAAAAAAAATGCTAAGTTTTTTTCAGCTCATAAGGAAACTTTGTGGATATATAGCACCTAGAAATTCATTTTCATACTCTTCAAATAATTCAAGCAAAATGGTCACTTAACTGGACACAAAAGTGTCCAAGGACATAAAAGTGTCCTGTTACCATTCTAGTGTTAAGGTCTCTTTCCCTTTGAAGTTGTTCCTCTGTTTTCCGCAATTTGGTTTCCAATGCCGTTTTTTCCTTTTCTCTTTTGGCTTTCATCTTGTTTTGTTTCGCCTTCCAAGATTTCCTAGGGCTTCGGACAGCAAACAAGTTGTCTATCTCTGTTTGACTGGCCGGGACATTCTTTGCTACCTCATTTGCTTGAGCTCTAGTGACCGCTTTTATTGGAATGTTCTATTCTGTTTTTGATCCACTTGAGCTTGGTACAATCCCTATTTTGTTCATGGCTGCTTTTCCTTTGTTTTCGGGGTTTTTTGGGCAGTGTGGAATAAGATGGTCGGTCGTGCATCCATCACAGAATCCAAAAAATTTCACCCGCTCTCATTTGTTTGGACACACTCTCACCCAGTGATCACCGTCACATTCATAGCATGGTCCTACAGGTGGTGGAGAAGCTTGTGGAGCTCCCATCGAATGTCCTATTCTAAGAGGGTAGCCTCTAGGTTTGTAGCCCTGATTTGCCATAAACATGAGCATATTCTCATCGACCAAGTAATGATTTTTCGTTGATTGTGTTATGTATGAGGGCTAGGGCATTTCTTCCGGAATTATCCATGGATTATATACCTCTCGAGCATATGCATTCCTATCAATTTCCCTTTCGTAAGTATTGTTTGAATCTTCTCGGTATGAGACTACCTGGGTCATACTCTGATCAGAAGGTGGTTCAATGGGTTGCGAGATCCTTACCATAGCCCTATTTTCCTAGGGTAAAGGAGGTTGATGTCCCAACACCGGTTGAGCTTTTTCCTGACCCAAGAATGCATTATTTGGCCCCACTTGGTACCTTGGAGGGGGCGGAAGTGGTTGTCCCCCATGTGGTCCGTATTGTCTCTCTCTAACATAGTTTCGATTGTAGAAACATTCGTGAGTTTCATGGTTTGTCCATTTTTGTTCTGTAGCACACCACTTCAAGTTGTGTGTTCTCTCCTAGCCTTGGTTGAAGGTTGCACCACTGGTTTGGATGGTCACCTCCACAAGTATTGCATTTTTGGGTGGGCGGTTGTCGTGTTTTTGGGTTCGTCCTGTTTCCTTGGTTCATCCTCCTGATCACTTCCTTGATCATTCGATCAACGTTCGACATAGCAGTGTTTTGCCCTCCCAATTTTGTCATGGACTCACTCGTGGTTGAAGAGGTGCTACTAGTCCCCTGATCTGTGTCTTCAGTCACCTCCCCATATGCCTTGTAGTTATCTACAAGATACAATGCTTCTTCCGTGACTTGCTCAAAGGTTACACATGCTTTCAGGTGCAAGTCCTTTTTTATCGTGTCATTTCACAGTCCCTCTATGAAGAGGACTGAAAGTCTTTCATCCTGAGGTAGTTCTCGAGCAGGGCATCTTTCTATGTACTGCTTGAAACGAAGCGATGCTTCCTTCACTTTTTCTTTTTTCTTTTGCCTAAATGCATAGATCTGGGAGACAATGTTATGCTTGATCCCTCTTTTTGAGAATTCCTCAGCGAATTCTCGAAGAAGTTGCTCAATACTTGGGAATTCCAAGTTGTTTAATGGTTGAAACCAAGTAAGGGCAATACCTTCCAATGTCAACCCAAATCCTTCATACTGAGTGTGGAAATCAGTTACCTATTCCGCTCTCAATACTTGTTTGAAGATTGAAACATGGGCATATAGATCGCCATATCCATTATACTTTTTGGGTAAGCATTTTGCCACCTGAGATGGTCGCATACGCCTGGCCTCTGCAACCATTCTAACAACTCCTGGTCCCCCTGGGATGGCTTCTCTTAGTTCGTAATCTCCTCTTGGTACTAATAATGGTATCCTATCCGCCCTGCGTTCATCAAGTCAATCTCGTGTGATAGTCAGAGGGATTCCATTGGTGTAAGTGAATTCAGGAATAGAGATGCCCCTAGTGTTCATGGAAGCACTAGTCACCGTCGACCCTAAGGGTTCTGTTCTTGGCACTCATTCATGTCCATAAGAATCCTCCACTCTAGTTCTCAAGGGGCTCTCAAGTACAGTCTCAAGTCTAATGTGAGTAGTCGTGGTTTTTTCAGCTTCCAGATTTACATAGTATTGGTGGAGTGGCCCTCCAAAATATGTATATCTCTCTAACTCCTTCTAATCCATTGGGGAGTACTTTCAGCCATACTTGTCCATGATGACCACCTGAATACTTCTACCCTCCGCGTACGTGTAAACATACAAGTTTTTCCGGTCTGTTAATTCTTTGATGTGGGGCTCGTCACATCTGTAATAGAGTGTTTGGTCTCCATTATTGAACTTATAAAGCCCCACATATGTGTTGTCCGTGTTAAGGCGCTTTGTCTCATTGGTGCGTCTGAGTACCGCATTTTGTTTCTCCATTTTGGGTGGTGTATCGGCCGGTTCATTATCTACCTTGTCCTTGGCGCCGGTCATTCCCCATTTATCCAATATAAGGGTTATGAACCACTAGGTACATCATTCCCTCTCGGTCGAAATATCTATCCCCGTCATAATCAACATCTACAAGGTCTCTGAACTCACTAGGCTTATTTTCCAACTTAACACAGTAACAGTCCATTCCATCCTTATAGATTTTGGCTTTAAGCACATTTTCAAATTGAAACTTCAAAGACAACAACTTCACATCAGATGTAGGCTGAGAAGGACCTGCACCCATTGAAGTTGTTCCGTTATGGTTTGACTTGTTAGAATCTTCAGTCATGAGGCCGTATGATCTCTCAAACGAAGTGTCAGAGAAACTCTCCTCTAAAATGGGTTCCAAAGGCGGCAGTGGTCTCTAATTCACACTTTCTTCCGTTGAGTGATTACTCCCTTGATCAAAGATGTTGTGGTTCCTATTCTGGTACAATCTTCCTGATCGTAGATTCATGAAGAATTGGTAAAAAGAAAAATCCAAACTGAGTTACATCATTAAATAGTTTGAATCTCTCATTTGCTCTTGCTTGCTAGGTAGTATCTTCTAGTATCTGCAACCTGTCAAAAATGTGCTTGATAGTTGTAAGCTTACAGCTGTTCTTGTTAGTTCTTGCTTTTGTTTGACAAAACTTAGCACACACTTCCCTACACAACCTCAACAATTTAGATCCAATTTCAATTTTGAAAGAAGCACCTCGTTGCTATGGCCTAGCTCCTTGTGTGGTAAGTTTTTGTCTCTGTTCTGGCTCAGAGGTACATGAATCACGATCCATGTTGGAAAGCCATTTGAACTTTTGTTGATACCATCAACTTCAACATAATTAAGGGATCTTATGGTATCAAAATTTTTAGAAATGAATCTCTGGATTGGAAGCTAAGTTGAGTTTGTCACTTTGCCTGAGCTTCTGTCAGTTCTGAGCTGTTGGAAGGGTTTCTTGCATCCAATTTCAACTCTGGAAGGACCACTAGACTCTCTATGATACCCTCTAGCTATGGTACTAGTTTGGTGTCAAATTGTGTCAAGGAAACATGGATCGCGATCCATGTTCCTCTGTGTCAAAATACACTGAATTTTGTCCCACAGCTAGTCATTGGCCTAGTGATGCTGACTATATGGTTTTTGAATGCTTTAAAGCTTTTTACGACAGACAAAAGTCAATTTTAGGGTTTATGTCAGTGGTTTCCCCCCTTGACTTGGTTTTTGCCACCTTTTGCCCTCTTTTTGAAATTTCCTGATTAGGGTCCTTTAGGAGAAAGTGCTCCAATAATCATCAATTCCCTGCTTGTTTTTTATCAGCTCAAACTTCCAAAAAGGTACATGGATCGCGATTCATGTTTGGCAAGATTTTTGGACTGACACTTTGTGAGTTGATCACACAAGGTATGATGATACTATTCCCCAAGTCCTTTTGGATTTGGTCAGTTTTTTCCAAGTGAGAAGCATAGTTTTGTGTCTATTTTGCGGTTTTTGCAAACCACTTCTTTTCTGGTATTTTGACCAGCTTTTTTCACTTTTTGTCTATGGCTCCTTTTGGAAAAGTTGTTCAACTAGTAATCAGGAGTACACTGGTCAAATCTTGATGTCAGATGTCTACCTGGAACATGGATCGCGATCCATGTTGGGAAGCACCTGGGTATGAAATTTGGTTCTGTGGAATCCTTGCTTCTAGTTGGTCCCAATTCTCATCTCTTTTTGGATTTGGGCAATTAAAAGTTCAGTTTTTCCTTGTTTTCTCTTTTTTCCAAGGTTTTGGTCTGCTCACTCTCACTCCAATCTTTTGATTTTTTGATCTTCTAGCCCTCTTTTTCTCACCAAACTCAAGGTTCTGATGCCTGAGAGCCTGTTCTAAGCAAAGGAAATAATTTTAGCACATTTTGCCAAAAAGGTACATGAATCGCGATCCATGTTTGGCAAGATTTTTGATAGGTTTTTGCACAGTCTTTTTCAACAAGTGTTTTTATCCCCTTCTTGAAAGTTTTACTGGGTTTGGTCCAGTTTTGAAGCTCTAACCATCACTTCTTCAATTTTTCCGAGTTATGGTCTTCATCACTAAAATAAGGTTTTTGACAGTTTTCCCCTCGATCCTTTTGGCCACAAATGATGGTGTAATTTGTTACCTAACCTACTCCTACAAGTGAAATGAATATGCAAACATAACTGAACTTAACAGTACAGAAATATCAACAATGTGTGTGGTGGAACGGCCCTTTCCAAGCATATGAAAAATCAAAGAACGAAATCATATCTTGTACTTCACTCACAGCTTTCTTTGCTCTTAAGGAATAGCACTGGCTAGTCTCGGACTCCAGTCTCTATTAATCACTAAACCTACGTCTAGCTGCTTCACTGTCTATGGGTAAGCGGAACGGGTATCAAAAGCTTGAAGGGATATTTTTTTGTTTTTTGTACACTAAGTCACTCACCACCTAAGGATCGGTTTCCCCGGCAGCGATGCCAATGTTAGTAGGTCGCAGCGAGACGGACGTCTGCAGCATATCTCTTTTGCACTCACATAATGTCAATATGCAAGAAAGCGACTCGGGGTGGGACACAGAGACTTAATGAGAGTGTCAATCTCACCAAAGTGAACTCGAGGACTGCTCGTTCTTACGACAAAAGCAAATTAACCACTTCCTAGTCAGACAATCAGTATGCGTCCATTCTCAACACTCAATGTAATCACGCCTCTTCGATATCCAAACGAATCCGGAATGTCACGAAACTTAAGGAGAGGTATCACAACACTTATGGGCTTGATCCTACCAAGTTCTGTCACCATCTGGGAAGGTACATAAATCACAATCCATCACAAAAAATGTACAAAAAACTGAAACAGAAGTACTTGGAAAGATCCACCTTAAGCATAGAAACATTTATCCATGGTCAAAACATCAAAAAACAACCATTTTAGCTCCCAAATCAATGCATTTAGCTCACAAAGGGTACGTCGCGAACCACAAAATTGGAAATGATTACACTTAGATTGTAGAGCAAGAGACAACGAACGCAATGTGCTATTTGGAATAGAATTCTGATTACCCGTTCAGGAGAAAAGATGATTACAAATTGTAGTCACAAGAAGCCTCCACAGTGCACGTTTTCTTCTTCTAGCTAATGATAATCTCCCCTTCAAAACTAAGGGTTTTGACTTTAAAAGTTAGGGGGCTTCCCCATGGCCATCCGAGGTCTTACAAAGGGTAGACTCAGAGAAAATAAAAAAAGGGTATGGCTTAATCTGTGTTTTGTATACTCCACGATTTGTGTTGCATGCGAACCTCGCCTTGTGGGAATTATAGTGTTTCACGTGTCGTTCGTCGTAAGAACACCTTTGTTGATTCTTCACAAAAACTCGTTGTTTTTTTTGTGAATGCTTTTGCTTACTTTGAAGCTACCTCCTTGAGGAAGAATTTTTGGAGAAAAACTTGCCTTCCTCCAAGAAGCCAAAAGGAAGGGTGAAACTACTTCCTTGAAGTTTGAAGCTTTCCCTTTCCTTCTAGTTTTCTTTTCAACACAAGTATGCTATCTTTCCTTGTTATACACAACAAAGGTCAATAGCTTGATGGTAAAGTGTTGGCCTCTTAGCCTCATTGGATCATTTAGACCCTCCTTCATGCAAGGGTTAAGCGGGCCTTCCTACGCGCATAGCCAATGGTGCCAACGGAAGCCTTTGGAGCCGTTGAGTTGCCGGTCGAGTTTGCCTTGGTCGCCCACCTTAGTCATGTGCTGTGGAGGGCGTAGGTGGGATAGCCGCAGACAGCTGTCGGTTGTCTGTCTACACGTGCTGCACACAAGAAACTGTGCATGTCTTCTTTTTGTTGCACAACAAAGACGTCGTTGTCTGCAGAATGTGGGAGAGAAGCAGCGCATCGCATGTGCAACCCGCTTTTTCCCTTCCTCAAAAATAGCTCGGATACCAATGAAAGGGCAATGGCAATGCGTAGACTTGAAGCTTTGGGACTAATGCTCTGCTCATTTGTTGGCTCAGCAGCCCGTCGACTCTGACTATGCCAAAGAGTGTTTTTTGTACCCTAAAGACTTGACTTTTCACATTCTTGTGCTTACCACAAACATTTCTTCAGGTAAACATAAGCTTACTTCTTTGAATCCTCAAAGAGTGAATTAGTGAAGGACCAAGTTGGCAAAGGATATTTCCTTTGCCAAACCTGTTTTATCCCCTTTGAATTTGCATCTTTGTGGAACGGGTTGTCCTTCTTTGACTGTCAAGACTCCATCTTCCATTTGATTCTCCAACTAGGCTTGTTGTAAGGAGCCTTTGATATTGATGTATGCCTCTATTGATTGTTGGCATCTAACTTTTGACTAGGAGCATTGGAAGTCTCTTTATTACCTTTGTAGTTTCCTTGATGACTTTGTCTGGCATAAGGTCTTGTTGAGCTCTCTAAGATGTTCATGTGGCTTGTCTGCAAGTCCGGTTGGTCTTTGGTTGACTGGTAGCCACATCTTCATATAGCCTATGTAGAATTCTTGGTCAAAAAGAAGATTCTTTGGATCCATTTCTAATTTGTATCTTCTTGAGGGTTGTGGTAGACATTAGTAGCATTCGGTGTTGTCCTTTTGTATTTCCTCTTCTTAGCTAGCTTAGCATGTTGTTGCAGTTGATACCCATTTGGACTTCTTCCTTGAGAGGGTCTTGGTTGCACTTCATATGCCGTGACCTTTACCGTATACAACAAAAGCATGATTACCACATTGCAAATAGTGACCTCTTCAATGCCTTCTTCTTGCATAAAGTCAAGTACCATTTGTTCCAATTGATCAATGCATAGACCAAAGAGAGTTGGTGACAATGAACATCCTTGTTTAACCCCAATAGTACTTGCAAAAAGTTCTGAAATTCGTCTTCCCATGTGCAATTGACACATCACGTTCTCATATATTTGAGAAACCGCAAGCATAAACCCAATTTGTACTTGAAGTTATTCCATCCTTCTCCACAGTTACGTGGAATCATATCAAAGACTTTCTTAAAGTCCACAAAGTAACAATACAATCGCTTTCCTTTCAATCGATTTTTCTCCATGAAAACGCGAAGAGTGACAAGATGATCAATGGTGCTATGGCATCGATAAAAACCCGCTTGTCCTTTTGCACGGTTGCCATTCTCTTCAACCCAATCACTCAATTTTATCTCCATTATGCACCCAAGTAACTTTACCATAAGAGACCCAATCATTATAGTATAGTAGTTATTTACATTCTTTACATCCCCTCCTTTATGCAAAGGCTTGAGCCGATTAGTATCCAATCATAACGCATACCATGTTGAAGTGCGAGGTTTAACATATCACACATCCACTCATCCACTCATGTGTAAAATCTCCCATCCATTTAATCATTTTTGTCTTGATACCTTGAAGATCTCTCGCTTTGTGAGTGGCCAACTTTTTGAGCCCATCACATACATCTTCAATAGTAAAAAAAGAGAGCATACATGAGAGTGAACCACAAAATTGCATTTTTCCAACATTTGGTTTCTCATATAGTTGCCTACAATGTGTGTATATATCCACAAGGCTCAAGTTACCAAAACTCTCAACCCGCTTGCCCCTCAAGTTTCTCCAAAATCCTCGACATGCACATGCCTTTGCTTGGACTTAAAAAATTGATGCTTTACTTCCCATCTTCTTTTGAATGAAGCCTTGTATGTATGAAAATGACTTTGAAAATTGTCTTTGTCCATAGTTGCATCAAGCTTCATCAAGGACCTTCAAGCATCATGACATTCTTTATCAAACCACCTTTTGTGTGATCTATCTTTGTTGATATCATGGGCATGCTTTATGGCAAAGCATTCTTCAACACAAGAACAAATAACTTTCTTGAACGCTTTCCAATTAGTTTCCAATGGCGCGTCATACTGAAGCTTTGTCATCCATAACTTTTGCTCAACCATTTCAAAATACATAGGTTCCAATATGAAATCCATACATAGTGATAACTTCTCTTCCTTTTGCTAAGATTATCAGGCTTAGTTGCTTCTCCACATGCAAGATCAAAACATAAGGTCCGATGGTCTGATTTCATGGTCCATTGGCCAAGCATAAAACTCTTTATGTGATACATGATGGCTTCAAAGAGTAGCATATAGCCAATCACACTATCCCCATTATGTTTTCTACATGTAAATCCATTGGTTCCACTCCACAAAGATACACCATTGGAAATGAGCATACCCATGCTATTACACATGTGTAAAAGTAACTTTCTATAGTGATCCGACTCTTTCTCATCCATTGAAGTATGATCATACAAGTGAACTTCCTCCAACTCCCTTGAAATGTATGACATATCAAATTGTTACCATGTTGCATTGTTTTTGTGAGAGCATTCATATCCCCGAAGATAATAGCATGACCTTCACCTTTAAAATAAGCAATGTCCTCCTCTAAATCTAAAAATGGTTAACCTCTATCCATGCAAGTATAAAAGAAGGAATCACGATGAGGAATCTAGGAACCGGCTACAAAAATGGGTGCTCGTTTTGGTGTCATAATTTTCAGCCAAACATTTGTGCTTGTCATCTTTCACAATTGATACAAAATCTTACAATCCTTTCTTAACCATACATGCTACCCCTCCTTGCCCTCTTTGTTGCTTAAGATTCTTTGACTGCATCAGAGAATGTACATTGTAATCCTCCAACCCGTTAATCCTTTGTGTATCATGCTCCCAAGTTTCAACAAGAAGTACAACATTGACTTTGCTTATTAGTTCATCAATGCCAACCCCCGCATTCCATGGGTATCCATTGCAATGCCAAAATCATACTTTCAATGGTAACTCGGCCTCATAGGTTGCGCATCCCTATTTGCTCAAGGGACTTGCCTCCTTCTTGGATCCATTTTCTTCACGAGTGATCTCCTTGTTTTTCTTATCCCTCTCCTCATATGCTTTGTGACGCATATTTTGTTGCTTAATAATGTGATGTTCGCATACAAAATATTTTTGTATCCCTCAATAGATCCAACTGTTATCAAGGATAATCTTTTGTTTGTTCTCAATTCTCATCCAACATGGTGCATACAATAGGCCATTCTCCCGATCAAGGAGCTCCTTGCTTACCCACTCTATGTGCTTCATAAACCATAACTCCTGACATGCCAAATTGGGTTTTGAAAAAATCTTCAATAAAAATGGCAAGAGAAGGACATGTCTCTAACTTCTCTTCAAGAATTTGAATAACAATGTTCTTGGAACGTCGCTCCCGTTCCTTCAACTCCTCTACATCCACATTCTCAATATTCTTTGTTTGAGCCATAGATTGTATGAGTGAGGAATTAGGAACCACATTGCCCCCATATACATCAACCCAAGACTTGTTTGTACATACATTTTTCATGTCGCATGCATCCCGGCTCATGGTGTCAAATTTCTCCTCTTTCAATACATGGTCATGCTCTACTTTGCTCATGTGCTCCTTCAAAGCATTCAAGTCCATAAGAGGGCGTTTACATTCTTTGACTTCCTCTTCAAGTTGCATCAAATGTGTGTTTGCATCTCAAGCGTCCTCTTGAGAAATTATCATTCCCAACCACAAGAACCCTTAGCATGCCATTCTCCATTGCAAGTGCTTGTAAGTCTTCACCTTGTTTGTTTACGGTCTCTTGCAACAAAACCAAGTATGCCATGATCATGATTTTTTATGTCGTTGGTTGAGTGGTCGTGTTGCTATCTCCACACTTGGGAAATTTTGTATCATTCTCTACAATGGTTGTGGACCTTGTTGAAGAAGAAGAACCCTTGCAAGTGTCGGAAGACATTGTATGTAAAATAAGAGATGAGAGTTGATTTTTTTGAACATATTCACTTCAGAAATATTGTTGTAGAAGAGTCTTTTATAAATTTGATTGTTTTTTGGTTTTTACATCAATGCATAGAGGCCATCGTGCTCTTTGATTGAGGCTATAGATCACCCAAATCGGAGTTCGGATTATCAAAAGAGTGAATTGTTGTCTATTAGGTCAAAAACGGTTACACTAGAGAGAGAGAGAGAGAGAGAGAGAGAGAGAGAGAGAGAGGAGGGAGGGTGTGAGAGTTATAGGGAAGCCAATACGCTTTGCGTAGAGAAGAGAAGAGAGAGAGGGGATAAGATACGAGTGCAGACAATGGAAAGAGGAGGTATCCTTATGATTTTAGGCCTTTTATAAGAATTAAAACGTGTTCACACAATGGTGTGTCCACCCAAGTTGGGCTGACCCCAACAATCACCCCCTTCAACCAAACTTGGCATAATCATCATCATCATCATACCCCCCCTTGAGCTAAGTTCTTCACTCTCATGACACCATGAGTTTTTGGTGTACTCGCCAACTGTGAAACAACTTGGTGCTACTATCGAGCTACCAACACAAGGGGTTTTTGGTTTTTGCCCAAACCTTGAGATTAGGTTTACCCAATAACCTGATGAGAGTGGAATACAAAGATATGGGGCTTCATATTTGGGAAGGTCTTACCTCTGGCCTCTTATTCTCTTAGTCAAGGCAGTGTCTAATCCCTAAGAGGACTCATCGATTGAGTAATTCTATCAATAAGTACAAACATTATGCGGGGTTAGGTTGCTTGAAATTTATTGGTCAAACACATGTTGTATGCACATGCATAAAAAATAAGCTTTATGCATGATGATGTGTGAATCACCGCTTAAATAAAAGCTTTCTCTTTTACTAAAAAAAGATTTAATAATAAAATGTTGCACCGCTATTGATGAGGCTCACAGTTGCTATTGACGCCAATGTGTGAGTAGATAGAGAAAAAGAAATAAAAAGATAGATAGATAGAGATAAGCCAATAGAGAGAGAGAGAGAGAGAGAGAGAGAGAGAGAGAGAGAGAGAGAGAGAGAGAGAGTAGCCTAAGGAGGGAAATAGAGAGAAAGAGATAGAGATAGAGAGAGAAAGAGACATAGATAGAGAGAGTGTAAATAGTAGGGAGAGAAAGAGAAATAGAGAGACAGAGAGTAGGAAGGAATAGATAGAAAGAGATAGAGATAGAGAGAGTGTGTAAAATAGTAGGGAGAGAAAGAGAAATAGAGAGACAGAGAGTAGGAAGGAAATAGAGAGAAAGACATAGAGATAGAGAGAATGTAAAAAGTAGATAGAGAAAAAGAAATAGAAAGATAGAGAGAGAGAGAGAGAGAAGGAAGTCAATAGATAGAGAGAGAGAGAGAGGACAATATATACAGAGAGAGTGGAAAGACATTGAGATAGTTAGAGAGAGAATAAGAAGAAGAAGAAGAAGAGAATTTTTAACATCGTAGGAAACTATCCCAAGAGACCTTAAAGATCTATCCGACGAGGAGAGTTGAACTCAAGACTTGTTATTCGAGAGGGAAATGGCATAACCAATCTACCACACGTGGAAGAGAGAAAAATATAAAGCTAGAGAGAGAGAAGAAGGAAATAGAGAGAGAAAGGATGTAAAAGGTAGGGAGAAAGAGAAATAGAGAGAGTGAAGAAGGAAGTACACACACACAATGTACAAAGTATGGAGAGAAAGAGAAATAGATAGATAGATAGACAAAGAGAGAGAGAGAGAGAGGAAGAGAGAAGAAGAAAATAGTGACGGCCGGTTTTCAAAACCACGGCCGCAAGAACCAACCCCAAGTAGGGGAGAGCACATTACCAAGAAAAAAAACGATAAAAAAGTAGTTTTTTTAGCATTCACCACCCCCTCTATGCTTAACCACCGGCGAGCCGCCACCAATTTGGCCACACCTCTCTCCATTATCACCAGAAGACAAAGGTCTCTCTCTCTCTCCTGCTTAGCTCCGCCAATCCACCCCCATCTCACTTACCCTGCTTCTGCATCGCCTAGCCCATGTTGGCGCATAAAACAAGTTGCCACTGTTTTTTTATTTTCCATTGGCAGACCGCCATGCTTTTGCAAATTCTCCCTCTCTCTCTTTCATTATTCATATTAGCACTCTCTCTCTCTCTCTCTCTCTCTCTCTCTCTCTCTCTCTCTCTCTCTCTCTCTCTCTCTCTCTCTCTCTCTCTCTCTCTCTCTCTCTCTCTCTCTCTCTCTCTCCCCCTCGATGTAGGAACCCACCATGCAGCATAATCCCCTCTCTCTCACTCTCTATATACACACACCCATACACCACCCTCACCCCCCCTCTGGCGGGCCGCCACCCTTACTTGAATCGTTGCCCTCACCCACCCCCCTCTCCCTCGTTTCCACGGGCGGGCCACTCGGGTCCAAAGTCTCCCTCTCTCTCACTCCCTGTGGAGACCACAGCCCGAAGGAAGCATCACAGAATTGCAAACCTCTCTCTCTCTCTCTTATCCACACCCGCACACCCTTCTCCCCCCCCGCCCACTCTGCCTCTCGCGCTCTTTGAGTCAGCCCGAAGGCGCATCCATAAACTACTCTCTCTCTCTCTCTCTCTCTCTCTCTCTCTCTCTCTCTCTCTCTCTCTCTCTCTCTCTCTCTCTCTCTCTACACACACACTCACTCACTACACCCACACATACACACACACACACTCTCCCCCCTCCCCTCGCGATCCCATCTCTCTCTCTCTCTCTCTCTCTCTCTCTCTCTCTCTTGGTCGATGCAGGCACCGCGCAGCAGAAAAAGGACCCGCTCTCTCTCTCTCTCTAACTACACACACACACTCACTATACACACACACACACACACACACACACACACACACTCCCCTCCCCCCATACAACACCCGCTCCCTCTCTTTGCGCAGCAGGCATCGAAAAAAAAAAAATAAAAAAATAAATAAATAAATAAATAATATATATATATATATATATATATATATATATATATATATATAAAACTTATACCCCGGTTCCCATGCACACCCTTGTCATACACACTTATACACACGCATACCCCCCTATAAACACATACATACACAACCCCACACATGCACGCACATACTCAAAAAAAACAAAAAAAAACACAGCACGCATACACGCACACATCAAAGAAAACAGAAAAAATGAAGGAATTGACGTCATCAACAAAAAGAAGAAGGCCAAGTCGCGCGCCGCTGACACCGAAACAAGAAAAGGTGCCGAAGGCATGCCCCGGCCGGCGGTCCTGAAAATGACAAAGGTGCTACGTCGAGCACCAACTGAGCTCGCCGTTCATTGGCATCTCATCCACGACGCCCTCTTCAGTGAAATCCGTAGGTTGTCATCATTTTTCCCAGTTTTCAAACCAAATCTTGTAAAAATCCCAATTTGTAAATTATCACCTCTCTCTAGGTAATGGCCACAAAGGCCCACCTAGGAGTTTTCCTTTATAATATTCCCCAAGACAAAGCAAGGGTCAACCATCCAGGACCCACCGCCTTGCTTTGTGTCCCTTGATTAGAACCCTTAATCCAATCAGATTACCCTAACCTAAAGCAGCCAGCACCTATAAAAAGGCACTGAGAGGTCACTATTAGGGGGGCGGAAATTTCATCGGAGGTCAGAACTTGGTAGTATTTTGGTGGGAGGGATTGGAAACATTTGCATCACGAGAGAGGGAATTTGGTGTAGCAGTTTTGGGAATTTGCACTATGTAAAGAAGCTATATCTACATCTTGAATCCAATGGTCACCACACACATACTCATGCTAGCAAAGTTCCCGTGTCTATGAGTCATCTCTAGAGAATGCACTATTAGGCTCACTATCTCTCTCTCTATCTCTCTCTCACCATAATTGCCACCTTGTCGAAAATAAGATTGCTATAAATATTGCAAGAAAATAGTTCTCCCTCACACCCCGAGGGTTTTCATCACCTACGTTATTCTCTCTCTCTCTCTCTCTCTCTCTCTCTCTCTCTCTCTCTCTCTCTCTCTCTCTCTCTCTCTCTCTCTCTCTCTCTCTCTCTCTCTCGGTGTGTAGAGTTTGTGATATCTCAAATCACCGTTGTTTGCGTCCTAGCCGCTCAAAGCTAGGTGGTGCCCTCTGTTCGCTTCACCGTGGCCGACTCGTGGCGTGCATCGACTCCTGGCATTTTCGAGGCCGTCGAGGTCCGTGTCGCGCTTTGCGCTCGTCAATAGATAGAGAGAGTAGATAAGAAATCAATAGAGAGAGAATATAAAGGGAGAGAGAGAAAGAAAGAGAATATTTCAACATCTATAGGATGCCAAAATCGATCTATGAGACAAATGTTAAACTAGGGTGTATGAGAGAGAGAGAGAGAGAGAGAGAGAGAGAGAGAGAGAGAGAGAGAGAGAGAGAGAGAGAGAAGTGAAATGTTATATTAACGTCTTCAAAAGGCCAAAGTGACCTATGGGACCAGAAAGTTATGTGATGAATTTGATACAAGGTATGAGTTACAAAAATAAAAAGGGTGCTGAAAAGGGGGGGGGGGGGGGGGGGGGGGGGGGGGACTACAATAGAATCCTGTCAAGACAACACAATGTGGGTGTATCCTCAGAAAGGGCTAAATCATAGGAGATCCATCATCGGTCACTAGCGGATCTCATCAATCTTCTCCATGGTCAGTACTTTGACCGAGCGTCGTGCATGTTGGGCCAAAGGGATCCGAATCCTCTAACACAGCCTTTGTCGATGTTTTGTAGTCCTCCGCAGTTGCGAGCGTCTAGATCTCCATAACTCGGTGTCGAGGTCGATCAACATGCCCTGGTGTGAGGAGAATGTGGGATTTGTTGTGGTAGTATCTCCTGCGATTGTCCATTGTCTGCTCTAAATAAGTCTATGATCCGTCTCTAGGACTGGCTAGCCTCTCCTCTCACGAGGCTCTCTATGTGTCTGTGCAGCTCGAGCAAAAACAATCCTAGGCATCTCTCGCACCCCATGACTCTAGAGAGTGGTCGAAAGCCCTCTATAAACAGGCAGTGGAAGCGGCCTCGTATCTCATAGTAGATTGGACAGTGGCATGTGTAGTGCAACTTTGTCTCACACTCCATGTGGCATAGGGGGCATGTCCTAGCCCCTGCTGGCACTCTGATGTATCTCCCCATCTCAACCCAAAGCTGGTGTGAAGATGTGCATATATGGTCGATAGCACATTGTATCCCATGAGACAAGTGGGTGACCATGTATTTTCTCGTCACAAAGCCGTCCTTCGTAAGTTGGAGAAGATGCTCTTTGTAGAAATCCATCTTTGTGCCCAGCTCCTGTGCCGGCTATATCCAAGCCCTCATGGTGTTTATCTGAGTCGGGTCCTAGCGGATGAGCCTAGTGATCTCAGACTATGTAAGAGTCAGAGAGGGTGCATCAAAATGAGTACTGGAAGGGGGGCAATCTGTCCATGCTGAACCCATGTGCCTGAAACCATGAAGTCATCTCCCTGTACACCAACATGTTGTATCTCCCCACATAGCTAATAGTCGAGAGGATCAAGTTCTAGGCCGGCATATCTGTCTTTAATAAGGTCCCATAGGCGATGTATAAAAGAGACTGATCTAGTGAGCACCTCAACCACTTGTGGGGGGCAGCTAGCTCTGCTCGGATAATGTCATGTGGTATTGAAGCCTTGGCTCTAATAAGCCGCAAGATCATAGAAATCAGAGGCTTCTCCATGTCCCCCCATCCATTAGTGCGACTTGACCTCCCATGATGGTCCAATGAAGGCCCCCATATCTGAGCTCCATAGATAAATGTGGAAGCCACCAAAGTGTCAAAGAGCCAGAGCTTCAACCAAGGCTCCTGAAATTGAACCTGTGAGCACATCCTCTCCAATCCACCCAATGCTGCATATAGGCTCTGATCAGTCTAGTCTCTGCTGCTCTCCTCAGTGAAAATGCTGGTCCGCTAAACACCACCCCAAGGTAAGTGTAAGCATATGTATACTCCATTGTCTCATGGCTGTATGTAAATTCGGGTGTTGATCTCTTGATCCATTGTGGGGTGGTATTAAACACCATAACCTTGGTTTTACAAAGGTTGACATACAAACCATTTTCATGGGCAAACCTATGCAAATCATTCAAGTGATGTTGCATCCCCTGCGAAGAGTTAAAGATCAACACAATATCATCAGCATATAACAAAAGTGGAATCCTTGTCCCTGCCAGCTGTGCACCTCTATCCCCATCTCTCTCAATATACCTCATCCACATACATACCAAGTAGCGTAGGAGAGAGCGGGCAGCCCTACTTCACCCCAAAAGTGGAGTGACCTGATCTAGATAGCCCCTCTGAACTGTGTGCATGCCCCACCATCGACCTGTATAATGACATGATCCCCAAATCAACTTTGTGCGTACTCCCATCTCTTGTAGTTTGCACATCAATCTAGCGTATTGTGTCAAATGCTTTGCGAAAGTCCACAAAGCTACAATAGATCCGTCTCCCATGTGATCTGCCCTCCTCAATAATGGCTCTGAGTGTCAGTATGTGTTCATGAGTAGAAAAACCTCTCCTAAACCCAGCCTGCCTAGATGCACGTATACCCTCCTTTTCTACCCATCTACTCAGCTGCTGCTCAAGAATGGATGCATACAACAGTGCCAATGTGTGTCCAATCATGATAGGGTGATAATTCCCAAGCTCCATATGGTTTCTTGACTTGAAGATAGGTACAATAGTAGACAAGCTCCAAGTATTAGGCATGCCCTCACACATGGCACGGTTGAACATCACTGCTAAAGTTCTGCGAGCTGATCCCTGGCATGTATAAAGTGCTCAACCACTAGGCCATCATGATCATATGCACCCAGTCCTCATCCTTTCAATGGCCTTCTTCACCATTTCAACGGTGAAAAAAGCACATGTATGTGGGCACGGTTTGGGGGATGTCAAGAAGGGGCGTATGAATAGGAACTGTGTAGAAATATGATGCATACTGGCCCCATGCCTCTTTAGAAGTAATGGCAAGGAGGCGGGGGGGGGGGAGGGGAGTGCTCACGAAAGAGTCACCATGCCTAACCTGAGTCTTGATTCAAAAATAAATGGTATAGATCCTGCTCTAGTCGAGCCAAAAATGCCCTCTTCTTCCGCTGCACCAGGCATCAAAAGTCAATCCATGACTGTCTGTGAGTGATGTCCACCAAAAGCACCACCCTCTAAAGTCTGGCTCTGGTCTCACGGCATTTCTCATCAAACCAGTTGTTATGGGGCATGCTCCCACAACACCGTCTCTATCCAGGTTGGGTGTGTGGGTATGCCTCTACTGCTGCATCATGCAATGTCCGTGTCACTATAGTAGTAAGCCCCTCCAGATTTCACCCTGGCTCCTTAGTGCACATGCGATCCCGTCTGTGTATACCGAGTCTCGTCTCCCACGTGAAGGTGGGGCGAGTAGGGGTTGCTACCCGTGGCATGTGTGCTATACTAAACTGGAAAGAGATGGTCATCGACACAAGGGCATGATCTACTACCACATCAATAGGTCTGGGTCCAATTATGAGATCTTGGATACTAGAGATCAAGCTCGGCTATGCCATGACATAATCCATTGTGCTACCTCCATGTCTGTGTGGAAAGCATATAAAACCTCCCGCAACTGGAAATCTATGTAATCCATTCAAGATGGCGAACCCATGTGGAGACCCATGTCTATCAAGTGTCGCCCATACTTAGTATGCTCCGCATCCTATGATAATCTAGACATGCCCATCTCTACAACATCCAACTCCCTCAGTGTTATGAGACTGAGCACCCTCCTGTTGTATGTAGTTAATCATAGTTGGGATAGCTGGCTTAATCGTTGATTATGTGTCTATTTGATTTTATTAATAGTGATTTGATGATGATTTGTAGATTGAAATTTTGGGAGTTGAAAAGGAGGCACTGGCAAATAATAACCCTCTCGACCATTTTGCCTTTGTATAGTATTTTAGATTTTTTATTCAATAAGTCACTATGGCTGCTTGTAAATAGCTCTAGCGATAACTCACCCTTATGGGACATGCAATAAACAATGTGCTCCACTCAAGTACTAAAGTGGACTAGATGTAAAAGAGGGGCCTCTAGTTTTGGCATCCAAAAACTCAAATAATAAATTAAATACCAAACTCCACAAGAAGGGGTGCCTTGGAATTTGGGGCTATGATTTATGCTTTGCTCTCAATTTTTCCCTTTCCCCTCTCTTAAGCTATGTCTTGAGCTATGGAGCTTGAGTGTGTCACCTTCCTATGTAAGAATGTGTAAGAGTTTGTCTCCTATGATTTCCTTGTGTACTATTATGTGTGTGTGTGTGTGTGTGTCACACAGTGTTAAAGAAAAACCATTTTCCCAAACATACAAAATTCCTTTTCTTGAATTTGCCAAGGGGAAATTTTTAAAAATAAGGTTACTTTTTTTAAAAAATTCACTATTTTTTTCTATTTCGGGGTGAAATTTCTCCTTTTGCGCTTGCCCTCAAGCGTCATTTTTGAAATAAAAGACGGCACGATATTAAGCTGAGACACATTTTTCCTGAACATCTTCCCCTTCTATTTCTCTCTTTTCCCTTTCCGAATCTCCATCAAGGAAAGTCAAGTGTTGAGTTTCATGGACAAGGGTGGAAGCCCACCCTTGCTCTCAACTATGGTATCAGAGCTTCTAGTTCGAGGAAAATCGGCAACCAAATTCAAATTTTAAGGAGCAAACTGCGAATCTACAACATCGCGTTCGTCAATTAAGGCTAATCCATGATTAATCGACAAATCAATTTTGCTTATTGAGACGATCGAGATTTGGTATGGCCAATTTAAATTTCAATTGATGGCTAACTCTTGTGAATTGTGAAGGCGAGAGAGAGAGACAGAGAAACAAGAGATTTTCAAGATATTAGAGAAGCGATAATTATGAATTCGACATCAGAGCTCCTTGATGGCAAAGTAAAGCTTAATCAAAGAATTAACCGACAATATTATTCAATAATTTTGTCGATTGACAGTCGCAACTGGGTACGTACACCATTTAATTCAAGATAATTGCTAAATCTGATGGATCTGTGAAGATATGAATGAGGAAGTGAGAAAAAGAAGCAGATTTTGATGGAGCTTGAGAAGGTGGATTTTGGCTTAGTAAGGGAAAGAAGAGAGAAGAGTGTTTAATAAGATTGAAAAAAACCCCATTATGTGCATTAGTGAGGCATCGACACGCCAGCCTAATCTACTCAGAGATTTTGAAGCATCAACAGTTAACTTCAACAATTGAACACATCCAAAAGCTTTCAATCAAGCTCTTTTTGACAAGCTAAGAATAATTTTGAAAGCCTTCAAAGCTTTATCAAGAATGAAAACGGCAACGGACAATTGATCAACCTTGTAGAGTCATGGGGAGCATAGCGAGAATCTAAATCCAGGTTTTTCACACCGACATTCTTTGGCCAAGTGCCCGCAGCTTGTGGGAGTTCCCCCTTGTACAAAAAAAACTAAACTCTGTCGACCGCCACCAAATTTTGCAAGGTCGGTACCAACACGGACACCCGCCAGTTGCGAGCGATTCTTCTTTTTCCTTCGCTGCCTGAAATTACCTGTGACGGTCACCATCTCCTCGTTTTGCTCATGGCGCTACCTCTGCTTGCTGCTAGGAGCTCATAACCTTCCCTTTCACACCTTTTTTAGTTTGAAAATGTGAGGTCTTTATCGAGGGGGAAAAAAGGGGAGCTTTGGTCTCGGCCGCCCAATGGGCTCTTAAAACCATGTATCAATCATACCTCTTCTCAACTCCTTAGCTTCACAAAAAAAAGAAAAAAAGGTGTGGCTCGAAATCAACCAACGCCATTGGCCGCCCACTCAGTCTCAAAGATTTATAGTCCTTAAGGGTGCAATCAACCCCCACTCTCCTTGAATTCATGGTCAACTACGAGTGTTCAAGAAAAATGTGTCTCAGCTTAAAATCGTGCCGCTTTTAATTTCAAAAATGTAGGTTGAGGGAAAGGGGGAAAAGGAGAAATTCCGCCCCAAAATAGAGAAAAATAGTGTAAAAACTCAAAAAATAAACCTAATTTTCTTTTATTTAAAAAAATCCTCTTTGCAAATTCAAGAAAAGGAATTTTGTATGTTTGAAAAAAATGATTTTTTTCGAACAATGTCGACTACCCACTTCAAGGGTTAAGTCCTAAAGGGCCTATCCACCCTATTACACCCTTGACCAGTTGTCCCATTTAAAAATTTCCTCGGTCGATTACCCAACTAGGGTTGCACTTTACCAAACTCCAAGGCCATCTACTTAAATTTCTTTCGACCACCCAACTTACGCCTTATTTTGGCCACCTAACCTTTGTTATTTTTGTCCGCCCTTAGCACTTTTGGTCGCCCATTGCATGCCTAGTCATTTAAGAGACAATTCTTTGCCATCTAAATCGTGCTTACTGGTCTCCCATGATAATCTCACACTATTTTATCAAAAATGACCTTATGGCCTTAAACTTTGAATTTTGAAAGTCAGCCTTATGAGAAATCGACCCTATTCCCACCAAGGCTATGAAGCTGGCCTCCCAAGTCGATGCATCTTGAATCACAAGAGCTTGGGCTCAGTTTTCGATTCTAGATTCAAGTGAATAACCAAGTAGGACCAAAAACTATTGAAAGCTAGTTTATTCGTATCGACTTTCAATTATCTTCCTTTCATATGGCTATAGTCATAACAAAAGGACCCACACATGAACACACAAAGCCCATTGGATTCTACAACAAGGTAGATCAATTTAAACTTATTACTTTTTCTTGAGTTTTCCTGAAAATTTTCCAGAGATCTAGAATCTTTCAGCATATTTCAGAACACAATTCAAACTATGCTCCCTACTTCTATCCATAATTTTACATTTTGTCAGATGACTTTTGTACTACTAACTCTCCATGGAGTTTTCTCTATTTGTGAGTTGCAAAGATGGCATCGAGAAGTCAATGGAAGAATCCACTAAACACAGGTCTTTATTTGAAGCCATACTCTGCTCCCTACTTCTATCCATAATTTTACACATGTTTTGTCAGATGACTTTTGTACTACTAACTCTCCATGGAGTTTTCTCTATTTGTGAGTGTTAACCCTCACAGCTCACGGACACCCCATCACCTACGACGGATGTGTATTATGTATTTGGTAGAGTCAGGTACCGGGCTTGTCGGACCAATAGGAAAAGGGTAAGAGTGATCGCCGATGAGAGGCGCACTCTAACTGGGACATTCAAGGGATTAGTTGGCTAAGCACGGGCGCCCAAGTGTGAATGGGGTGTGCTCGTATAAAAGCCAACTAAACCTGAAATTCACTCATTCTCTCATTTGTGCAATAGAAGAGTGCTCTTGCTCCATCTCCATCTCCATCTTCTTCTTCTTCACCTCCTCGTGTGTGTGTGTGTGTGTGTGTGTGTGTGTGTGTGTGTGTGTGTGTGTGTGTGAGAGAGAGAGAGAGAGAGAGAGAGAGAGTGTGCGATCGAGCATTACGAAGGCACGACGGCGGAGAAGCGGTTGAGCGCGGCACGACTGCAGCTTCTTCTTCATCGCGGCGAGGAATCCTCCACGACAGGAGCATAGAGCGGTGAGTGACACACCATTGCCCTCTTTTGAGCTTGCTAGATTAGTCTTGTTGTGTGCTTGGAGCCATTTGTGGCTCGCACACGTTGTATCGACAAGTCCCTTGCTTCGACAGTGCGGCAAGGAGCGCACATTTTTGGCGCCGTTGCCGGGGAATCGCCCTGCACTAAGCCCAAGAGGCACTTTGTGCTTCTCCTATGAGTTGTTTGTAGTAGGAAAGAAGAGGAAGAGGAAGAGGAATGAGTTGTTTTTCTGTATGTTGTTAATTTCTGTGTTGTCTGCAAGTTCTGTGATTTCTGCATAATGTTGTGTTTTCTGTTTGCACACAGTCTTTGCACAATTAGTAGTCGTTAGCTTGGTTGCAGTGAATGAATAAGTAGGAAGGCAGTTAGCAATTTCTGTTTGCACACAGTTCTGCACACAGTTTTCTGTCAAGGTTTGGCTGCACACAGTGTTTGCACAGCAGGTAGTGAGAGAGGAAGTAGGTGGACAGTTAGCTCACTGTCAGCAAGCAGTTAACAGATTAGTTAGTAGATTAGTTAGTGGTTAGCAGCACTGTTAGTAAGTAGATAAGGAAGTGAGCTGTCTGTGAGCTGTTGACTGGGAGGTTAGGTAGGTGAGAGTGTGTGTGGCCAAGAAAAGGTCACCAAATCCGCGCGCGGTCATCGCCCAAAAAAAAATATTTAAAAAAATAAATAAATATTTAAGCGTGAGTGACTCGGTGGCCACACTAAAATTTTGATCGGGATCGGGATCTGGATCATTTCCCCAAGCCCAAGCCCAAGCCCAAGCCCAAGCCCAAGCCCAAGCCCAAGCCGAGGCCCAGGCCTCAGTCCTCAGTCCTATGATATATACTAGACTCACTCTTATATATATACCCTACTCCCTCAAGAGGGAATGAGAGCATGTGGGGCAAGTCCTCCACTCTCCTTCCTTCTCTTCCCACTTGCACCCTTAGACTTTCTAATTCGGGCCTAGTTCCCTACTAGAAATTGACGGTTTTAGGGATTCCGAGGGCATAAAGTGACCAAACGGAGGGCTATAAAGCACGACACGTCCCTTTGATCGAGACACTCGTTTTGAGCTATCATACGTTCTATTCTATAGCTGGGTCAGAAAAAAAGGACCAAAAAATCAAAAAATAAGAAAAGACTTGGGTTGCAAAACACCCAAAATTACTAGGTGAGCACCCTTCACAGGCCCTCACTGACACTTCTAGGGGATCCAAGTCATATAAACCTACGCTCTGGACGAGTGTTAGAGCACGAGCATATTGGTAGTGCCTCCATTTATGCGGGCACCCATTATTCCTCCACCCTAGGTTCTGGACCTTCGGCCGGGACTCAAGGTAGCGCGACCCAAGATCCTCATATCGCGTCTAGTGATTCTTCCTCTGACTACGAATTCATGGAGGGGTATCCTACACCAAACCCTGATAGTTCAAGTCAAGACATGCATGCCATGGGCCCACGGCCCGGGTCCAGCGTGTTTAGCCGCTTAAAAGAGACCCTTAGTAGAGCTACTCGCTCCGAACATGCGGTTAATGAAATAAATGAAGGGAGTGGGGAAGTAAATTCGTCATTCATGCCTAAAATGGACCCTATGCTTCTTGAGAGTGTGCATGTGAATGTTCCATCCACTGCACCTTCGGATCCTTTAGGACTATCTCCCTCTGAGGTTTTACTACCCGATGGTAGAAGTCTTGCCGAAGTGCAAGAGATCGAACGCTATATGCAAGCAACAAGGGAGAGGGAAATTGAGAACCTACGAGGGCTAGAACAAAGTCGAGCCCTGAAAGCAAAGGCTCCTATGACAACAATCATGCCAGCCGAGCAACCGAGTGCTCCCAAGGTAGCAGTCACGGAGGGGCAAGCTATGGGGAGCAATAATGCTTCCACTTCCAGGGAAACCTCCAGCACGCCAGGCCTAGATGGGATATTCCTAAACGAAAATTGGGAGTATGACCTACAAGCAGAAGCTTTAACTGATCGGTACACAGGACACACCTATCATGTGGGTTGGTTAGATGTTCTACAATCCACATCGGGTGCTACTAGCATAGATGAGCAACAACAGAAAGTCTGTGATGTCCTCCATAGGATTGTCGAGTTAGAAAGACAGAACACAGGGATCAACATGCCTTCAACAGGCCTAATGAGATTCTTAGATACGGGAAAGGCCAACCAACCAACCCTGTCACAAATGGAGACTCCCTCAGTGAGCCCCATTGATCCTCCATATGTTGTTTTGCCAGGAGCCTCAGTACAATCTGAGCCCACAAGTGGCAGCTTTACCTTCCCAGATCTAGCTCCTCTGTCTCTTAATGACACTACGGCTACCATGCATATCCCAGTGGTGAGCATGACAAGAAGTACACCATGGAGTTCATTTGTTAATACTGCGCCGATGCCTAGAAGCACAGTGCCCCCAACTATACCTACATGTATGTATCAATCATGTGCACCTGTCGTACCTCAGCCTCATGTAGCTCCTACACCTCCGATTATTCCAAGAGCTTACAATCCACAATGGAATTATCCAAGATCTTATACAAGTGGAGCCATGCCATTTAATAATAGCATGCCATATCAGGCACCCCCTATGCCTAGGGCCATGCCTGTAAACTTTGGACCACCGTCTGGTACACCACCATACGAAATTTGGGACCCAAGAGCCGCGCGTATGCCAAGGCCAAGGCCAACTCCCATCTCACATGTGGTTCCAGGAGCACATACACCCATTATACCTGCTCAAATAGGAGATTTGGCAGCATTTGCTCAAACTATCGATCACTCTATTGCGGAAAACATGCGTAGTGCACCTGATAGAGAGCCTAGGAGCAAGGCAGTTCAAGTAGCTAAGCTCACACAGAAATTCAATGGAGACGGAGATGCTAGAAAGCATATGGAAGTCTTTGAACATGTGTGCGATTCTTTGGAAGAGCACAATGAGCTACATAAGTGTAAGGCTTTGAGTTTGACCCTAAGCGGAAAGGCTGGAGATTGGTATAGAACCTTAAGAGTAGAAGAAAAAACGATTTACTCTACTCTTAGGAGACTGTTCTTTAAAGAATACATACGAGAGGGAGTACTTTGGGGTGTAGCCTCTCAGCTCTAGAAAGCCCAACGAGAAGAAGGTGAATCCATGAGAGACTTCATTAGTCGCCTAAAGAATTTGAATTCTCGATGCAATCCAAACGAGCGATTCAACAACAACCAATTGCTCGATAGATTCATTAGGGGACTACGACATGAAAGTATCTATAATGGCCTAGTCATTAGAGGTATCACTACTTCGGAAGCAGTCACCATGAATGCAATCCAATTGGAGGATAATTTAATGATTGCAGGAGAAAGAGTGTCTGCTGAGCCAAAGTCAAGTAGCTCGCAAGCATCAGGGCATGAGCCAATGAAGATAAATCCAATCGTGAAAGAGCAAACGATATCTGAGATGACTTTGGCAGATCTCACCAAGGCCATCCAAGAAAGCCTTAGGGGTAATCGTGCTCCACAAAACACTCATATGTATCCAAGAAGGGAGCAACAATGGTGCTCAATTTGCTTGGGCCCACATACTACGAGTGAATGCCCTACTTTCAGAGTAAAGTTTGGCGGGACTTGTAACGCGTGTGGTAGGTATGGCCATCAAGCGAAGGATTGCCTAATGCTTAAACGCATCATGGAAAATAGACCGCCTATAGCTTGGGCAGACTCACCTCGAGTTCCTGCATTGATGCCTACCCCACTTATGGAGCAACAATTGCCATTACAACACATGGTCCCTAGAACCCAAAATGTGGTCCAAACCACACCGTTGCCACCTCCAATGCTAGGACCACAACCCCCTCATCCAAGAGTTACACCTATGAACCAAATAGGTTGCGAGTCATCTAATACTTATGTAGATTGCGAAGAGGACATAGACTCTAGTATCACCTATGGAGTCAACATGCTTGAGGAGTGTCCCAGTTACTATATGGAAGACCATTGGGGACAAATTAAACCAGTATATCAAGCTACTGCCCTAGCAACAAGAGGCCAAAACATTAATAGTTTTACCAAGAGACCACCTCTTCAGTGCTACGAATGTGGTGGACCACATCGAGTAGCTGAGTGCCCCATTAGAATGCAAAAGAATGCCGCACTAATGCAAACAAGTCAAGGGAGTGCATTGGCAATGCCAATACTCACTTGTAATCGTTGTGGCATAGATCATTTGATCGCACAGTGTCCTAACAATCCAAACGCACCGAAAATCACACCATTGAACATAATAGAGATTGTTGATGGGACACCACCAACTATAAACATAGCACCAGTGAATGCACGCACACGGTCGATGCTCCAAAAGCAAAATTACATCCTCGAAGAGAGAGATGTTGCATCCATTGGCCGAGCGAGAAAGAAGAAAACACAAAGAAAGAAATCCCTTAATGCTGCTAGCTCAAAACCTAGTTCAAAGACTAACATAGGGACAGGAGAGGATCCCGTGTATATGAATGACCCTGAGGATGATTCAGATTCGATAGAGACCACGGAGACCAAAACTGTTACTACAAAGGAAAAAGCCAGTGAGGAGGGTCACGAGAGAGAATTACGACGAACACCAAAAGAGTATTCAAAGTTAAACTACCCAGTTGCGAACCCCCAAGATAAGCCACGAGAGAAAAAAAATGAGGATTGGAAGAGAAAGATTGGAACCTATCCAAACCCAACAGTGGAAATTGAACGAGTCCAACAACTGAGGGGTTTGGTGGAAGAAACTCAACGAACATTAGAACCTGAACCCAAACACATCCAAATGTCGGACACAGTGTTTCCCACACAAGTTCAACCTGACAAGAACTACAGGCCGTTAGCTATACCCAGTATCATTCGGGAAGAGAGTGAGGGTAGGACATCTGAAAGTGGACACACACCTTTCCTACTAGAGAGAATGTTTGGTGAGGGAATGCCCGACCCCCTTGAGGAAGTGGAGATTCCATCTTCACCATTCTCTTGTCAAGGTCCTACGTCCCACAAGATGCCATTAAATGTTGCCAAATTGATGGATTTCATGTCTTCAGAAGTTAGAACCACCATCATGTCCAAACTATATAAACACCCCGAGCTAATCTCAGCTCTTCGAGCCTTCCTCAATGGACAATTACAGGCTGGATTACCACAGTTTGCACATATGAACAAACCTGACTCGGTAATGAATGATGAGGAACATTTAGCACCACCATCTGACCTAGCGGGACATGAATCTGTAATTGAAGTACCCGTTAACAAGTTGGGGCAATACTTTGAAGGTGGTGAATTTAATGTTACTCTGCCAATCACTACTAAAGGATTAACTGTAAAGGGAGTCCTTGACGGTGGTGCGGGAGTCAGCATGGTGACAAAGAATTGTTGGGAGTCTATGGGGCGACCTCACCTTGAAGCCACAAGCGTAGTGGTAAAAATGGCTAATGGATCTATTGTTACGCCTATTGGAATGCTAAAGGATCTCAGAATCAAGGTCTTGGGACACAAGGTAAGGCAAACTTTCATTGTTATGGATTTTTCCAAGCATCCTATGTCATTTGAGATGATCTTAGGGTGTCCATTCATGAGGGAAGAAAAAATGGTACATGACTGGTCCAAAAACCACGTCTACTTACAATTCCAAGACTTTGTCATTCGAGTTGATCTTTTAAGTGGTCGAACGCATCCTCTAGGAAATAAATTCATCATTGGTAATCGATCAGACACAACAATTCACTCAGCTCCATTACAGTATTGTTACACGTGTAACGAAGACACGGATATTGGGGAGAACTCTCCTTATATGGATATCCTACCCGGAATGGCTGAGTCAGACAATGTCGATTGGGTACACCTAGCGGCAACTATAGATACATGGGGAGCTAGAGGAACAACCTGGGTAACACCAGATGGGAAAGAGATACCACACATTGCACCAGTAAACATGTTAGGTGTAGCGCATGTAACATCCGATGATAAGAAAGAGGCACACCTACCTGAGAGTGAAACTGATGATTCCTCAAAGGCTTCACGCCAATACACCTCGAAAACGGAATCTCAGGAAGAAATGGATTCAGAACCTGAGGAAACATCGAGTGAGCCAAGTATAGAAACTGAACACTCAAAGTCTAGTACGACCATCTGTGGTAATTTATATGAGAGTGAAGAAGATACAAGCGAAGACCTATCAAGCGAGTCGAGTTCAAACATTTACCAAAATCAAAACCTTAACAAGAAACAAAGGTCATATAAGAGACGACGATATCGAGCAAATGTGAGAGCTAGGATAAACAAGGAAAGATCTACTGTAGAATGGCTTAGCTATCTAGGGGCATGTGATGCTCATCGAAAGCTAGTAGACAATTGGGGTGAACATCTCCAGAGTGTCATGTGGTGTAGCCCACGACCCATTGACCTCGCTCAATTGGAGGTTACAGAGCCGAAATTGAGTCGAACTATAAGAAGACGTCAAAACCGAGAGTTAGCACAACAACAAAAGGAGGCAGAACTAAAAGAAAGGTCTCCGTCAGGACAAGAGCCTGCTGACTTACATACGGCTCCTGAACATTTTAAATCTTATACCACGGGGGAGCGAAAGGTTGTGTATGCCAAACCCCAAGGAATACCTACCAATGGAAGCAGTGGAGTCTATGATGGTCCAGCGGTAGTTAAAGAGATAGAATTAGCAGAACCAGGTGAGGAGTCTAAACCAGTCTTTATTGCTCAAGACCTTACCGAAACTGAAGAGGCTGTACTTAAGGAGCTCCTCAAGGAATACAAGGATATCTTTGCTTGGACATATCATGACATGAAGGGCGTTCCACCTTCTGTGGTGCAACATACAATTCCCATGATCAACGAATACCTACCAATGGAAGCAGTGGAGTCTATGATGGTCCAGCGGTAGTTAAAGAGATAGAATTAGCAGAACCAGGTGAGGAGTCTAAACCAGTCTTTATTGCTCAAGACCTTACCGAAACTGAAGAGGCTGTACTTAAGGAGCTCCTCGAGGAATACAAGGATATCTTTGCTTGGACATATCATGACATGAAGGGCGTTCCACCTTCTGTGTGCAACATACAATTCCCATGATCAATGAATACCTACCAATGGAAGCAGTGGAGTCTATGATGGTCCAGCGGTAGTTAAAGAGATAGAATTAGCAGAACCAGGTGAGGAGTCTAAACCAGTCTTTATTGCTCAAAACCTTACCGAAACTGAAGAGGCTGTACTTAAGGAGCTCCTCAAGGAATACAAGGATATCTTTGCTTGGACATATCATGACATGAAGGGCGTTCCACCTTCTATGGTGCAACATACAATTCCCATGATCAACACTACTAAACCCGTCCAGCAACGACCCCATCCAATGAATCTTAAGTACGCCAAAATTGTACAAGAGGAGATTGAAAAACTTATCCAATGTGGATTCATATACCCTATTGAGCACTCAAAGAGGGTTTCTCCAATAGTCATTGTGCCAAAAAAGAATGGGAAACTAAGAGTGTGCGTGGACCTCAAGAAAGTTAATGCAGCTACTAGAAGAGATCATTATCCCTTGCCATATTCAGAACATGTGCTTGAAAGAGTTGCGGGCAAGGAAGCTTATAGCTTTTTAGATGGGTACTCTGGTTACAATCAAATCACAATTGCATTAGAGGACCAAGCTAAAACTGCTTTTATCACAGAGTTTGGAGTGTTTGCATTTCGTGTTATGGCTTTTGGCTTAACGAATGCCCCTGCTACATTCCAACGATTAATAAACACTGCGTTTAAAGAATTTCTAAGGGAGTTTTGTGAAGCTTTCCTAGACGACCTTTGTGTTTATTCTTCTTGGGAGAAGCATTTGTTACACTACGAAAAATATTTGAAAGGTGCAGAATTTATCGCATCTCATTGAACCCTTTCAAATGCCAATTTTGGGTTAAGCATGGAGTCATTCTAGGGCATATAGTGTCCAAGAACGGAATATCCACAGATGAGAGTAAGATTAAAGCCATTGCCGATTTGCCACCACCTACGAACTATAAAGGAGTTCAAAGATTTATGGGCCATGTTGGTTATTATCGAAGGTTTATTTTAAACTTTGCCGAGATAGCGCGTCCATTGTACAAGCTTCTTATCGAATTTCACTGGATGGAAGAATGTCATCAATCTTATGAGTTATTAAAGAAGGCCCTAACAAGTGCTCCAATCCTGCGAACACCTGATTGGAATGTACCTTTTCATGTGCATATTGATGCATCAAATTTTGCTATTGGGTGTGTTCTAACTCAACCAGGAGAACACAATTTGGACTACCCTATTAGCTTTGAAAGTCGCCCATAAATGATGCCAAGATGAACTACACTACTACAGAGCGCGAAGGTCTAGCTATGATTTACTCAGTAAAGAAATTTCGCTATTACCTTCTTGCTACCAAGTTTGTGTTTTATGTTGATCATCAAGCATTGCTATATTTGGTAAACAAGCCGTGTTCCACAGGTCGAATTACACGATGGTTGTTAATTCTTCTTGAGTTTGAGGCCTGGGAGGAAACATGTCATGGCGGATCATTTATCTCGTATCCCTAATGGCGAAGCTCCTACGGGGGTTGATGATGAATTGCCTGATACTCCTTTGTTCATTGTTGAGACAATGCCTGAATGGAGTGAAAAGATTGTTACTTTCTTAGTTAATGGTTTTCCACCCAAAGAACTGCGAAAAGATATAGCTCGAAAATTAATCAAGGAATGCGAACCCTATTGCTTACTGGCTGGAACTCTCTATAAGAGAGGAAAAGATGATGTTCTTAGACGCTGTGCCCGCGAGGATGAGTATTTATATATTCTACAAGAGGCACACATGGGTGTAGCTGGTGGTCAGTTTTCAGGAAACTTGACTGCCCGAAAGATCTTACAGTCAGGCTATTGGTGGCCCACTCTGTTTAAGGATGCATCACTTTTTGCAAAGGGATGTGATGAATGCCAACGCTTCAACAAGCCACAAAGAAGTGATAGGATGCCTCTACATCCCATCAAGGTAACCCAACCATTTGAAAAGTGGGGCTTAGACTTTGTAGGACCGATTAGTCCGGCTGCACGTAACACGCAATCACGATATATCATTGTGGCTACCGACTATGTAACCAAATGGGCTGAAGCAAAAGCAACACGAAAGGCGGATGCAAAAACAACAGCTAAGTTCCTCTTTGAGAACATTATCACACGTTTTGGATGCCCCTTTGAACTTGTAAGTGACAATGGAACTCATTTTATAAATGAAGTAATAAAAGAACTCACGTCAAACTTCATGATATCACACCACAAGTCTACACCCTATTATCCCCAAGCAAATGGCCAAGCTGAGAGTACCAACAAAACTCTCATCTCCATTTTGACAAAGACAGTTGAGGCTCATCGCACCGATTGGGACCTAAAGCTTACATTAGCTTTATGGGCTTATCGTACTGCGTATAAAGTTGCTATTAATTGCACACCATTTAAGATGGTGTATGGCCAAGAAGCAGTTATGCCATGGGAGTTTGTCATTCCTAGTCTTCGAGTAGCATCTCAAGAAAGTTGGGATGGTAACCCCTTAGTGGAGCGATTATATATCCTGGAAAGGCTAGATGAAGAGAGGCAATTAGCTGTGCGAAATGCTCTAGTGGAGAAGGATAGGAGAAAAAAGTGGTTTGATAGCCATTTAAAGGATAAAGACATCAAGGTTGGTGATAAAGTTCTTATGTACGGGGTATGTAATGAAAAGAAGAAATTGAAATACGCTGGTAAGGGGCCATATCGAGTGTGTGAAATTACCCTGCAAGGTACCATTCGTGTGGAGACTCTAGATGGAGTTGAAACCATTGGATTCCTTAATGGGAGTAAATTCAAAAGATATTATGATCCTCTAAGCCAGGAAGAGTTGCAAGCCATCCATCAAAAGAAGGCTGCCAAGGAACAAGCAGAGCTTTAAAAATTCCAAGCAAGAGTTGAGGCTCGAGAACGACAACAACGTCTTAGACGCCAACGAGAGGCTAATCTGGGAATCACGCAAGCATTTTTCGAGGACACAGATGATGACTCATTAGAATCTGAGCCACCCCTACGATACCCAATTGAGCTAAATAGCCCCTATGGGAAAGTACTATACAATGCCTTATTAGATACGGGAGCTAAACACAATTTGTTATCCTATGGAGTTTGGTGTCAATTAGGGAAACCGACCCTATCCCCGAGTACGATGCAAGTCAAGGGCATTAATAAAAAGAAAACTGCTATTCTTGGAGTCCTTCAGACCCCTGTTGTCTATGACAATGGAAGCATAGTGCAGAGTTTTCTAGTCATGCCCGCGGGAGCTATGGAAGGCAACGTAAACCTAGGACGCACGTGGATGTTGGCAACCAAATGCACTATTGATTGGGATACTGTTAGTGTCACGACGCGACCACCGGCTCTTACCCCTATCATTCAAGCAAAGTCACCTACGTTGCAAACTCTAGCAAAGTTGAAGAATAGCTAACATTCACAAGCCAAGGTGGTTAACTCGTCTTTGCCTGCTACCCATGAACCTAGCACTTCAACACTTGTAGTTGCAGCTAGCAGTAATATTGCAAGTACTCATCCACAACCTAAGAGTACATATCGATGGGTCCCCAAGGCCTTACTTCCAACTACCTCAACCCTGCCATCCATTCCAAGAAAACATTTCCTAGGAAAACCAAGAGCGCGCCCTAGGAGAGTCAAGACCAAATCACGATGGATTCCAAAACAACTATTAGAAGCCCAAGGCTACTATGATGGAAATGAGCAAATTTGGGTTCCTAAACGTAAAATGTGTCCTTCCCTATCGACAACAAACCCATATGAGTCAAACAGTGTAACGCTAAAGCCAATGGCAGACCGTGGGAAGGGAAAGATCACAGAATGCTACACACCTAGTCCAGAGCTAGTTTGAGCTCCAAGGCAAAACCAATTTATTCCACCCAGCTCAGGAAGGGGGGGGTTCCATGAAGCTTCTAGCTCTTCATGTAATACATCCATAGAGGTAAAAGCTTCTACACAGCCTCCATCTATAGTAATGGACCTCCATGAAGCTACAAAAGAATCCACACCTCCCAGTGTTCAAGAATCACCTGATGAACCACTTCAAGTTCGATCCTGGGAGAGTACCTTACCACCCTTGCAACTTGACGAGGCACCTAGGATAATAGAAAACTACTGGCAAAAATCCTCACCTATTACCAACTGGAACAATTGGTTTCAAAGGGTGACGGCATCATTTCAAACGGTATGATCTACCCAAGGAAGGGGGGAGTGTTTGTGGACATCCATCATTCACTTGCTTCCCTCTCAACCTTTCTCCCTGACCTCTTAATCTCCGATCTTAGGGAATGTATATATAAAGCCTTATACTCACAAAAACAAGATAAAAAAGTAAAAGAGCAAGAGTCATAACACAAATCATAAAAACAAATTATGCACAAGAACATGACCCTTGTAATATTTGCACTCTAACCATCATCTATTTGCGTGTACAGATATGGCTAGTACGCTAGAGTCATCCACTCCTGCCTTGGGTGGGAGGTACCCTCGTTACTTTTCACAAATATTTCACATGGTCTTTCCAGTGCTTGCATGTGAATGGGATTTGATAGGTACGCTAGCATGTGAGAGGAATTTTGAGGAGTTAGAATGGCTGATACGTCTCTTGACCACGTCTGATCCATACTTAGTAGAGAGCGTTTCTCCCATTTCACAAGCCTACCCTTTTGACCAAGATGACTATAGACGTCTAGTGACCTTCTTAGTAAACATGGGCACCTATGATGAAGAAGAAAATTTACACGACTACACGGATGGCACATATGGTCTCATGGATGATGACTTTGTTTATCTCGACGACGAGGATAGGGGTTTAGCCTTAGGGTTTCCCCCCAACCTCTACAATATCCTATTCCCTTGACTCTCTAGGGGATGTGCAAATAATTAGGTTAGGGTTCCTTATGTTTTTTGTTGTGTTCAATAAGTGTTGGTACCTTTTTCCACTAATGTGCCTCCTGGAGGTATTCCTTTTGTTTTCTAGTGTGTAAAGGAGCGTGTTGCTATTGGTAGGATTTGGACCTTCATGGAATCTTTATCTCGACTCACTCTTCAAATCAAGCGTGACCATCGACACAAACAGGTGTTTCTTGTCCATTAGCATTGCCCCTTATCTTTTTTGCATCTATGATTGTCAGCTTTAATTGTGATTGGTAGCCTAATATTCACCGTATTTGCTTAGTATCAAACATTTAATTCAATGTAATTTTTTGTCATAATCACTTGTCTAGGTTTAAAAATCAAGCAGTCCGACAAACTAGTTTCACCAAGTTAGGTGTTAGAAATCTTCTCTTAATACCATGGGGAATGCCTTCCTAATAATTAATGGTTACTTAGGTTCTTAATCCGATTAAGGCAACATTGTGTGAAATGTACTAGGGCTTTCTAGTGGGCTTGACCCTATTGACCTTTAGCTTAAGTATTATAAAGGGAGTTTACTAGTGTGAGGAGCCTGGGGAGGTGTATCAGTGTTATATGACCCCCCAAAGTTACAAAATTAAAATGCTGAAAATGAACAAACAAAAAATCAAAGTGCCACACTGTAAAATCTTAAGCTGGAAGAGAAATCTTAGCTTGATTTGGTACTTCACTCACATGTATTGCCTATGGTACTAGAGCCCTAGAGGTTCCCAGTGTGGGCGCTTTTACTTGAAAAGCAAAAAACCCAAGGCATACAAAATAAACACACATATCAAAATTGAATCACTGTGAAAAGACTTTGGGGGCTCAAAGAAAAAGTAATCAGTCAGGCGATGATTTCATGAGAAATTACTTTTATGGTAGCTTAACTACAAGGTCTTCTAGATATAGCCTCTAGTTAGCCCTCGAACATGAATACTTGGCTCTCGCGATTAAACAACTTAATTGACCACAGTTAATTAAGAAGCTTACCCATGGTATTAATATTCGATCTCTAGTGCCTTTCGACCGTCAAATTAGCGACCCTAGACTTGTTTAATTTTTTACCTTTACATATGTTTATGCATATGATTACATTGCAATTTAATGTTCATTGCTGACAAATTGTTTGAAATTCTTTTACCAATCAATTTGTCAACCTAAAATTGCATATGCTTTTTACTCACTTATGAGAATGCAATTACTGTGCCCATGTTGTTTGATTTTGCAGTGACTGCAGAAGGCTAAGGACATTCATCTCAAATGCTCTTCCACCTCTACGAACGAGCTTCAACTCAAATAGCTTCCGAGGACGGAATCTACATCAGGAAGGGGGGCATGTTAACCCTCACGGCTCACGGACACCCCATCACCTACGACGGACGTGTATTATGTATTTGGTAGAGTCAGGTACCAGGCTTGTCAGACCAATAGGAAAAGAGTAAGAGTGATCGCCGATGAGAGGCGCACTCTAACTGGGACATTCAAGGGATTAGTTGGCTAAGCATGGGCGCCCAAGTGTGAATGGGGTGTGCTTGTATAAAAGCCAACTAAACCTAAAATTCACTCATTCTCTCATTTGTGCAATAGAAGAGTGCTCTTGCTCCATCTCCATCTCCATCTCCATCTTCTTCTTCTTCACCTCCTCGCGTGTGTGTGTATGTGTGTGTGTGAGAGAGAGAGAGAGATGGAGAGTGTGTGTGCGATCGAGCATTACGAAGGCACGACGGCGGAGAAGCGGTTGAGCGCGGCACGACTGCAGCTTCTTCTTCATCGCGGCGAGGAATCTTCCACGGCAGGAGCATAGAGCGGTGAGTGACACACCATTGCCCTCTTTTGAGCTTGCTAGATTAGTCTTGTTGTGTGCTTGGAGCCATTTGTGGCTTGCACACGGTGTATCGGCAAGTCCCTTGCTTCGACAGTGCGGCAAGGAGTGCACAATGAGTTGCAAAGATGGCATCGAGAAGTCAATGGAAGAATCCACTAAACACAGGTCTGTATTTGAAGCCATTTGTACTAGTTGACCACCAAAAAAAAAAAAAAGACAAGGGATAAGACACCTGATTGTGGTGAGACCACATTCCATGACGAGTGTGCGTCTATGAATATGATCTGTAAGTCTCTCTCCCTTCAATCTCTTTATCATTGGTAATTGAATGTTATATGTTTTTCAATCTTTATGCTACTAATCAAGGTACAAAGGTCACTTTTAGTTATAATGTTGACAGATCCCCAAGGCAATCACTCTTAAGTACAAATTCTCTCAAGAATTGTGAGCTCCAAACTCAGATATATAACTAGTTTATAATGATTTGCACTATCTATGAAAAAATTGAATGCCAAGTTCTTGAGTTGCTAGTAAAATGGCATCATTACTTTAATTAGTACTGCTATGCTAACTCTATTTCTAGATAGAAATATATCTATACCATGAAATACACCACTTGCTCAATGATAATATTTCATTACTTGATTGAGAAATGCACTTCAACAAAGTTGATAGAGTATTGTATCCCATAATTATTTACATTGCCACATCAACCTTACTAGCCTAGGGTTCTAAATTTCTAGTGAAGTTTGCCTTTCAGATATTCAGACTTGTGGCCACTCTATTCACCACTTTCTATGTATTTTACTACGCGATATATTGAGCAAGATGAATGTTAAAATTTTGTCCATTCTCATCCCCTCAGCTCATGCTTAGATAGTCACTATATTTTGGGTCATGGTGTAATGCCAAAGTATATTTAAATAGGATACCTAACCTTATAATGTACTTTAATAGTTAAATACCTTCCCATAGACACATTCACAGTGCATTTCACATTAGTTTATTACGACCCTTTTGAGGACCCCTACCTACACATCACATTTATGAGGGTCCAATTTCACTTGTGGACCAAGAAGAACAACTCATCCCTGCAATAGTTGATCATAAGACCACCATCACACGCACTGGCATGGTTTATAAATGCTATCTTTTTTACTTTTAAATGCCACCCTAGGGAGGATGCCAAATGGATGCTTGGAAAGTTTTTCTGCAACTTCCTAAACCTTGTCCACACTTTCCATCACTCATGGTCCAGTTAATTCTCTATCGAGCAACTAAGGACAGTTGATATCCCTGGTGGGAGGGATGTTACAAGAGTGAGTACCCTCTTGTTGTATGTGGTTAACTGCAATTGGGATAATTGGCTTAATGGTTAATTATGTGCCGTATGTTTGATTTTACTAATAGTGACTTGATGATGATTTGTAGATTGGAATTTTGGGAGTGGAAAAGGAGGAGTTGGAAAATAATAACCCTCTCGACCATTTTACCCCACAGTATTTTAGACTTTTTGTTCAATAAGCCACTATGGTTGCTTGTAAATAGCTCTAGCGAGAACTCACCCTTATGGGACATGCAATGATGTGCTCCACTCAAGTACTAAAGTGGACTAGATGTAAAAGAGGGCCCTCTAATTTTGGCACCCAAAAACTCAAATAATAATTAAATACCAAACTCCACAAGAAGGGGTACCTTGGAATTCGGAGCTATGATTTTATGCATTTCTTGTGTAAATGCTCTCAATTTTTCCCTTTCCCCTCTCTTAAGCTATGTCTTGGGCTATGGAGCTTAACCGTGTCACCAACCTGTGTAAGAGTTTGTCTTCTATGATTTCCTTGTGTACTATTATGTGTGTGTGTGTGTGTGTGTGTGTGTATGTCAACATCTCCATTTTTTTCTTTCTTTGTCAACATCTTCCCCTTCTATTTCTCTCTTTTCCCTTCTCCATCAAGGAAAGTCAAGTGTTGAATTTTGTTGCAACTCCTCTAGATGCTTGAATAACACTGTCAATCCTCCTAAGCCCCGTCCTCTGTGCTCTGATTGCGTCTCCTGTCTGCAGGCTGTCTCCCATCTGTATCGACCGACGTGAGGCATAGACTGCCCAGTGGCCTAATGTGTCTCAAAGTAGAAAATGATATCTCTCCCAGTAAAACTATCCTCAAAAGCACCCACATCAAGGCAATCTTCCACCACTCTTCCATCTCGGTAAAAGGCAATCTTATCTTTTTTCCTTGCCTCTCTAATCTCCGACATTACGTCCTGCATATGAGGGATCTGCGAGAGGGTAAGGTCATCTCCAAGAAAAATACCCGTCTTCTTAAGAGTTGGTCTCTTCTTCAAAAAGTCCTTCTTCGCTTCCATGGAGGGAAAACGAAGGATGAGCGCCCTTTCTTTTGAGGTTTCTCCATTGCTTCCACTTTTCTTATTGCCCACTCTCCAAGCTCTCGTGTGCATCGGCTCATTGATCCCCATCATAGTCATGAGTTATTCTACCTCTTCATCCACATTATCCTTGTCTTTAAGGCCACAAATTCTCACATGTAAGGCGTACACACGTCTTCTTTGCTCCTCTTCTAGTGTGAGGTTAATAATGGCGGGTGTGGACGTTGTTTCCTTGCCTTTTCTTTTCTTTTCTTGGAGAGAGAGAGAGAGAGAGAGAGAGAGAGAGAGAGAGAGAGAGAGAGAGAGAGAGAGAGAGAATATTTTAACGTTTATAGGATACCAAAATCGGTATATGAGACAAATGTTAAACTAAAGTGCATGTGAGAGAAAGAGAGGTAATAAATAGAGAGTGGGAGAGAGAGAAATAGAGATAGATAGATAGATAGGCCTAAGCTAAGAAATGTAGGGCTCTCTCTCCCCCCCCCCCCCCCCCCCCCCCCCCCCCCCTCTCTCTCTAAATGTAGGGATTATGTAGATAGTATTAGTATGCCTACGCTAAGGAAGTCCACATAGCATAGCCTGAGGCGACGCGGCACTCCGTTGTGCTAGTCCATTTAGACTAGTCCTTTTAAAGGCTTACAAAGTCAACTATCCTTCTTAAAACCATGGAGTATTGTGAATTAAATCATACTAAGGCCCGTGTCACACACGGGCATCGGACAAGCTCAAAAAGAGCATGTGTGGGTGCCTGTAGTGTCACACACAAGCGAATGTATACACATATATAAATTTTTACTTTATTAATCACCAATCAGACGTAGTGCATCGGGCGAAGATTAAGCGCAGTCAATTGGTGTGTGCACAACTCGGTTCCCTCAAAGGCTCTCGCGTGCAATTTTTTTGCATGTACGCTACTTCTTCACGATGGGCGAGGGGTTCTCCTCGAATGCCTTCGCACTCTGACGGACATTGCAGCCCACCAATGTTCTTTTGCCAGCTCATTTGCACACACGTCCGAGCAGACGTGTGTGACAGGGGCCTAATACTAATACAAATCGCTCTCTAATAAGGCTAGGCATTCAAGAATTCAAAGAATTGAGAGAAAATGGTAGGAGTGTAGTAATATTCAAGTTGAATCCTAGTAGATGGGACTGAACTGTGGAGGCAACACGACGCCAGCACGATTAGGTGCTGCGACACTCGAACCTCCCCCTCTTCTCCGCTCACCTCCACTCCTTTTCTGTCCTCTGTAGGGCAACAGGTGGAGAAGGGAGGGCGATCTCTGCACTCGCTTGGAGCAGGATAATCGGCACCATCTTCCCTCCGTCCCTACCAGGTCAGCCTTTCCTGTCTCCTGCATTTCCCTCGATCTAAAGCTGTGGAACGCCTCTCTCATGTGATCGCGTCTTTGCGTTACATGCATTGGCCTCGATCTTGTATGCGCTCTTCAGCCGTGCATTGCGTGTGATCTCTCTGCCTTTTGTTTCTCCTGCATTGCTTTCGAAGCTCGTTCAAGCTTACGAACAAGACTTCTTGTGTCCCATCGAATTCAAAGTTGCCTCATTACATCCCTTCTGTCTTTAAGTACTGCTTATCTATGCGGTGCTTCATCGTTGTGTGGAGAGAGGCTGACCGGTCAAGACTGATATCACTTCATAAGAAAATGCATTGTTGCACCTGCACCTGAAAAGCGGAATCAATGTGAGAAGACATTCTATCATCAATTATTGGACTATTGGGATCTCAAGAGCTTGTCTCTCATTTTTTATTCAATATGCATGCTTTTACATTCCTGTGAAGGTGTTTTTATGATCTATCTCAAGCACCTGCAAACAGTGATTGCTTGATATATGAAATCAAGGCCTACCTATTGAGCTTTATGAATGTGTGATCGTTTCTCTTGTTATTTGATTGGCTTTGAAGGTGAAAACAGCTGTCTACCTTTGTAAAATACACAGTCAATTGTAATGAAGAAGTCAAGTTTTCTACATAACTGGAAAAACTTGGGTAGATGTTGCGTTTTCTCCTGGAAAAATAACAGTAACTGGGATATTATAGACTGGCATTCTTTCTACAAGCGTTGTAGTCCCTTATTATGAGAGGAATATTATGTGTAGCAATAATGAAATTTATGTTGTCAAAGATGAGATAGCTATGAAACTTAAGAAGCATAGCTTATTCCGACTTTGGTTATCTTGGCAGGTTTTCAATCATGAAGGTGATTCAAAAGATCAATAATGCCTTAGCGCAGAACCAGGTTACTTTCTCTTTTGAATACTTTCCTCCACGAACTGAAGAAGGTGTGGAAAACTTGTATGAGAGGATGGACCGCATGGCTGGGCTACAACCACTTTTCTGCGACATTACTTGGGGTGCAGGCGGCTCCACAGCTGATCTTACCTTGGATATAGCAATAAAAATGCAAAATATGGTTTGTACTCTTTGAAGTTCTTGTTCTTTTGGAGTTAATGCTTTATGCTAGCCATCCTTTATTCCTGTGGAGAGAGAGATCGATCATCATCCCCTCCCACTGCCCCTGCCCACGTGTGTGGCCCAAAATGGTGTTTTTAATTCTTATCAAACATTGAGATTTACTACAAATCAATTACTTATTTACAAGCTGCAGATCTGATCTATTCGTTTTCTTCTTTGGTTGCAGATTTGCGTCGAGAGTATGATGCATCTTACTTGTACGAATATGCCAGTTGATAAAATAGATAAAGCCCTAGATGGCATCAAAGCAAATGGGATTCAAAATGTTCTTGCTCTTCGAGGTGACCCTCCGCATGGTCAGGACAAGTTTGTACAGGTCTCAGGTGGATTTTCATGTGCACTTGACCTGGTTGGTGACTTGTTCTATACTTTAAAATAAAACCAATGCTTCTGAAATGATGATGAAAGTTTTTTAGGGCTACACTGACTTTGAGCTTCTGTGTTAAAGGTAAAGCATATTAGGGCCCACTATGGTGATTATTTTGGTATTACTGTGGCTGGATATCCTGGTAAATAAAATCTATTCTGGACTTAAAAGAAAGGACGTGTTTAATTGTTTTGTATCTCCTCTAACAAAAGGTTTTCCCGGCTTCTTGCAGAAGCTCACCCTGATGCAATAACAAGTGAGGAAGGCGCCACCGAAGAAGCTTATCACAAGGACCTATTGTACCTTAAAGAAAAGGTAGTGGCGATTGCATTATATAGCATAGGTTCAAACATTCAGAGCCCAAAGGGCACCTTATTAAAAGGTTTAACATGAATACATCAGTCCCAGGAGCTTCGTTGGCTCGGATCAGACAAGGTGCAGTAAAAACCCCAAATAGTTAGGTTGTCTGATGATGTGGTCTTTAAGGGTTAATAAGTCTGCCCTAGGAGCTTCGTTGGCTCGGTTTAGACAAGGTGGAGTAGAAAATCAAGACAGGCAGGTTGTCTGATGATGTGGTCTGCAGCGTACTTTCCCTCTTCCTCCCTCTTCACCGGGAACAGAGGAGTGCTGCCTCAAGTCCGCTAGCCAATACAACCAGCCAAATGGAGATTAGCTCCATTCTCGCTTAACCCAGCCTATGGGAATACTTCCTTTGAGTGAAAGAATTATGCATATTGTAGCCGTTGTGCAATTTATTTGACCTGTCATCAATGAAACAACAGCGATTAAAAGCTGTCGCTAGCGATAATGGCCTGCACTAATAATTGCAAAATCTTGGCATACTCGTTGTGGTGTTTCTATGAATCATTTCTTGCCCATGGATATACATTCAATTTCAATACAACAGTAGCCTAACACACTAAAATATTTTCAGGTCGACGCCGGTGCAGATGTCATTATTACCCAACTGTTTTATGACACAGACCTGTTTTTGAAATTCTATAATGATTGCCGGCAGATTGGGATTACTTGCCCAATAGTTCCAGGAATAATGCCTATCAATAACTACAAGGGTTTCAAACGCATGACTGGGTTTTGCAAGACAAAGGTAAACTACCATTTGGAGTGGGTGTCAGCTTCGTTGTGCAAAAACTGTCTGCATCGTCTAAGAGCTTTGTTTGTATACCAGATACCAGCAGAGGTTGCCAATGCCTTGGAGCCTATCAAGGATGATGATAAGGCTGTTACAGCATATGGTATACATCTAGGTACAGAGATGTGTAAAAAAATATTGGCTCATGGTATAAAGAACGTGCACATTTACACGCTCAACTTGGACAAGTCAGCCTTCGGCATTCTTCAGGTCTCTTTGCTACTTGTATTATATGTATATGATGATTGAATTGTTAATTGTTATTGGCATCAAAGTGTAACTGAAATATTATCACGCTGATGGGTTCACTTGAGAATCTTATGCTGTTTGGTGGTGGCGATGCAGAATCTTGGGCTAGTAGATATTTCAAAAATCAGAAGGCCACTCCCATGGAGGCCTCCTACGAACATCAATCGAGCCAAGGAGGATGTCCGGCCTATCTTCTGGTTTGTTTACCATCAGCAATGTAGCAGATTTGATGTCTAGCAATCAGCATTATCTGAGTGTTTTGTTCTTTTAGGGCCAATCGTCCTAGAAGCTACATCTCAAGAACAGTGACCTGGGAGGATTTTCCACATGGGAAGTGGGGGGATACTCGTAGTCCTGCCTATGGGGCATATGCAGATTATCAGGTTGTGTCTACTTAAATGTTGATTATTAGGTTGTGTCTACTTAAACGTTCTGTAGTTGCTGAGGTTAAGTTTATTCTCCTTATACAATCCTGTTCTCCTCCCAATTTACTCATTTGGTCATTTTTTCTCCACTCTTTTCTCTTGCAGTTTCTGCGCAGGCGGTCGCGCAACAAGAAAATTCAGGAGGAGTGGGTTGTGCCTTTGAATGATGTGAAAGGCATTTATGAGGTGTGACTACTTTTGTTGCATATATAAGCCCTGTCACATATTTCTTCGATCTTTCAACTTTGAACCCCTTCTCTTCTTTTGTTTGTCTTTTGTTCTGTTCAAGCAGTTGATCAGGAATCCTTACATTGTTCTACATTCACTAGCACGGTTTATGTCACATTCAGTAGTTTTAAGCCAGCCTCTAAGCTGTAGCTGTCTGGCAGCTCTTTGCCAATTATTGTGCAGGGAAAATAAAGAGTCATCCCTGGTCAGAGCTTGAAGGTTTACAACCAGAGACTGCAAAAATCAATACGAAACTAGTAGAGATCAACTCTAAAGGTTTTCTCACTGTCAACAGTCAGCCTGCTGTCAATGGAGAGAGATCAGACTCTCCTACTGTTGGTAATTGCTAACATAATTTTGTAATTCTTGAATATCTCCACAAGAGCTTATTGTTAACTCAATTCATTGATTGTGTAGGCTGGGGAGGTCCAGGTGGCTATGTTTATCAGAAGGCATATGTGGAGTTCTTTTGTGCTCCAGAAAAGCTTGATAAACTAGTGGAGAAGGTGAAAGGTCTGTCATCCGTGACTTATATTGCAGTCAGCTCAAAGGGTGAAACCCGGGCCAACATTGGTCCAAATGACGTGAACGCTGTAACATGGGGAGTCTTTCCAGCGAAGGAAATCCTACAGCCTACTGTGGTTGATCCCGTAAGCTTTATGGTATGGAAGGATGAAGCTTTTCAGACATGGGATGCTGAGTGGGGATCCCTCTATGCAGAAGATGATGCATCTAAAAAAATTATCCAAGAGGTAAGCAATGTAATTACTTGTCACATATTTTAAATGCCAGTAAAGCAACAGTGTATTGCTATGCAGCTATGTTTGTGGGCTTCTGCTTCAGTATGGCTGTGGTACATCATTATGGTATTATGGGATGTTGGAAACCTGTGCCAGGAGATTAGACGTTGGGAATAGGACGCCTTTGGGATGGGGGATGAGATGAAACGATGGCATGGATGAAGGCCCTATTTCTTGACTCTGAGAGGGGGACTCCTTTTCTGGGGGGAGGATACATCTTGCTGGAGATGCTCCTATTTCAAACTCAAAATGAACGCGAGCGTCTGTCGGCCATTGTGATTGTTTCCGACTGTTTTGAGGCTTCTGACTTAGTTTAGGGCCTATGCCAATACACTCAAGTCTCTTCCCAGTGTGAGCATTGAGTGCGATCTCTCTTCTCAGTGCTAAAGGTGCAAGGCTGAGAAGGACCTACCCCATCACCATTCCTCTACTCCACCCCGTCTGAATTTTGTATCACTCCCTCCTATCTTTGGCCGTTTCGATGCTCTGTTCCATCTGCTGATCTTGTCGCACTTTGTTAATGCCGTGATTCTTGCTTGTAAGGTCTTGCACGTGAGGAAATTTTGGTAAAAATGCATGGTTAGTGAAATTGAATACACCAAGAGGTCCATGTTGTGATGGTGTTTCCAGACTTGCTCATTCACGATCTGGTATTCAGCTTTGCTGCTTCCACACCTCAAGCATACGTGGACCACGATTATCCAAGTGTTAATGCGTCTGTTCTTCCGCTTTTGGCGGAACCAGCCAAAAGGTTGTAGTAGTTGTGACCGAAGTAACATTAATAGAAACCTTAACCGCTCTTGACGTTAATGAGATTGGATTTAGCTCCATTTTTAAATCTCAAGATGGTTTGGATGCTCTCTCTTCTTGTGAGAAAGGTATGGATGGTTTTATTATAGCTTAAAAATATGTGAAAAATTTAGGACTGAAAAACTTCCATTTTAGTGTTTTTGGACCAAACCTTAAAGTGTGTGGGAGGTTAGCCTGCTGATTATCCTTGTATATAATCTTCTTTCTCAGATTGTGCTGCTAGATTAGCTATCTTCTTATTTTCTAGGTACTTTCAATTTATTGAAAGTACTTAAAAATAAGAAGATTAGCTAGATTGTGTTGCTAGATTAGCTAGCTTCTTATTTTCTAAGTACTTTTAATTTATTTAAATTAGGTGTCTATTTTATGTGCACATCAGAACTGTGAAGCTAGAGTAGTTGATCTACGGAAGAGGGTTTTTAGTATGCGGAAGACTCTTCAGACATCTGAGTATGGATATTCCTAGTGCGTTGTTCCAGATATTGACCAGAGCACTGTGAATGTACATTCTCTAGAGTCCAAGCATGCATCCATGCAAAATCCTCTTCCACATGAGCATTTAGATCCCAATCTATCTAGACACCTCATTCTTTTCAAAACCCTTGATCAATGATAAATCAGAATGACAATTTGTCTAGTCATCTCATCCCTTTCAAAATTCTTACTCTCATCTGCTTTCGGGACTCATCGTTTTGATCACGTAAAAACAAGACAAATGCTCACTACCCAACTGTGCTCAAATGCAATCCCATGCACAGACGCAATGCTGACATAGACTTGTTTGTGGAAAAGCAAACCTTGTTTGTGGAAAAGCAAACCAAAAAGCAACTTGCTTTCTCAAAAAGCAACCACATTTCCTCAAAGCTAGTGAGAAACTATCTTCATTCAAATGCTTGCCTACGACTATTAACTCAGCTCAAAACCTACTCAAACTATGGAATATTCTCAGGCGCATTGAGAATACCCATCACTTAAGTCTCTCTCTCACCGAACTTACGGAACAACTCCTTAGCGATGCTCTATGACATGCATCATATGATGCATCAAAGATTTCTATTCCAGGCGGTCAAATACTCCTCGATGCTCTAGTCACCCATCCGATGAGACACATCAAAAGTATCCGTTCTTGGTGGCCAAGGCTCAAGCACATATTCCTTCTTCCGAGGGGATTGTCATTGGCCTTTTTACATGAAGTGAGTGTCCACTGTCTGCTCAAGAAGTGGATTCTTTTGCAAGTCTAACCGGGGACGATTACTCTTCTTTAAGGGGGTAATGTCACAATTTGGTGATGTGGCATGGCCCACACTAGAGCGGAAGATGAGGAGGATGAGCCGAGGCCAAAGCACCTGATCAAAAGCTGAGCAAAACAAGGTAGGATTTGTGTCAGAAAATGTACGGGATTCATGAAAAGCTAGTGAAGTAACACTCTCGGAGCTTTTGGGTGTAATTATTTAAAAAAGTTGACTTTTTGTGAAGCTTTGGGGCTGATTCTGAAAGGAGTTGACTTAGAGTCTAAGAGCATTGTGTAAAAGCAAGACTACAAGGATCTATAAATATGTTCCTTGGGGGAGCCATTAGCATTGAGAGTCTATACGAGTGGGCTCCTCCCGGTAGTTGTCAACTCAAGTCATGAAGAAATATTGCAAGGGGCGCCTAGTTGATGGGCTAATGCATTTGAGTGGGGAACTCTGCCTCACTATTTCTCTAGTGCTCTGTTAGTTCAAGTGTTCAAAGTGTTCGCAAATCTGTTTCGGTTGTGCTAAAGTCTGTTCGAGTTGATCCTTCCCGTCGACACGTGGTGCCTTCCGGTTACACCATGCTTTGTAGAGCGTAGTACTCTCATTGTCTTGACTTGTGGCGTCCCCATAAAGTCATAAATTAATCCTACTTTAGTCTTTCCCTTATTTGCTTTGTCGCTCCTCAATTGCCTTTGATGTTTGGCTTGTGTAGTGGGCTTTCCTCCTCCTTCGGACACTTGGTCACAATGTGACGAGTCTCTCCACAAGGGTAGCAATTCCTTGCTTCTACCACTCTGCCTTCACTTCTGGAGTCAATTGAGGCGCAGTAGTCCGCTTCCTTTTTAGGGACTTCTTCTTACCCTTCTTGGGACTCTTTATCCTATGTCTTCCTCAGACTCCTTGTTTGCAAAAGTTACCATCATTCCTAGTATGCTCGCACGACGCAGCCTATTGCTTCAAGCAATAGCTCTGCAACCACTTAGGATAGTGCTCCATCTACTCCTCAAGCAAAGGCATCTGAAATGGAAGGTATTGGAAGAAAGTGTCCCATAACCTGTGGTTGTAAGCTAGAAGTGTGTCGGTCTTCCTCATCCGCAGGTGGTTCCAAGCCGTGTGAATCTTTGCTTCGTAAGCTTGTGTTAACCATATGGACAAAGGAAATCTTTTGAAACCCACCCAATTGCATGGTTATTGTCCATGAAGCAGTGAAGCTGACCACCACTGCTGTGCATTCCCCTTTAGAAAAGAGATGAACGGATTCGAAACAGCAAACACTTGTCGGATGCGGCTCGAGCAATCATGCTTTCACATTCCCTTGTTCTTTCCATTGGTTGATGAGTGCAACTTTGCGTTATTGATGGTCCTTCTAGATACTGGACGTTAGAGAGATGAGCTAGAGATGTAGAGAGACAGAGAAAGAGGAGAAGGCACACCAATGGGGTCCAGTTAACCCTCTCAAAGGCCCCCAATACTGTTTAGTAAATTGCGTAAATAGAGTGTACACAGATGCAATTCCTCAATGCAAGACTCTACTCGAGTCGATGGCTGATAAAGCCGTGGTAACTCTTTTGGATTGAAGCATCTTTGGGGCTGAGTGGATGCCCCAAGGAAATCTGGCTTGATGTGGGTTGTGGATGGTCATCAAGGGGTAGATTTTCACACATGATGTGAGAGGATTCAAGCCTCAACTGCTGAGTGCTGGCTGCAAAAATGCAGGTCTGAGATGCTGAAAATGTGGCAGAACTGGCATTAACACAGGCTGAAAATGGATGCAAATGTTGCGGCAAAGATGGGGCAGCAAGTGGCTCAAACGCCAAGGCAAGGGGAGTGCCTGGAGAGGGAGGGGATGGATGCCAATGCACGCGACGGAGTTGCAGATACGGCATGAGAATCTGCAGAAAATGCTAGATCCAAGAAGCAGCAGCGATCCCATGCGAAAATGCTAGGCCAGGGAGGAGGCGACTGCTGCAGAAAATTGCCAGGAAGAGGCTCCGTATGGGGCGCCCAAAAACTGGAGAGACAGAATGAGGGAAGTTACTTTCAGAGGGGAATTATGGCCACTAGTTTTAACCTTGAAACTAATTATGTGGGGTCTTCGTCTTTGTCACAAATTTCTGTTGTTTTCTCTTCCAATCGTGAGACTCCTTTTCCAACGTTCTCACTGTGTGTGTGGTATTTTAGATGTGGGCTCGAAAGGGAGGGGCTCATTGGTCAATAAAATGTTCATCTCAGTGAGCTCTGATTTTTACAAGGTGATCAATTGTTGTTCTAACCAAGTTTCTCTTTTGAGCAGGTGAAAGATAAATACTTTTTGGTCAGCCTTGTAGAGAATGATTTTATAGGAGGAGATTGTTTTGGCTTCTTTGAGGATTTATGAAGTGTCTTCCTGGATGAGCTTGCTCGTGATCTACCTCTTATTGGTACCTCAAATACTAACATATTAATACAGAGTTTTCTAAGCATCCTCTTGGTAGAGCTGCAATGTGGATGGAGTTGCTGTCACCAAGTGGATATTTGAGATGAGGTCAGGCAGAGCTATCATTATGTTTGATCTCTTTGTAACATGATGACATCTTTTTATCCTAGACTGGCCTTCTTGCGGTCATTTTTATAAAATTTTCTCGAGCTTTCAGCACACTTCTTGGTGTTATTTCTGACCAAAATGCATATTACAAATTTTGGTAACCATGTTCAAAATGCAGACACCCAAAATGTCTCCCAGCTATGAATCTCTTGGCAGGTCATTGACAAAAAAGCATAAAAACTCTACAGAGTTTGACCTGTCTCAGTTGTATTTGACTTCAAATGTGTTAAATTTACTGTTTATTGGTTGTTAAACGGTGTTAATTTTACTGTTTATTGGTCTTTGGTGGTCAAAGCATTGGTTTGTCCTTACTCGTCTAAAACTGTGAATGAGTTTTATCAAGAGAGCATTTTGCCTTCAGTACAGTGCTTGGTTGTGTGAAGGTCAGAAGTCGCATTGTAAGCATGTTATATTTTCATGCATTAAATTACTTAGTGGACCTAAATAAGCACGATGATCAGCAATAATGCTGGTTGTGCAAGAGACGCACACTGGATTGTTGCCATGTTTGTGCAAGGCAGGGGATCAGAGGAAGTCATGAGGACTACAGCTCCAGTCCATACAGCTACATGTGAGTGACTCTCCTTTTGCAAGTCCTTAATTGAGGCTTTGCAGTTAGCTGTAGACACATTTCCTTTATGGAGGTGCAAGGATTGCAACTTTCCGCACCTTTTATTGTAAGCATCTTGACATTTATACACTTGTAATCAAATTGCGCTTCCAGCACCGTTGAAATAGGACTTGCTTGGCATTAGCTTGGAATGTACTCGCTACTCAATATGGCCGAAAAGCTTTGTGCTGTTTTTAGCGGATGCAAAGTGACAAACTCTCACTCGCAATCATCTTAACCTGCTTCTTGCAAGCCTATGTTATTAACATAATATAAGCAGATAGATTCACAATGAGTTTGCGAGTGAGGGCCATTGGAAAAATATGTGCTTGGCAATAATTTGGCTGACATGTACGTCTAAGGTAGTGAATTCTAGGGTGCCATCTAATTGAGGGCTTCTCTCTAGCTGCAATCAACTATGCTTGTAGCTTGGTCACATGTGGCATTATGGCTTGATACAATATTTATGACGAGATTTGTTGGTCACAAGCACTTGTAAGTAAAAGATAACTCATGTATTACTTGGGTCAACAAGGACGCTAAATTTGGTTTCCTTATGACCACAACATATCCTTGATGAGCTTTTTGTTCAAGGTTGTACCGTGACGGAGTGATGTTTAAATGAGGGCACAAACAAGAAATCTTGGGTTGCTTTTGGATTGAGTCGTTTGAAGTTTGAGGTCTCAATCGTTTGAGGCGTTTAAGTCCAATTCATATCTTTCAAGTTATTTATGTAATTTATAAAATTCATGATATCTCTATGATGTATGTTGGCCAAATCTTTTGAACAAAGTTTGTTCGTTTTCAAGAACATGTAAGAGAAGTGGGAAAAGTTCAAAGTAGAAGCACCTTATGTGAAAGTGTGAAACCTTTGTATATGGCAATAGCTGTTTTTCTACTGAGAACATAAGAGGGTAATTTTAGAAACTTCAAAGAGTTTTTTTTTTTGGTTCCAAAACTCACAATGGTGAGTGGATTATTCCATGGCGTGCCATGCTCGTGGCGAGCCATGACCACTTCAACTGATGTAGATACATCGGTTAATGGGGGAGCCACCCCACAACTGTGTATGAGTCCATACTTTCACCTTTGTATGTCCATTATTGTGGCATCCAGAGTCCTTTTCCACTCCTTTGGGTTCCTTTGCTTTCCAATGGTGATGATCGTTACCCTACTTTCTTGGACTATCTCCATGAACTTAGCTACTTCCAAGAAACTCCAACACAACTCTCAAAGCCACATCGATTGAAGAAAGTACAAAGAGTTTTATAAACCAGTGTGGCTTCGAGAGTTGTTTTGGAAAGAACTTTGTATATCTTTTTCCCAAGAGGTTTAAAAGTCTTCTATACATAAAAAAAGACAATTTACTACAAGAAACCTATGCTTTGGCAAAGGCATCTCTAGTTTTTCCTTCAAATAAGTCTAAAAGAGCTTGGAATTCTAAAGGTTCTTGCTCAGATCCACCTTCTATCTCTCGAATCAATCCTATTCTTTTCACAACACTTCTTCTCATGGAATATAAGGTTTACAAAAGGCTTTAAACTCTAGGATTGAGACTGATGGCCCTTCTAACCATAGAGTTTTTGCATACAAATTTTACAAACAGAGGCTGATTTATCTATCTAGAGTCATGGAGTTGGGTTCTTTTTCTTATAAATTGTTTGAGAGGTATAGTATAATGATCCTATTTAAGCTCTTGTATACCCTTGAGAACTACTCTTAGAAATATTCAGAGTTAAGAAAGTCTCATAGTACTCAACTTCGAGCTGTTAGGTAACTTTCTGAAGTCCAAGTGTTTTAGTATGAAGAATCTCTTGAATGGAAAGAAAGATTTGCCGATAATTATTTTTACCTCCCTTGACTTAGACAAGATTGAATTAAACTGTATTCTGAGATCTCAAGAAGCTTTGGATGCTCTCTCTCCTTGTGTGAGAAAGGTATGGAACCATCCCGTCGTAGCTTTCAAATATGTGAAAACTCTAGGACAAAAAGAATTCAACTATAGTGACATCGGACGTAATCTTAAAAAACAAAGGCTAGTAATTTTAAGTATTGGTTGTCCTTGTAGTAAAACTACCTTTTGTTCTTTACATGAATGGAGCTTTGGATCATGTAGTTATTGCCGATTGTTCTATCCTTCCTTCTAATTCCTTGAAAGACCTTTCTCTAGAGGTACTAAATATAGGCTCCCTTCCTCCGATGACTCTTGCTTTCTCAAAGCCATAGATAAATGAATTTTTAGTTTCATAGTAAAATTTGAGGAGTCGTTAGGAGTTCAAGGTGTTTCTCCGCATTGGAAGTCTGTGGTCCTCGAGAAAGCTTGTTTGAAATTAGCATCTTACTCTAGGAATGTTTCTTCAAGAAGGAATAGCTTATCTTCTTCTGATCGTCATGCTCTTATGAAATTTCTTCGTGATTTTGTAATCTCTTACACAAATAAGTGCTCTAATAACTTTGTTTTATGTGAAAAAAGTTCTATGTAAAATGCTTGTTAGGTGAAGTAAATTCTCAAATTTACAATGGTTGTGATCTTTCGATGCAAGAGGTTATCTTGAAACATCAAGGCTTTTGTAAGTCTTTTGGTTTCAAGTGCCATCCCAAATTACCAGTTTTGTATACCGTTTGGAAGTTCCACAAAAATCCTATAAAACCTTGATTTATATGTGCTTTTTGAAAGACTAACAAAGGTTTCCAAATGGCTTAGTTATTGTTTCAAACCATTTTACCTAGCGTAAGTATAATTTGGAAAAATCTTTTAAAGGAAGCAGACATTTCTACCAATTCAAGTGGGATTTTGAATGATTTAATTGGTGTAATCTATTCTATAAAGTTTTTGAACTCGTCAAGAAGCATTAAGCAGAAATATTTTCCTTTATGTCTCCAAACTTTTGACTTTACATTGCTGTATGCGAAGCTGAATTTGGAGGACCTTAAGTTCAGAGTCAAGTCTCTTATTTTAAAGTTTTTGCATAGAAGTTCGAGAAAAATAGGTATAAGGCTTTGCTGGTAGAAAAGTCCTTGAACTTTGACTTTCCATGGTTAAAAAGTAAGAATGTAGACGCAGACAAAGGAAGAAGGAGATTTTTAGGATTGTAAATGACATTGACATGATATCTTGGTTGGATTTTCTTTTGGATAATTTATATATAACCTTCGGTGACTCTCTTTTTAAGCAAACATTTGGTATCCCTATGGGCAGAGAGAGAGAGAGAGAGAGAGAGAGAGAGAGAGAGAGAGAGAGAGAGAGAGAGAGAGAGAGAGAGCTTGACACAAGAGAAGGAGAAATACTCAATGGGAATGTACAGTAGAACCAAGAAGTGTACATGAGTGATGGATTGAATAGCCCCAATGATATGCAAGTGACATCACTGACCATGCCAATATACAATGACCCAAATGAATGTGCCAGTTGTAGGATGCTAGGCTAGGAGAGTGTCCCATAGATATAACAAATCTTCCAACATACAATATGAAGTGGTATGGGGGCCACAACTTATCGAGAGGCTACCCATCTCATTACAATTCTTGCACGTGTGCGCTTAACTATGGGGCTTCCACAAGCTAGTCTACCCATCTAGCCCCCAAAACCTTAAGGTTCTAGGGGACTCCAATACCTAAACAACGACCCCCTTAAGCCAGATCCGGGACTTTTCTTCATCATTATCCTTTTAACTATCCTCTTGACATCAAATCCTTCATATGGATTTTTTGGTTTACTCACCAACCGTGGGAATAATGTTTACTCCATAGCCAAGGCCTTTAGGTCTTCCCATAATTGGTATTTCCATTTAGACAGCCTCTCCTCAAACTAGGGTTGAGGTTTAACAATCACTAATTTCCTCAGTATTTGGTTTACACTCAAAACTTGGGTTTATGTGTTTTTACACAACAGCCTTCACTCTAATACCAGTTGAAATGGATAAACTCCCGAGACGTCACCCATCTCAATGATGTTCCCTCACATATTTGCTTAATGTGAGGTTTCCACAAAGTGGCCTTGCCATCTAGACCCAAAGACCTCAAGGGTTTAGGGGCCTTTGATCTAGCCACTTCATGCAATCCTTACAACTAGGCACCACTTGCATTTCACAAGTTGGGCTTATCCCAACACAATCCTTCTTGAGAAGGGAGGGAAGCCAAGGAAATTGTAATCTTACATGTATAATGACACCTTTGCTAAGAAAATCAAGGAAGAGATTGAAAAATTACTAGAGGTAGTGATAGAGCGTGCCGAGTGGACCTTGTAACGAAAAAATTTGTTCTTGCATCAACTTGACATAGGTCAATGACACTCCCATTAACAATAACTACCCTTATCTATCACCCACTATGTGCTTGAAGGTAACAAAACCAATTTTTTTTGAGACATATGCCAATGTTTTATGCAAAGATGAAGTACATTGATGTGAGGTATCACTTCATTCCTGAGGTGCTTATAGGCAAGCATATAGAGCTCATTAAGATTCACACACATGAGAACCTTGCTAATCTACTAACCAAAGGTTTACCCACCGAGAGTTTTGCACATTGTCAAGTGCTTATGTGGGCATTGAGCAGAGATCCAGACTCTACATACCTCCATAGCTTGCTTAAAGGCACATTGTCTTTTAAGTGGGAGGTTGTTGGGCAAAGGGCCAAGTTATGCCCAAGCCAGACATGGCTGGTCAACCCCTCAATACAATCTCACTAACCATTACGTTATTCTTATCTCTACACAACAAAATAAGGAGCATATAGAGAAGCCTATAGCTTCAGTGTTGTAGGAGTGAAAGCTTGCTTTTCCCTCTGTGTGTGTTTATCTCTCTCTCTCTCTCTCTCTCAAGATTGTTCCTACCACGTAAAAATTTCTCTTCTCTTATTTTTCTTTTGCTTCTCTCTCTCTCTCTCTCTCTCTCTCTCTCTCTCTCTCTCTCTCTCTCTCTCAAGATTGTTCCTACCACATAAAAATTTCTCTTCTCTTCTTTTTCTTTTGATTCTCTCTCTCTCTCTCTCTCTCTCTCTCTCTCTCTCTCTCTCTCTCTCTCTCTCTCTCTCTCTCTCAAGATTGTTCCTACCACGTAAAAAATTTCTCTTCTCTTATTTTTCTTTTGACTCTCTCTCTCTCTCTCTCTCTCTCTCTCTCTCTCTCTCTCTCTCTCTCTCTCTCTACACACACCACAAGTGCATCAAATGGCACTATCTTTGAAGTTGGCATATGAGAGATGTTCAAGCTAGAGATTTCAAAAGTAGGAGTTCATGAGAAGGAAGTGGTTATTAAAAAGCAATGATCATGTAGTTGAAAAGAATTTCAACGGAGTGTCTGATTTATTAATAAATATCTAGTATGCCCACACATTTGCTATGGTTTCCTTATGGTGCTTGGGCAATATGCTGGTGAAATTCTAACCACTCGCAGTGCTTTAGAGAGAGTGGATTCTAGCAGTGAGGTAGTGAGGAGATCTACGAGAGTCTCTCATGTGCTTGAGCATTTTCAACCAGGGTTAGGTGATCTATTAGTCAATAGCTGTAGAGAGCCAACCTGATCATTGAGAGGCTATTTAGATGGAAGGTAGTGTGAAGTGGAATCTGGCTATGCAATCATGATACAATTTGATTGTCAAAAATGAGACTTGGGAACTAAGAAAATTTTGAGAGTGCAAACATGCCTTGCCTCTTGCAAATGGTTGTGTAAGAAGAAATATATGGTAGACGATACTGAGCCTAAGAATAAGGCTAGATCGTTTGCTAAGGGATTCAAGCAAAAGAAAGGCATGGATTTGGATGAGATTTTTTCTCGAATAGTTAAGATGACTACATTATGTCTTGTGCTTGGACTAGTAGCCACCATTGAGGACATGGGACTTGTCCAAATTGACATGAAGATGGAATTTCTTCATGGGGATCTGGAACAAGATGCATCTTCTCTGCACTTTCTCCACACGCTGTCTCCCATGGCTCCTCACCATCATCACCCACCTTAACCTACATCCTACAAGTGGTATTAGAGCCCAGGTGGAATATAGGTGATGTCGCAGGCGTTCTAAAATGCCGTCATCACAGAGCCTAGGCGTAGTTGGCAAGCGGTGCTTCTTGGCGGCATAGCTCAGTAGGGCATTCTAAAACACTACATCTCCAAGGAGGACAAATCTTGTAGGCCCAAGTGAATGATGGGAATGGGATCGTGCTATCTAGGGTGGATGAAAGATAAACATCGCGTACACAAGTGAGCCTGTGTTGGCTAGATTATCACTCAAGAAAATTAGGTTCCAAGATCAATTAACTTGGACTTTGTATTTGCTAAGCCATCACAAGCTCGCCATAAACAAGGGAGATGTAATGCAAAATAGAGTTGTGTTTATTCATTCATGAAATGAGCTTTAAGTAGCTCTACAGATTGGCTCCATTACATGTGGGATAATTTTCCCTCTTCCCTCCTTCACTCAGACTTTAGGACAAAAAACACACTTTACAATCCTCCCCTTGGGATTTGGACTAGGACAAAATACTGAAGATGCAATATCCACTAAGGATGATAAATTGGTAGTAACACATGATGACAAAATCCACATAGGAAAATAAAAGTCCTCACAGGCTGCAATCTTCAAAGTATGTCATCATAGAAGACAAGGTTATTCTTGCCTTTGTCTTCTTCTTTGTCCTCTACCATGTGAGCTAATCCTCTGATAGGTCTCTTCTCTTTGTAGCTTCTAATGTTGTTGCTAGTATTGCTGCTTTCTCCACTGCTATTGCCTCCATTTGAGTAGTATTAAGAAGGAGGGTGTCCCTTCTTACCGCATTTGTTGCAAGGTTTGTTTGTGTAGAAGTCTTTCGCTACATGTCCCATTCTTCCACATTCATAACACGTTTTTCCAATTGATTATGTCGATGGTGAATATATTCCCCTTGAGGATGACGTGACAAAAACCCCTCCTGATGATGCTAATGAATCTTTTTGCTTTCTTTCTTCTGCTTGGATTGAGTTGATGACATCTTGGAAAGGTGGAGCCGGTTCTTTTTCTTCAAGAATGGTGACTAAGTGGTCATAAGAAGAGGGTGGAAGTGCACTTAAAAGTATGGCCACTTTCTCATCTTTTGGTACTTCGACCTGGATGTAAGTGAGCTGTGTGAAAATTCTCTTAAGCCTATTTATTAGGCTAGCAATGTCCTCCCCTTCAGTCACAGTGATCTTTTAAAGTTTTCTTTTGAGACTAACTTTACTTCTTTTGGCCCCGGCTCCAAAATTACTTTCTAGGACATGCCAAGCTTCATGTGCATGCTTTGTCTATGGAATGCACATAGTTGTCATGCAAAGAGGTGATGATAATTCCTAGTGCTTGTTCTCATCTTTGGCCAAATTTTGTGCACTTGCTATGAGTGTAGATGTCCTAGTGTGCACTCCATCGATGTCGGCTTGTTGTTCTAAGGTAGTGCTGATAACAAGACCATAACCATCTTTTCATGACGTATCCCCTTAACTTTGTTTGGCAAGTGTGAAACCCCTCCCTGTTGTATTTTTCAATTCCCTTTTCCCCCATTGTGCTAATAGAGGGGTCTTAGCTTAAGAGACTCTCCTAGCCAGTGTCTGCCTCTTTACACAAGCACAAAAAAATGAAATTTATTTGAAGTTGTTGTGCTTTGTTGGATTCATTTCATTGCAAGTTGAGAGAGAGAGAGAGAGAGAGAGAGAGAGAGAGAGAGAGAGAGAGAGAGAGAGAGAGAGAGAGATATTTCTTCCTTTGTGAAGCTCCTCTTCACCGAGGTGAAGCCCCTCTTCACAAAGAAGTAATGCTCCTCTGCTTTGCTTTGATGTTTAGCCAAGCTGACGTGGAGTCCAAAGCTTTGGATAGGTTGATGATCTGTTTTTGAATGCTCAATGAAATTTAATAAAGAAAAGGATCTTTGAGTGGTTTGATGAAGCTTTGGAGAGCTCCTTGCCTTGAGTGCTTGGAAGAAGTCCTTTTGAAGCTCGAAGGAGAAGCTTGTTGATCGATTGAATCCCTAAAAGGATTCCTTTGAGTTTGTTTGTAGGTTGCGGGATGAGCCCCTTATATTGCTTGGGAGGCTTTGGAGACTTAGGGTCTGCTCACGAGATAGGGGCCTTAGCCACAAAGTGTATCTTGTGAGACAATATTGGTGTGAATGGCGGGCTTACAAGCGGTTGGGCAGTGTGGGAAGGAGCGCCTTTTTGGGTAGGTCTCGAACAAGCGGGAAGCGGTGGGGTCAATTCGGGCATGCATGGCAGGATCCGGGCAGGCGGGGTCAGCTCAGGCAGGCCAACGGGCAACATTCGGGAAGGTGGGGTCAACACGGGCATGCTCGGGTAGGTCGAGCAGAGGGCAACAACCTTGTGTGAACGCTTAAAAAGGAATTGAATTATCCCCTAGAAGCCATGGCTTCCACCATGGTGGGGTCGGCTCTTGAAGACCTTTGGGGTTGTTTTCTACAAAAGACTCAGTGGTCATTAAATGCCATGGAGGTACACACACACAGTCACAAGTTTGGGTTGCTGATCTTGCTGCTGCAGACACAAAATGAACAGAGAATGAACGAAAATGGCTTCCACCACGGTGGGGTCGGCTCTTGAAGACCTTTGGGGTTGTTTTCTACAAAAGACTTAGTGGGCATTAAATGCCATGGAGGTACACACACACACACACACACACACACACACTCACAAGTTTGGGTTGCTGATCTTGCTGCTCTGTAGACACGAAATGCACATAGATTGAACAAAAATGGCTCACAAGAAATTACCAAATTTAATCAAACTATTATTTGATGAATCTTGGGGCAATTTAAGCATGCACAAGCTCGTTGGAAAGCTTTCAAAGAGTACTACGCACACACATAAATCAAACGTTCCAATTGTGTTGATGCAAGAAGATGTGGGCACTTGATGGGAAGGTGTAAATATGCAAAAAAATCAAAATAAAAATTGTATCTCAAACTAATTCTCTCTAATCATTAGCTAGGGTAGTGGCCATGTAAACGTGCCTAGATCCAATGCTAGAGACAATTAAGAATGAGTTTAATTATGCAAAATCCCAATAGAGATTAAGGAAAGCTAATTACACAAAAGCATAGCAAGAAACATAGCTAGCATATCTTGGTGCTCTGATACCACTTGACGGGGATGGGATTGTGCTAGCTAGGGTGGATGAAAGATAAACATCATGCACGCAAGTGAGTGTGTATTGGTTAGATTATCACTCAAGCAAATTAGGTTCCAAGATCAATTAACTTGGACTCATAAACACGGTCTTGAGTATTTGCTAAGCTATCACAAGCTCACCATAAACAAGGGAGATGTAATACAAAATAGAGTTGTGTTTATTCATTCATGAAATGATCTTTAAGTAGCTCTACAACTTGTCTCCATTACATGTGGGATAATTTCCCCTCTTCCCTCCTTCACTTAGACTTTAGGACAAAACCCACACTTTACAATGAAGGCGGAGCATTCCAAAACGTGATAGTGGTGGGGTGAGAGAGGCGTCATTGGAGAGGTGCAGACAAACTACATCAACATTTTAAAATGCTGTCGCAGCAAGCACTAGGCGTGGTGACTCATAGGAGGCCATCTACCTTGCATCCAACAACCTCTTAAAATGCCTGTGAAGAGGAACTATCATGCATGATAGTCAACAAGCACACCTATCAATAGGTTGGCTAGGGTGGTTGCTTGCATATAAAGCATATCAAAACGCTTATTGCAAGGCAATTTGGCCACTATATAGTGGTTCTTGGTGGTGTGGAAGAGCTAATCGTGCTCAACAGTAGTCCCTGGCATCAAACTCTTTCACAAATTCAAATATGGCATCAAAGATCAACAAATTTAATGGGTCCGACTTTCATAACTAGCAAATCAAAGTGCAGGGCTATTTGATGTGAAAAAATCTTTGGAGCGTGGTCAAGCCCCTTTCACCAGACAAACCAAGCACAACGGCTACAGTTACCAAAACATTATCTACCGAGCAACAAAGAAAGGACGAGTAAGCATTGGGTATTATTCTGACTTCTTTAGAAGATAATTTTATTCACTATTTGGATGACATTCAATCTTCGAGTGTTGCTTGGATATAATTAGAGATGCTTTTTGGTTCCAAAGCAAAATATTTAAAGATGAGCCTAAAAATGGAATTATATTCTCTTACAATGTGTGATGTGAAATATTGCAGCTTTAGCATACAGATTGAAGAGCATCCAAACTCACTTAATTTATGTTGAGGCTCCTGTGCCAAATGAAGATCTTATAGCTATTTTCCTTAATAGCTTACCTACAAAATTTCATCAAATTGTGACTATTTTGAAGGAGAAGGGTCTGCTGCATTGTATGGATGGTATTGTTAATTCATTGCAAGAAGAGGAGAAACAAGTATCACATGCCAATTCTGCCATAATTCCCATTGCATATGCAGTTAGTGGTTGCACTTCGACCGTAGCTTCAACCAGACCAACCACTAGCACTAGACTTTGTGCAATTTGTGGCCACAAAAATCATCAAACCAAGGATTGCTTCAATAAAAATTGTTGTGTTCACTGTGGAAAGACCAAGCATCCTTCAAATAGGTGTTTTAAGAATAGCATGGACACAATCAAATATGCAAAAGTAAAGCTTCTGGGTGCTATATTTTTGCATAGCAATGACACCATCGTCATTATAATTCACTGTATTTTGCATAGCAACAATATTATCCAATCCTTCTCATATGTCATCTCCATGCGAAATTAGATCACCCGGACATACATCCAAATGCTCTATTTTTGCATTGGGACGACATAAGACCAATTTTTTTGAAGAAAAACATGTGTAATCTTTTTATCAAGTATAAGACCAATCTTGTAACCAAGTATAAGATATTTTAAGGGTTTTTTGTTCTTCCTTGTGCAAAAAAGGTGACTAGAAAGTGTTTGGAGGGTGTTGACATCGATGAGGTTGAGGAGACAAATGATGACATGTTGATGGACCTACTATACCAAGCCAAGAAATTATCGTTTGCCTGTGTGAATTTTTTTTAAAATGTCTTCTTTGACATGGAGAATTTTTTGGAAGACTTTAGCAATGAAATTCTTGACTATCAAAAGGTTTTTGTTGACCTCACTAGGGAACACAATGTTGACAACTTTGTATACTTTAATGATATTTTTAAATCAAGCAATTTAACACCAAGCACTGGCTCCAAGAAGTTGCATTACTCCAATATGATTGGAAGAAGGCCCATAACCCTTGTGAGTGGCATGGAAAGCATGGTTGTAAGCTTCTGATTGAAGACATTACATTTTTGCTCTTTTTGACTCTTATTCCAATAAAGGAAGGAGAGTGCAAATCTCTACAAATCACAACAGCTATGAATGCCCAAGATGTGGAGGAAACACCTAAAGATTTTAGAGAGAAAATGGAAATGCTTCAAAGAAAAGAGATCTTGGATGTTGAAGAGTTCAAGGCAAGGAACATCACCAAGGTGGAGGAGCCCATCCATATTCAAGAGGAAGAGCTTGATCTCTTACTGCACACAACAACCTTGTTGTGATCTATCAAGGGTGGTAGGTTCACATCCAATAAGACTTGGAGTGGACAAAATCATACTTCTTGAGAAGCAAGAAGCCATTAGTGTTTTGGACTTGCTCCAGGATTTATGGGCTCAAGAAGTGCATACCTTGGCACTATGGTCAGTTATGTCCTTGCCTCTTTGGTGACATAGGCAAGCAGTTGCAGGGTTACAAGAAGCAAAAGTACTTGGAGGGGAAAAAATGCAAAGCCTGATTAAGTAGCTAGAACTGATCCTTGTATTATCCCCCACTTTCTTCCTTGCCTTTTTCTAGTGGAAGCCATTGTAAAAATCTTTCACTTGCAGATGATCTACTGTATGCATCCTTCCTTTTTTGTATACTCCTTTGTACAGTTGTAGCAATATCAAAACTGTTTAATAATTTTCTAGTCTCATGTGATCTTGTTTTGTGCCACACTTGTCTCTAAAAACATTGAAATACTTCAAGAAATCTATTAGCTTTTTGAGCTCCTCCACCATGTCCAGTGTGTTTGAAAAACTTGGTGCCTGATAGTGGGACTTCTTTATAGGAGTGTGATTATAGGTAATGTGCTGCACAAAAAAAGATGATTTATTTAGCAACTTATGCAAGTATTGAAAAAAATTAGTAGAATCAAAATTCATAAGTATTTCCATGTAGTGTGTGAAGTGCTCCGAGCTCCAAGCACTTGTCATAGCTTTCTTGAATTTGTTCAACTCTGTCTTAAAGTTGGAGAGATCATTCTTTCCCTAATGACTTTTATCACAATAAGAAAAGTGCATGCAATGTGCAGAGGTGGATATTTGAAAGGGGAATATGTAAAAAAACTTGAAAGTTTGGATCTTTAGGGTGTCTATCTAGGGCTTCGTTCCAATTAGCAATAGTTAGCTCGTTTGCTACATCCATGCTGTAGATATAGGGGCTTTTTGCATTGGCACCCCTTGACATTTTGTACATACACTTTAGTGTACCCCCTATGTGCCTGAAGGTGCCGCGGGAAGCGTGTGCAAGTGCAAGTGCGAGAGCCGAGAGAGAGAGACCTATTGTTGGGTGGAGTGCACAACAACGTTATCCTGTCGTGCAGCTCCTTATTCCTTTTGTATTAAAGAATAAGTGTATATATGGTTAAGTTAGTAGATGGGTTAGTAGTAAGTGGGATGTTCGGCTAGTTGGCCTAAATCCTAACAAACTCCCACGTGAAGGCCAACGTAGCCCAAGTGACCTGGTATGTACAACCGTGAAGCAATCTAGTGGCTTCAACCTATACCCATCAACTCACTGCAATGTGCAAACTGCTCTAAAGCTAAGCCTTTTGTCAAAGCATCTGGTGAGTTGTCGTCAGTGTGTACCTTGACCAAATCATTGATCTTTTTGGCCTAGAAATCTCTCACGAGATGATACCTAACTTCAATGTGTTTCGATTTGGAGTGAAACATGGGATTCCTTGCCAATGCAAGAGCACTCTGACTATCACAATATATCATTGGAGTCTCATCCATGCCAAGATTTTTGACCAAGCAAGATAACCGTACTGCCTCTTTACTTGCATCCAACAATGCAACATACTCTGCTTCCATAGTGGAAGACTATGTACAATCTTGAAGACATGACCTCCAAGATACTGCTGCTCCAGCAAATATGAAGACATTGCCACATGTCGATCTCCTATTGTCGACACAACCTACATATTCTACATCCTCATAACCCATGATGGATGCATCACTGTTCCCAAAGCGTAAACACCTGCTGACCGTACCTTTGAGGTACCTAAGAATGTGCTTCAGTGCTTCCAATGCTTGCGGCCAGGATTTGCCATATATCGGCTCACCACTCCACTACAAAAGCAATGTCTGGCCTTGTGGCCACCATAGCATACATGAGACTGCCCACTGCAAAAGAATATGGTACCTTAGCCATTTTTGCTCGCTTAGCATCAGATTTGGGTGCATCTTCCTTGCTAAGTTTCAAGAATGCCTGCATTGGGGTACTCAATGCTTTCCCCCTTGTATATTGAAATGTTGCAAAACTTTCTCAATGTATGTTTCTTGAGATAACTCAAGAATACGACGTTTGCGATCTCTTTTGATTCACATGCCAAGAAAGTGTGTAGCATCCCCCAAATATTTCATTGCAAAATTATTGCTAAGCAGTTTCTTCAAGTTGGCAATCTCCGCAATGGATTTCCTAGCTATAAGCATGTCATCAACATATAGAACTAGAATGACCATCGAGCCATCATCTAGATTTCTTGTGTACAAGAAGTGATCCTCTTTGCTCCTTTTATACCCTTGAGACCTCGACAGGCATCAAATTTATGATACCACTGCCTTGAACCCTGTTTTAAGCCATAAAGTGCCTTTTTGAGCTTATATACTAGCTCCTCACGAGATGCGTTCTCTTGAACAAACCTTCAGGTTGCTGAATGTAAACATCCTCATCTAGATCCCCGTGAAGAAATGCTGTCTTCACATCCATTTGGACAAGTTCCATGTCCTCAATCTCTACAAGACCAAGTATGGTTCTAAGCATTGTTGTCTTGACCACATGCAAGAAAATTTCATCAAAATTGACTCCCTTTTGCTGTTTGAACCCTTTGGCTACAAGTTTAGCCTTGTACTTTGGATTTGGATCACCTGAGGTAAACTTCTTCTTGTAAATCCATTTGCAAGGTAAAGCTTTTGTATCATTTGGAAATTCTACCAAGTCCCAAGTGTCATTAGCCAGAATCGAGTTATACTCAGATTCCATAGCCTGCTCCCACTTTACCACATCATCCTTCATCATGGCTTCTTGGTAGCAGCTTGGCTTGCCGCAATCGGTCAACATGATGTAATCAAGACTTGGCTCAAAATGCGCAGGTGGACGAGAGACTCTAGTAGACCGTCTCACTCCTTGACCATTGCTATCCGCTCCCTCTGGAGCATTGCTAGTGGAAGGTACATCACTAGCTCGCTGAGTTGATTTCACTGTCTCTGAGGCAACATCCTCAAAAGTGACTCCCCGAACCTCTATTTCCTTGATAGGTTGTTTATGCATCTTTGACTCGTTGAAGATCACATCTGAACCATGGATGACTCGATGAGATTCTGAATGCTAGAGACGATATCCCATCTCTCCATCTGTACCATATCCAATGAAAATACATTTGTGTGACTTTGGCTCTAACTTTTGTCGAAGTTGTTTAGGCACGCAAGCATAAGCTTCACAACCAAAAACATGTAGATTGTCATAGTGGGGCTTACGTTTAGACCATAACTCTTCTAGAATCTCATAATTCAATGGTGTACTAGGCGAACAATTTATGATGTGCACTGCTGTCAAGACGGTTTCTGCCCAAAAGCCTTGTGTGAGATTTGCCATAGAAAGCATGGCTGTGACTCTTTCTAGAATTGTATGATTTATGCACTCAGCAAATCCATTCTGAGTTGGTGTGTATGGTGTAGTAAACTGCCTTTTAATTCCCCTTTGAGAAAAAAAATTGTCAAACTCCTTGAAGACATACTCTCCACCGTTGTCAGTCCGCAACCTCTTGAGTTTCTTGCCAGACTGATTCTCAACGAGTGCCAAGAATTTCTGGAACACAGATTGAACTTGACCCTTATGTTTCAAAGGATATGCCCACACCTTTTGAGTAGAGTCATCTATGAATATAACAAAATAGCTGCCCCCCCCTAGAGATTTGGTTGACATAGGACCACAAACATCACTATGTACTAAATCTAGAGGTTCAACTCGCTTTTGACCCAATGGTAAGTAGTGTTCACAAGTAAGTAGATGACAGCTCGGCTATAGATATGTAATCATGGTAAGTAGTGTTCACAACTAAGTAGATGACAACTCGGCTATAGATATGTAATCATGACCAACATCTGACACATGCATGAAATAAAAGGTACCATGGTTCTACCCTCTGAGTATAGCAAGATTATCTTTGCATACTATCCACAAACCATTGTCAAATGTGGTGTTGTAGCTCAAATCATCAAGCTGACCAACAGAAAACAAGCTCTTAGTCAACTTGGGAACATGTCTGACATTATATAAAGTAAAGTGCGTGCCATTCCTTAGATGCAATTTGACATTTTTGACACCCTCAATGTCTAGTTCATAAGCATCACCAAGTCTCACTTTGCCACAAGAGTGAGAATAAGTAGAGAATCACTCTCTATGTGGTGTCACATGGGAACTCGCACCAGAATCTACTATCCAATTCTGTGCATACTGCACATCTTCTATAACAAGAGCCTTGATAGGTAGATTTGCTGTGAAGACCAATATGTTAGAGGTAAGTGGCATAACAACCACTGGAAGAGTCTCTACAATAGGAGAATTTGAAAACTCTAGCACATTGATCTCCTCTAACTTTTGCTTTGCCCTTGTTTGAATCATCAAACTTAGAAGTGTCACCGAATTGTTTATCCTTCTTGCTTTGCTGCCATTTCCTACAATCCTTCTTCACATGCCCTTTTTTATGGCAGTTATAGCACTTGACATTACACATAGAACCCCGAGACTTACTGCGTGAGCCTCCACGTTCCTTGCTTTTGGCACGACTTTGAGTGCGACCCCTCTTTCTATCACTAGCAACATACGCATCACCATCCTTCTTGCCTTCGAGAGATTTCTTGCAAATCTCCTCGGTAAACAGACTCCCAAGGACGTCATTGTACACAAGACCAGTACCGGGTGCTGAATTGCTAATTGTAGTACAAAATGTATCCCAAGACAAGGGTAAACTACATAGCAAGAAGATACATTTGATTTCCTCATTGAAGACCAAACCCTAAGTGGTCAACTGAGTGAAAATGATATTGAACTCATTAATGTGAATAGAAATAGTGCCCTCTTCCTGCATACAAAGATCAAACAGCTTCTTCATCAAGAAAACCTTATAATTGGCAATTTTGTTCTCATAACTGGAACACAATTTATCCCATACATCTCTAACAGTCCTTTCTCCAACTATAGTAAAGTACACAGATTTGGCCAAATGCAAACGGAGCATAGATTTGGCCTTAGCATCAAGTCCGTCCCACTCAACATCTATATACTCGCCCTCTGGGTGCTCCATGATAGGATCCAACTGGCCTTTTTGTATGAGAACATCTTGAATCTGCTCTTTCTAGATAGCAAAATTCGTCCCATCAAATTTTTGGATATTGTAAATATCCTTTTCACCGTTAGATAACATGGCTGCAAGCTAAAGATAATATGGCGATAAACACTGGTAATTTTGGGAAAAATTTGACAGAGTTTCCCCAGAAAAACTGACAGAATCTCAATCCAAACGTGTCACAAGAGATCAGTAACACATCAAAAGTAATGCTCTCAGAGCATAAGACAGATGCATCAACCACTAACTATACATAAAAAGTCAAAAGCTGACCCAAGACTGCCAACATGGTGTCAAATGCACCTAGCCCTCTCTATACATGTCCTATGGCAAGGCCACAAAAAGGGGTACTCAAGCAACCTATATCACCGAAAGGATCTCAACATTCAAGAATCCCCCAGCTCAAGAAAAACTCATGCTATCGACGCTCACAAAAGGTTATGCAGACAAGAAACCAGCCCAGTCTCAAAAAGGGCCTCCGAATCGAGTCTAAAAAATGGTCGGGACTACCAGAAACAAGCCGATTGGCTCCACAAAAGGTACATATGGTAGTTTCCGCAACTCAACGTACATCCACTGTCAACAATACTACAAGGTGTAGTATATGTGCTCAAAGAGGCACCAAACAAAATGTGTAAGCAGTAAACAAATCCCTACGAGGAGTAAAACCTCTCTCAAAAGAGCTCCATCACTATCAAGAGTGCCAAAACAATGCATATGTGCATCAAGTATTCGCTGAAGTCTGTGCTGATGCAAAACACTGCAACCTATAAGAAACCTGGATGTCCCATATGTATGCAAGAACTTGTGAGGAGATGGATGCTTGAAAAATCCGAGATAATGTCGATGCCGGAAAGTGCTCCTAATTAGCCCATAAACACCGTCTCAATGGCACATAATAGCCATAAAACGTCTATATACAATCCCAAAGTAGTCTCTGAACAACCTGCACCTGTGTCCTGTACCTGTAGCAAAAGCGGAGTTGAAAAATACAACTCCTGAAACGTAGCTTGGATGAAGTTTTCGACTGCACGAACAACTTTGAAAGGGGGTAAAACTGTAGGACACCTATGGAAACGCTCTCAGAATGTTGAACTTGCTGATGCCAAAATAAAAAAACCTGTTTGCACTTTTGAAAGTGCCCGCGTACGGACACGAAAATGGCAAGCACAAACCTCGCTTTGATACCAGTTGAAGGTGCCGCAAGAAGCATGTGCGAGTGCAAGTGAGAGAGCCAAGAGAGAGAGACCTCCTCTTGGGTGGAGCGCACTTTTGTATTAAAGAATAAGTGTATATATGGTTAAGCTAGTAGATAGGTTAGTAGTAAGTGGGATGTCCGGCTAGTTGGCCTGAATCCTAATAGTGCCATTCCACCTTGTATCTACCAAAGCCCTCAACATCTAGTGACGAGCGCAAAGCGCGACACGGACCCCGACGGCCTCTAAAACGCCGGGAGCCGATGCACACCGCAAGCCGGTCACAGTGAAGCGAACAGGGGGCACCACCTAGCTTTGAGCGGCTAGGATGCAGACAACGGTGATTTGAAATATCACGGACTCTACACACACACACACACACACACACACACACACACACACACACACACACACACACACACACACACAGAGAGAGAGAGAGAGAGAGAGAGAGAGAGAGAGAGAGAGAGAGAGAGAGAGAGAGAGAGAGAGAGAGAGAATAGACATGTGATGAAAACCCTCGGGGGTGTGAGGGAGAGTTATTCTCTTGCAATATTTACAGCAACCTTATTTTTGGCAAGGTGGCAAATAATGGTGATAGAGAGATAGAGAGAGAAATAGTGAGCCTACTTGGTTCATTCTCTAGAGATGACTCACCGACATGAGAACCTTGCTAACATGAGTGTGTGTGCATTGACCATTGGAGTTGAGATGTAGACATAGCTCCTTTTACAAAGTACAAATACCCAAAGAAAATCACTACACTAAGTCCCCTCTCTTGTGATGCCAATGTTGCCAATTCCTCCCACCCAAAATACTACCAAGTGCTCACCTTTGATGAACTTCCCCCCCCCCCCCCCCCCCCCCCCCCCCCCCATAGTGACCTCTCAATGCCTTTTTATAGGTGCTGGCTACTTTAGATTAAGGTAATCTGATTTGATTAGGGTAATCTAATCAGGGGAGACAAAGCAAGGTGGTGGGCCCTGGGTGGTTGACCCTTGCTTTGTCTTGGGAAATATTATAAGGAAAACCTCTAGGTGGGCATTTGTGATCATCACCTAGAGAGATGAGAATTTACAAATTTGGGATTTTTTACAAGGTTTGGTTTGAAACTGAAAAAAAATGATAACCTACGGGTTTTACTAAAGAGGGCATCGTGGATGCGATGCCGGTGAATGGCGGCCTAGCTGATGCATCGGTGTAGCACATTCGTCACTTTCGGGGTCCGCCGGGGCATGCCTTCGGCACCTTTGCTTGTTTTGGTGTCGGCGACGCATGCTTTGACCGTCTTCTTTTCTTTTTGTCGATGACGTAGATTCCTTGTTTTTATCTTCTTTGATGGGTGCGTATGGTGTGTGTGCTGTATGGGTATGCATGTGTTATCGTTTGTGTGTATGTGTGTGTATAGCTTGGGGTTGTGTGTGCCGTGTGGGTGAGTGTGTGTGAACGAGAATGTGTGTGTGGGAATGAGGGTGTAATAAACTATAGTTTGTATATATATATATATATTTTTTTTTTCTGGCTCGCAGGCCCGTCGACTGCTCAGAGCGAGGGAGAGGGTGAGAGAACGTGAGTGAGCGGGTGGGGAATGGCAAGGGTTGAGGTGTGTGTGTGTGATAGAGAGAGAGAGAGAGAGAGTTTCTATTTACTCTACTGCACGCCTTCGGGCTGAGAGAGAGAGAGAGAGAGAGAGAGAGAGAGAGAGAGAGAGAGAGAGAGAGAGAGAGAGAGAGAGAGAGAGAGATGGGCTGCCTGCGGGTTGAGAGAGAGACAATGCGCAAGAGAGAGAGAGAGGGTGGGGTGAGATGGCGAGGGAGGGAGAAGGTGAGGGAGTGTGGGTGTGTGTAAGAGAGAGAGAGATATTATTTTCTGCGCCTGCACAGGCTTATCCGGAGAGAGAGAGAGAGAGAGAGAGAGAGAGAGAGAGAGAGAGAGAGAGAGAGAGAGAGAGAGAGAGAGAGAGAGAGAGAGAGAGAGAGAGAGAGAGAGAGAGAGAGAGAGAGAGAGAGAGAGAGAGAGGATAGGCTTGGGGTGGCCCGTGGCCGATAGAGAGCGAGGGAAAAGGGGGGGTTTTGGAAACGAAGTGGGGTAAGGGTAGGGGTGTGTGGGTGAGTGAGAGAGAGATATTATCTTTTGCATGGTATCTCAAGAAACGAGAGGAGGGGAGAGAGTCAATGGGGTGGGGGAGAGGGAGAGGGAGTAGCAAGCCAGGGGATGGAGAAGTGAGGCTCAGGGAACGGTGAGGGGTGTGTGGGTGAGAGAGAGAGAGATAGAGAGAGTTTTGCTATTGGTTTGCACCTGCACAGGCGAGAAAGAGAGAGAGATAGTTTCGGGCTGCTATGGCGGACACAGAGAGCGAGGGAGGGAGTGTGAGAGGGTGATGGTGAGTGTGTGGATAAGAATAAGGGAGAGAGAGAGTTCATATATGGCTGTGGGCTTGACACAGAGGGAGCGCGAGAGAGAAAGCAAGAGAGAGGGGGGGGACTCGAGTCCGCTCCTGGCCGAGGGTGGTGGCAAGTAAGGTGGGGGGGAGTCATTGAGGGTCAACGGGGTGTGGGTAACAGAGAGATAATATTAGAGAGAGAGAGAGTGTGTGTATTATTGCAGAGAGAGAGAGAGTTAGAGAGTGGAAGAGAATATGAGAGAGTAAGATAGGGTATAGGCTACGTGACCCGCCGATAGGAAGAAAACAAGAGGGGAGAGATGGAGTAGAGTGAAGCTGAGGGGGGTGTGGATGAGAGGGAAGAGGGAGGGGTGAGGTATGGTGGCCTGCTAGGCTGGGGGTATGGATAAGCAAGGGCATGAGGGTGATAAGGCTGGCTAAGTGAGGGGGGCCATGTGACGAGGCCATGCCAGTAAAAGCTAGGGCCATAAGGTTGACCAGGGCATTGCCGAGCCTTCCGACGGTGTCACCAATGCTTCAGGCACAGGAAAGATAATCTTTTTTTTTTGATTTCCAAAAATCGGCTATCATTAGCCCTCCTCTTTTGGCTAGAGGCATTCATGTCTCTAGCCCCGACTCTGATTCTTCTTCAGCTGATTTGTAGGAGCCAATATCGAGTTGCCTTCTGAACTAGCCATTCCATTTGGCTATTGGTGAGATTTTTGGGATATTCATGAATCTGCAACATGTCCGAGTGATAGTCTGTTCCTTGGAATAGTGTCGGTTGATTAAATGGGAAGCCCATGGCTTCCAGAACTTTGTGCTAGTGTCCTCCTAGATTCCAAGTGAAAAATAGGATCATTGTCTGCAGTGTCCGAACAATAAAATTTGTATGCCAAATAGGACCAAATTATTAACCACCAGTAGAGTGAGAGGGGAAATGAGCATCTTGGCCCTTGCAAAGATAGAACTGAAAATTATGATTCCCAAGAGTGTGCCAAGAATCCACCATATATGGCCACCTTGTTGGTGTGGTGAGCTTCAGTTGTCTTTAGAACCTTGCTTACTGCCATGACCGGAAAAACTTGCAAGCATATCATGCTTCTCTTGGGTGTGCTCAAACATGTCAGCTATCTTTTCTGATGTTGATAGTAAGCCACCTACCTTGCGGCTTAAATACAAGCGTGATCCACTTACCTGTCTCCAAAGAGAGGATGCACTATTTGTAAAAAATTGCACCAAATTGGGAATGAGGCCTTCATTCTTGCCTTTTGTCTATCCATGGCTCCTTAACTCTTATCTCCATGCTGATCTTACCTCTATATGTTATAGTGGCTAGCCATAGCCATAGGTCTGATGCATCCCATGCAAACACAATGCTGCATTGTGGAGGAGTCTGGAACATCCTTAAAAGCTTGGCAACATATTGATAATCAAACTTACTCTGAACACCCTCACATAAACTGGAGGCATTACCCATCTCCAAGTTTATAGCACCTTTCAGTAGACTAGAGGCATTACCCATCTCTAAGTCTACGACACTACACAATAAAGTCTTGCTCGACTGCCAAGCCTATGGAGCAATATCCAACTCCAAACCTTTAGTCTTGCTTACCTCTTTGTTATGGTCCTCTAGTGAAACTTCCTTGATGCAAGATTCCCTTAGCTTGCTACACTGTCCTTGGTCCATGCTGGTGCACAGGATTCTGTTTTCAAAGCCCTTTCCTTTGCTTGATATGTTGTTGTTAACCCTCACGGCTCACGGACACCCCATCACCTACGACGGATGTGTATTATGTATTTGGTAGAGTCAGGTACCGGGCTTGTCGGACCAATAGGAAAAGGGTAAGAGTGATCGCCGATGAGAGGCGCACTCTAACTGGGACATTCAAGGGATTAGTTGGCTAAGCATGGGCGCCCAAGTGTGAATGGGGTGAGCTCATATAAAAGCCAACTAAACCTAAAATTCATTCATTCTCTCATTTGTGCAATAGAAGAGTTCTCTTGCTCCATCTCCATCTCCATCTTCTTCTTCTTCACCTCCTTGTGTGCGTGTGTATGTGAGAGAGAGAGAGAGAGAGAGAGAGAGAGAGAGAGAGAGAGAGAGAGAGAGAGAGAGAGAGAGAGTGATCGAGCATTGCTACGAAGGCACGGCGGCGGCGAAGCGGTTGAGCGCGGCACGACTGCAGCTTCTTCTTCATCGCGGCGAGGAATCCACCACGAAGGCGAGCGTAGAGCGGTGAGTGACACACCCTTTGCTCTCTTGAGCTTGCTAGATTAGTCTTGTTGTGTGCTTGGAGCCATTTGTGGCTCGCACACGGTGTATTGGCAAGTCCCTTGCTTCGACAGTGCGACAAGGAGCGCACATTTTTGGCGCCGCTGCCGGGGAATCGTCCTGCACTAAGCCCAAGAGGCACTTTGTGCTTCTCCTATGAGTTGTTTGTAGTAGGAAAGAAGAGGAAGAGGAAGAGGAAGAGGAAGAGGAATGAGTTGTTTTTCTGCAAGTTGTTAATTTCTGTAGTGTCTGCAAGTTCTGTGATTTCTGCATAATGTTGTGTTTTCTGTTTGCACACAGTCTTTGCATAATTAGTAGTCGTTAGCTTGTTTGCAGTGAATGAATAAGTAGGAAGGCAGTCTGGACACAGTTTTCTGTCAAGGTTTGCCTGCACACAGTCTTTGCACAGTAAGGTAGTGAGAGAGGAAGTAGGTGGACAGTTAGCTCACTGTCAGTAAGCAGTTAACAGATTAGTTAGTGGTTAGCATCACTGTTAGTAAGTAGATAAGGTAGTGAGCTGTCTGTGAGCTATGAGCTGTTGACTGGGAGGTTAGGTAGGTGACAGTGTGTGTGGCCAAGAAAGGGTCACCAAAACCGCGTGCAGTTGTCGCTCAAAAAAAAAAGAAAAAAAAGAAAAAAAAACTGCGTGAGTGACCAAAGAAAAAAAAAACTGCGTGAGTGACCGGGGGCTACACTAAAATTTTGATCGGGATCGGGATCATTTCCCCAAGCCCAAGCCCAAGCCTCAGTCCTCAGTCTTATGATATATACTAGACTCACTCTTATATATATACCCTACCCCCTCAAGAGGGAATGAGAGCATGTGGCGCAAGTCCTCCACTCTCCTCACTTCTCTTCCCACTTGCACCCTTAGACTTTCTAATTTGGGCCTAGTTCCCTACTAGAAATTGACGGTTTTAGGGATTCCGAGGGCATAAAGTGACCAAACGGAGGGTTGTAAAGCACGACACGTCCCTCTAACCGAGATGCTCGTTTTGAGCTATCATACGTTCTATTCTATAGCTAGGTCAGAAAAAAAGGACCAAAAAATCAAAAAAAAGAAAAGAAAAGAAAAGACTTGGGTTGCAAAACACCCAAAACTACTAGGTGAGCAGCCTTCACGGGCACTCACTGACACTTCTAGCGGATCCAAGTCATATGAACCTACGCTCTGGACGAGTGTTAGAGCACGAGCATATTGGTAGTGCCTCCATTTACGCGGGCACCCATTATTCCTCCACCCTAGGTTCTGGACCTTCGGCCGGGACTCAAGGTAGCGCGACCCAAGATCCTCATATCGCGTCTAGTGATTCTTCCTCTGACTACGAAGTCATGGAGGGGTATCCTACACCAAACCCTGATAGTTTAAGTCAAGACATGCATGCCATGGGCCCACGGCCCGGGTCCAGCGTGTTTAGCCGCTTAAAAGAGACCCTTAGTAGAGCTACTCGCTCCGAACATGCGGTTAATGAAACAAATGAAGGGAGTGGGGAAGTAAATTCGTGATTCATACCTAAAATAGACCCTATGCTTCTTGAGAGTGTGCATGTGAATGTTCCATCCACTGCATCTCCTGATCCTTTAGGACTATCTCCCTCTGAGGTTTTACTACCCGATGGTAGGAGTCTTCCCGAAGTACAAGAGATCGAACGCTATATGCAATCAACAAGGGAGAGGGAAATTGAGAACCTACGAAGGCTAGAACAAAGTCGAACCCTGAAAGCAAAGGCTCCTATGACAACAATCATGCCAGCCGAGCAACCGAGTTCTCCCAAGGTAGCAGTCACGGAGGGGCAAGCGATGGAGAGCAATAATGCTTCCACCTTGAGGGAAACCTCCAGCACGCCAGGCCTAGATGGGATATTCCTAAACGAAAATTGGGAGTATGACCTATAAGGAGAAGCTTTAACTGATCGGTACACAGGACACACCTATCATGTGGGTTGGTTAGATGTTCTACAATCCACATCGGGTGCTACTAGCATAGATGAGCAACAACAGAAAGTCTATGATGTCCTCCATAGGATTGTCGAGTTAAAAAGACAGAACACAAGGATTAACATGCCTTCAACAGGCCTAATGAGATTCTTGGATACGGGAAAGGCCAACCAACCAACCCTGTCACAAATGGAGACTCCCTCAGTGAGCCCCATTGATCCTCCATATGTTGTTTCGCCAGGAGCCTCAGTACAATCTGAGCCCACAAGTGGCAGCTTTACCTTCCCAGATCTAGCTCATCTTTCTCTTAATGACACTATGGCTACCATACATATCCCAGTGGTGAGCATGAAAAGAAGTACACCATGGAGTTCATTTGTTAACACTGCACCGATGCCTAGAAGCACAGTGCCCCCAACTGTACCTACATGTATGTATCAATCATGTGCACCTGTCGTACCTCAGCCTTATGTAGCTCCTACACCTCCGATTATTCCAAGAGCTTACAATCCACAATGGAATTATCCAAGCTCTTATACAAAGTGGAGCCATGCCATTTAATAATAACATGCCATATCAGGCACCCCCTATGCCTAGGGCCACGCCTGTAAACTTTGGACCACCGTCTGGTACACCACCATACGAAATTTGGGACCCAAGAGCCGCGCGTATGCCAAGGCCAAGGCCAACTCCCATCTCACATGTGGTTCCAGGAGCACATACACCCATTATACCTGCTCAAATAGGAGATTTGGCAGCATTTGCTCAAACTATCGGTCGCTCTATTGCGGAAAACATGCGTAGTGCACCTGTTAGAGAGCCTAGGAGCAAGGCAGTTCAAGTAGCTAAGCTCACACAGAAATTCAGTGGAGACGGAGATGCTAGAAAGCATATGGAAGTCTTTGAACATGTGTGCGATTCCTTGGAAGAGCACAACGAGCTACATAAGTGTAAGGCTTTGAGTTTGACCCTAAGCAGAAAGGCTGGAGATTGATATAGAACCTTAAGAGTAGAAGAGAAAACGATCTACTCTACTCTTAGGAGACTGTTCTTAAAAGAATACATACGAGAGGGAGTACTTTGGGGTGTAGACTCTTAGCTCTAGAAAGCCCAACGAGAAGAAGGTGAATCCGTGAGAGACTTCATTAGTCGCCTAAAGAATTTGAATTCTCGATGCAATCCAAACGAGCGATTCAACAACAACCAATTGATCGATAAATTCATTAGGGGACTACGACATGAAAGTATTTATAATGGCCTAGTCATTAGAGGTATCACTACTTGGGAAGAAGTCACCATGAATGCAATCCAATTGGAGGATAATTTAATGATTGCAGGAAAAAGAGTGTCTGCCGAGCCGAAGTCTAGTAGCTCGCAAGCATCAGGGCATGAGCCAATGAAGATAAAGCCAATCGTGAAAGAGCAAACGATATCTGAGATGACTTTGGCAGATCTCACAAAGGCCATCCAAGAAAGCCTTAGGGGTAATCGTGCTCCACAAAACACTCATATGTATCAAAGAAGGGAGCAACAATGATGCTCAATTTGCTTGGGCCCACATACTACGAGTGAATGCCCTACTTTCAGAGTAAAGTTTAACGGGACTTGTAACGCGTGTGGTAGGTATGGCCATCAAGCGAAGGATTGCCTAATGCTTAAACGCATCATGGAAAATAGACCGCCTATAGCTTGGGCAGACTCACCTCGAGTTCCTGCATTGATGCCTACCCCACCCATGGAGCAACAATTGCCATTACAGCACATGGTCCCTAGAACCCAAAATGTGGTCCAAACCACACCGTTGCCACCTCCAGTGCTAGGACCGCAACCCCCTCATCCAAGAGTTACACCTATGAACCAAATAGGTTGCGAGTCATCTAGTACTTATGTAGATTGCGAAGAAGACATAGACTCTAGTATCACCTATGGAGTCGACATGCTTGAGGAGTGTCCCATGTACTATATGGAAGACCATTGGGGACAAATCAAACCGGTATATCAAGCTACTGCGCTAGCAGCAAGAGGCCAAAACATTAATAGTTTTGCCAGGAGACCACCTCTTCAGTGATACGAATGTGGTGGACCACATCGAGTAGCTGAGTGCCCCATTAGAATGCAAAAGAATGCTGCACTAATGCAAACAAGTCAAGGGAGTGCATTGGCAATGCCAATACTCACTTGTAATCGTTGTGGCATAGATTATTTGATCTCAGAGTGTCCTAACAATCCAAACGCACCAAAAATCACACCATTGAACATAATAGAGATTGTCGATGGGACACCACCAACTATAAACATAGCACCAGTGAATGCACTCACACGGTCGATGCTCCAAAAGAAAAATTACATCCTCGAAGAGAGAGATGCTGCATCCATTGGCCGAGCGAGAAAGAAGAAAACACGAAGAAATAAATCCCTTAATGCTTCTAGCTCAAAACCTAGTTCAAAGACTAACATAGGGACATGAGAGGATCCCGTGTATATGAATGACCCTGAGGATGACTCAGATTCGATAGAGACCACGGAGACCAAAACTGTTACAACAAAGGAAAAAGCCAGTGAGGAGGATCACGAGAGGGAATTACGACGAACACGAAAAGAGTATTCAAAGTTAAACTACCCAGTTGCGAACCCCCAAGATAAGCCACGAGAGACAAAAAATGAGGATTGCAAGAGAAAGATTGGAACCTATCCAAACCCAACAATGAAAATTGAACGAGTCCAACAACTGAGGGGTTTGGTGGAAGAAACTCGACGAACATTAGAGCCTGAACCCAAACATATCCAGATGTCGGACACAGTGTTTCCCACACAAGTTCAACCTCACAAGAACTAGAGGCCGTTAGCTATACCCAGTATCATTCGGGAAGAGAGTGAGGGTAGGACATCTGAAAGTGGACACACACCTTTCCTACTAGAGAGAATGTTTGGTGAGGGAATACCCGACCCCCTTGAGGAAGTGGAGATTCCATCTTCACCATTCTCTTGTCAGGGTCCTACGTCCCACAAGATGCCATTAAATGTTGCCAAATTGATGGATTTCATGTCTTCAGAAGTTAGAACCACCATCATGTCCAAACTATATAAAGACCCCGAGCTAGTCTCAGCTCTTCGAGCCTTCCTCAATGGAGAATTACAGGCCGGATTACCACAGTTTGCACATATGAACATGTTGGGATCGGAGAGCACACACACAGAGAGCCAGCACGAAGAAGGAGATAGACACAATGTGTGGCGGGGCGGTACTCACGCTACAATGTGTAGTTATGAGTATAGTTATTATGAATGAGTAAATGAATGGCTGTACATGGGCGGCTGAACAACGGGCAGCCGGGCACACGGGCCTTTAACCCAACAATCTCCCACTTAAAGGCAGTGTGCCTTTAAAGTGGCCAAAGTACAGCAAAAGAAGTCAAGCCATACCCATCAACGATCTACAGTGTGCAAACTGTTGTGAGGCTAACGACTTCGTGAGTAGATCAGCAGGGTTATCGTCAGTGTGTACCTTGACAAGCTCTATGCGCTTGTCCTCTAGCACCTCTCGTATGAAGTGATACCTCACCTCAATGTGCTTTGTCTTCGCATGGAAGACAGGATTCCGCGCCAACGCTATGGCACTCTGGCTATCACAATGTAGAATCAGAGCATCACAAGCCATACCAAGATCTCCCACTAGTCGTGAGAGCCATACGGCCTCCTTGGCAGCCTCAGTGGCAGCCATATATTCAGCCTCTGTAGTGCTCAAAGCAACGCATGGCTGTAAACGTGATGCCCACGAAACCGGTCCACCTGCAACTGTGAACACATAGCCACTAGTAGACTTCCTCGAGTCCACTGACCCTGCATAGTCTGAATCTGTATATCCGCAAACAGACATATCCTTCTCACCATAACATAGGGACAACTCTGAAGTCCCTCTCAAGTATCTGAGAATACCTCTCACTGCATCCCAATGACGCTTGCCTGGGTTAGACATGTACCTGCTAACCACACCAACTGCATGAGCAAGATCTCGACGCGTAGCCACCATGGCATACATCAAGGAACCAACAGCTGACGCATAGGGAATCTGAGACATCTCTGTAGTCTCCAAATCTGTCTGAGGGCAGTCATCATGGCTGAGTTTTACATATGGAGGCAACGGGGTACTAATGGCCTTCCCCCCTTCCATATGAAAACGCTCAAGCACCCTGTCAATGTACTCTTTCTGACTACGAAAGAGCATCTTGCGAGAACGATCACGAGTGATCCGCATACCCAAAATATGACTGGCATCCCCAAGATCCTTCATGGAAAAGGTCTCATGTAGCCTATGTTTCAAGGCATCCACATCAGAAATACACTTCCCTGCGATCAGCATGTCATCCACATACAAAACCAAAACAATAAGACTACCATCTGCAGCCTTGCTAGTATAGAGGCATGGGTCCTCATAACTGCGTACATAGCCCAATGAGCTCATGAATGCATCAAACTTACGATACCATTCACGAGATGATTGCTTCAGCCCATACAAGGTCTTAAGAAGCCGGCATACCATCTTCTTTGAACCATGAATAACAAACCCACTTGGTTGCTCCATGTACAAATCCTCGTGCAAGTCCGGATGTAAGAAAGCTGTTTTTACATCCATTTGCTTCAACTCCATGTCTTCTGTAGCTACCAAAGCAAACAACATACGCAAAGTAGACATCTTCACCACTAGGGAGAAGATCTCGTCAAAATCAATGCCCTTCTGTTGCTTGAATCCTTTAGCCACAAGCCTTGCTTTGTACCTAGGCTTTGCATCCATTGAACACAGTTTTATCTTGTAAACCCACTTGCATGGTAGTGCCTTCTTACCCTTTGGCAAAGGAGTAAGCTCCCACGTTTCATTTTGGATCAACGAATCCATCTCTGACTGCATAGCCTGCTCCCACTTGAGCTTGTCAACACTAGACATGGCCTCATCATAACATGATGGCTCCCCGCAATCAGTCAACAATACATAATCCATAGAAGGCACAAAACGCTGAGGCTGTCTTGCACGCCGCTCTGAACGCCTCAAAGACTGTGCAGGAGGTGCATCTGGCTGTCCCACATCTACATGATCTCCCAACAAGGGCTGATCTCCCACTTGAGGGTCAATGGGCTGCCCACGAGCAGCCATGGGACCATCATACCGATGTCCATCCTCCTCAAATATCACACGCCGAACCTCAACCGTTCGCGGTGATGCTCTATACATAGAGTCCTCATGAAAAACAACATCATGGCTGCGCACAATCTTCCTGTCAATAGGATCCCACAATCGATAACCCATCTCACCAGAGCTACCATAACCCAAGAAGATACATCTCTTGCTCTTTGGATCCAATTTGCTGCGTTTTGCCTTAGGTACATGTACATAAGCTTCACAGCCAAAAACACGAAGGTGACCATACGAAGGTGGCAAACCTGTCCATACCTCTTCAGGCACTTTGAAGCCCAAAGGAACACTAGGTGAACGATTTATCAAATGCACAGAAGTGGCAACAGCTTCAGCCCAAAATCCATTTGACAAACCAGCCATAGAAAGCATACTACGGACTTTTTCCTGTATAGTCCTGTTCATGCACTCTGCCACACCATTTTGAGGAGGTGTATAGGGAGCACTAAGCTCGCGCCGTATACCCTTCTCAACACATAATGTTGTGAAAGCATGAGACATAAATTCACCCCCATTGTCCGTACGTAAGCACTTCAACTTACAACCTGATTGGTTCTCAACAAGAGCCAACCATTGCTTAAATATATCAAACACCATATCCTTCTTACGAATGGGGTATGCCCATACCTTCCTGCTAGCATCATCAATGAACGTAACAAAGTACATAGCACCTCCAAGAGAAGCATTGGGCATCGGCCCACATACATCACTATGCACCAAAGCTAGCTTTTCCAAAGATCGGTGTGGAACACTTTTCTTATGAGAAGACCGAGCATGTCGACCATAAAGGCAATGCTCACAAAACTCAAAACCACCAAAATCTGAAACGGGAATGTAATCCGCACGTGCCAATAACTTCATACCTTTTAGTGACATATGCCCCAAACGCTGATGCCATAAAGAAGCAGGAGGTTGCTCAGTGATCCCCACAATGTGATCAGCCACACTAGCTACACAAAGGGAATACAACGTATTCCTCTTAGCACATTTAACCAAAACAAGGCTGCCCTTAGTGATCTTCCAACCTCCATCACCAAAAGATACATTGAAACCAAGTGAATCCAACTGACCCACACTAATCAAGCTTTTTGCAAGAGCCGGCACATGACGCACACGCTGCAAGACAAACGTAGTAGAGTTTGGCATAGCCAAATGAATATCCCCAATGCCATGAATCTGCATAGAACGCCCATCGGCAATCCTGACAGTACTTGTGCTCGAAGCATCATAGTCATGAAACCACGACCTATGAGGCGTAACGTGAAAAGAAGCACCACTGTCAATGACCCAATCCATAGGCATACTACGCTCACGAGTGAGAAGAAAAGCGTCATCAAAATAGGATGCAAGCAACACATCACCAAGCTCTTCACTAGTAGCACTAGTCAGAGCACATACATGGTCATCTTGAGAGCTACACTCTCCCTGTGTTGCATTTAACTCCTCAATCTTGACATTGGATTTAGGCTTGTCCTTAGCATCATGGTCTTTCTTCTTACCATCTCCATTTTCCCTTTTCCACTTGTAGCAATCCTTTTTGAAATGGCCTTTTCTACCACAATGGAAACATTCCACATCCTTTTTACTTGTGCCTGCACGGGACCTTCTTCTAGATTTACCCCTGTTGGACTTATACTTGTCCATAGTCCTGCCTCTGACAACCATTGCACTAGAAGACTTATTACCTGCATTATTCTTTCGATTAATCTCTTCCGTGAGAAGACTAGACTCCACATTAGTACTTGTCAACTCATTCGCAGGAACTGAGTTACTTATGGCTGTCCTAAATGTGTCCCATGACTCAGGCAACGTGACAAGTAAAAACATAGCTTTTACATTTTCCTCAAACGTAATTTCCTGCGTAGCAAGTTGGCTGAAAATTGTATTGAACTCATTCAAATGCGCATTCATGGAAGCACCTTCCTCCATTCGCAAATCAATAAGCTTTTTAATCCAATACACCATAGAAGCAGCCGAATGCTTATCATACATATCGCAAATCCACTGCCATAGCTCATAAGCTCCACCCTGTGCATCTTTCACATTGTAATAAACAGACTTTGAAAGGGAAAGCCTAATGGTAGACCTGCACATCTCATCCAACTCCTCCCAATCATCCCTCTCCATGTTCTCTGGCTTAACTCCCTGCAACTTTAGAGGTCGAATCTGTTTCTTCTGCACCAAGACATCCCAAATCTGATCTTTCCAATATGAGAAGTTAGCACCATCCAACTTCTCAATATTGAAAACTGTGTCCTCTTTAGTGCCCATTACAACAAGAATGCAACAATGAGAAACCTGTAACCAACCAACAAACTGCCACAACAAAGTAGTGTTGCAAATCTGACAACACCTGCTGCTCAATCAAAGAGCAAACGCATAGAGTATAAATCAGCCCATAATATGGTCAAAAAACGTACGTAGAAATCCACAAACAAATGCATAAACCCGTGACACCTGTAACTCAACCGGCCTAGGCAAACTGTGCCACAAAATGCATCAACAATGAGCTGTCATAGAGGCATAAACATACTCCATGTCTGAATAACCACAATAGAGACATAAGCTGACCAAGCTTACACAAATCCGTGAGCATAAATGGATCCAAGTGAGCATATAACCAATGCACAAGCTCAGCGAAGTCCAATCTCTACTGTCAACCAAGTACCTGTCCGTACTCAAACCGCAACACTGCAAGCAAGAGCAAACCCGCTCTATGTATAAGTGAACCAAATCTCCACAATATCATGCATAAAGAGTGTCTGTCAAACTGCCATATCCACATCCATCAACATACATAGATGATGTAAACCTGTAGCTCAAGAACACGCATAAACAGACTGTCCAGAAGAGTAGAAGCTCCCACTCAAACCACAACCATATGCATGGCTGTCCCACAGTCAAAATACATGTTTTGTAACCACAGAAGAAACCTGTATCCAAAGCTCCCTGTAACCTGTAACCTGTACCCGTACCTGTACCTGTACCTGTAGTCGAAGAAGACAATGTCGCCAAACTCCCACTCTATCTGTGTGTATGAGGCCACTCCAAGAAGAGGCTACACACTCTCAAATGAGCTGTGGGCTCACGTAAGTGGAAGACACTACAACAATGGCACTTGTAATGGCTATGGAAGCTCTGGCAGCAGAAAACTACCAAAGAGAGCTGAAAAACGCAGCTCCTAGTCTGTAGCTCGGATGGGATTTCTGATGGCACGAATGGCTCCGAAAGGGGGGTTAAACTTCAGGACACCTGCTGAAAATACTCGCGGAGTGCTGAACCTTCCAATGCCAAGCTCAGAAAAACCTTCTGCTCTTTAGAAATGCGCGCGTGCGCGAAACCGAAAAACGGCAATGAAACAGCAGCAAGTTTCAACACACTCAACAATGATGATGAAGCTCTCAGTGCTCTCACTACCAAGCTCTGATACCACTTGTTGGGATCGGAGAGCACACACACAGAGAGCCAGCACGAAGAAGGAGATAGACACAGTGTGTGGCGGGGCGGTACTCACGCTACAATGTGTAGTTATGAGTATAGTTATTATGAATGAGTAAATGAATGGCTGTACATGGGCGGCTGAACAACGGGCAGCCGGGCACACGGGCCTTTAACCCAACAGAACAAACCTGACTCGATAATGAATGATGAGGAACATTTAGCACCACCATCTGACCTAGCCGGACATGAATCTGTAATTGAAGTACCCGTTACCAAGTTGGGGCAATACTTTGAAGGTGATGAATCTAATGGTACTCTACCAATCACTACTAAAGGATTAACTGTAAAGGGGGTCCTTGACGGTGGTGCGGGAGTCAGCATGGTGACAAAGAGTTGTTGGGAGTCTATGGGGTGACCTCACTTTGAAGCCACAAGCGTAGTGGTAAAAATGGCTAATGGATCTATTGTTACGCCTATTGGAATGCTAAAGGATCCCAAAATATGGGTCTTGGGACACAAGGTAAGGCAAAATTTCATTTTTATGGATTTTTCCAAGCATCCTATGTCATTTGAGATGATCTTAGGGCGTCCATTCATGAGGGAAGCAAAATGGTGCATGACTGGTCCAAAAACCACGTCTACTTACAGTTCCAAGACTCTGTCATTCGAGTTGATCTTTTAAGTGGTTGAACGCATCCTCTAGGAAATAAATTCATCATTGATAATTGATCGGACACAATAATTCACCCAGCTCCATTACAATATTGTTACACGTGTAACGAAGACACGGATATTGGGGAGAACTCTCCTTATATGGATATCCTACCCGGAATGGCTGAGTCAGACAATGCCGATTGGGTACACCTAGCGGCAACTATAGATACATGGGGAGCTAGAGGAACAACCTGGGTAACACCTGATGGGGAATAGATACCACACATTGCACCAGTAAACATGTTAGGTGTAGCGCATGTGACATTCGATGATAAGAAAGAGGCACACCTACCTGAGAGTGAAACTGATGATTCCTCAAAGGCTTCATGCCAATACACATTGGAAACGGAATCTCAGGAAGAAATGGATTCAGAACCTGAAGAAACATCGAGTGAGTCAAGTATAGAAACTGAACACTCAAGGTCTAGTACGACCATCTATGGTAATTTATATGAGAGTGAAGAAGATACAAGCGAAGACCTATCAAGCGAGTCGAGTTCAAACATTTACCAAAATCAAAACCTTAACAAGAAACAAAGGTCATATAAGAGACGACGATATCGAGCAAATGTGAGAGCTAGGATAAACAAGGAAAGATCTACTGCAGAATGGATTAGCTATCTAGGGGCATGTGATGCTCATCGAAAGCTAGTAGACAATGGGAGTGAACATCTCCAGAGTGTCATGCGGTGCAGCCCGTGACCCATTGACCTCGCTCAATTGGAGGTTACAGAGCCGAAATTGAGTCGATCTATAAGAAGACGTCCAAACCGAGAGTTAGCACAACAACAAAAGGAGGCATAACTAAAAGAAAGGTCTCCGTCAGGACAAGAGCCTGCTGACTTACATACGGCTCCTGAACATTTTAAATCTTATACCACGGGGGAGCGAAAGGTTGTGTATGCCAAGGCCCAACGAATACCTACCAATGAAAGCAGTGGAGTCTATGATGGTCCAGCGGTAGTTAAAGAGATAGAATTAGCAGAACCAGGTGAGGAGTCTAAACTAGTCTTTATTGCTCAAGACCTTACCGAAACTGAAGAGGCTGTACTTAAGGAGCTCCTCAAGGAATACAAGGATATCTTTGCTTGGACATATCATGACATGAAGGGCGTTCCACCTTCTGTGGTGCAACATACAATTCCCATGATCAACACTGCTAAACCCGTCCAGCAATGACCCTATCCAATGAATCCTAAGTACGCCAAAATTGTACAAGAGGAGATTGAAAAACTTATCCAATGTGGATTCATATACCCTATTGAGCACGCAGAATGGGTTTCTCCAATAGTCATTGTGCCCAAAAAGAATGGGAAACTAAGAGTGTGCGTGGACCTCAAGAAAGTTAATGCAACTACTAGGAGAGATCATTATCCCTTGCCATATTCAGAACATGTGCTTGAAAGAGTTGCGGGCAAGGAAGCTTATAGCTTTTTAGATGGGTACTCTGGTTACAATCAAATCACAATTGCATTAGAGGACGAAGCTAAAACTGCTTTTATCATAGAGTTTGGAGTGTTTGCATTTCGTGTTATGGCTTTTGGCTTAACAAATGCCCCTGCTACATTCCAACGATTAATAAACACTGCGTTTAAAGAATTTCTAAGGGAGTTTTGTGAAGCTTTCCTAGACGACCTTTGTGTTTATTCTTCTTGGGAGAAGCATTTGTTATATCTACGAAAAATATTTGAAAGGTGCAGATTTTATCGCATCTCATTGAACCCTTTCAAATGCCAATTTTGGGTTAAGCATGGAGTCATTCTAGGGCATATAGTGTCTAAGAACGGGATATCCACAGATGAGAGTAAGATTAAAGCCATTGCCGATTTGCCACCAGCTACGAACTATAAAGGAGTTCAAAGATTTATGGGCCATGTTGGTTATTATCGAAGGTTTATTTTAAACTTTGCCGAGATAGCGCGTCCATTGTACAAGCTTCTTATTGAATTTCACTGGATGGAAGAATGTCATCAATCTTATGAGTTATTAAAGAAGGCCCTAACAAGTGCTCCAATCCTGCGAACACCTGATTGGAATGTACCTTTTCATGTGCATATTGATGCATCAAATTTTGCTATTGGGTGTGTTCTAACTCAACCAGGAGAACACAATTTGGACTACCCTATTAGCTTTGAAAGTCGCCAATTAAATGATGCCAAGATGAACTACACTACTACAGAGCGCGAAGGTCTAGCTATGATTTACTCAGTAAAGAAATTTCGCTATTACCTTCTTGCTACCAAGTTTGTGTTTTATGTTGATCATCAAGCATTGCTATATTTGGTAAACAAGCCGTGTTCCACAGGTCGAATTACACGATGGTTGTTAATTCTTCTTGAGTTTGAGGCCTGGGAGGAAACATGTCATGGCGGATCATTTATCTCGTATCCCTAATGGCGAAGCTCCTACGGGGGTTGATGATGAATTGCCTGATACTCCTTTGTTCATTGTTGAGACAATGCCTGAATGGAGTGAAAAGATTGTTACTTTCTTAGTTAATGGTTTTCCACCCAAAGAACTGCGAAAAGATATAGCTCGAAAATTAATCAAGGAATGCGAACCCTATTGCTTACTGGCTGGAACTCTCTATAAGAGAGGAAAAGATGATGTTCTTAGACGCTGTGCCCGCGAGGATGAGTATTTATATATTCTACAAGAGGCACACATGGGCGTAGCTGGTGGTCACTTTTCAGAAAAGTTGACTGCCCGAAAGATCTTACAGTCAGGCTATTGGTGGCCCACTCTGTTTAAGGATGCATCACTTTTTGCAAAGGGATGTGATGAATGCCAATGCTTCAAGAAGCCACAAAGAAGTGATAGGATGCCTCTACATCCCATCAAGGTAACCCAACCATTTGAAAAGTGGGGCTTAGACTTTGTAGGACCCATTAGTCCGGCTGCACCTAACACGCAATCACGATTTATCATTGTGGCTACCGAGTGTGTAACCAAATGGGCTGAAGCAAAAGGAACACGAAAGGAGGATGCAAAAACAACAGCTAAGTTCCTCTTTGAGAACATTATCACACGTTTTGGATGCCCCTTTGAACTTGTGAGTGACAATGGAACTCATTTTATAAATGAAGTAATAAAAGAATTCACATCAAACTCCATGATATCTCACCACAAGTCTACACCCTATTATCCCCAAGAAAATGGCCAAGCTGAGAGTACCAACAAAACTCTCATCTCCATTTTGACAAAGACAGCCGAGGCTCATCGCACTGATTGGGACCTAAAGCTTACATCAGCTTTATGGGCTTATCGTACTGCGTAAAGTTGCTATTAATTGCACACCGTTTAAGATGGTGTATGGCCAAGAAGCAGTTATGCCATGGGAGTTTGTCATTCCTAGTGGAGCGATTATATATCCTGGAAAGGCTAGATGAAGAGAGGCAATTAGCTGTGCAAAATGCTCTAGTGGAGAAGGATAGGAGAAAGAAGTGGTTTGATAGCCATTTAAAGGATAAAGACATCAAGGTTGGTGATAAAGTTCTAATGTACGGGGTACAAGTGTGTGAAATTACCCCGCAAGGTACCATTCGTGTGGAGACTCTAGATGGAGTTGAAACCATTGGATTCCTTAATGGGAGTAAATTCAAAAGATATTATGATCCTCTAAGCCAGGAAGAGTTGCAAGCCATCCATCAAAAGAAGGCTGCCAAGGAACAAGCAGAGCTTAAAAAAATCCAAGCAAGAGTTGAGGCTCGAGAACGACAACAACGTCTTAGACGCCAACGAGAGGCTAAATTGGGAATCACGCAAGCATTTTTCGAGGACACAGATGACGACTCATTAGAATCTGAGCCACCCCTACGATACCCAATTGAGCTAAATAGCCCCTATGGGAAAGTACTATACAATGCCTTATTAGATACGGGAGCTAAACACAATTTGTTATCCTATGGAGTTTGGTGTCAATTAGGGAAACCGACCCTATCCCCGAGTACGATGCAAGTCAAGGGCATTAATAAAAAGAAAACTGCTATTCTTGGAGTCCTTTAGACCCCTGTTGTCTATGACAATGGAAGCATAGTGCAGAGGTTTCTAGTCATGCCCGCGGGAGCTATGGAAGGCAACGTAAACCTGGGACACACGTGGATGTTGGCAACCAAATGCACTATTGATTGGGATACTGGTAGTGTCACGACGCGACCACCGACTCTTACCCATATCATTCAAGCAAAGTCACCTACGTTGCAAACTCTAGCAAAGTTGAAGGATAGCCAACATTCACAAGCCAAGGTGGTTAACTCGTCTTTGCCAGCTACCCATGAACCTAGCACTTCAACACTTGTAGTTGCAGCAAGCAGTAATATTGCAAGTACTCAACCTGCACGATCTAAGAGTACATATCAATGGGTCCCCAAGGCCTTACTTCCAGCTACCTCAACCCTCCCATCCATTCTAAGAAAAAATTTCCCCGGAAAACCAAGAGCGCGCCCTAGGAGAGTCAAGACCAAATCACGATGGATTCCAAAACAACTATTAGAAGCCCAAGGCTACTATGATGGAAATGAGCAAATTTGGGTACCTAAACGTAAAATGTGTCCTTCCCTATCAACAACAAATCCATATGAGTCAAACAGTGTAACGCTAAAGCCAATGGCAGACCGTGGGAAGGGAAAGATCACAGAATGCTACACACCTAGTCTAGAGCTAGTTTGGGCTCCAAGGCAATACCAATTTATTCCACCTAGCTCAGGAAGGGGGGAGTTCCATGAAGCTTCTAGCTACTCATGTAATACATCCATAGAGGTACAAGCTTCTACACAGCCTCCATCTATAGTAGTGGACCTCCATGAAGCTACAAAAGAATCCACACCTCCCAGTGTTCAAGAATCACCTGATGAACCACTTCAAGTTCGATCTTGGGAGAGTACCTTACCACCCTTGCAACTTGACGAGGCACTTAGGGTAATAGAAAACTAATGGCAAAAATCCTCACCTATTACCAACTGGAACAATTGGTTTCAAAGGGTGACCACATCATTTCAAACGGTAAGATCTACCCAAGGAAGGGGGGAGTGTTTGTGGACATCCATCATTCACTTGCTTCCCTCTCAACCTTTCTCCCTGACCTCTTAATCTCCGATCTTAGGGAATGTATATATAAAGCCTTATACTCACAAAAACAAGATAAAAAAGTAAAAGAGCAAGAGCCATAACACAAATCATAAAAACAAATTATGCACAAGAACACGACCCTTGTAATATATGCACTCTAACCATCATCTATTTGCGTGTACAGATATGGCTAGTACGCTAGAGTCATCCACTCCTGCCTTGGGTGAGAGGTACCCTCGTTACTTTTCACAAATATTTCACATGGTCTTTCCAGTGCTTGCATGTGAATGGGATTTGATAGGTACGCTAGCATGTGAGAGGAATTTTGAGGAGTTAGAATGGCTGATACGTCTCTTGACCACGTCTGATCCATACTTAGTAGAGAGCGTTTCTCCCATTGCACAAGCCTACCCTTTTGACCAAGATGACTATAGGCGTCTAGTGACCTTCTTAGTAAACATGGGCACCTATGATGAAGAAGAAAATTTACACGACTACACGGATGGCACATATGGTCTCATGGATGATGATTTTGTTTATCTCGACGACGAGGATAGGGGTTTAGCCTTAGGGTTTCCCCCCAACCTCTACAATATCCTATTCCCTTGACTCTCTAGGGGGAGTGCAAATAATTAGGTTAGGGTTCCTTATGTTTTTTGCCGTGTTCAATAAGTGTTGGTACCTTTTTCCACTAATGTGCCTCTTGGAGGTATTCCTTTTGTTTCCTAGTGTGTACAGGAGCGTTTTGCTATTGGTAGGATTTGGACCTTCATGGAATCTTTATCTCGACTCACTCTTCAAATCAAGCGCGACCATCGACACAAACAGGTGTTTCTTGTCCATTAGCATTGCCCCTTATCTTTTTTGCATCTATGATTGTCTGCTTTAATTGTGATTGGTAGCCTAATATTCACCGCATTTGCTTAGTATCAAACATTTAATTCAATTTAATTTTTTGTCATAATCACTTATCTAGGTTTAAAAATCAAGTACTCAGACTAAGCTAGTTTGACCAAGTTAGGTGTTAGAAATCTTCTCTTAATACCATGGGGAATGCCTTCCTAATAATCAATGGTTACTTAGGTTTTTAATCCGATTTAGGCAGTATTGTGTGAAACGTACTAGGGCTTTCTAGTGGGCTTGACGCTATTGACCTTTCGCTTAAGTATTATAAAGGTAGTTTACTAGTGTGATGAGCTTGGGGAGGTGTATCAGTGTTATATGACCCCCCAAAGTTACAAAATTAAAATGCTGAAAATGAACAAACAAAAAATCAAAGTGCCACACTGTAAAATCTTATGCTGGAAGAGAAATCTCAGCTTGATTTGGTACTTCACTCACATGTATTGCCTATGGTACTAGGGCCCTAGAGGTTCCCAGTGTGGGCGCTTTTCCTTGAAAAGCAAAAAACTCAAGGCATACAAAATAAGCACACACATCAAATTGAATCACTGTGAAAAGACTTTGGGGGGTCAAAGAAAAAGAAATCAGTCAGGCGATGATTTCATGAGAAATTCCTTTTATGGTAGCTTAACTACAAGGTCTTCTAGATATAGCCTCTAGTCAGGCCTCTAGTCAGCCCTCGAACATGAATACTTGGCTCTCGCGATTAAACAACTTAATTGACCACAAAAAATTAAGAAGCTTACCCATGGTATTAATATTCGATCTCTAGTGCCTTTCGGCCATCAAATTAGCGACCCCAGACTTGTTTAATTTTTTACCTTTACATCTGTTTATGCATTTGATTACATTGCAATTTAATATTCATTGCTGACAAATTGTTTGAAATTCTTCTACCAATCAATTTGTCTACCTAAAACTGCATATGCTTTTTGATCACTTATGAGAATGCAATTATTGTGCCAATGTTGTTTGATTTTGTAGTGACCGAAGAAGGCTAAGGGCATTCATCTCAAATGCTCTTCCACCTCGACGAACGAGCTTCAACTCAATAGCTTTCGAGGACGGAATCTACATCAGGAAGGGGGGCATGTTAACCCTCACGGCTCACGGACACCCCATCACCTACGATGGACGTGTATTATGTATTTGGCAGAGTCAGGTACCGGGCTTGTCGGACCAATAGGAAAAGGGTAAGAGTGATCGTCGATGAGAGGCGCACTCTAACTGGGACATTCAAGGGATTAGTTGGCTAAGCATGGGCGCCCAAGTGTGAATGGGGTGAGCTCATATAAAAGCCAACTAAACCTAAAATTCATTCATTCTCTCATTTGTGCAATAGAAGAGTGCTCTTGCTCCATCTCCATCTTCTTCTTCTTCACCTCCTTGTGTTCGTGTGTATGAGAGAGAGAGAGAGAGAGAGAGAGAGAGAGAGAGAGAGAGAGAGAGAGAGAGAGAGAGAGAGAGAGAGTGATCGAGCATTGCTACGAAGGCACGGCGGCGGCGAAGCGGTTGAGCGCGGCACACTGCAGCTTCTTCTTCATCGCGGCGAGGAATCCACCACGAAGGCGAGCGTAGAGCGCTGAGTGACACACCCTTTGCTCTCTTGAGCTTGCTAGATTAGTCTTGTTGTGTGCTTGGAGCCATTTGTGGCTTGCACACGGTGTATCGGCAAGTCCCTTGCTTCGACAGTGCGGCAAGGAGCGCACAGTTGTCCATCTTCTGCAAAGCCTTGCTAGCAGGCTTGTCTTCCTCTTCTCTTGTATCTTCCATGCCCTTTGCATTTCTCTTACTCTAGCGAGGCCTAATTAACACTTTACACCTTCTTACCCTTACTGCCCAATGTTGTCGATTGATCGCTTTGGTGCCTATTTCATCTAGGGTTAAAGATGTACTAACATTTGTAACACAATTTTCTTGACTTACCTCCCCCACTGGGGTAGCATCTTTTGATTTTTTAACCTCTTGTTCCATTTCTTCAGTCCTTTGAACAAACTTCTCGCTTGATCCTTCTTCTGTTATGTTCATCTTGACCTCTTCTGCAAGACCAATGATACTTGGTGTGTGGGTACCAATTGGTGGTGGGTGTAGGATGAGTGCAAGTGGTGATTGTGGTGATGGTTGCATCAGTGGCTGTACGAATTGAACTGGTGGGGCTAGCTATGGTTACACGACTGGTGGTGGGATTTGAACAGGCGAGATTGGTTGCCTGGGTGGCGGTGGTCTCGCCCTTGGCGGAGAGATCTGATTCTGTCTCCCTCCTCTATTGAAATTTTCCCTTCTTGGATGTGGGCAGTAGTACATGCCATGGCCGTCTTCCCCGCAATTATAGCAGTGGTACTCTTGGTTTTTCCTTCTTTGTCCTCTTCCTTGTTCTAGATTTCTGATAGGTGCATGCCCTTGCTGCACTAGATGCACAAATAAACTCTTGAGTTGGGTAGTGATGCGACTCAGCAAGTCTTGTTGCTCTTTGATGCCTCTTTAGGTTGGGCTCTATGAATGGCTATTGTAGTCACTGGGGTTAGTTAGCCTGAGCTTGATTGCTCTGACTCGTTGACTCTTGCTTGCATGTGCAGCTTCTTGTCTATAAGGCGGACTACTTCCACTGCCAACTCATACGTTGCAGGAAACCTTCCCTTCACCTTGTCCTTAAGCGGTGACCACAGGGCCAGCAATGAAACGGTCCTTCTTTAGGAAATTAGGCCATCCTTCACCTTTCTCCAGTGAGGCAACCCATCTTTCCCACAAATCCACAAACTTAGACTCGTAGGTGGCATACTCTAGCAGACCTCCCTACTTTAATTCCATCAGTAGTAGCTGCCATAGCTTTTCTGAGGTTGTGCCTCCACCAAACCTTTTCACAAAGGCAACACGTAACACATCCCATGTATTTTTGGTAGCTTGGGGCAAAGCATTGTACCAAGACTTGGCTTCCTCTACTTTCATCAGTAGAGGAAAAATTTGAAGCCGTGACGTGTCGTCATCCTTGTTGGAAACCACACAAGCGATGTTGAAATCATCCAAAAAGTTGGTGGTGATGTCTTATCCCTTCTTTCCACTGAACGTGGGGAAAGAAACACTTGCCATGGTAGTGACTCAGGAAATTACAAACTTTTTAAAAAAAATAAGATTAATGACAGTAGCGGCTCATAGCGGCTTTTTACAGGGTTGGGTGGATAGATTAAAACACGATAAAGATGGAAACATTGAGCTAGAACAGAATAAAGATGCTTACATCAAAAGAGTGGTAGTAATCCAGAAGGGGCAAGATGATAGGACGCGGAGATCTCAGGATTTCATCAAGCATCTCAGCTCTGAATAGGAAAACAATCTTTTGCTAGTAGAATATCTTCCTATCAATATACACGTTTACATGCATGGGTTGCAAGAAACAGAAAGGAAATACTTCTGGACTATTGTTATTATCCATGTCATGTGTAGGGCAAGGATTTGACCACTAGGGCTACGTACCTCAGGTCTTGACAAGGTGACACCTTCACCACATGCTTCTACCTCTTGTACAAGTCCGTACAATCCTCCACATTTGGTTCAAAACAGACTAGGCGAGAAGTGTCCACCTCAATCGGCTTTCCATTTTGCATGCGGCGACGGCGCTTGGGTGGTCGAACTTCATTTGAACTCTCCAGGCCTAGAGAGAGTGTAGGCCCACTTGCCTCCACCAAATGCTTTAGGCTTCCGGACTTAGACTTTGTGGTTGATGTAGTTGATGACTCCTCTCAAAGCATTAGAGAGAAAACACTTGGTGCTACAGAAAATCTGACTGTCGTGAGAGTGCCGCAGTTTTCAAAAGCAAAACTCACTGTTCTTTCTTCACTTCCTCTGTCGGCACTCATTGACAGAATGCTTTGGTTGACAGCAGTGATGGCACTTCATAGCCTTCCCACCTGATGCTCTCAACTTGTGGTTAGCAGGAGCAATACAAGATGGAGAATTAACCTCTTGGATGTTTACGATAGTGTACTCTGGCATCAGCACTTCGATGAAGGCGGTCAGTGCTTCTCCAGTCTCTTCCTCCTCCGTTCTCTAGTTACAGAATTCTTTCAGCCATTCATCCATGATTGATGATGTGCGTTGTTTTCAACATTGTAAACTGAAGGTTTCTTAGAAGCCCTCCTCAGTGGGGCCACCAAATGACGAGCGCAAAGCGCGACATGGACCCCGACGGCCTCTAAAGCACTGGGAGCCGATGCACGCCGCACGCCGATCACAGTGAAGCGAACAGGGGGCACCACCTAGCTTTGAGCGGCTAGGACGCAGACAATGGTGATTTGAAATATCACGGACTCTACACACACACACACACACACACACACACACACACACACACACACACACACACAGAGAGAGAGAGAGAGAGAGAGAGAGAGAGAGAGAGAGAGAGAGAGAGAGAGAGAGAGAGAGAGAGAGAGAGAGAGAGAGAGAGAATAGACAGGTGATGAAAACCATCGGGGGTGTGAGGGAGAGTTATTCTCTTGCAATATTTATAGCAACCTTATTTCCGGTGAGGTGGAAAATCATGGTGATAGAGAGATAGAGGGAGAAATAGTGAGCCCACTTGGTGCGTTCTCTAGAGATGACTCACCGACACGAGAACCTTGCTAACATGAGTGTGTGTGCATCGACCATTGGAGTCGAGATGTAGACATAGCTCCTTTTACATAGTACAAATTCCCAAAGAAAATCGCTAAGTCTCCTCTCTTGTGATGCCAATGTTGCCAATTCCTCCCACCCAAAATACTACCAAGTGCTGACCTCTGATGAACTTGCCCCCCCCCCGATAGTGACCTCTCAGTGCCTTTTTATAGGTGTTGGCTGCTTTAAATTAGGGTAATCTGGTTTGATTAGAGTAATCTAATCAGGGGAGTCAAAGCAAAGCGGTGGGCCTTGGATGGTTGACCCTTGCTTTGTCTTGGGAATTATTATAAGGAAAACCTCTAGGTGGGCCTTTGTGACCATCACCTAGAGAAATGAGAATTTACAAATTTGGGATTTTTTACAAGGTTTGGTTTGAAACTGAAAAAAAATGATGACAACCTACGGGTTTTACTGAAGAGGGCATCGTGGACGCGATGCCGGTGAATGGCGGCCTAGCTGATGCGTCGGTGTAGCGCATTTGTCACTTTCAGGGTCGGCCAGGGCATGCCTTCGGTGCCTTTGCTTGTTTTGGTGTCGGTGACGAGTGCTTTGGCCGTCTTCTCTTCTTTTTGTCAATGACGTAGATTCCTCGTTTTTATCTTCTTTGATGGGTGCGTATGGCGTGTGTGCTATATGGGTATGCATGTGTTATCGTTTGTGTGCATGTGTGTGTATAGCTTGGGGTTGTGTGTGCTGTGTGGGTAAGTGTGTGTGAATGAGAATGTGTGTGTGGCAATGAGGGTGTAATAAACTATAGTTTATATATATATATATTTAATTTTTTTTTTCTGGCTCGCAGGTCCGCCGACTGGTCATAGAGAGGGAGAGGGTGAGAGAACGTGAGTGAGCGGGTGGGAAATGGCAAGGGTTGAGGTGTGTGTGTGTGTGTGTGTGATAGAGAGAGAGAGTTTTTGTTTACTCTGTTGCACGCGTTCGGGCTGAGAGAGAGAGAGAGAGAGAGAGAGAGAGAGAGAGAGAGAGAGAGAGAGAGAGAGAGAGAGAGAGAGAGAGAGAGGCTTGGGGTGGCCCGTGGCCGACAGAGAGCGAGGGAAAAGGGGGGGGAAGGGGGGGGGGGGGGGGGGGGTTTGGCAACGAAGTGGGGTAAGGGTAGGGGTGTGTGGGTGAGAGAGAGAGAGATATTATCTTTTGCATGGTATCTCAAGAAACGAGAGGAGGGGAGAGAGTCAATGGGGTGGGGGAGAGGGAGAGGGAGTAGCGGGCCAAGGGAGGGAGAAAGTGAGGCTGAGGGAAGGGTGAGGGGTGTGTGGGTGAGAGAGAGAGAGATAGAGAGAGAGTTCTGCTATTGGTTTGCGCCTGCACAGGCAAGAAAGAGAGAAAGATAGTTTCGGGCTGCTGTGGCCGACACAGAGAGCGAGGGAGGGAGTGTGAGAGGGTGATGGTGAGTGTGTGGATAAGAATAAGGGGGAGAGAGAGAGAGAGTTCGTATGTGGCTGTAGGCTCGACATAGAGGGAGCACGAGAGAGAAAGCGAGAGAGAGGGGGGGGACTCGAGTCCGCTCCTGGCCGAGGGTGGCAAGCTGTAAGGTGGGGGGGGAGTTATTGAGGGTCAACGGGGTGTGGGTAAGAGAGAGAGAATATTAGAGAGAGAGAGAGTGTGTATTATTGCAGAGAGACAGAGTTAGAGAGTGGAAGAGAGTATGAGAGAGTAAGATAGGGTATAGGCTACGTGGCCCACCGGTAGGAAGAAAACAAGAGGGGAGAGATGGAGGAGAGTGAAGTAGAGGGGGGTGTGGACGAGAGGGAAGAGAGAGGGGTGAGGTATGGCGGCCTTCTAGGCTGGGGGTATGGACGAGCGAGGGCATGAGGGTGATAAGGCTAGCTAAGTGAGGGGGGCCATGTGACGAGGCCATGCCAATAAAAGCTAGGGCCGTGAGGTTGACCAGGGCATTGCTGAGCTTTCCGACGGTGTCGCCAAGGCTTCAAGCAGAGAAAAGATAATCTTTTTTTATTTGATTTCCAAAAATCGGCTATCACTAGCTCCTCCCTATCGTGTTGAGCTTTGATTAATGCGGGGTTCCTAGAGTGGTAAAATACCCAATTCAACACGTTGTGAAATCTTCACTATCAACCTCAAAAGCACCCAACCACCAAATGTTTGTTGGGGTGTAGGCCACGTGGCCATGCGAAACCATCCTTGTACACTTTATTTCACCTAATCAATCTAGGGAGAAGAAGAGAGAGGGTTGACCCTTCTCTTTCTTCTCCACTTACCCAAACAGAGACTATCTCTGTATCATCCCCTTCCCCATTCTCTTCTTCCCCTCTCTTGCAGAGACTCGTACCACGACCACAACAATTGGTATCAGAGCACGAGGATCTCAAGCAATAGACGGATCGCAAGAGATTGGAGGGAATCCGAGTTTTGCAACACAATTTCAGAGTCACGAAAGCTTCGTGCACGCAACCGTTCCTACACACTCATCATTGAGTGAATGATTGGAACAGTGTGAAGAAATCGATTCTCCTTATGGTCTTGAGTGCAACAATCATCAGATCTAGTAGTAAAGAGAGATTGAAAAAAAAGAGAGCTTTCAAGTCAACTGCAGCCTGGCTGATTGTGTGTGAGCATGGGGAATTTTGTGTGTACCCTCACAAGGCAAGCCAATCGAGCATAGGTAGGAGCGGGGAGCGCTCTTCTTCTAGATTCCCAGTGTGTTGTGTGTGTCTCTCTCTCTCTCTCTCTCTCTCTCTCACACACACACACACACACACACACACAAAGGAGCCCGCCAAGGAGCTTGAATGGAGAGCAGTCGACAGTCAACAGTTGAACTTGTGAGCAAGTCAGCAGTGGAATTGGGGTTTCTATCGGGCAGCAGGAACGAGCAAGGGGTCATGAGTAGGAGAGCTTGAGTATGGGCAGCGCTATAAGCAAAGAACAAAGTCCAGGAAGTAGAAGCAAGCACATCGAAAGCTCTGCAGACAGATCTCGACATCTACAAAATCGGGCAAGCAAGCAAGGCTTGATTTATACACAGACACATTGTGTGTGTATAAGCAGGCAATTAAAAAAGGCTTGCAGTGCAGCGGGCAGTAGGCAAATCACACACACACACACACACACACACACACACTTGAGCCGCTCTCGGGTAGCGCTAGGAGAAGAGAATCGGGTTGCAACCAAATCGGGCGGAGAGAGAACGCGAGCAGTAGATCGACCTGCAGCATTCGGCAGTGCAGCAGAAGTAATTAAAAGTTTTTTTTAAAACTTTAAGCCCACACACTTTCTGTGTGCAAGCTCCTGTTCCCACTGTTGAACCCTGAGTTGCTAAAAAAGCGAGCTTGACACCGCGCTTGCGAGCGAGCTCAGGCAATACACAGAGCGAGTGAGCAAGTGAGAGAGAGAGACCAGAGTTTCAACGTTGACATCAACGATTCTCCAATTTTGACATTGACTTCTTTGACATTATCACCCAACTTCGACGTTCACACATTGTGTCTGACGAGCTTGAGAGTGATCTTGACAGATCGAAGGAGATCTACGATTGATACCAATCCAACTTGGCATTGATCGCTTGATACTAGCTTCGAGCATTGGCGTTTTACCGCTACTCGACTAGCCACTTTCGCCCGGCGGCGGAGGGCAACATTGACATCGACGCCGCTCATGCGCACCGGCTCGACACTGCTCATTGCGACGGATCTCCGACATCCGACACAGAGACCGGGAGTTTTCCCAGACAAACGCATTCCCGCAATCGACGACCGCGCTTACGACATGTGCGGGTGAGGTACCTCTATCATAGAGGAGTGACACTCGACATCGGCACCGAGTGCACCAATCGCATTGTACGACACAGTTTACGGATACGACACCTTTGGCGGCTATTCGACTAGCATATTTCTGCCCGGCGGGCAGAAATCAGCACATAACAACACCAACACGTAGGTCACAGGTTACAGGGGTTCTTCAGCCCATTCACTCACAGATTCTCCAGGTTACTAGACATAGCGCTTTCACATGCAATTTGGCAATCATTTTGATGTGGCAGATTCTATGTGGAGAGATGCGTTGACAAATGCAATTTTCTGTGAGTACACCTAATGCTACTGAGCTCTTTTGAGAGCAGATATCCCCGCAGGAATCACTTTTACTGCATGCAGTAGTTCTTGGCGCCCGTTTGAGTGTGGTTTTACTCATGTATATTGAGTTGCAAACGCTGGCCACTGTACTACGTGTGGAGCCATTTTTGGCTATTTTGACAATTTTTCCTGGCCATTTTTGAGACTCGGACCGGAAGAGCCCTTTCTGAAACTGTGGCTAGTCCATTTGTGTATGCATTAGCCTTTGGAGGGTTGATAGCATCAGGTTGTCTTTGAGCTGGGGTGTGCTCAAATGTTGAGACACCTTTGGTGATACAAGAAGCTGGAGTTCCCCTTTACGGTACCCTCGCTATAGGATATGTATCTGGACGGATTTCTATGCTTTCGACGCCAAGTTGGCAGTCACACAGCAGTGGTTTTGTGTAGCAGATGCCCAATTAGTGTAGTTGGTACATTTATGTGTATTTTGAGTTGAGTTTTGACTCCTCATACAAAGGAGACTCTGTCGGATTTCCTTCCCGCGAGTCGTGACTTTCATTGTTGGCACTTTTGAGTCTATCTCGATTGAGATTTTACTCCCGATTCAAAGGTTACTCTGCCCAAATTTCTACAGCTTCTCGCCATAGTTTGGCACCTCTTAAACCCTCTTGTCAGTGATGGCTTCTTCTTTAGAAAAGGAGGAGTATTTCATTCGCAAGTTTGATGGCAGCAACTTCACCATGTGGAAAGAGCGCATAAAAGATGTTTTGATAAACAAAGACCTCTCAGAAGTGTTGAAAGAGTGCGCAGAGGATGATGACTATACACAACCTTAGTGGGAGCTTTATGATGCAAAAGCCATGACTACGATATGTCTACATCTCGCCGAATCAGTGTTCTTCACTATCATAGGGAAGACAACAACCAAGGAACTTTGGGATAGCTTATGTTCAGCATGGGAGAGAAAAAGTGCATTCAACAAAGTTTTTCTAATGAAAAACTTATGAAGCTCAACATGAAAGAAGGTAGCACAGTTTCTGGTCACTTAAATGAGTTCAACTCCTTGTTCAATCAGCTGACATCTCAGGGCTTTAAGGAGTTTGATGACGAACTCAAGTCTTTATTCTTGCTATGCTCTCTACCCAGTTCATGGGATATCTTTTGCACAGCCATTAGCAATTTGGCTCCAAATGGCAAGTTAGAGTTCAATGCTATCACAGATGTGTTGCTCACTGAAGAGATTCATCGTAGATCTCTTGATGGTGCTAGTCATGGAGATGCATATATGGCTAGTAGTTCAACGAAGTCAAGAGCCGTGACAGGAACAAATACAAAAGCAAAAGTAGAGAGTGAAATTCTCATAGTCCTAGCAGACACAGGAAGCAAAGTAGAGACCACAATGCCAGAAATGTTGAGTGTTACTATTGCCACAAAAAGGGCCATTACAAAAAGGATTGTCGTAGTTTCTTAAGAGATCAAAAAAACATGCAAAAGGATAATTCTGGCAAAGGCAAAAGTATGGTAAAGATTGAGGAGCTCAATGTGGTTGAGTCTCCCATACCTACCACTGCGAGGATGCTCCTCCTCCAGTGATGATCATTATGCCCACAGAGATTCATGCCAAGGTGATATCAGATCCCTCAAATGTTCTCATTTTCACTTCAAATCTCACTCCAGATGCTTTAGTTGCATAGGATGAGGGTTATGCACAGAATTCGATTCTTGATTTTGGTGCAAGTTTTCATGTCACACCGCATAGAGAGTGATTTTCCTCTTATGCATCCATGCATGGCATAGTCAAGCTTGGTGATTCCTATGAGCTTGACATTATTGGCATTGGTGATGTGAAACTTTAGATGCATAATGGTACTACTTTTGTGTTGCAGAATATCAGACATATACCCAAACTTACAAAGAGCTTGCTTTCTATAGGGCAATTGGATGATCTTGGCTACACTACAATTTTTGGTAATCGTTCTTGGATGATCCCAAGAACAACCTTATCATGATGAAAGGTAGTAAAAACGGATCCCTGTACTCTTTGTTTGTAAAGAGCTTTCTTTCTATAGGGCAATTGGATGATCTTGGCTACACTACAGTTTTTGGTAATCGTTACTCTTTGTTTGTTTCAAGTGTCGATGAACACTCTATCTATGTTGCCAAGCTGCCGTCTACTGAGTTGTGGCATAGCCGGCTAGGGCATATTAGCCAAATGGGAATGAAAACACTTCAGCATTTTGGTTACTCACCTGTGTTAGATTGCACGGAATTTACATTGTGTGAGCATTGTCTATACGGCAAACAAACTAGGTTGACATCTTTGCCATTGAATAAGAAACTACGCAAACCCCTAGATTTGGTGCCCGGTAATTTGTGTGGTCCAATGCCACATAAAACTCTAGGGGGGGCAAACTACTTTCTAACGTTCATAGATGATTCTACAAGAAAAGTGTGGGTGTATCTCCTTAAGCATAAGGAAGAGGTTTTTTCAACGTTCCAAAAATTCCTCGCCATGGTTGGGAACCAAACAGGAAAAAAGCTCAAAGCTTTCCGCATGAACAATGGTGGAGAATACGTCTCCACGGAGTTCAAATATTTTTGCAATAGAAGAGGCATTCGGCGGCAATTTATTGCTCCATACACACCTGCCCAAAATGGGATATATGAAAGAATGAATCGCACGATTCAAGAGAAAGTTATCTCTATGATGTTGATCCGAGCCTATCACAAATTTTTGTTTATCATATTTTGTTGGTTTTCCTTGCTTCTAGAGGTTTACAATAAAAGAAAGAGTGAGAACAACCTCTTGGAAAAATTTAAAAAAATGATTTGATAGGAATTTTTTCTAGACTAGTTCACCGGAGGTGAAAGGTAGAGGGAGAACCTAGTGATAAAGGGAAGGGAAAATATGTAAATGTGAAAAGAAAAGATATGATGTGGTTGTGGAGCCATGCACCCATGATTCAAGGGTCATGAGTGGCTCATATCATCATGGCTTTCGAGCCATATGATGATTCAAACAAATGGGACCCAAGTGGAAGACTTGGTAAAGGAAGGAACCAAACACATGATTTTGCTGAATTTTTAAAAAATACTTCCACTCCGATCCAAGAAAAGTTGTCTTCATCAAAGTTGTAGCTGATGAGCTGGAAATTTTGGCCATATTTTTTTTATTATTTTTGCATCTACGGTCTAGGAGATATGGCCAAAATGGCGGACGCCAGTTTTTTCAACTGTGGTGGAGACCACCCCCTCTACCTTTACACACACACACCCTTCCTTTTCCACATTGAGACCTTCTCTAAAAATCAGCCATTAGTCTTCTCACCCTTCTCTCCTTCCTCCTCTCTCTCAAGCTCTAAAACCCATCAAAATTCCTCTTCTAATCACCTCTCAAGTCATGCTTAATCTTGTTGTAATTCATAAGTTCTCATTCAACCCCTTTCTATTATTACTAGATATGTATTGATTTTATGTAGATTCTCTACATTTTAAAATAAGGAAGCTCTTGGACTCAAGCTATGGAGGAAGGAGTGAAGACAACACAAGTGATGATGGAGCTAATTGGTCAACAAATCACTTGGAAGGAGCTTCTTCATTGGTTGAATGCCCCTAATCAAGCTTCACTTGTACAAATTACACTTGGATCTTAACCTCACTCCTAATCACTCTCTTTCCTATATAAAGAGGCCTTCCCCTTTGTAATTTCAAGCCTCCCTCAGCCCCATTGAGTCTTTGTATCACTCACCATGAGCCCATAAGCTCATTCATTCACTCTATTCTTACACATTCTAGAGTGCAAATTGTTTCATGCTAGTAACCTCTCCTCCTCTTACTTATGTTAATTAAGAGAAATCTTTTATATGTGTGTGAGAGTGCTTGATGTGATCTTGGCTAATCCTTGAGTGGTTGTTTGGTAATCTACATGACTATTTGTGTTGGGAGTGTTTGAAGTCATCCATTCCTTGTACACACACTAAGGTTAATACTTCATTCATAGTGATCTCTCTCTCTCTCTCTCTCTCTCTCTCTCTCTCTCTCTCTCTCTCTCTCTCTCTCTCTCTCTCTCTTTGTGTAGCGGTCCTAGCCCACGCTTCCAAGACTAGGTGGTGCCCTTATCTCATTTCCCTTGTGGCGCAATGGAGTTTGTTTTGGTGTAGAGGCCGCCATTCCAAATTTCCATCGTCATAAATTGGTGCCCCTACTGAGGAGTTCTCAAGCAGTGCTCTGTCAATCCTATGAAGGAAGATCCATCAAATTCTCCGAGACTTCCACTATGGTCTCCCCAAGAAGCTCGAGAAAAGAAGCGTCTTTATCGACAAACGGCACGTATGCGGGTAAAGAGAGTTAACTACACACACCCTTCTTTGCTTCAAGGAAAATCTTGTAGTCATCAAGTCCCTAGGTCAAAAAATTGTGTTGAGTGCTTTGTGGTTAGTGTGAAGACACTTCCTTTGAAGCCTCGACTTCAGGTGGTGAAAGCACTCTCAAACTCGGGTATTAACAAGTTTTTGGAGGGGGAGCTACACATCAATGGGGTGCGGTATTGGCAAGAGGCTACATATGGTGATGCACTCCAACTACTACTAGCAAGAAGGCTCAAGGTGGTTGACAGGGTAGCCATCGAACCCTATGAACTCTACAAAGCTGAAGATGGTCACACCAAAGCTAGGCTAATCACTCGTGAGCAAATTCTTCGCATCTCTCAAATGGTGGGATCCAAGAGAGCTCAACTTCAATGAAGTGCTTCATGGAAGTTTGTATTTAATGCACCAATGAATAATCCCATTTTCTACAACTTTCAATCAGTTCAGAATATTAGGGTGAATGTGCGCATTGATAGAAAGATTTTTTTCCAACAAAGATTGGTCTTCTATTTTGGAGCTGAGAGGTTGAGAGAGATATTGTTGTCCCCTGACCCTATAATATTTCCTATTTTGGAGTATAATGTATCTTTTGATGTTCACATCTTCATCTTACTTTAAGCATACTCCATGAATCATAGGGATTTATATGGACCTTTCCAACCTCTTGCTAGACAAACTGTGTATATAATAGCTAGCACAAAGCTTAGGTTCCAAAACATCATAAGGAACTTACTAGGCCCTCGTCATCTAGCTGAGATTAATGCATCTATCAATCCATTTATTCTACCCTTAATAAGATATGATTTGGGCCTAGACGTTTTCATCTTTGTGCTGTATTGAGAGGAAGGCAACCCACTTTTATGATGGCTTTCCCAAATTTTTTTGGGCGTAGTGGGGAAAATGCTGGGGATTTTTTGGATAACTTGGAGATGGCTTTCCTTGTCTCTGGGAGGGATGACGAAGCATTGAAATTGAGAGCTTTTCCTTTGGTGCTCAAAGAGGAAGCTAGGGTATGGTTCCAGGCTCTAGATCCAACCCAAAGAATTGATTGGGAGGGATTGAAGGCGGCTTTCCTACGAAGATTTCAACGAGCCAATTCGGCAGAAGAACTATGGCAATGGCTTCTGGCCCTTCATCAAGTTGACCCTCATGGTTATGCAACCTATGAGGAAGGTTTTCTGAAACTTTGGGGGCAATGGTCAGACTCACTAAACCCTGGTGAGCGAGCTCCCAATTGCCTCCAAAAGGATTGATTTATCTCAGGTTTGTACCCCTTGCTAAGGGAGAAGGTAAAGAGCAAATTTCCAAATGCTTTTGAAGATGCCTTAAGAATTGCTAGGGAAAAGAATAGAAAGATTCTCTATCAAGCCCAAGCTGGCCAGCTAGCTTTGGGAGGCAATATCACAACTATGGAAGCTTCTCACATACCTCCAAATGTGCCTAATGCACCAGACCTCAATAGAGGTCAACAAGAAGATATGCTCCAACAAATAAATAATCTCACAAACCAGCTAGAGGGGTTGAGAGTAAATCTTGTGCAGGGTGCAAGAAGGCCTATTGAGGGAAATGGTGGGAATTGGCCACCAATGCGACGTCAAGCAAGGGAAATGTTGTGTTACAATTGTGGGGAAAATGGCCACGGCATGTATAATTGCCCTCATCCCAGAAGATATGACTAGCCTGTCAGAGGTCCTCGACAACAAGTAAGTCCTCCCCGTGCTAGAGCTCAAGCACAAGAGCAACCGCAACCTCAAATTTTGCAGCCACCTCGTGCTCAAGCTCAAGCCCCTGCTACTCAACCAAATGTGAGCATCATAAGGATGGAGGAGGTCCTCAAGGGCAGAAGCGACCAGGAAGAAATAGCTAAAGGGGAGATGAAGATAGATGAAGTGGCTACAATGCCTATCAAACGTGTGCGTGTCCAAGATGAAGTAGGTAAAGAATCAAGCAAGGATGCAAGCAATGAAGCAAGTACATCTCGGGCAACTAAAGATGAAGCCAAGAAGAGAAAGACCCGTACTAGGTCTCAAATGGACATCTCTGATTTCCCTATGGGATCTCGGACACAACCTTATGACTTGACAGCTGATGTGAGTTCTCAAGGACCAAAGATTACTTGGCCACAACTACTTCATATCTCCCCAAAGCTTCGACGACAATGGTCAAAAATGGTGAGCACGAGGGCAAAGCGAAGTAAGCTAGTAAGTGTAATCAAAGCATATGGTCTCAAGGATATAGTGCCTTTGGTGGAGGCTCAAATCAAGGGACAACGGATTCCAAAAACTTACATTGACAGTGGAGCAGAGGTTTGTGTCATGACAGAAAAGCTAATGCATCAATTGGGTTTAGAGGTAATGGAATCATCAAACTTTAGGGCAAAAATGGCCAATAATGTCTCTGTCACTTGTGTGGGTGTAGTGAAAGCTTTGAGAGTTTCTGTTTTTGGAATCACTACAGAGGTTGATGCTTATGTGATGCCAGTAAAGGGAGAAGGATACCCCCTTATTTTAGGACGACCTTGGCTCATGGGTATAGGAGCTAGGCAAGATTGGGCAACAGGAGACTTGGAGTTGAGGCCTCGCATGGGTGGCCATAGTCGGAAGGTGGTTTATAACCTAAAGAATGGGCGACAAGAGAACCTTGAACTAGAGACGTCAGCTGATGAGTGGAGCTCAAGTGGATGCTCCTCATCCATGGACGAGGAAGAGAGTTCAAGTGAAGAGAGTGATAGCACTCTCGAAGTCATGGGTGTCACCATAAAGGAAACTACCTCATCAGAAGACAACCCAAGGATCCAAATGGAGAATGTGTGGGATGCCAGCCTAGAGGAGATGTTATCCAAGGATATAAAGTAAGAAGAAAAGGAGGGTTATGTAAATGTTCTCAAGAAGCATGCATCATTGTTTATTTCTGATTACACTCACATTACAGGTGTCACTGCAGTGAAGCATCATATCCATCTAAAAGAAGGGAGCAAGCCAGTAGTACAAAAACCAAGAAGATTAGGAGTTGTGCAACAAAATGCACTGTTGTCTGAGGTGAAGAGACTCTTAGAAGCAGGATTCATATACCCAGTAGAAGATTCAGAATGGGTCTCCCCAGTAGTGGTGAGGCCAAAGAAGAATGGTAAATGGCGAGTGTGCGTGGATTACAAGCCACTAAATGCTGCAACAAAGAGGGACCACTTCCCTCTCCCATTTCAAGATGAGATTCTAAATGAAGTAGCAGGCCATGAGAGATACACAGTGTGTGATGGCTACTCTGGCTACTTTCAAATACGCATTGCGGAGGAGGACCAGAAAAAGACTACTTTCATCACACCATGGGGATGTTTTGCATTTCGAGTCATGCCTTTTGGTCTCACCAACGCTCCAGCCACCTTTCAACGATTCATGAACATGGTCTTCCAACCTTACTTTGGTAAGTCCATAAGGGTTTTCATAGATGACTTTTGTATTTACAGCTCCAAAAGTATGCATCTTGGCAAGATTGATGAAGGATTTACTCGTTTAGCTAAGCTGGGTGGACAACTAAACAAGGACAAATGTCACATTGGGGAAAGCAAGGTTACACTATTAGGGCATGTAGTGTCCATTGATGGAATCGAGGTAGATCCTGAAAAGATAGAAACATTGCTAAATCTACCTTCCCCAACTTCCATCAAACAATTAATCTCTTTCTTGCAAAAGCTAAGATATTTGAGTAGATTCATACACTTACTCTCCCAAGTGATATTTCCTCTACAACAGTTGACTCGTCAAGAGACGCTTGTTTGGAGTGAAGAAAGTGATGGGCATTTTAGAGAGATTAAAAAAATGTTAGGGTCACTCCCTGTAATCCTCCAACCTTGTTGGGAAGAAACATTCTTTGTAAACCCTAGTGTGGGAGAAGAGGCCATTGGTGCTGCCCTCCTACAAAAAGATCCAAAAACATCCTTTATGAGGCCTGTGTATTTTGCTAGCCGCCTCATGGAAAACACAGAGAAGGCCTACACCCTGATGGAACAGCTAGTGTTAGCTCTCATGTTTGCGGTAACCAAATTTCGGCCATACTTGCTGCCGAAGAGGTTTGTAATTATCACTGTGGAGGATATGTTTCCCTATGCACTACAACATATGGAAATCTCTGACAAAATAGCAAAGTGGGTGGTGCGACTTCAAGAGTTTGATTATACAATACAGGTTGAAAGAACAACTCGAGCATGCTTAGCCGACATTTTAACAAACAAGTGCTATGAAAAAGTTTTCCATTTGAAGAGAAAGGAACTTCCACCACCTCCAGCTCCAGAGGCTTTGGTCAATGCTTATAGCCTCTACTTTGATGGAGCATACAAGAGAACCAAGGATAAGGCAGCTGCAGGCATCGTGGTCTTATCTCCATTTGGAGAGAGGATCCATGGTGAAGGGATCACTCTAGAAGATGTCCACTCCAACAATGAAGCAGAATATCATGCTCTAATTCATGGCCTTTGTTGGTGCCTCGATAATTCAATTAAGAGATTAAACGCTTTTGGTGACTCCATGATTTTGGTAAGGCAAATGCAAGGTACATGGGATTGCAAAAATGCCCGTCTCTCTACTAAAATGAGAGAAGCAAAAGCTCTTATGAGGAGATTTAGGGAGGCACAAGTACATCATGTGCCAAGAGACCAGAACAAGGATGCAGACCACCTAGCATCATCAAAGTTAAATGAGTCAATAGTGGGAGCAGTGGCCATCAAACTTCCACTTCATCAAGGCAAGGAGGACTTGGAAGATATTATGCACATTCTGGAGCAAGGAGAGGCTCCTAAACACTTGAATGCAGGGGAAAGGCGATGGTTAGCTAGGAAGGCTACCAGGTATTGCATAGTAAATGATGACTTGTATTGTCTTGGTAAGGATGGTGTGCTTAGGAGAGTGCCTTTGAAGAGTGAAATTGAATAAATTTTAAAAGCTTGTCACGATGATATGTGCGGAGGACACTTTGCACACGACGTCACTAGTAGAAAGGTTCTACAAGCTGGGTTTACTTGGCCAAGTCTTCATCGTGATGTCAAATACTGGTGTCAAACATGTGATGAATGTCAGAAAGCAGGACCACGACGGCTCATAGCTGAACCTCAGAACCCAATAAAGGTATATGGGCCCTTTGAGAAGTGGGGAATTGATGCCATAGGGCCTCTACCACGCACTCAGTCAGGTAAAGAGTACATCATCATGGGAGTAGACTACATGACTAGATGGGCTGAGGCTATGCCGACCAATAGAATTACTGCTAAGGATGTGAGTCAGTTCATCTTTGACCACATCTGTTGCCGGTTTGGCACCCCTCTTAAAATACTATCTGATACAGGACCAGGGTTTAGAGCAGACTTGGTAGGAGAACTCATGAAGAAGCTAAATATTCAGCATCAACACTCTACTCCTTACTACCCTCAGTGCAATGGTTTGGTGGAAAAGGTAAATGGAATCATTTGCAAAATTCTCACCAAACAAGTACATGCCAGGCGCCAAGATTGGGACAAACACCTGAATGGAGCTCTATGGGCCTATAGAACCTCCTTCAAAACCACATTAGGGTACACACCCTTTCATTTGGTTTATGGAAAGGAGGCGCTTTTGCCCATTGAAGTGAAGTTAACAAGTCTTCGAATATTGGGTAGCCAGGTAGGCTCTCAAAAGGAGAAAGTACATCAAAGGATCATGGATCTAGAGAGGCTGCATTGGATCGTGAAGAAGCCATCAACCACTATTCTCAAGAAGCAGAGAAGCGCAGAGAAAAGTTCAACAAAAAGCTAGCATCCAAAGACATCAAAAAGGGATCTCTGGTGCTTCAATATGACAATCGCTTCGACACTCGTAAGGATGGAAAGTTTCTTTTCCGATGGGAAGGCCTGTTCTTGGTCACCAAAAAGTTCAAAAATGGCTCTTACAGACTTCAAGACATTGATGGTAAAGTGCACAAGACCAGGACAAATGGATGGCGTCTAAAGCCTTATCACATCAGGATAAGGTCAGCTCAAGATCAAAGAAAGTAGGCTAGAGGCATAAATACCCCTAGCCAGGTTTGGGGGGGCGCTATGATCCGAGCCTATCACAAATTTTTGTTTATTATATTTTGTTGGTTTTCCTTGCTTCTAGAGGTTTACAATAAAAGAAAGAGTGAGAACAACCTCTTGGAAAAATTAAAAAAAAATGATTTGATAGGAATTTTTTCTTGACTAGTTCAACGGAGGTGAAAGGTAGAGGGAGAACCTAGTGATAAAGGGAAGGGAAAATATGTAAATGTGAAAAGAAAAGATATGATGTGGTTGTGGAGCCATGCACCCATGATTCAAGGGTCATGAGTGGCTCATATCATCATGGATTTCGAGCCATATGATGATTCAAACAAATGGGACCCAAGTGGAAGACTTGGTAAAGGAAGGAACCAGACACATGATTTTGCTGAATTTTTAAAAAATACTTCCACTCCGATCCAAGAAAAGTTGTCTTCATCAAAGTTGTAGCTGATGAGCTGGAAATTTTGGCCATATTTTTTTTATTATTTTTGCATCTACGGTCTAGGAGATATGGCCAAAATGGCGGACGTCAGTTTTTTCAACTGTGGTGGAGACCACCCCCTCTACCTTTACACACACACACCCTTCCTTTTCCACATTGAGACCTTCTCTAAAAATCAGCCATTAGTCTTCTCACCCTCCTCTCCTTCCTCCTCTCTCTCATGCTCAAAAACCCATCAAAATTCCTCTTCTAATCACCTCTCAAGTCATGCTTAATCTTGTTGTAATTCATAAGTTCTCATTCAACCCCTTTCTATTATTACTAGATATGTATTGATTTTATGTAGATTCTCTACATTTTAAAATAAGGAAGCTCTTGGACTCAAGCTATGGAGGAAGGAGTGAAGACAACACAAGTGATGATGGAGCTAATTGGTCAACAAATCACTTGGAAGGAGCTTCTTCATTGGTTGAATGCCCCTAATCAAGCTTCACTTGTACAAATTACACTTGGATCTTAACCTCACTCCTAATCACTCTCTTTCCTATATAAAGAGGCCTTCCTCTTTGTAATTTCAAGCCTCCCTCAGCCCCATTGAGTCTTTGTATCACTCACCATGAGCCCATAAGCTCATTCATTCACTCTATTCTTACACATTCTAGAGTGCAAATTGTTTCATGCTAGTAACCTCTCCTCCTCTTACTTATGTTAATTAAGAGAAATCTTTTATATGTGTGTGAGAGTGCTTGATGTGATCTTGGCTAATCCTTGAGTGGTTGTTTGGTAATCTACATGACTATTTGTGTAGGGAGTGTTTGAAGTCATCCATTCCTTGTACACACACTAAGGTTAATGCTTCATTCATAGTGATCTCTCTCTCTCTCTCTCTTTGTGTAGCGGTCCTAGCCCACGCTTCCAAGACTAGGTGGTGCCCTTATCTCATTTCCCTTGTGGCGCAATGGAGTTTGTTTTGGTGTAGAGGCCGCCATTCCAAATTTCCTTCGTCAATGTCTATGGCGAAGCTTACTGGAGAGTTTTGGGAGTAAGCTGTTCTTATAGCAGTGCATATCATTAACATATCACCTAGTTCTCCTTTGACTTTCAAAAATCCAGAGGAATTATGGACTAGAAAAACGCCAAGCTATGAGCATTTACGTGTATTTGGATGTGAGGCATATGCACATGTGCCCAAAGAAATTCGTCAAAAGTTAGATCCCAGATCACACAAATGTATTTTTATCGGCTATGGTGCAAATGGAGAGATGGGCTATTGTCTCTGGCACCCAGAATCCAACAAAGTCATTCGTAGCTCACATGTGGTTTTCAACGAATAAAAAATGCACAAGAATCCCATCAAAGAAGTTGAGTACAAACGTGTTCGTTTTGAGGATGTAGCCTCCGAACCAACTTAGTTCAGTAGTTTTGCACATACTCCTCAAGTGAAAGATACTACTATTGCTTTGGAGAGAGTAGAGTCCGGTAGTCAGGCACTGAGACGCTCTAAGAGAGTATCACGTGCGCCCAAGCGATTTGAGCCGGGTATACACCACATTTTGGTCACTGATAGTGGAGAGCCAACCTGCTACAAAGAAGCTATACAAATGGACGATAGTGTTAAGTGGGAGCAGGCTATGCAATTTGAATATAATTCGATTGTGGCTAATGAGACATGGGATTTGGTTGAATTACCAAAAGGCAAAAATGCTTGACCTTGCAAGAGGGTATACAAAAATAAGTATACAACGAAAGATCCCAAGCCTAAATACAAGGCTCGTCTACTTGCCAATGGTTTCAAGCAGCAGAAAGGTGTGGATTTTGATGAAATTTGCTCTCCACTAGTCAAGATGACTACACTTTGCACTGTGCTTGGCTTGATTGCTATCCAAGACATGGAACTTGTCCAAATGGACGTGAACACAACATTTCTTCACGGGGATCTAAATGAAGATGTCTACATGAAACAACTAGAGGGCTTCGTATGTGAAACCCAAAAGCCAACGAGGGTAGAATTGGTTTGTAGACTTAAAAAGGCACTCTATGGACTCAAGCAAGGTTCAAGGCAATGGAATAAAAAATTTGACAAATTCATGCAGTCTCAGGGTTACATAAGAAGTCAAGAGGATCACTGCTTATACACAAAAATATTGAATGATGGTTCTTTAATCATCTTGATCTTGTATGTAGATGATATGCTTATCGCAGGCAAAGCAATTGATGAGATCAATCAATCGAAAAAGATGCTATGCACTCAGTTTTCCATGAAAGATTTGAGAGATGCCAATCACTTTTTTGGTATGTACATCAAGAGAGATAGGCAATGTGGAATTCTTGAATTATCTCAAGGAAAATACATCCACAAAGTCTTGCAACATTTTAGTATGCAGGGGGGGAAGTCATTGAGTACCCCAATGCAAGCATACTCCAAACTTAGCAAGGAAGATTTTCCCAAGACGGTGGCTGAGAAAGAGGAAATGGCAAAAGTGCCATATTCTTCAGCAGTTGCGAGTTTGATGTATGATATGGTAGCCACAAGATCAGACATTACACATGCAGTGGGAGTGGTTAGTAGGTACATGGAAAACCTTGGCAAGAAGCATTGGGAAGCAGTGAAGAAAATCCTCAGATATTTGAAAGGTACAACTAGCAAGTGTTTACGCTTCAAAAACAGTGATGCATCTATTGTAGGTTACAGAGATGCGGATTATACGAGTTGCATGGATCATAGAAGATCCACATCTGGCTATGTGTTCATGTTTGTTGGAGCAGCTATCTCTTGGAGATCATGTCTCCAAGATTGCACGTCTTCATCTACCACTGAGACAGAATATGTAGCTACGTCTGACGCCAACAAGGAAGCCATATGGTTGGCTCGTCTAGTGGGAGATTTGGTCATTCACGAGGTTCTAGTACTGCATTGTGATAGTCAGAGTGCCATTGCTTTGGCAAAGAATCCGGTGTTTCACTCAAAGCGAAAACACATAGAGGTCAGATACCATGTTATAGGAGATGCATTGGGGCAAGCACATCGAGCTTGTCAAGGTTCACACTGACGACAACCCCGTAGATGCTCTCATGAAGAGCCTAGCCTTGGATCTATTTACACATTGTATAGAACTTATGGGTGTAGGATGAATCCTCGGTGATGCTTCATCTACTTTGTATAGACTAAATATACTAATGCCACTATTGGCCACCATGACCTTCAAGTGGGAGGTTGTTGGGGTGTAGGCCAGGTGGCCGTAGGAAACCATCCTTGTACAGTTTATTTCACCTAATCAATATAGGGAGAAAAAGAGACTGGGTTGACCCTTCTCTTTCTTCTCCACTAACCCAAACAGAGACTTTCTGTCTGTGTATCATCCCCTTCCCCATTCTCTTCTTCCCCTCTCTTGCACACACTCCAACCACGCCCACAACAATGTTATGAAGAGCTCTATTCATGAGGATTATTAATACTCTCTCAAGATTTCTACCCTTCACAATTTCACTCTCATCTAATTTGATGACAAGATTCGCTTGCCATTTTTGTCAGTATGTTGAAGATCATTAGAATTTTATCATTGCCCTCTGCAAAGTTTTCAAGTCAAAGAACAAATTGTTGAAAGAGTTAAACTTGAGGTCTTTCTTCTTACTAGGATATATGTCATTGATGTGGAAAGGCTCTCCAAGCATCTCCATGACCTTGAAATTAATTTTGAGCCTGGCTTGTTGAGCAACTGATGCCTTTGGAAGCAAGGACCCCTTCACTCTTTACTGCTTCAAGTTTATATTGATGAGATTGAAGAGCTTTTGGTAACCTGCCCTACTTATTCCAACTTTGTCCAAAGTGCCTTGAGCTTCATCTTTGTCCATATTAGAAGTTTTCAAATCCATTGATGCATTTCTACTTAGAAACCCTAGATCTTGTTTCATTCAATATGTTACCAAGAACAAGTAGAATCACTTCACAAAATGATTGTGATACACCTCTCAAGTTTCCTTGTAGATAGTCTGGCTGAACTAAGGACCTGAGGTAAACACAAAGAAATACTATAGAAACCAAAGATACAAACCTGCAAAACAGATATCAATTTGATTAAAAAAAAAGAGAAAATTTACCTCATTGCGTTGATTCTTCTGCTGTTGCCTCCACCTCCTTGTTTGAGACTCTCTATATTCTTCAACTTCCTTTGTCTTTGCTCAAGCCCAAGCTATGTCCTCTTTCTTCTCACTGTAGTCAGCGATACAATCAATGCTATGACTAAGCAATAGATCTTTGCAAGTTGGAATCTTATTCTTAATTGTATCTTGAAATAATCTTCTCTTGCTATGAACAAAAGAGAAAGATGTCTAACCTCCCCAAAAAGGTAGTCATACTAAATTTCCTTGGATTTTAAAAACAAGAGATCCCCTACTTTGAGGTGCTCTTAGATTATTCATGTCATTGCATGAATTAACTCCTTGATAGGTAGGCCACACCTACTTGCTATCACAATAAAGAATCATCTATATTGGTTGCACCTTGTGATAGATCCAATCACGTAAAGTGCTCGCCATTGTAGACATATACAATGATCACAAGCTAATCTACCAACCTCAACTCTTTCTGAACATAGTAGCTGATGTTATAGAAAAATTGTAAACCATGCTTTAGTGGAATAAGTTCACAATACTAGCATGCCATGCATGCATATCAAAACAATAGTGTGATAAGCCCTTGGCATCCATGATGGTATCAACAGTTTGAGCTCGTAGCATAGGTGCCTTCCACGATTTGTAATAGCATGGATACATCATAGTTCGTTGGTGCCAAACATTAGTGTGAGATTATATCATGTTATTTCCAATTTGCCAAATCTGTGTGCCATTATCCTTGATCCCAAAACAATGGATATAACTTTGGCACGGAATAGAAGCCTTGCTTCCCATGTAAACTGTCAAAGCACTTGCTTTACACAACAAGAAAATAATGTCCAATATAAATGTTAAAACACAAAAAACAAGAAGAACTTGAAAGTGGCTAACCTTGTCGCCCCTCCATGGCCTGCGATCCTAAAAGTTACAACAAGGAGATGCTCGTTTAAGAGTAATATCAGTCTCCATTTGTTGTCCTTGTACTTGAAGTGGGCTCATAGCCATCTGTATTGATGAATCTAGCTCATAGCTATGTATATTGAAAAAATTTAGAGCTATTGGTTGTATCTTGTGTGCCCTCATGGCTTGGGTCATACCGGCCTCAAATAATAAGTAGGTAGACACGTTGCCAAACATTTTCCAAGTTTGTATGCTATTAGCATATTCCAAACTTTGGAAGTTTCTAGGTACAATGTCCTAAATTCTTGTCGAGCTTCTTTCTCCCTTGCATCCAAACCTCCCGCCACTTGCCCAAGCCATTCCTCCTTAATGTGAGAGAGCGTATGCCATGCCTAGTCATGTTCTCCATGGAACTACACACGAGAAAGAGAGAGAGAGAGAGAGAGAGAGAGAGAGAGAGAGAGAGAGAGAGAGAGAGAGAGAGAGAGAGAGAGAGAGAGAGAGAGAGAGAGAGAGAGAAGATTCATGCCTTCTTCTTAGTGACTTCTTCCATAGTTCCCCTCTCCACTGAGCTCTGATACCAATCTAAGACTAGAGGGGAGTGGACCATGCAACTCTCCACCCAACCTGGCTATATATAGGCTGATAGCCGTCCAAATATAGCACACCTTGACCACATGTCCATCCTGGCCCTTGGCTTGCTTGGTCCTACCCTTTAAAGAAAGAGGATGCAAGAGAGCTACACAAGACAAGCACAAAGCACACAAAGATGGAAAGCTTCTTCTTCTTCTCACAGAAAAGAGAGTACAAAATGACTAAGTGCTAAAACTGAAAAGTAGCACATATGTACATGCGGTCACTAAGTGTGAACTCGCTAGAAGCGTACTAGATTGGCACTATAAGTGTAGTCCAGCTGTAGAATCAATGGCAGAGATCCTCTGTGTCGGTCACCTAACGCACCAGTGAGTAAATGTCGTAAGCGGCCAAGACCCGTAGTGGATGTCAGCTCAAGATGTAGAGCTCGACATCTCAACACTCCCCCTCGAGCTCTGCATGTTGCAGAGTCCAAGCATACTCTAAAAATGTCGAAGCTTCTCATCTTCGAGGGCCTTGGTAAAGATATCCGCTATCTGCTCCTCTGTGCTGACGTAGACCAAGTCGATGTCGCCTGCCAACACTCGCTCTCGAACGTAGTGGTAATGGACCTCTATGTGCTTGGTCCTGGCATGGAACACTGGGTTCCTAGCCAACTGCATGCTGCTGAGGTTGTCACAATGGATGACAATCTGCTGGTCCACCTGCACTCCCAAGTCCTCAAGTAATGTGCGTAGCCAAGCTACCTCGCACGTTGTAACTGCTGCACCTCTGTACTCAGCCTCTGTGCTCAATAAAGCAACCGTAGGCTGCTTTTTGCTGCTCCAAGTAACAGCAACACTCCCAAAAGAGAACATGAAGCCACTCGTAGATCTCCTATCAACAATGCTACCTTCCCAATCTGCATTTGTATACCCATACAATGCTAATGGCGCATCTGCTGCATAGAACAATCCATAGTCAAGAATCCCTTGCACATACCGAAGTGTGCGTCGTACTCCATCCAAATGTGGCTTCCTCGGAAGCTGCATGAACTGACTCTCCAAGCCTACTGTGTAGCTCAAGTCTGGCCTCGTGAAAGTCAAGTAGATTAGACTACCCACAATCTTCCTGTACATATTGACATCCTCAACAACATCACCCTTCTCTGCACTCAGCTTTGCATTCACATCCAAGGGAATAGAAATTGGCTTACAATCAGCCATACCATACTTTGACAACATGTCCAAAGCATACTGTCTCTGTGACAGCCATACACCCTCTGGAGTCCTGATCACCTCAATGCCAAGAAAGTAGCGCAACATGTCCAAATATTTCATTTCAAACTCCTGTTTGAGAAGACCCTTCACATGGTCAATCTCCATAGCATTGTCACCCACAATAATAAGGTCATCTACATATATGGTAATGACCACAATCCCCACATCACTCTCACGTACGTAGAGTGAATGATCAGCATGAGCTCTCCTAAAACCAATACTAACAAGATACTTGGAAATCCTATCATACCATGCTCTAGAGCCCTGCTTCAAACCATACAAAGCTTTGAGAAGCCTGCATACATAATCTGGGTAACTTGGATCGACATAACCAGGTGGCTGATCCATATACACTTCCTCTTGCAACTCACCATTCAAGAAGGCATTCTTTACATCCATTTGATGCATAATCCATCCTCTAGATGCAGCCACTGCTATGACAGCTCTCACAGTCATCATCTTTGCCACTGGAGCAAAGGTCTCCTCATAGTCTATGCCATACGTCTATGCATAACCCTTTGCAACCAGCCTTGCCTTGTGACGCTCAATGTTACCATCAGCCTTATGCTTAGTTTTATACACCCATTTACAGCCAATAGATTTCTTGCCACTTGGCAATGGCACCAACTCCCATGTGTCGTTTGCTTCCAATATAGCCATCTCTTCATTCATTGCATCATCCCAATGCACATTTCCAACTGCATCCTCAAAACATGTGGGCTCCACATCCTGTATCACCTTAGCCATGTAGGCTTGGTGATGCGCTAGATACCCATCATAAGTCAATTTTTGAACTGGATTTCTGACTCTGTTAGATCTGCGTGGTCCTGGGTCACTCCTTTGCCCTCTAGCATCTTCTTGTACTTTCCTTACACCAAGTGTCCGGACAGCCGGAATTCCAAATTCCTCATCAAGACTTTGTTCAGAACCATATGAATCCATGTCTACATGTGAAAAACCTGATGATGCATCAGCCATAAAGGGAGGTTCATCAACCTTTTCCTTTCCTTTTCGTGATACATTCCCAGTACCTGCTGGTGGAGTAACCTGCGTACGTAGTCTACCATTCCATGGCTTCTCAACAAAGCCACGAGAAGAGGACTCTTGTGGTCCACTCAAAACCTGTGACTATGGACTCACATTTTGTACAACCACATCATCTTTTACATCATCCCCAATAGTGCCATGTGCATTACTGTACCAGTTGCTCATCTCATCAAAGACTACATCTCTGATCACTCGTAATTCTCGTATAGTAGGATTGTAGAACCTGTACCCCTTTTGTTCAAGGGAATATCCCACAAGAATACATTTCTCTGCTTTAGGATCCAATTTCCTACGCAACTCATATGGTACATGCACGTAAGCTATGCAGCCAAACACTTTCAAGTGTGCCAAATCAGGCTTTGTACCTGTAAACTTTTCCTCAGGCGTTACATCATGCACCGCAGCTGTAGGTGTCCTGTTCATAATGTACACAGATGTATTTACAGCTTCATCCTAGAAATGACGAGGCATGTTCTTCTCATTCATCAATGCACGTGCAACCTCTGCAATGTGTCTGTTTTTCCTTTCTGCGACCCCATTATGCTGTGGAGTATATCTGCATGTAAACTGCCTGTGTATACCATGCATTCACAGAAAATCTGAAAAATCGTTGGAGAAGTACTCTCCCCCTCCATCTGACCTCAATGTCTTGATTTGCATATCTGTCTCCTTCTCAATCATGACTTTGAAGTCCTGAAAGTGACCAAACACTTCCCTTTTGTTACGCATGAAGTAGACCCATACTTTCCTTGTATGGTCATCAATGAAAGAGACATAATACCTGCAACCATGTATACTTGCAGTATCGGTTGGACCCCAAACATTTGTGTGCACCACCTCAAGTGGATTTTTACATACATTGCGCTTATGTGGAAATGAGCCCTTTGACTGTTTTCCAAACTGGCATGCTGCACACACTTTATGCATACCATCCACCTTGAATTTGGGCAAACCTTTTACAATCTGTTTTGATTGCATGCTGCGCAATCTCTGCTCATTGACATGGCCAATGCGTTTGTGCCAAATGTCAACATCAGCCACAACACCTGTGCCCTGTGCAAATAATGCAGCTTTTACCTCAGGCATGTCTACATTCAGCGTAAACATTTTGCCCACACATTTTCCCTCTGTGATCAGCTTACAGCCATTCTGGAAATCTTCTACATAACAACCATTTGGATTGAAGCGAACTTGCAAACCCAGCTCAACCATTTTTCCAACAGAAACAAGATTCTTTGTAATGTTTGGGACATGAAGTACATCTGCTAAGTACTTTGATTTTCCACTCTTCGTATTTAGAGGTATGTCCCCTACATGAGCAATGGGGTGAGCTGTGTCATCTCCTGTCTGCACATAGCCTGACACATTTGGTTTGCGCATATCTCTAAACCACTCTCCACGAGACGTCATGTGATTAGAGGGACCTGAATCCACATACCAAACATCATCTTGGGTGGAATTCTCTGCAGTCATTGTATTCATTACATGCTGTATAACAAACATGCGCTCGTTTTTGCTGTCATCTGCATCTCTGCTAGTAGATGCATAGTTGCCCTGTTCTCTCTTTCCACTTTCTTTTCCCTTTGGACAGTCACGTGACATGTGACCTCTTTCACCACAAGTCCAACATTCTCTGCTATCTGCAATATGTTGCTGCCTGCTTGATCCTGCACCACGACCTCTTTGACTCCCCCTGCCTTGAGACTGGTTTCCCCTGCCACCTATATTGTTTTGATTTGATTGACCTTCTTGAAATTGGCCCCTGCAACCACTTGGGCCTCGACCACGACCTCTACCTCTACCTCTACCTCTGTTGGAGTTAGAATAGAAGGCCTGTTCAAACCTATTTTTGCCACGAGAAGAAGACGTGTCAAGACCAAGGGCCTCAATGATACTCTTGATCTTCAAAGCATAATCATTGATGGAGAGGCTGTTCCTCTTAACCTGATTTAGCTCCGACTTTAGTCGAAGCTTCCTGGCCTTGGTGTTCACCTCGAACACTCTGCCTAAGTTTTTCCATGCTATGGCGGGGGTTTCAGCATCCTGTAGATAGCCCATCATGCCATCTGTGATGCTCATAGAAAGCCAATACATCACTTTGCTCTGGCCTTGTTGCCAGTCCCTCAAAGATTTTCTTTGTTCTGCTGTAGCATTTGCCTCGGGAATCTCTGGTTCCTTTTCATTGTCTCCTTCTACATAGTCCCAATAACCTTTTCCTTTTAGGAAATTTGTTATTCTGAACTTCCATGCAGGGTAGTTATTTTTCTCAAGCTTCTCAGTAACAATCTGATTGAAATCGTCTGACATCTTGAAGCACTAAGACAAAATAGTTGCAATCTGCAAAAACCGCAAATCTGGTGAACCTGCTATCGTGGTACCTGTAACGCTTTCTACACTCAATGAGTGTCCACAATCAAGCGTGCATACAACCACTATACTTGTATAGTAAATCTTTGTGTACTGCACTTTGGAGACCTGTTCAGAAACGAAGGGATTGTGATGCTCTTGCTCTCTTAGCCTCTCTTGCCTGCACCAGGCTCTGATACCATGTAAAGAAAGAGGATGCAAGAGAGATACACAAGACAAGCACAAAGCACACAGAGATGGAAAGCTTCTTCTTCTTCTCACAGAAAAGAGAGTACAAAATGACTAAGTGCTAAAACTGAAAAGTAGCACATATGTACATGCGGTCACTAAGTGTGAACTCGCTAGAAGCGTACTAGGCTGGCACTATAAGTGTAGTCCAGCTGTAGAATCACTGGCAGAGATCCTCTATGTCGGTCACCTTACGTGCCAGTGAGTAAATTTCATAAGTGGCCAAGACCCGTAGTGGATGCCAGCTCAAGATGTAGAGCTCGACATCTCAACATACCCTAGGCATGACAACTGACTACACCTATTGCAATACAATAAAGAATATAAGGGTAAGCTTGCAACCATAATTATGTAGCTATTATTTGAAATTGTCTTATTGAGAGCTAACATGCTCATTATTCTTGGCTAGATCAATAGGAATTGCTAAACCCACAACCATGTTTGGTTGGTTAAGACTAAGAACTCCCTAGAACCTTTTGTAAAAACAACACATTACATATTATAGTGAACCAACATTTTGTAAACAACACAATACATATTCTCTTCTTGAGAAGATTTTCTAGAGAACAAATGTTTTTGTAAAGAGCACACATTACATCCCTTGTAAATTCTACAGCATTCACTAGCTTCAGCTTTTGTGTAATTTCTAATATAGACTTTTAGTTTTTGCTTTGATTGTGGCAGCCCTTGCTTCTATCTTTGCATGTTTTTCCCAACCCATTTGTGCTGAAAGTAGCATGTCAAGACCTAAAGCATACTTCATGCCATCTTCCAACCCAACATTTGAAGGGCCTAAATATTCTGCTCAAAGTTTGACTCTACCTTCTCTTCTACTTCCTTTTCTACCTTCCCCTCTATGGGCTTTTGTTCATGGGCTTTTCTCTATTTTTAATTCTCATTCTTCCTGCTCTTAGGAAGTGAGGAAGAAGAACCAATATCCTTACCCATACCTCTTAACCTATTGCTCATTGTAAGAGTGACAACCCTAAGTTGAGTTGAGCTAGTTATAGTGTTGCAACAAGATTGCACTTTATTGCTTTCAACATACAAAAATCATACAATGTCATAAAATCTAATATCTAGCTTTACTTAAATGATTTTCTCATGTTAAAATGATCATTTAATCTGGGAAGATAAAAGGGAAACAAGAGCTAGAATAAAATTATGTGTTTTTAAATCAAGCTCAGCACAGGGCCAAAAGGAGATGGTTTCATCTCAGCAAGGGCTCACAAGGAGATGGTCTACTGAAGAAAAATGTCTGCATAATGGAGATTAAAAGACCTTAGGGTTAGCTTCATTAAAGACCTCCAAAGGTTAGTGTAAACGTCCTTAGACCTTAGGTTAAACTAGTCCTATGCTTGAGATGCTTGATGAATACGGTGCTTGAGATGTAATGTAATGGAATTGGCCTATTAACTTGAGAGTAGCGGAAATTAGAGAGAGTACAAATTACTTTGTGAGCATAGCGGGTGAACATAATTGAAGATAGCAATATAAACATAGCATTTAGTTAACTTGGCATGAACAATACTTTTGCAAGAGAGAATTTAGAGAACATGAAAATCGTTGAGGACCGGATTTATGTGAAGCCGATCCCCCCTCCAATAGGCATTTGTATTATGATTTCTCCCATCAAGAGAGACTTGTTACAATACAATCTTTGTGTTCCTTGTGACCTAGGTGATGCAATGAAGATGGAAAGCTTCATGCATCACGAGCATAACATAAACTTTGAAGAAAGCATTAACTATCCCAAGCCTCAGTGTCAAGACCTCAAACACCTTCCAAGGTGGAGAGAGCTAGTAGGGAATGAGGGTAGGGAAGAGAAAGAAGAAACATTTCATAGGAGAAAGAAAAGTTCCTCACTTAATATCACTCTTCTTGCTAGCATACATAATAGCATAGTAATGAAGATGGAGAAGATAGAAAGCTTAAGCATTGAAACATGGCTCTTGGTTGGATTTGCACTCCATAGCCAAGAGTGTTGGTGTAAGCTCTCAACCTCTCTACTTGCTTGGAGAAGGAGAGGGAGTTCTTGCACTTTACATTTCACACAATGAGAGTGTGTGTGGGTGAGTATACCCCCTAAGTAGGCCCCGTACTACTTGCTTTGGTCGACCCCCCCTTGTAGCTCATGCTTGAAGCTCATTGGACCCCTCTAGGCCTAGCCAATCACAAGCAAGAGTCATACGAAGCGACAAGGGTAGCCTTGGGACAAGTGTCCCCCTTTCCTCTTTGAGAGAGAGGACTTGATAAATGCTAAAACAATTAATTAATTGCGCTAAATTATCATTGGACCCCTTGGAAGGCTAACCAATAGGCTTTAGGCACACCATGAGGGTAACCTAGCTAGGGGCTTGACATGTGTCCTACTTGCCTCTTGGGCAAGGGGTGCCCTTTTGGAGAGAGAGTGGTGAAGAAACCACCCCCCTTCTTGCTTGGCTCGCCCCCTCATCGTAGGGATTCACTTTGACTTTTGTGCCACCTCAAGCCCCTCAACCTTGGGCCTAGTTCTCACCACAAGATTGGCCCTTAAGCCCCTCAAGCCTGGGTTGGGTTCTTAGCTCAAGTACAGCCCTAGCATCTCAATCATGACAAGAACCTCAAGCATCTCAAGCATCTCAGTCAATCAGGCATGACAAGCACCTCAAGCTTGGGCCGGGTTCCCACCTCAAGAACAACCCTAGCTTACCTAAGGTCAAAGGACTTTCACACTAATTATTGGAGGTCTTCAACGAAGCTAACCCTAAGGAATTTATGGTCATTGGTTAGCCTTGCTCTTTTATAGACCATCTCTCTTTTGGGTCCCATTACCATTGGCCCCGTGTTGAGATAGATCTATAAGCACATGTCTATATCCTAACCCTTGTTCCCATTTATTCTCCCGCATTAAATGATCATTTTAATATGAGAAAATCATTTGGGTTGGTTAGATATTAGATTTTATGACGTTACCTCTCTCTTGATATCATAGTCGTCCTTGACTATGAGGTAGAAGAGATAAAACCTTAGTCATTAGTCAATCTTACATAGCGGGTGGAGGATCCCTTTTCACCCTACGACATCTTTCCAAGATGGATGACCAATCCATTTGGTGCTTGGGAGACATAGGTTCCGCAAGCATGCCTACTCTTTAGTCCATTTCATTCTCTCAAAGTAGAGTGACAAATTCTACTTGGTGTTTGAGAGACTTCGTCATCACAAACATGATTTTACACATTCATACTATTTAAATTTGTGCACAATAAAAAAGAGAACTAGTCTTATAAGACAAAAACATGGGTCATTCATTTGCTTACTCTAATGTAGCATTGTAAGCATTGACAAGGTTCATACTATCCTTAAGCTGTATCCCTTGCATCCATCTAGCATCTTCAAAAGGATATTTTTTGAGCTTAATAAGATACCGTCGGAGAATCTTACGATGTTGTAGTACCTTGTCTTCATGCCAAAGGATAACTTCGAATTGTAGCACCTCTTCTTGGTCTTCAACTTCGGGATGGTCTTCAATAATTGGTTCACTTGGTGGCTGGAATTGGAGCTGATCTCTTTAGATAGCTGACTCTAGTGTTAGAATGTACAGCTACTACTGGTAAGTCAATGAAATTGGAACAAAATATGGAAACTGAACTGGATTAGCTAATTGAATTGAAATACTCTACTAGGACGAGAAACAGACTGAATGACTGGAAAAGTGTTTCAGGTTCGGATTCAGAGTTTATGAAGAACGAGGACAAGGTATAACAGGTTGAAGCACAATTGACTAATGTAGTAATGATTACAGAGTAGAATTACAAGTGAAGAGATTGTAGCTCAGGAACAACTTCGGAGACTAAAACCAAGATACTAAGAGTAAGAAGTCAAAATACAAGCAACCCAATGACAATGTAATGGGTCCTATTTATAGCCTCTAGAATTTACTGTAGTAATTTCTGTGGTAATTACTGATTGATCAACTGTTTGGCTTCTAGGAGACAGTTCCCACCTGTGAGACTGTCTTCGCCGTCTACATCCTTCCCTCCTTTCTTGAATTTTGGTATGACTCCATTTTTAAAAAAAAGAATCCACCGTCTGATTCTTCCTAGGTGTTGAGGAACCTCTTTGCCTGTTTGCTGGGTTGGCGGATGTTCCTCATGAGTTGGCCTATGTTCCTCATGATAGTACCCCCCTAAAGTTGCTAACTCTCATGGTATTGCTAGCTTTATACCATAATTCATGCTTGTTGAGTGCTTGACACCCCTATAGTTGTAATTCCAAGGGTGCCCAGCCAAAGAAACTCCAGCACTTTACTGGAAAAATCGACCGTCTGATTTTGAAATTGGCTAGAAAAATCCACTGTCTGATGTTGAGAACGGCTGGAAAAATCCACCACCGGATTCTAAGATGGAACTATCTAGTATCCTTCCGTTGAACCCACTTCCTCTTGCCCTTCGATCGTGTTGGTGTTTCAGAAGTTCCAGTGCCAGCATTGTTCTTCTGGATAAGTCTGTAAATGGCCTCCTGCTCAAGCTAATCCTGATTTTCTGTGGTCATTTCCAATTCATAAGGCGTGAGAGGATGATAGGTTTTGGTGTCGGGATCATAGAGTGTGCGTTTGCCTTTTGTCAGACAAGTTTTGGCCAATTTATGACAATGCAAAGCTGTATGGATCCATCCTTCTGGAAGAGGTTGATTTGTTTTAATCCTAGCTTCAAAGAGAATCTCAGCCATCTCTCTATACTGTGGTCCCAAGCCTGGTTTAGCTGTAACATCCTTTTCAAGGATTTTAGAGGACTCCACAATAAGTTGTAGCAGCTGGTTTGTGATCTTGGTGAGACCTCTAGCTGGATTTTCCATTGTCCCATACACAGCTTGATCCTATGTATCTCCTCCTTTAGTTCCCCAAGATCATTTAATCAAAGAGCATCATTGAGCAGTGTTTGCCAGGTTTTCCATTCGACAGTGGATCGCTCATACCAATCCTGAAGATCATCAGTGATATTATAGTATGTGAGCCGATCTACTGGTTTTGGATGTTGAGGATACAGTGCTGGGAAAAACCTAGGCATCTTAGATTCTCTAGCTAGTAAAGCATACAGGATGATCGGGAATTGGGTACAAAGTCCATAAAATTGAGGATAGCCTGGTTCTCCTGATGCATCATCTTTCTAGTAACTCTAACCAGCTGAAACAGTCTTCGGAGAGAAATTGCTTATTCTCCTACTATCATTTGAGTTGGAGGTGCCTTACTGGTGGTAGCCTGATATTCAATAATAGCTTGTACCCTCTGATCCAGAACTCCCCTGGCAATTTGCATTTGCAATAAAAATTCTTTAAATTGACTTTTGACCTCTTTCATACATTATATGTTGGCATGTTCCCCAAGAGGAGCTCTAATTCGATGGCTAGGGAATGACAGTATGCAGTAGTCTGCCGTCGCCAGTGTGGATTAGCTAGTTTGTCATCAGAGGTTAGTACCCATTCAGGTACTCTCTCTAGCAATTGAATTTTGCTAGGATGCTCAGGTAGTTGGCACACCTCTTGGTCATGGAAAGCAGCCAATTTCCAATGTTGGACCATTTCTTTGGCGCCGACATATAGTTGCTGAAATCATTCAAGATCAGAAAGAAGAACATCATCCTCTAGAGACATCCTAGTTATAGGAGCCCAGTATTGTTGGGTTGTTAATCTCCAGCCTGCTAATCACCCGATTGCTGACCCCTATACTAGTCTGGCTGGTCTGTATTGGGTTGATTTCCCCCTATGGCTCCTGCTCCACCAGCACCAGATCTTGAAGGTGGATATGAAGGAGAGTCATCATCATCATGCCTTTCTGCTGATTCATCCTCCTTCTCTTCCTCCTCTGCTGCTTTATCATCATCCTCATTGAGGTTATTATGCTATTCAATATAGTTCAGGATAGCTTGATTTGCCAAAGCACTGTTGTATTTAGAAAGTTTATCCTGCAAATCACTCTGCATTGTTTCCATGAGTGCCCTCAGATTATCTATATTGAAAACAACATTTCCCTCTTGATTCAGTATCTCAGCCAAATTATTATAGATATATCTTTCAGTTAAAGTGGCTTTCAATGCATTGTGGCTGGTTAGCAATGAATTGAAATCAACTCTCTTCATTTGCAGCATGGTTTCGATTCTGTCAGCAACTCTCTGAGCCTCTATCTTTTCTTGTTTAAGCATCCTCATCTCAGACTCCATCTTTGACAACTTATTGTCTAAATTCTGAATGGTCCTAGCTAATTGACTTTCTAGGACACTGTGCCACAGGGACTGTGCTCCTCTGTCCTACTCCAACTTCTCAACTTGCTACTCAATCTCCCTCAGTTCGGCACGGAGGCGTCCAACATTTGTCCTATAGCATTAACAATTGTGTTCCAAGCCGACCGAATAAGTACTGAACAACCATCATTCACCATTTCTGGGTCACATGCAACTGGCTCATAAACTGTGACAGGAGCCATATATGGTAGTGTAGCATAATCAGGTTTGTGCAGGAGTAGGCATCCTTTGAGAGGATGAGTCTGTAGCTGTTGTAACCGGTCCTTCTTGGTTAAAGTCAAAGCCATTTCACTGTAAGGGATGGAAAATTTACCAATTGGACTCGAAGGTGCTGGTCCTTTTCCCTTATCAGTCTGACCCACGGCTGCACAACACTGGTCCTGTCTAACTGGTATTTTTCTGCACTGGTGATCGCTGATCTTTGCCCTGCTTTCTGGCTGGTTCCACTAGTGGTTTGGACTAGAGTCTTGTCTGGCTGGTCAGCTGAAGTCTGCTTTGCTGGAGTCTTTTCAACAGATATTGTTTTGACCTGACTTTCTAGCTGCTTAAGGAGAGAATTGCTTTTGGCTAGTGTAGTTTTTTGTCTTTTTGAACTGCCAGCTTCCTCTTGCGTGGCCTTTCTCTTTTGTCCAGTGAGGGCTAGCTGGTTAGCTGGGGCTTCTTCATCTAATGATAAATCCACATTGTTAGTTACTGGAAAGGGCTTGTGGCTCCAAGCCATCCTTACCTGGTTATGAGCGTTTGGAGAAGTTTCCTAGTAAAGGAGCTGCCAAACATACCAAGCTTTGAAAATAGTTTGGGACTTCAACTTAGTAGTCTGCTGAAGCACATTATGTGATAGAATCTGACATAGATTTATTCAAACTGTGGTGTCCGACCTTTTTGCCAGTAGCATAGCAAACAGATTTTCTGACACATAAGTTGGGTTGTTTTTGAGACTCACAGCTTTAGCCACAAAGCGATAAGTAGCGGGAATGTCCAGACCCGCTATACTAGAACCCCTTGCGCACTGGGTAGCATCATCTTCTTTTAGAGCTGCACTATCTGTTCTGCTGTTGCCATAGATGGCTTTGTCTCATTTGGCATTTTGAATGCAAAAGCAATATTTTTCGGTGTTATCGACACTTTCCTACCACATTTTATAGAACTTCCTTCATCAACATTGAAGGAATCAAGAACTTGTCTAACGATAGCTGTGTCAAACTCAATTCTTGTGGCTTGCACAACCACATGCAAATCCCACAATCGAAGTAATACCTCAGCTTGCTCAGTAAACACATACCACTGTATTTTACTCTGAGGGATAAGTGGAAGAGAGGCTTTTGCAGTAGCAATAAGTGCTTGGGTTTCCTCCATAGTTTCCCATTAGGAGAAAGCTGGACTCACTTTTGGGCCTTTCAGTTCTAGAGAGAGAGTGGCGCTCGACCAATGAGGAAGAGGCTAACGTTACGTTGAAAATCAACATTTTGGAGTCAAGCTCTTTTAAAAAAAGGGAGGAAATATTATTTTGGTTCATCAAATTGCACAATTTCACGCTTTCAAGGCATAAATTCCGTAAGTCGTACTAACTCTGTACCGAGGAATTTCAGAACTTTCATTGAAGACTCTATCTAGTATCTTTGTTCCCGCCCAAATATGACTTTGAGTAGCTCTACTTCCCTCTCAAAACTTCTTCCCTTTTTCATATTTACGCTAACCTTTCTGTGTATTCATTCTACTGCACACCATGTCTACTTCTCGAAGGCCTAGCACTATCATTGACTTTGGCATTTTTAACAGTTATACTACAGACGATCAAGCATGGATTCCATCTCAAATAACTATTGGAAGTTGGGTTCTATTGCAAACTAGGAGGAGGAAGAGGAGGCAACGCAATGATTTCATGGAGGCTTTGAAGGGTCAAGTTAAAGAGTTTAAAGTGTGTGCACAAAGCAAGCGGGTGAAAGAGGTCCTCATACAACATGCTTTCCAGCATGCAGACTTAAGGTTGCAAACATCTCCTCCAAGTTTTCCAAGGCATCGACCCAACTGTAAGTTATTTCAGCATCTCGCTTAGTCCATGATTATATTCGAATATTAAGTGGTGGATATCATCTTTGCTATGTTTCAGATATTTATCCATCGAATAGGACAGATTGGCAACTAGTTGAGAGCATAGTTGGGATTTTTGATGCTTTCCATGCGTTTATTGGGGTGAGCAAATGTACCGAGGAAGACAACACAAGGAACTTGTAGATAATAGAATTTTCTTTTATGATATGTCATATGTGGAACCGAGAACTTCCATTGGTTGGGGTCGTGTAGCTCCTTTGTCACTTCCATCCTTTGACAGCCAGGATTGGTCCTTGCCTACTTTGCAAACTAGTGAAAGATTTAGGAATAAGTTGTTTTAGGATATACAAAAGTCCCTCAAGTATTCAATTGCCACAGAAATAGTTCAGCTCGCACTATTTATGCCTCTTGAAATGTTTGTAGATTTTTTCTTCGATGAGCAAATAAGAACTACCACAACAATGTTCATTTGCAAGTTTGAGAGCTGTTTGGACTTTTTAGATGATAACTGGGATAGGAAACAATCACAGAACAAAATCTGTATTTTGCAAAAGAAGTCCATAATTTGCAAGTTCATTGTAAGCTCTCAAAATTTAGTATCGTTTTACTATATTAGATACCATCTTCTTAGTGGTGGGCAGCTTATTCCACTCGACCAAGATACTGGGAACAGCCTCGAGAACAAACCTTTATCAATGGAGCTCTACTTTCGAGACAGCCTACTTACTGTGATGGAGACAATGTCAAGCACAACTCTTGCACAACTCAGGATAGATCTTACATGTGAAGAACTTCCACTTTTGCCGGAATTGTATGCATTCAGTCTCAACAATAGAAAGGTGCTTACTAAATCGATAAATTTTGATCGTCTTTAATACACTATGACAGAATCTAACTTTTTCTTCTTTTCAGATTCCAGGGCGCAAGGAGAAAACAACATTGTGCAAGGAGTCACTAGCAAATACACTTTACTTAATTGCTTCCACCAGAAGCTAGGTCACATACCTTGTGCACGCAAAGAGCTTTGATGCCATGCAAACCATGATTTACTCTTCAAAATGACTAATGCAGAGACATTTTTTGGCGGTCAAACAATGTTTCAAAAGTGTACATTTTCAATGTTTCAAAACTTTACATATTGTGTTGTTTCTGTCAAGATTTATACAAGTAATTTTCTCCCTTTCCCTGCTACTGTCCTCTCCCCCGGTTTGTGCCACTTGTCCCTTGCCCTCTGCTCCGGTTGTTGCTACCTCTGCCTCTGGGGACGCTGGTCTCAGGCATCCTTTCGCGTTTCTTGAAATCATGGGCCTCTTCCATGGCTTCCCATGCTTCTTGCACCTGTGAAGCTTCCCGCTCTTCTTGCTCTTGCCGTCGACGTGTAGCCCATTCCTCTACTTTTGCGGCGTCCGCATAATATTGGTTTATTGCTTCTTACATATTTCGAACTTCTTCTTGAGTCTGATTGTGGCGTTGCGTCATTTTGTTAGTGCGAGCCTCTTCGAACTCCTCAGCTCTCGCCGCTTCCTCTCTTGTGCATCTATTTATCGAGATTATAATATGCTGGATGGCTATTAAAGAAAAATGTCACACATCGTTGGGGGTGTAGTTATGTAATCGAAGTTCCTGTAGAAGCGTGATACAGACATTTGTTGCTTCATACATACGTTGCAGCAAACAATAAAACAGAAGATTACTTACGTTCGGTACATCCATAATTTGATTGATGAGCAACAGGGCATTCAAACAGGTTCGCCAGCCACAACTATAGTCATCAGTTTGCGTGGGCACGGTTACCTGTTCGTGCCGGACTACATTTCCTAGATCATGTTGTAACAAAAGATGCTCTACATAGTATACAAGTTTTTTCGCGGAACTACATACATAACCACTTGAGTCATCAACACATTACAAAGAGACACTCCTTTCGAAATGTACCCAAATGGACCTTACGTTTTTACATGACCGTGAAACGCCTTGCTTTGCCCGGAGTTTGCATAGTAAACAATCTTAGCTTCCATGTCAAATAACATCAGACTCCAATGATCACTACAGAGACACCATCAAAGATGAGGAGAGATTCTCAATGCAACATGTTTTTTACAAGGCAAGAAAATACTCATGATTGATTGTACGCAGTGACCAGAAAGCGCGCGAGATCAAAGTTGACTCTGCTAAACCAGTTCATCTGACTCAAAAAGGAAACTGAGTTGTTCTACAGATAAGGCGATATTAGCGGATCTATTACGTATACTTTGTCTTGAACCTCAGGGGGCAAAAGCGAGACAGCGTGGCTAACATGAACAAATGTCAGAGATTAGACTTGAGGTATCTCAGCGGGCTGTCACTGCCACAAACCCGTGAGTCAATACCAAGCGAGTGGGACAGCTCTATCAAATTCCATCCGCCACTGACTCGCTTGGTATTGACCCATGTCTTAACGGAAGTGAGCCATTATAAAGAAAAACTTGACGACTTTCGCAAAGACATGCGTCAATATCGAGCGAGTCAGTGGCGGATTCCAATTCCATAAGCCACTGACTCCCTTGGTATTGACCCATGTCTTTAAGGTAGTGAGCCATATAAAGAAAAACTTGGCGAGCCGCAAAGACATGGGTCAATACCGAGTGAGTAGTACCACTATCCAATTTCATAAGCCACTGTCTCACTTGGTATTGACCCATGTCTTGGTAGAGACCCATTTAATGACCATGAGAATTAAAGAGCATGAGAATTACCACAAAGCAACATTGACGACCTCATTCGTTGCGAGCGAGTCGGTGAAACTGCGCATGCACCGAAAGTCTAGATTATCGAGGTTGAAAATGCAGGCCTCCTCTGACCTTGCAGGCAACTGTATCTGCACATACAGAGGCACTGAGCTCAGCAAAATTCTCAATTCCTCTTCATTCTCTTCGTTGATTTTCTCTAAAATAATTGACTCATCCGATACGTTGGATGGCCCTTGTGATGCAGAGCCTTGCCCTTGCCTCAGGCTCCCTGGCTTTGGATCATTTTCCTTAAATATTGGTTGCTCCATAGATGCCTTAGGCTCCACCCTGGCCAACTCTTGCCCCTCATCATCCCTTACTGGCTGCAGATCCTCCATGACTTGCTCATTTTGGTGTCTAGCTAGATCCTTGATAAGTGTCTCTGTTTCTTCCATGACTGCCTCGGAGTCCACTCTGGCTTGCTAATGCCCCTCTGCGGCTATCTCAGCCTGCCCATCTGTGTCATTTCTCTTGACTCGTGATCGGGTCCTTCTGCTGTTTGTTTCAGCCCTAGGCGGATGCCCTGCAACAAAATACCTTATTTGCTTGGTAGTGACCTCAGAAAAGTGTACAAGCAAGCGAACAATTTTTCATCCTCTACAACAAAATACCAATGTGAAGGAGACGTTTAAATCCATGCGGTCCTAACTGTCATGTCGTTCCCTCCCATCACCTCCCCTAATCTCGGGGGGATGGTACCATTGATTCTCTCTTCCACGTCCACCTCTCATGAAACCGCATGGCGGTACCACCCCTCACAGACCACTCACTCATAAGCCAGAACCCAGGCTCTGCTTTTTAGGCATGTCCATCTAGTCTATTTAAGCAGCAGTTGTTTCAGAACCTCCCTCAGGGTTTCGCAGAACAACTACAAGAAGCTTAGGATAGTGGTGATGCCTTTCCAAGGTATACTCCCGTAGCGCTAGTAGCACCACATCCGGGACCTCCTCATGAGGTCCCCCCTTGGCCTCCCCCGATGTTACCCTTAATGTTCTCGATCGACACAGCCCGGGAGTGGCTGCTATCAACACGGGAGTCGATTCTCGAGGTAAGCCGCTGGTAATTCTTTGCTTTCTGCTCCCACTTTCCAAGCTCCTAGTTTGAAGAGCTTATTTGCTAAATGCTATGTGCATGATGCTAGCCTGAAGCTGCATCAAATGCTGATTGTCATGCAGAGGGTCTCAATCCTTAAAGACTCTCGAGAAGCAAGAAGGCCTGAAGACATGCAGCGATTGCTCGCCGAGAATGGCTCTGTAGAGGCTATCTTTAATTGGCTTCAGGAAATGAAGGATGAAGTGCTTGAGCTAGCCAGTAAATATGAGGAAGCCATTAACTTTGCCAACAGGCTTCAGGAAGAGATAGTCTGCCTGTGAAGGAAAAGGACTACATGGTTATTGCAAACCCTAAACCCCTAGAAATTAGTAGGCCACTCTTTGTAAAGTCTGAAGTGTTTTCTAACTCAAAACCCGATGTTCAGTTATAATTTTGTTTCTTTCTTATAAAATTAAAACACGTATTTGGCAAAAAAAAAACCCTAAATCCGCAACAAACAGGGTTTACCTTCCCCTTATTTGCTTAGTATTGACCTCTGTACTAGCAGACATCACTTAAATTTTCTTTTGGTCAGTACCAAGCGAATAAGGCTCTTCGGACTAAGTGACCTTCCCTTATTCGCTTGGTACTGACCAAGGACGATGGTCAGTACCAAGCGAACAGGTGCAGAAAACAGGGTTTACCTTCCCTTATTCGCCTGGTACTGACTACAAAAAATCCAAGTGCACAGAAGGGTAGTAAGTAGCATACCTCTTCACTGTGTGTAGAGTTCTGCGTCACTGAAGCACTGCAGAACAAGAGTAAGAGGAGGAGGATGCGTGAGAGTAAGAGGTGATGGAGTTTGCTTACTGCGTAGCATCGATGGGGGTAGAGTTGATTAGAATGATGCGCAATAGAGGACGTGAAAAGAGGCAGAATAGTTGAAACTTGAGATGTTTGGCGAGGGTAATGCCTCAACTTAGAATGCTTACCTCGGGGAGGGTGAAAACTTCACTTATGCGCGAGATTGTGGTTGGTAAATCGTACTGCATGGGAATTTGAGACCATTTATTACTGGTTGTCCTTGTGAGCACAGCCCACATGCCTTTTTGAGTGACCGTTTAGGGTCAGACAAACGCCAATCGCCCTTGCAGTCGCCATCTCCATCTCCAAGTGGAACAAACAAATCGCCGCTGCCTTTGCCTTTTTTGCGCTCTTCCCCTTAGCCAGCTCTCGTGATCCTGCGTTTAGAGTCAGACACCGATCGCCCTTGCATTCGCCATCTCCATCTCCAAGTAGAACAAATAGATCGCCATCGTCTTTGCATTTTCTGCACTCTTCCCCTTGGCCACTTCTCACGATCCTACGTTGAGAGTCACACGCCGATCGCCCTTGCAGTCACCATCTCCATGTCCAAGTAGAACAAACAGATCGCCGTTGCCTTTGCATTTTCTACGCTCTTCCGCTTGGCCACCTCTCGTGATCCTGCGTTGAGCGACCTCCACTGGGTCGAGTCCTTTGTTGCCGCATTGCCATTGCCATCGCCCCCCTTTGGTTCTTGCTGTCAGTGGCCTGCGACATCACCATCCAACTCGGCGCCATTGGATATTGCAGAGACACGTTCTTTCTCCCTGCCTCTCCCCTTCCTGTGTGCTGTTAACCGTGTGCGCACCGAAGCCACTGCGTTAGGGTAAAATTAAAAGTCTCAAACCGCATGCATGGTTGGAATAATTACTCCTTATGTGACCTTACCGCATGCATGGTTGGAATAATTACTCCTTATGTGATCGTGCCTGAGTTTGGGCATAGTGAGTGAGTAGGCCTATAAACCTATCACTGATAACATTAAATGCTCTGTTCTTATCCACCTATTCCGAATGCTTGGGTCATAGGACAGAACCAAGCGAATGGGGCCCTTCGGAGATTCTTGGGGCCCCTACTCGCTTGGTTCTGACTCAACTAACGTCACCTCTTATGACATTAGCGCACGGGACAAAACCAAGTGAATAGGGACCTTCGGTGATTGTTGGGGCCCCTACTCTCTTGGTTCTGACTCAACTAGCGTCACCTCTTATGACATTAGCACATGGGACAGAACCAAGCGAACAGGGCCCTTCGGAGATTCTTGGGGCCCCTACTCGCTTGTTCTGACTCAACTAACGTCACCTCTTATGACATTAGCGCACGGGACAGAACCAAGCAAAAAGAGACATTGAGGGGTAATCGAGGCTCAATATTTGCTTGGTTATGACACCAAATAGTTTTGGCTTGCTTTTTCTTTCAGTCATGGGGATCGTAGTCCTGGAGACAGATGTGAGCGAGGATACATTTGAAGAAAAACTATTCACGTTCTTATATAACGCCCTTGCTCATCACCATGCACCAGAACTATCAGGAATGTTCAATGCAGAGTTTTCTATACAGAGGATTATAGATTGCTCATTTGAGTACCTACAAACCCATTTGCAACATTATGAGACAGTCACTTGTGACAATTCCATGACAGTTGATGGCATGAGATATGTGCACCCAACTGATCTTTACCCTGACAAGAGTGCTTCAAGGAGACTGAATCGCTGTCTAGAAAAGTGTCCCTCCAATGCACTGCTTGTACAAGACAGGTGTATGAAGCACTTCAAAAAGTGTCGCTTAGTGGAATTCTACCATGGGTTTTTCTGTTACTTATACTTGCAGACAGATGGTGAGTCAGAGCCTTCGCAGTCAAAAACTTTCGGTAGTTGTCCATTGGCGCCGGAGGAAGAGGTAGAGGATGTGGAGGTGCAGTTCGACCCAGAAGAAGAGCGGGTAGAGGCACTAAAGGAAACATTTGATGCGGGTAGAGGCACTAAAGGAAACATTTGATGCGGGCTTAACTCTTGTTTCTCTTGCGGATGCAGCAATAGGGTGCAAGCAAGAAGGTCCAAGTAAGGAAGTGGCTTTGCCTCTGAATTGTGCTCCCAGCTTTGCTATGGCGGGCGACACCCACTATGTTCTGCTCACAGATATCATGCATGAGCTCAATATACGGGAGGACTACTGCCTAGCGGCAATTGCAAATTTTTGTGAGGCAAACATGGGGTTTGTGGATGATGATGGAGTGGACCAACATCTTCTTGCTGACACAGCTATCCGCGACTCACAGTTCACTTTAGGGTGGCAACTGATCAAAGATATGTTCAATGAAGCGAAGTTTGGAGAGGCCAATTTGCCAACATATGAGCAATTTGAATCGACAACAAAACAACTCGGCTTGGAAAACATGGGTAGGCACGTGGCACCCAAAGATCAGGTAATGAATAGTCAGTCTATTCACTTGTGGGGGAGGTCGATAGTGGAAATGGACGAGAATCAGATGGTAGCTTTTGTCGTGCATTTAGATAGTATTAGAGATGGCCCAATGATAAAATATCATGATCATTTTTTTTGCTGCCAGGTGTTAGTGTATGACGATAGTTTCCTTAGAAGAGCGGGAGGCTCACGGCAAGGGCTTGTCACTGGAGTCCAAGGCAAGGATGCGGCGTTGTCTCACTACATCGGGTGTTTCAACCACAAAAAGGTTTGTAGAAAAAATTCAAGTACTTGGCAATTGTACTCATCTCACTTTTGGCCCATAAATTCATTGCAATTTTTATGTAGATCATAATATACCACAAGGAATACTCCGATGACAATGCAAAGTTCCCACTGTTTGCAATGAAAGTTATTACAAGATTGTGTGGTGGGCACCCCCTCCCACTAAATGCAGAAATAGTTTGCTCTACGCATATTTGGCATTGGGTATGGGTGCCAAGCACTCAGAGCCCCCTATTTCATGTCCTACACAGCTCAGGATCTGGCTGCAAGGGTTGAAGACCCGGAAAGCTTAGATCCATACAACAAGTGGCTGCTTTTGAGGGAAAGAAGACGCCTGATGCCCGTGGGGATGCTGCCATCAACAGAGGAACGAGCTCGTCTACAGAGCTTTCACATTGAAGAGGTACAAAGTGAGGAAGAAGGAGGTGCATCGAAGAGGATAAAAACTACGGGCTCAGGTCCATCTTCTCCCGCTCCTGACTCGTGACCGTCGCCACCTCGCATGGAGCTCTACCGCATTTGAAGCTCCCCAAGCCATCTGTTTCTTCTCTTTGCGGATGTGTTGTAAAGACCGTGTAATTTCTGAACTCCTAAGAAGTTCCTTCTGCCTTGCTCTATGAATTAGTCATCTATAAGTCCATTGGTGTAACTCTAATAGACTATTGGCCTTTTCTTTTCCTCCCCCATGTCTAGTGTGCTTAAAATAACCTGTTCTTGTCATGTAGTGGGTTTTTTCCATGCCTTGTGTGGACCATATTGATAGTGAGCCGTATGTCTTGGCAAAATATGGACCATGATTGAACAATATGTGTTGCATTGAAATAAAACAAAATGGTTAGTAGAGTACAATTTAAAATTTTGTTTTGTATACGTAGAATGGTTAGTAGAGTACAATTTAAAATTTTGTTTTGTATACGTAGAATGCCAACCTACCATGTAATGTGTGATATGTTGCCCACCCTACCTTGTAAGGTAAGCCTTTTTCCAATCTAGCAAGGCTTCTTGAAATGATGTGAGCTTACTTTGGTCCCAAGAATGCTGCTCAATGTAATGGAAAATTTTATCTAGTGATTTCCACACGTTCTCCTTGTGATTCTGGATTGCCCCACCACCAGAATTGTCTTTAACCACTTTATGTAACTGTTTCCATTTGTTGAACATGTTTCTCCTTTCTTCTTTATCTGCATCTTTGAGGCTAAACCCAAGAAACCTTCTTGCCTTCACTCCGCCTATCGATGCTTTCCTCGGTACCTTGTACCGACTTTGAGACATCTTAGGGTCCTCTTCGATTTTGACATTGCCTCCATGCAAGCCAATGTCTGAGAGCACTCCCTCTAATGCTTTGATCACTCTTTTTGACTCACTCTCTGGCTTTAATGTCCATGCAAAACATATGTACAAATGAACCACCTTTTCAATTATTCGACGGAGTGCATGAAGTGTACAGACGTGAACTCTACTCAAAGGAATATCAAGCACTGGTTTAAAGTTTTATCTTGAAGATGTATGTTGTTGGGAGCTCTAATCCATTGCACACTCTCAAGTGATTGTGCATCAGCCATGCAATATAAGCATGGATTTTCCACAACTGCTCCATGTGTTATGTTGTTCATACACTTAAGAGTCTTTAAGTCACCTGCCATGTGCCATTCCACTGTGTAGTCACCAAATCCTTCCACTGAAAGAAGGGCTCCGTTTCTTTGTTCACTGATGATAGAAGGAATTTGGGTTTGACTAAAAACCCAATCGAGGATTTCAAAATTTTCCTTATCAACCTTCAGTGAAAAATGAAAACACAAAATCAACAACCAAATAATCAATATTTTTGTTATCATAGAGTGAACGAAGTAGACCTGAAATGATCCTAGAGTTAGAATGTTTTGTTCTGATTGCACGACACTGAAGTATCGTAGATCCTCTTTCGTTATTGATGGATCCAGAGCTCTGCTCATGAGGGTAATGGTGACTCTCTCCAACTTCTTGTTCTTCAGGACCTTGCACTCGTCGAGCTTCAAAAAAAACTTGAGAACCCCACCGCACTCGTCTCGACTGATGTCAAAGAAGTGAACTGCATACCTTTGCAATGCTTCAAGATCAACGAAGAGGTTGTTGTGCTCGTTAAACTGTACCTCTCTATCGCCCTTGCCTAAGAACGTTGCTTCAATATGGAATGGTGACCCAAGTTTCTCAAACACCTCATCGTTTATGTGCCGGCAAGCATCCTTTACATGTGATGGCTTTGGTAGCAATGATCCTCTCTGTAGTTTATTTTGAGACTTTTTAGCTAATGCTTTGAAGAGTGCCCTGTATCCGATCTGCGAGATGCCACTCTCATCAAGTATTGCTTGCACTTCCATTGGTTCCAGCTGATTCTCGTTCATGAAGGAGGTAAGTAGCCTCCCTTTCAACTTACGAAATTTTTTCTGAGTTATCATCTCTTCAACTACTTCTTTTGGAACTAGATGGCTGTAATGCACTTCGGCATTGAAGCCTGCACCTTTCGAGCTTGGATGCAGTAAAGACCTACCAAAAAAGCACCATGCGTTATGATCATGTATAGGAAAGTAAGTCTATCCATTTCTTAATGAAGCACATTGAAGAAACAAACTTCGAGTTACCTTAAAGCTCGTATTCGTTTTTTCAGGCCACCACTACCAACCTTCATGTTCTCAATGTTGCACAAATCTCGTTTTCTTTTCCGACTATCAAGCACGATGTCTTTCTCTTGCAAACTTGTGATCTTCTTCTCAAGGCCTTGGATTGTCTCTCTGTTTGATGAAATATTTTGAGAGCATGCTTCATTAAGTTTCTTCAGCTGCATGTTCTCCATCACCAGGAAGTTTTTTTGCCTTTCTGCATTCAATCCTCTCATTTCCAAATGTTTGGTGTATCCCAATAGCCCATCCTTGCCATCGCCTGTGAAATGTAAGAGGTTAGAGATATTAGCAAAGGGAGGTGGCGCATTTATCGTAGGATCCTTTGGATAAATAGACCCATCGGTCCACAAATCCAAATGATGTTCCTTGTTTTTCCTTCTAAGTTCTTTCTCCCGTTGAGATAAGAAAGACTCCCTCCTACGTTTCTGCAACGGTGCGTACTCTTGCAATACATCAACATGAAGATGATGTTTGTTCTTTCTTTGGGTAAGTGTTAAAGATGAAGGGGCTGAGGATTGTAAGTTAAAATTAGTGTTTTCATCAGGAAAAGATGCGTTCTCCATTCCTAGAGTTGATAGAGAAGAAGACGGAGAAATATCTCAGGTTTTGGGAGGGAAGGCCATATTCTCAAGTTTAGAGTTGATAGAGTTCGTGTGGCTTATGTTTCTAGAGGGAATGCTTGTAAGTTGGCATTTCAAATCATTAGTCATACGGTTAGTTGGATTCCTAACAAGAGAACGAAGGATAAGAATGATAAAGTCGACGACGGCTACCTACCAAAGAATGTCATTTTGGATTTTTGTTGCACAGAAAAGTATCACATAAAATGCACAATTTAACATTTTCATTTTCTCTCTCTAAGCCGACGTGGCACTTCTTATAGGGCCCAAAAGTGAGTCCAACTTTCTCCTAATGTGCATCTTCTCTGACATTTTCTTCCTACCCATACACCGTGAAGATTATGAATCAGTATAAGAAGAAGAGGACTTACTGGAATCTTCAAACCCGTATCCTGATGTGGCTGGTAAAGATAGACAGCAATCGACAGTTTCCTCAGATAAAGAAGTTTGTGGTTGCAGTGACAAAACTTCAGAGCTTAGCAATGGCGGATGGATAACAGTAGGCAGGCATCACGCAAGAGATTTACGAGGAAAAATGCCTACTCACCTTACTGTTATACGTGTTCGTGCCATAAAAGCTCCACTACTTACCGTTCCTAGAGTCTTGTGCACCGCAAATGATGTGGCACACTTGCATTAGCTAATACTCTCCATCTTCTTTGAAACAATTACCGCACTGATAGTCCAACTGACCCCTTTTCCCATAAAAGTTGATATTGGTTTTGACACTTTACTGATTTTGGTACTGACATGGTTGATATTGGTTTTGACACTTTACTGATTTTGGTACTGTGAAGGATAAGTGGAAGAGAGGCTTTTGCAGTAGCAATAAGTGCTTGGGTTTCCTCTATAGTTTCCTGCATCTTATTTGACATTTTCTTCCTACCCATACACTGTGAAGATGATGAATCAATATAAGAAGAAGAAGAAGAAGAAGAAGAAGAAGAAGAAGAGGACTTACTGGAATCTTTAAACCCATATCCTGGTGTGGCTGATAAAGATAGACAGCAGTCGGCAGTTTCCTCAGACAAAGAAGTTTGTGCTTGCAGTGACGAAACTTTAGAGCTTGGCAATGGCGAATGGATAAGAGTAGGCAGATGTCGCGCAAGAGATTTACGAGGAAAAATGCCTACTCGCCTTACTATTATACGCGTTCGTGCCATAAAAGCTCCACTACTTATCGTTCCTAGAGTCCTGTGCACTACAAATGACATGGCACACATGCATTAGCTAATACTCTCCATCTTCTTTGAAATGATTACTACTGATAGTCCAACTGACCCTTTTTCCCATAAAAATTGATATTGGTTTTGACACTTTACTGATTTTGTTACTGACATGGTTTTGTCGTACTGAGACTTTTCTGACCTTTTGACTAGCTCTTGAACTGGTTGTACATGAAAAAGGCTCAAAATAGCTAATTTTGGAATTTCCTGGTCTTCAGTTCCCAGACTACCAGTACCCTTATCCCTAGAAGTCTCTCTGTTTTTTGAATAATAGAGCTTGATTTTGGCCCCATTATATACCCTTGGAAACAGTAATCCAGATAAATCTTTCAATCTTATTGTGCCATTGGAGAACACCCAATCAACTTCATATGGACCTACCCAAGCTATCTTTAAGTTCGGTTTCTTAGGACCTAGTTTTGATTTATATAGCAGAACCAAATCTCCTTTCTGAAACTCCTTGACTTTGATTCGTCCGTCATGCCAGTGTTTCCTTCTTTGCTGAACAATTTTTTGTTCTAGCATAGCCCTCTGCCTTAACTCATCCAGCTGTGTTAACTCCTCCAGTCTCTATTTCAGATTGTGATTGAAATCTAACCCATACTCGATTGCCATACTCAGACTGGGTATAACAAATTCCATAGGCACAACAACTTCAGTGCCATACACCATTCTAAATGGTGTCAATCCCGTAGTGACCTTAGAAGCTGTTCAATATGCCCAGTGAGCAGTTTGAAGTTTCAAATCCCACTAATGTAGCTCTTTCTGCACAATCTTAGTGAGAATAGTCTTGACAGTCTTGTTGCCGCTTTTGGCTTGCCCATTGCATCTAGGATAATATGGTGTTGATTTTCGATGCTTGACTGAAAGCATATCCATGAGAATGTCCATAGTGTCATTTATAAAGTGCGTACCCTGGTTGGACACAATCTCCACAGGACATCCGTATCAACAAACAATATTTTCAAATAGAAACATAACAGTGGATTTTGCCATATTTTTGGGAGAGTAGCCATCCGTACTCCTGGACAGGAAATCAACACCACAAAGGTTTTTGCTGGGCTTATGGAAAATACAAAACTCAAATTCCATCAAGAACATCATCCATTGTATCAGTCTGCCTTGAATAATGACTTTATTAATCAGAAAAAATAAAGCCTGATGATCCACATAAAAATGAAATAGCTTGCCAGGAAATAATGTCTAAATTTAGTAGCACTAAAAACCATCCCTAAAGCTTCTCTTTTAGTAGTTGTATACCCTTGTTCAGCCTTACTGAACCTACGACTGGCAAAGTATACTAGATAATCAGTTCTTCCTTTTGGCTGAGCCAGTATTGCTCCCATCGCCAGTCCTGAAGCATCGACATGCACATGAAAAATGACATCCCAATTTGGTTGTCAAAGGACTGGCTTACTAACAATAGAATTCTTTAAATTCTGAAAACTCTCCTCACATTCAACAGTCCAACTGAACTTGCTGGTCTTCTTTGTAAGTTCATACAAAGGTAATGCCTAGGAAGCAAACTTGTACACAAATCATCTATAAAAATTGATATATCCCAAGAAAGAGCTTAACTCTGACATATTTCGAGGTGCCTTGGCCAGGTGGACACACTGGATCTTGTCATTGTCCATTTCTATACCATTCCTGGACACTACATGTCCCAGTAGCTGTCCTTTCCAGAACTAAGAAAACAAATTTGAATGGGTTCAAACAGATCCACTTTTCTTGACAGCGCTGGAAAACCATTTCAAGAAAAAGTAAATGCTTCTCCTCTGCTGAATATACAATGAAGTCATCCATAAATATGGCAAGGAATCTGTGAAGAAATTCACTGTATATTTCCATCATACATCATTGAAAAGTGGCTGGTGCATTGCAAAGACCGTATGGCACCACCAGATACATAAATGCTCCCCACTCAGTAATAAAAGTGGTTTTACTCCGATCCTCAGGAGCAATCTGTAATTGGTTATAGCCACTATAACCATCCATAAAGCTATGCATCTGATATCCTGCAATTTCATCAAGCAACATATCCGTGAAGGGTAATGGAAAGGGATCCTTAATTGTTTGAGAGTTCAACTTCCTATAATCCACACACACTAAGCTTTCCATTCTTCTTGGGTATCACCATGCAATAGGGAACAACTAGTCACTACTAGCTACTTCAGTAATGAACCCAGCCTTTAGAAGGTTATGAATCTCTTCCTTGACCTTCTTAGCATAATTTGGACTCATTCCATATCGTTGCAGCCGTACTCGTCTGGCATCTGGTTTCAATGGTATTCGATGTTGACATACCTATGGATCTACTCCTTTAAGATCAATATGTTCCCATGCAAACACGTCCTTGTACTGCTGGAACATATGTTGGGCCTTCTCTTTCATCTTAGGATTCAGATGTTTGTTGACCTTGACCAATCTAGGATTTTCCTCAGAACCTAAAGTCCATTCCTCTATTTCCTGATAATCTGGAAGTAACCAGTTAGGCCCTCCGCCCTTTCTCTTGGTTGACTCCTCAACATAATCCCAAGACGGTCCCCTGAGCTCTGAACTGCTATTCTGATTTTCAGTAACTTCTTCAGAGTGTGTTTGTTCAGAATCCACTAGTGCGCTGGAATCAACTGGTTCTTCTGGCCTTCCAGTCAGCTGAACTAGCCGTTCTCCAAATTTTTGCTCAGTGAACTGGTCTAGAAATTACTTCTTTTTCTTTTTAGCCCGATCTTTGTCCAATAACATTGTGTTGAGATCTATCTCGGTTAATGGAAAAATATTCATTGCTGCCAGCATTCTCTCAATTTTCTTCACCTTAGACTTCTAGCAAAGCTCTTCGGGTTGCAGCTCCTTTCTCCAGCTCCTAGTGTTGTTCGTCTGAATCTGAAGTCTACTACTAGCACCTTGTATTGTTAGAGTCTAATTAGCATAGTCGTGAACAGCCTATGCAATTCGCAGCCATGGGCGCCCCAGTAGCATCCCATACGTGCCTTGCACATCTAATACTAGGAAGCTAGTTTTGAAATTTTCTTTGCCTACTCTTATTTGCATACTCTCTATCATACCAGTTGCCTGCACTACTCGATTGTCCACCATTTGAACTTTGAAAGGTGTGGGTTTTAGATTTGTAATTCCATCCGTTGCTGAGGATGCGCCCCCATGATATTTTCTCTTGCTCCTCCATCCAGTATGACACCAGATAGTAGCTCCCATTGTTTCCTAACTTTATAATTTACCTGGATCACCGGCACTTCATCATCTCTGATAGCAGCCAAGTCAACCGTTCTGGCTTTTGCCTCAACCTTCCTTCGTTGTCTGATGAAATTCACCACTTCAGGCAAAGTTTTTCTAATGTCCTCTAACTCCACCGTGAGTTTCTGAATTCTGTCACAAATCTTGACATGAATTTCCTCCCTCTCATGATCAAAATTGTTATCAGAACTTGAAGAATTGGTAGTATCTGCACAATACCATTCCTTTGTTCTAGTGCTTTCTGCTCCCTTGTCAGTCCCTAACTCTTCTATTAGTCCCTGAACTGCAGCCAACATGGTCTTAGGCGTTCCAAACCTTGATTGATCTAGTTGTGCTTTCTCAGAAGACTGGGTTGGTATCTTCTGAATGACCAAAGCATCAGAATTCTCTGGCTGCTCTGGAAACTTCTTGGCTAAATTCTCTGTGATTCTCATCACCAATTCTCTCTGCTCGTGCCATTCATCAACCACCTTTTGTTTACCCTTGGCTTTCCACACCGCTCTCTACTGAGTCCATTTGCTACTTTCAGGAGTGACTGGTTTTGCTGGGTTATATGGGATTTCCTCAATAACCACCCCTTTGCTGCATGTAACTGCTCGTACAGAAACTGGTCATGGGGCCTTCGCCTCAGTAGCCGCAGTAACAGGTGTTTCTGGACACTGAGCCTCAAAATGCCCATACTTATCACAAGTATAGCAATTCAAACTTCGACTTTGGAAATTACCATGACCTCAGCCCCGGCCAGTACCCCCTTGGTACCTGCCGTGTCCCGTACCAGTACCACTGATACCTGATTTCTCTTCTTGGGGTACACTTGTAGTCTCCACTCTTACTGGTTCAGCATTGGTAAATGCCACCATAGATAGATCTTTTCCCATCTTGAAATGATGAATGTGAATGCCACAGTTGTTCCATAAGTGGCCGTAGGCCTAGCAGTAAGTACACCGTAGACATTCATTGGAAACATGATCTTTGGATTTACACTTTGAACACCAGGTTTCCACTCTTCTTACTGGTTTTCTCGTATGGCTAGTTTCAGCAATCTGCCGGGCCATCTCAGCAATCTTTCTAGACTAACCCCTTCTTAGCCTTGTCTTTGCTCTTTTCAGTTGAGCTACCTTTATACTACTGGAGGTCTTACTGGAATCGGAATTCTCAGTAGAAGTACTGCTACTACTAGACCTCCTCTTCTTATGACTCCTTTCCTTCTTAGCCTGCTATTCCAGCTTCAGGGCTCACTGCACCAAATCATTAAATTCCATTATTGGTGTAGGCATCTCGTGTTCCCTAAGCTTCTTATTGCAAAAACCATTTAAAAACCATGCTTGCAACTGTTTTTTTGATGGTGGTTCCTGTAGCTGCCTAGTCAGCTCCTTGATTTTCTCAACATAACTTTTGACTGATAATTTTCTTTGCTTTATCATATCTTGTTCACAGAGAATATCCTCATTTCCTCTGTTGTCTGAAAATTCCGAGCGAAAATCTTTGGGCAGTTTGTTATATGATATGAGTTGGCAAGCTGGGTAATGGTAGTACCATTTCCTTGCTGCCTCCTTTAATGTTTGAGGAAAGTATTCCCCCCAATCATCTTCATCAATATTTTTTAACTCAGCATACTGTTCAAAGGCTTGGATATGAACATCTGGATTTGCATCCCAATCAATTTTGTCCTCACTCTCAGTTTCTGTCTCCTCCCTGGCTTTTCTACTGGAACTATGGTGACTACCTTTACTACCTTTGGCTCCTTCATCCCCATGTGTGGTCCGAGAACTCCTGGCCTTGCGTTCCTCCCTCTCAGCCATTCTTCTTCAGGACTGATTGGAGTGCTGAGAGTCCTTAGCCTCATTAGCATGACTGTGCTCCTTCTCAGCCTCAATCTCAGTCCCCGGTTCATTCTTAGGATCAAAATCTCTTTTTGACTCCTTAGGGATAAGAAGTCAAAAGACAAGCAGCCCAATTACAATGTAATGGGTCCTATTTATAGCCTCTCAAAGTTATTGTGGTAATTATTGATTGATCCACTATTCGGTTCTAGGAGGCAATTTCCACTTGTTAAGACTGTCTTCGCCATCTACAGTGGCTCTCCTTTGTAGGGCTTGAGTATGCTCACATGAAAATCATTTTGTATGAGCCAATGGTTTGGCAACTTGAGTTGGTAAGCCATCTCATTGATAGGCTTCAAGATCTAGAAAGGACCATAGTATCATTTTGCTAGCTTAGCATAATACTTTTGATGGCCCGTAAGATTTTTGCTCGTCGTTTGCCTTAATCGAGCCTTAGGAAACTTAAGTAAGAGCCAATCATTTTCTTTGAACATTAAGGCCCTTCTGTGCTTGTCAGCAACAACTTTTTTTCTTTGTTGAGAGATGGATATAGCCTCCTTAATCTTTTGAAAAGATTCTTTGTTGAGCCAGCAGAGGATCACACCCACATTTTTGCTCACACCCATCATTTTGTAACCATTGATTGTAATAAATGTCTTTCCGACATTAATTTTGATTTTAGCCATTCATTAAGTAACGGGACTCAATTGAGTTTCCAGCTTGTAATCCCGAAGTAATTTCACCTGTTGATGTAAATAATTAGAGATGTTCTCACCTCCAAGGCTGAGGTATATAAGCCAAAGTTTTGTAACCTAAGGGAGATTCAATTATTAATCAAAGCGAGTTTTTGAGCGCCGTGACTGTGTCTGAGAGAGAGAGAGAGAGAGAGAGAGAGAGAGAGAGAGAGAGAGAGAGAGAGAGAGAGAGAGAGAGAGAGAGACTTATCTTCTTGCTACGCGAGCTACGGGGCCGCCATTGGAGAAGCGACACCGCCATTGTGTTAGCAACGGTGAGAGCTACGCACAGATACCAAGAGTGCGCACTATCGGCTTCTACGTGTGGTAAGTTCCTACGAGCTTCGGTGTGAGTTTTCTTCCAACTCGTGTGTCGGAATAGAGCGTGCAGCATATCTATAGAACCACAACGAGTAGAGCTACACATTAGTACCATCGGGGTCAAGTTTTGATCACCTGTATTTTTCGGCCTGTCTTCATACGCGTTTACCGCACGGAGTGGTTATAGGTTGATTTTGCAGTTCAAGTCTTTAGGGTGTTGTTCTTACCTAGTGCATAGACTTCCCCTTGAGTTTGAGATCGATTCGATGATTCTAGATCCTGTTTCGTATAGCATTCGTTCGTAGTAAGGATTTCAGTCACTTGCGTATTTTGGAACTTAGATTTGATTTCCTTAGTAGTGATTGTCATTAGAAGGTCGAGTAGGTGATTTGACACCCACCTAGTTGTTTCCATGCGCCTGCGGGTCAAGCTTCGTCCTTGTCTGACAAATTCTGTTGTTGGTTGAGTTCTCGCTATTTAGCTTCCGCTAGCGGCGTAACCGCCTTAACATTTGGCGCCGCTGCCGGGGACGAGAGCCCTAAGTAGGTGACCTTAGACTAATCCTACGAGGTGAGTCGTATAAACTACTTTGTATACTTTAGTTAGAAAAGATCTAGGAGTGGTGGACTCCGAAGGTCTCGAGAGATACTAGGAAGTGGGGTATTCCTGGGTCTTCCGTGTTGACAGTATTTTTAGTTTAGCTTAGATTAGATTGTTTTTGATGGTGTTTAAGTGGTTGTTGACATAAAAAGCATTTGCTACTCCTTGTGTGGTAGTAAATCTCTTTATATTTTCAATTGCAAAAAATCCATTTTATGATTAGAAGTAGCTTAGGTAGGGCCTGATTTGATCCTGATCTAGAGCTATCAATTGGTGTTCTATTTGCTTGATGTGTTTGATTGCATGTTAGATCACTAAAAAAGTCGCTTTGGTAGTGAAATATGCAATAAACAAAGTTCAGAAAAATTTTCTGTGTAACTGATTGTTGCTGAGCACTTAAAAGAGCTATTGGAAGAGTTCTGTGCTGAAAAACTGGAAATCTGCAACTTTAGACATCATACGCGTATGATGTCTTAGGACCTAAACAGAGACTAAAATTGAAAATTTGACATTGCCAGAGTGTTTAGAAGGGGGGTTTTACCCTAAGATCAACTTAAAACAAGAGCATTAACACTCAAAGAAACCCAAAAAGACAAGTCGGAGTCCAAGAAACGCAAAGAATAGGAAATTTTGGATTCAAATCTTGTTTTTACATTCAAACCTGACAAAAACACTTGAAACTCAATTATAAACATTGGAGAAGGCTTAAAACCAAAAATAGTCAAAATCTAGGACAAAAGACATCATACGCGTATAATGTCTTTTGGCACTTCCACTGCTTATTTTTGAAATCTGACCTGACAAGATTGTTACAAGCACTGTAGAAAGCATAAATATCAAGTTTGGACCCAAATTGATGAAAAAGACATCATACGCGTATGATGTCTTTGACCTAATTTTGGACATATTTTGATACTTTGCCAACACAGATCCATTGTAATAGCTATCTAGAGGCTATATTTCAAGTTTCATCCCATTTGGATAACAATTGACCCAAAAACAAGTCAAAAGCAGAAAATTGCCAAGAAAAGCCTGAACTAGCCATAACTTGTTCAAACAGAGTTCAAACTGAATTTTGTGAGTGAACAGAGCATAAAGGGGCCACTAAGAGTGAGCATAACCAAAATAGTCAAAATCTGTGAAAAAAGACATCATACGCGTATAATGTCTTTTTCAGCATAACTGCGACAAAATTCTCACTTGATGAAACAAAAGTTGTCCAACTGACAAGATTAAACAGTTGACCAAGTATCAATCAGTTTGGATCAATTCTGACCACAAAAACTTGGGGAAAACAAATTGCCGAGACGGAAAAGTTACAGTCCTTTAGGGGAATTGATGAATTTGAGATCGGGCAGGAATCTCCGGAATAATCAACCAAAACAAGGGGAACCAGCAAGTGTCATATCAACCAAGGGAAGTGTAAACCAAAGTTGGGTGCAACCATTAGAGCCGATCTTTGAAGGAAGTGTCTCTGATACTTCTTCGGAGAGATCTTACGAGATTTTCACCGAAAACTTGGAACACTTGAACCCGAACAACAGAGAAAATATGGCAGCAGGATCATCAAACCCTTCCGCCACAATGAAGCTATTGTTCATAAAATACCAGTACGACAATGAGCAAGGTGCCAAGATCTACAAAGATGGAATGGACCGCTATTGTGTAAAGATAGAGGAGAGACCTAGTGAGTTCAAGGACTTAGTGCCTGTGAGCTATAGCGGAGATAGATATCTAGATGACGAGGATACCATGTACTTGGTAGTCCTAAACCCTAACATTGTGGACAAGTGGGGATTGATGGGCACCAAAGCCAAAATAGATGAAGAACTCGAGGAGAAAGCACCAATAATGAACTTCCCTAATGCGAGGTTAAGAAGAGAGAATGAAACTACAAGGATCAACACTGATAACATCTATGTGGGGCTATACAAATATAATAATGGGGAGCAAGATCTCTATTATAGATGTGAAGATCCCTACACCGGAGAGTTGACAGACAAAAAAAGACTCTATGTCTTTACCTACACAGAGGGATCAGAAGTGAAAATTGCCGCTTACGACAAGTATGGGAGGCAATACTCAACAATGGGCAAGAAAGAATTAGAAGGATATACATACTTTGGGGGACCACTACATCAGTATTATGTTACTTCTAGCTCACATAGACCAGCACCGACAACTGGAGTGCAAACCTCAATGACAACAGGAGGACAAAGAACTCAGGTTGCTGACTCTTTCAGTCAACCTTGGGACTCGAAGCTCGGACCAATGGGATCATTACATTCCAGAGAGTCAATGGAGACGAATCGAGGTAGTGCAGTTCCAATCCCCACCTATACCACTCCAGGTCCAAGGTTTGAAGCGGAACCATCACATTTACCTCCCAGTAGTAGATTCAGGGCAGAGGAACCGACAAGGGTAACCCATGAAGTCCATGATGCTAGAGAAAGCTTTAGCCGAGACACAGGAGCAATGAGATTGGTAGCAGATCATAGACGTATGAGACCATCTCAAGTAGCCAAGTGTATGCCAAAGAAGTATGGTGGTTCAGGAGATCCGTATGTACATGTGTCACTCTTTAAGCAAGTCTTAAGAGCTGAGCAGATAACAGATTTCCATACACAATACGAGGGATTTGGTCTTACTCTAGAAGGTACTGCATTGACATGGTTTCAACCAATGAACATAGGGGGATTCCATGACATTGACCATTTGCTAAGAGAGTTTGCTGAGGAATTCTCAAAACGAGGGATTAAGCACAATACGGTCTCACAAATATATGCTTTTAAACAGAGAGAACACGAAAAAGTGAAGGAAGCTTCACTTCGCTTCAAACAATACATTGAGAGATGTCCAGTACGTGAACGACCACAAGATGACAGACTATCTGTTCTCTTTATTGAGGGACTGAGGAACGACACTCTCAAGAAGGACTTGCACTTGAAAGCTTGTACAAGTTTCGAGCAAGTAACGAGAGAAGCATTGTACTTAGTGGATAACTGTACGGTTTATGGAGAGGTGTCAGCGGATACAGATTTTGCATCCAGTAGCTCCTCCTCCGTAGCGAGCGAGACTACCACTAAAAAGAATGTTCAAACAACAACCATGCCAAATGTAGAGCAAATGATAGAAGATGCTCTAAAAAGGATGGCACCATACCAAAAACCATTGCCAAAAACACTGAAATGGTGTGCTATTGAACAAAAATGGACAAACCATCCAACAGAGGAGTGCTATTACAACAAAGGGTATGTAAGGGAGCGCCAGTATGCACCTCCTGCTCAATTAGCACCACCTCAGATACATCTAGTACCTCGATACCCAACGGGAAATGTACCAGGACCTATGGGGATAGAAAGACCGCAACCGGTATTGGGACAACAACCACCTTTACCAGGAGCAAGACCAGTGGGCATTAGATATGCACCAACCTTAGAGAATCAGGAAGAACAAGCCTTAGTGCCTGTTCAAGTCTATTACGAAGAATCGGGTGCACACATGTCTCCGACAGTGTATTACGCACCAGAAGAACCAAAACAACCAGAACCATGGGGCATGATGGGGAATGTTGGAACACCAACAGTTACAAGTGCTTCTGATGAAGAGAGATACAATTTGGACGCAAGAACATTGATGTTCATATCTCATGGAGGGTTAACAGGACAAAGACCATCCTATCCACAAAGGACGAATCAAATGGGACCAAGACCAACACTAGGACCCTGTTACAAGTGTGGAGGTGACCATCTGATGAATGTTTGTCCACATACGGAAATCATTAGAATTAACGCTTATTGCACTGAGTGTGGGGTTACTCACTTCATTGAGGATTGTTCAAAGAATCCAAACAAAGTGCAAAAGACGACATTGAATATGTTAGAAACTATTCCTACCAGCAGTGGGTCTGAAAATGAAACTCTGATACCAACGCAAGTTGTTACTAGAGCTCAAGCTAAGAAAACCACTAGAGAACCTGAGAATGGAAAGTTAGCGACTGAAGTGGTTAGTCAAGGACCGCGGAGTCAGAAAAACACATGGAAAGCTAGAAAAGCACGCATGAAGTTGAGAAAAGAACGTGAAGACGCTATTCTAGCTGAGGAACTAAAGCAAACTAAAGCTAGATTAGAAAAACTTGAGAGTCAAAACGGGAAACGAGAGATGAGCCCGGAAAGAACGAAACAAAAGAGTATCAAAGAAACAACGAGCTTAAGCTCAGGGGGATCAGTGCTAGTCGACAAAGTACACGAACCATTGGACGCACTGATGAGAGCTTACGAAGCTAGGTTAAAGAACAACCAAACACAAGAACAGAGGTGGATGACATACCCAAACGCGGAATTGGAAAAGCAGAGACTTGAAATGTGCCAGAGAATGATCGAGACTGCACAAGCCTTATTAGAACCACCAAAAGAAACAATGAATTGTGGAACGGAAAACCCAATTCAGCAAGAGACTATCGTTTCACGGGTAGCTGAAAAGACTCCCAGTGCACAAAAGCCTGAAAATACACACAAGGATGACCGCATAGTGTTGAACACAACCGATCAGGAGATAGAGAGTTTTCATCCAGTCATACAGAGGTCTTACGGAAGAGATGAGGATTACAATGAATTTTGGAAACAAGTGAGAGAGGCAAACTTTGCAAACGAGCTAAGTTGCCAAGCTAATCAGACAAATTGGGAAAAGGACATCAGGAATCCTCCCATAGTGGAATTTGAGGCAGGATCTCAAGTGGACTTGGATCTGCAATCTTACTGGGGAGATGGGGGCTCTGTTAGAACAATGGAGAGCAAACCTCATTCACTGAAAACCTTACCTTCATACTTAGGAGAGTATGAAGCAAAATCCGAGATTAGAGCACTTCCCTCACGAAAAATCTCATCAGAAAAAGTCATGGACTCGCAAGGATTGATAGAGATTTTGTCAACACCAGTGACATGCACTATCACTCTAGCTGAGCTTTTGAGGCTAAGACCACATATGTGGACCACTGTAGGAAAATGCTTGGAGAAATTCGGGATAAAAGATCCAACATCGAGATTGCAAGAGAGCATAGAAGAGCTGAGCAAGCCACAAAAGAACGCTAAGCCTGTACCCTTAAACAAGGTCGGAGAGTATTGCGAAGGTGAAGAGGGGAATACAACCTTACCAGTTGAATTCCAAGGAGTGAACACGATGGCAATACTAGACAGCGGAGCTGGGGTAGCCATTGCTACAAAAGAAATCTGGAAAAAATGGGGGAAACCAGCAATAAGGAAGACTAGGTTGAAACTCCAATTAGCAGATGGACACATGGAGAAACCTATGGGGTTATTAGAGAAAGTTGTAGTGACTTCTTGCGGCATTGAATACGAACATACTTTTGCTATTGTCGATTTTGGCAAGGAGAATAACTATGATATCATATTGGGAAGACCATTCATGAGACAGTTGAAAATGGTCCAAGATTGGGGCTACGATCACATATACCTGAGAAATATGGAAACCACTACACGTGTGAACCTGAAAGACCATAGCTACAAAGATGTGAACCGAACACCGGTAGAGGAGTTTGATTCAGCTACTTTGGCGGGATCCGAATTTCCAGCTTGGTTAGGTAAACCCAAGGAGTTATGGATGTGTGGAGCTTCGAAATGTGGAAGTCTGAAACGAGAAGAATGTGTTTTAGAAAGGGCTATCGAAGACGAAACTTATGTAGGAGAACCCTTTCCAGAGGACACGTTTGAACCATTAGAATGGACACACATTCTAGCAACCCTAGATGTTTGTGCAATTCCGGATGGTCCCACAACGAAATTTTGCGACAAGGACGGGTACGACGTGGTTTCGTACTTCATGTTGAGAACTGTATTCGAAAAAGAAACTGAAAAGAACGATACACTGGAAAAGGAAGATGAAGAGGAGGTGTTTCACGACATTACCGATCATCCAGAGTGGGGAAATGAAGCAGACAACGAGTCAACGGACAATTCAAGCGGAAACGAAGAAACTATAATGGATGTCCGATTTTATGATTTTCCGAACCAAACTAAACAACGCCAGAAACTCTATAGAGCAAAGAGAAAAACAAAGGGGGTTAGAACCAATCCGATGCTTAGAATAAGAGGAAAAATCAATTCCTAATGCTAGTAAAGGCTGAAGATTGTGTTAAGGATAAGATTTCTGGAAGAATGAGAGGCAATGATCAAAAGAGCTTACGAAAAGACAAAAGAGGCTCAAGAAATCAAGTTCAAAAGAATGGAACGAAAACTGAAACAGAAAAATCAGAAAAGAACAAGCGCAACAGAGAATACACGGAGTCCAAGTTAGAACGTAGAAACAAGTACAGAGAGCTCAAGAAAACTCTGAAGGAAGTTTGGACGACAGAAATTGAGAGTGGAGAGGACGAAAACGTCAAAATCAAGGAAAACATGGATGTTCCCTCTCACTATAGGAAATTCACAATAGAGGATAGGAAGGTGATATTAACCCCACCTATTTGAGAGAGAAAGGAGAACGAACCTTATGATGGACCGGAGGATGCAAAAAAAGTTGATTTAGCAGCTCCAGGTGAGACGCCTAGACCGGTGTACATAGCCACAGATTTGTCTCCAGGCGAGGAAGAGAGACTTTTGAGTCTTCTCAGAGAGTATAGGGATGTGTTTGCATGGTCTTATAAGGACTTAAAGGGAGTTGACCCATCGATATGCCAACACACAATCCCACTGAAACAAGACGCAAAGCCTAGCAGACAGAGACCATACACATATAATGATACGTTTGCTAAGCGAATCAAAGAAGAGATAGATAAGCTAATGGAAGCTGAATTCATATACGAGATTGAACACACCGATTGGGTATCTCCGATTGTGGTAGTACCTAAAAAGAACGGAAAACTCCGAGTGTGTGTCAACTTAAAGAAAGTGAATGCTGCAACAATCAGGGACAATTATCCCCTGCCGATAACTGATCATGTTCTAGAGCGTGTATCAGGGAAAACAGCATACTCCTTTCTTGATGGTTTTTCAGGATATAACCAGCTAGCCATAGCACTGGAAGATCAACATAAAACAGCTTTTGCAACGGAGTGGGGAATTTATGCTTATCGGGCTATGCCTTTTGGTCTAACCAATGCTCCCGCAACCTTCCAGAGGCTGATGACGCATGCTTTCAAAGAATACTTAAGATTGTTTCTCGAAATCTACATGGATGACTTATGTGTACATTCTCTACTGAGAGGTGAGCATCTAGAACACCTAAGAAAAGTATTTGAGAAATGTAGGACATATCGCATTTGTCTCAATCCTGAGAAATGTGTGTTTATGGTCCGACAGGGCAGAATTCTGGGACATATTGTCTCACAAAACGGAATATCCACGGATTTAGAGAAGATAAAAGTTATAGTGGATATGCCTAGACCAACCAATGCGAAACAAGTACAGAGCTTTATGGGACATTGCGGATATTATAGACGATTCATTTACATGTACGCTATAATAGGCCAACCACTTTACAGGCTAATAGTGAACTTTGAATGGACAGAGGAGTGTGAGGAATCGTTCAAGAAATTGAAAGAGGCACTCATTACTGCTCCAGTCTTGAAATCACCAGATTGGGAGAAGATATTCCATGTGCACATAGATGCTTCGGCATATGCAATAGGATGCATTCTGGCTCAGCCAGAAGAAGGAAACATGGATTTTCCTATCTGTTACGCCAGTCGACAGCTCAACAATGCAGAGAAGAATTACACCACAACAGAGCGAGAGGGATTAGGAATGATATATGCTGTGAAGAAATTTCGGCATTATCTTCTAGCCAACAAGTTTGTGTTTTTTACGGATCACCAAGCCTTGCTCTACCTAGTGAATAAACCATGCAATACCGGGAGAATAGTGAGATGGTTCATTATCTTACTGGAATTCGACTTCACGGTAGTAGTAAAGAAAGGAAAAACACATCTTAGAGCTGATCATCTTTCGCGATTGACGAATGGAGAAGACCCTATAGGAGTAGATGACGACATGCCAGACGCGTACTTGTTCAACATAGAAATGATACCGAGTGGTCTCAAAATGTCGTTAACCTATTAACCTATGGAGGAGAGTTCGATAGAAGAGAATACAACCTGAAACATATTGCTATTCAGCAATCCAAGAATCTTCAATTGATTGCAGGAAGGTTGTATCAATTGGGAAATGATCATGTTTTACGACTATGCATCAATCCTGAGGAATATAATATATATCTGCGCGAAGCACATGTTCAGGAATGTGCATTTCATTGTTCAAGAAGGAACACATATAGGAATTTGTTACAATTGGGAGTCTATTGGCCAGGAATGAAAGAAAGCGTACATGAATATGTCACTGTATGTATTGTATGTTCATCAAAACCGCCAGCAGAGTATTCGACATTATATCAGATAATGATCGCTCCAGAATGGAGTCAGTATATTGTTGAATATCTCACAAATAGAACTTTCCCAGAAGGAACGTCAAAAGCTCGTCAGAAATCTGTAGAGACAGAAGCTAGAGATTACGCTTTAATAGGAGATCAACTCTATAAGAGAGGTAAAGACAACCAGCTTAGGATTTGCGCATCAGAGTCTGAGTATGTGATAATCCTGGAGCAAGCTCATGGAGGAGTAGGTGGAGGCCATTTCTCAGGTGATAAGACAGCAAAACTTGTCTTAGCCGCAGGAATATGGTGGCCAACATTACATATGGACGCTGAGGAATACGTTAAACGGTGTGATGACTGTCAGCGGACCAAAGTACCACTTAAAAGAGATGATATGCCGCTTAGACCAATGATGGGGGCAAGAGCTTTTGCAAAATGGGGGATTGATTATGTCGGACCCATTTCACCTCCTGCATATAAGACTCATGCACAATACATCATTGTGGCTACAGACTATCTAACAAAGTGGGTCGAAGCAAAGGCAACTCAAAAAGCAGATGCCAGGACCACGGCACAATTTCTATATGAATACGTCTTTGTACGATATGGATTGCCAATAGAAATTGTGAGTGATCGAGGCACACATTTCATAAATGAAGTGATAGAGATCCTTCTAGATGAATTCATGGTAATCCATAGGAAATCAGCCCCGTATCATCCACAAGCAAACGGACAAGCTGAAGCAACAAACAAAACCATATGCACGGTCCTTACGAAGATTGTATCTGAGTCGAGAACTGACTGGGACCAGAAGTTGCATTCAACATTATGGGCATATAGGGTAGCATATAAAACATCAATAGGAACGACCCCATATAACATGGTTTTTGGGCTAAATGCTATCTTGCCAATAGAATTCTTGATTTCAACCTTAAGGGTGGCTAAGGATCTAGAGTGGACAGGGCACGAGCTTTCTGATAGAATAGATGACCTGGAAAAGCTAGACGAGCTTCGCCTAAAAGCAGTAGCTTCTATCTACGCTCAAAAAAGGCGACAAAAGGAATTTTTTGATAAGCATGTGCGGACTAAAGAGTTTAAGGTTGGGGACTATGTCCTAGTTTACACTCTGAAACAGCATGCTAAGAAGCTTAAAAAGCGAGGGATGGGACCTCTGGTGATTAAAGATCTATCACCAAGTGGAGCCGTCAAGCTTGCTACATTAGACGGAGAAGAAATGCCCAATTGGATTAGTGGATGCAGAGTGAAAAAGTATCTTTTGCCGCTAACCCAAGACATGCTTCTCAAAATACATCAAGAAAAGCTGCGTGTCCAGAAAAAGAAAAAGATTGAGGAGGAAGCGCAAGCCGAGGCGAAGGAAAGAATGGAGAAAAGAAGACTACTGCGTCAGAAACAGCGCAATGAAGGAGCAATACGAATAAACGCAGTTAGTATAACAGAAATGGGGAATGACAAAGAAGAACCCATCATTGAATGCAAAGTAGGGACCAACCAAATCAAAGCCAGAGCACTATTGGATTCAGGAGCTCAAGCTAACCTACTTTCACTCAGTTTGTATAGACAATTGACAAATGACACTAAATTACAAACTGCCAAGCAAGAGTTAAAAAGTTACTCTGAGAACTCAATCAAAACTGTCGGATGCACAGTTTTACATATACAGATTAACCAGTATGTGTATCCTCATATGTTTTTCGTGGTTGAAGACCAAGCTACACAACATCCATTATTGCTAGGACAACCATGGCAGAGGCAATACAATGCAATGATTGACTGGAGTTCTAAATCAGTGCTTATCAAATACGAAGGTGAAAGTCAATCAGTTAAGTTCACCAAAGGAGAAGAGCCAACTCCAAAGGACGAATCCAAAGACAAAGATAAACAACAACCAGAGAAAAAGAAGAAGCAATGGCAACCAAAAGTTTCTATACAACCGGGTTACTCTTCGACGAGGAATTCTCAACAGTGGATAAGGAAGACAAGCAATAATATAACAGCTCAACCTTGGGATAAAACGGAGTCAAAGTTGGTATGGAGAACAAAAAAGGCTGTGCCAGAGAACACAAAGGTGGAAAACAGAGTCTTCAATACCAGACAACAGAGTGATCCCCGACAATCAAGGACAGTGAAACAGATCTGGATTCCAGAGAAGTTCATGACGGCACAAAGCTACAGCAAGCAAATTTGGATCCCAAAGATTTGTAAATAGGAACTCCCTTCAGTACAAGCCACGGAAACTCGTGGGTATTTCAAGCCAAGGAAATCAACACACAGAACAAAGCAGGTTTGGGTCGCAAAGAGTTTGTGGCAAGCACAAGCAAAGCGGAAGCAGATTTGGATTGTGAAAAAAGACAACAAGGTAACGAAGAATCCATCTACTGATTCTACTACCAAATTGCCAAAACCAACCCAAAACCCGACCACCAATCCATCAATCAAACAAAGAGCAGCTTTATTGGAAAGAATGTTGTATCGTCGCTCTACAATTACATTGGGAATTTATGACCAAAACAACTACAAGGCTTCACCCACAGACACTTCATAGTCGTCCGTGAGGACTCAGACTAGGAGGAGGGGAGGTATACAGGAGCTACAAAGCAGCTACAAGCGGAAAAAACAAAGAAAAACAAAAATTATATTACAACGGCAGTGTCTTACATGATTTTGCAATTTTTTATGTTTGATTGCGGATATTGATAATATTTATGCCCTTATATACTTTGTTTTGCAACAAGAAGAGATCAAATGATGAATTTGGGTCTCTAGATGTGTAAATATCACTAAATAAGAGTGTTTTTGGAGCTAAAAAGTGGTAATCCAAGTCCAGAAATCACAAAGAAGTGTATATTCATATACACAGGGTTACCAGCTATTTATCGTGTATGTTTGGAATTTTTTGGCTTCAATTTGCTATTTTCCTTTATTTTTATGATTTTCTTAATAAAAATAAAAGAAAAATAAAAAAGCAGGTGAAATGAGATCGAAAAAAAGAAAAGAATAGACGGTGATGGTCCTAATGACAAGGGCAACCCAGGATAAAAATTGGGTACAATTCTGAAAAAGTTGCGGAAAGCCCGAAATGACAGAATTTTGGCAAAGTGGACAGATTTCTCAGAAACAGGTCAAATGGAGTCCAAATGGAGAAATTTCAAATCCTAAAGTGCATTTCACGATGAGATAGGAGCACATGTCAAATTTGGTAACAAGTGATCCGGGAAGTCTGAAGATAAGTATTTTTCACATCACTTTCAAGCTCATTTCCACTATTACCTTCTTGAAGAGAGCAAAGAGCACACAGGAGCATCCGACCTTCTACCGCCTTCTACGACTGCTACGAGAGCTCAGAGGACACCAGACATGAGAGGTAGACTCGTTGCCATAAGCTTTTGATGCTTATCGTTAACTTTTGTCGCGAAAACTGACCAAAACCAAGAAACAAGAGCAGACGGGGAATGGGGAAGAACGCTAGGTAGGGGCACAATCGCCTAACCAAACCTTACAAGAACTTAGAGGTGGGTTACCCTAGTATAGGAGATGAGTTTCTAGCACTCAAAGCTCGAGAAAGAACGACTGGAAAAACCCTAGGTCAACAGAGCCTGCAAGAGGCAAACAGAAAAAAATTGTCGGAACGACACAAAACTTCTCAGGAAGCTTAACAACATCGAGGGCAATGCAACCATGGAGTATCTCCAGGTTTGGACCACCAAAAGTAGGTCGGAACAACCGATTCGGCTGCGGACACACAAAGCGTCATTTTGGCATAACGACTGAAATTGACGACCGAATGAGATGAAACTTCATGAGCAGTTTCAACTATACATGGATGACTTATGTTTGCAAGCAAAACCCAAAAGAAAGCTCATTCACTTACCGATGGTGAAAAAGACGCTTTCGGGCAACCAAATGGAGAAAGATGGAGAACGGGGAGCCAAAGTCAAGTTCAACCAAATAGGTGGCTTCACATTATATCCAATGAGCTGGAAATGCAACTCTCGAGAAGAAAAGTTGAAGAAATTCAACTCCAAGGCAAAAAGACGACTTCGGAGACTGAAATGCCTATAAGGGGGCTTTTTAGCTAAACTAATGACTTTTTAAGTTGAAAACTAGTTAGCAGGGCTTAGGGCACTAGCACAAAGCATTCTTTGCACAAAAAGACCAACATTTCAAGAAAAGACATCATACGCGTATGATGTCTCACAGCATGATTTTCACATCCATTTCAACATTTGAGTGCATAGCCTCATTCCACATGTTAATCACATCCTGTGAACCACGTATCATGAGAATTGGAGTTAGAAAACCCAAGGAAAAACAAAAAAACGCAAAGTAGGCCATAAAATTGATTTTTGGTCCTAATTTTGTCAAAATAACTCCAAACTCATTGAAACTTTGTAGGATTGTTGGTTAACACATATACAACCTATCTGGAACCAAAAAGCACTATTTTGACACAAAAGACATCATACGCGTATGATGTCTATTTGCACTTACAGAGCCAAAAATGCTCATTTGTCATGATACATCCATTATATATATCTAATACATGCTACATATGAAGTTTGGAACCATTTGGTCAAGTGGATCACCCCATTAGCCCAATTAAGAGAAAATCCTTCATACAAAGCCTATTTTTGTCCCAAATCCAACATATTCAAGTCCAAACCAAGATTTGAGTATAAACAGTCCTTCACTAGCACATGGAGAGTCCACAGAACCAATTCCATGAAAAATTGATGAAAAAGACATCATACGCGTATGATGTCTCCAGAGCCATTTTTAGTCCAAATTCTATCCAAACTTGATAAATCCATTGAATAAGCCTATCTAAAGCCAAAACCAAGCTTATAGAGAAAATTGGTCCAAAAATGCACTAAAAGACATCATACGCGTATGATGTCTCACTATGTGATTTTGGCACCTCAGGGCTTCAACCACCAAACATAAGTGATCTACATGCCATTTGAAGGTGAACCACCAAGTTTTACCCAATTTGGATCATAAAATCCAATTCCCTTTCAAAATTTTGCCAAGAGCCTGAACCGGACTAAACTGTCCAAAACTTGACCAAATGGGATCCAAACTCAAATCCAAGCATATGATACTCATGTATACACTATCAGATACAAGCACAACCAATATGAAGTCATTCTGACACAAAAGACATCATACGCGTATGATGTCTCAAGCATGTTTTTGAGCCCAGTTTGCATATTTTTTCACCTACATTGCATCCTTAGGCCCTGAATAGCTCATGTTTCAATTTTCAAGTCATTTGAATAGTTAAAAGCTTCATTTCGGCTTTCAGTACTAAAAAGACGCTAACTTCTGAAATTGGAGTTACAGGATCCATGGATTCCGCTAAGTCATCGGCAACTAAGAGAAAAAGACCAACCATCAAGGATGCTCTTGCAGAAGCAGAACCTTTTGATATTCCAACAGAAACCCTCAAGCCAACCAAGACTTGGGTGGAGGAAGCAGTACTAGAAAAAGAGGGAATAAAGATCTACCAGGGGACTTTCAGAGATCCTCAAGGGCAATCGGTCGATGTACCTATGATCCCACGAGAATTAGTGGATTATAGCAGATCAGAGAACATCAGCAGATACCTGGAAAGGGCTGACTTACACAGGTTCTTCACCTCGAGACCATCAGGTGTAGACACAAGAAGAGTGTATGAGTTGGCAACATCCATTCAGAAGGATGGGAAAGCCACGTTGATAGCCATGGATGGAGAAACAGTTGAAGTACAGATCACTCCACAGATCATTGCAGATGCATTGAAGCTGCACAACAAAGGGAGTTCTGTCAGAGAAAGAAGGGAGGCCATAGAGGTCTATGGATCAAAGAAACAAAATACAACCTACGGAGATATGGCAGATCAACGAGTGGCAACCCTTTGCCGATTATACAACCAGTTTCTCCATGTGTGCAGTAAAAGACCGCAGAAGTATACTACACCACCCCATGCCATTGCGACAACCATCACATGGGCACTGAAGAGCAACATGCCAAAAGAGGTGAATTATGCTCAATACATCCACGAGCAAGTAATCGCCATGCACAACCAGAAGCCAAAGTACATAGGAGGAGGAGAAATCCTAACAAGAATAGCTTATGAAGCTATTGGAGCTAGGGATCAAGGGCCACGGGTTCCCTCCCAGAATGAGTGGCTTAGAGAAGCTGATGAAGAGAAAGAACAGCAAGAAGTATCCAAGAGGGTGTCCACAAGAGCACGCCGAAAACTAGAAATAGTTTCAGAACCTGAAGAGGCTGTGGACGAGCCGCTCAAGAAGAAAGCGAAGAAGAAGGCTAATCCCAAGCAAACCAAAAGTCAAAAAGCCGCAAGAATGGAAAGGCTGGTGGAGCAGTTTAGAGCGGAAAGAGCTCTAAAGGGGGAATTTGAAGAAATGTGGGTGCCAGACCCCACTAAAGTCAGAACCAGCTCAGCCAGGCCACATGTTGATCAATATGATCAATATATTAGAGCTTATGAGGAGTCAGAGGCCATACTGGAGCAGCAACCTGTCGAGCCTTATACTGAAGAGGAAGTACAGCTTTTAAAAGCTGAGCTGAAAAAGGACGACAAGGAGAAGAAGGAAGTAGATGAGTCTACTAAACTTCGAGAGAAAGACGGGCAAGCAAACAAAGGGAAAGCCAAGATGACTGAGGACAATCAGCCCTCCTTTACTAATGTACCAAGCCCGAAGAAGACGGAAATTATTGTGGAGGAGACCACAATAGAAATAGAAACAGAAGTTATGGAAAAGCCGGAGGCCGGGACCAAGGAAAAGGAGATAGATCCAGTTCAGCAAAAGAAAGATGATTATGAGGATCTGGTAGCGATCGGATACAGTGAAGAAGAGGCCCTGGAGGCAGTTTATGGGATATCCCTACGAAAACAAGATGATCGGAAAGGGACGAAGGAAAAGACAAAGGGTACAATGGAGAGTGAAGAGAAAATGGACGAACAGAACATACTAGAAGAGCCAAAGCCATTGGAGGTGGTGGCAGAAAGAGCTGTCAAGTTGACAGATGAAGATGAAAAAGACATGCACATGGTGCATGAACTGCTCAGCAAGATTAAAGAAAGATCCAGAGCAAAGGAAGTAGCAATTGAGACAGCAAAACAAAAGGAAGCAGAGTTGCAGAAGAAGTTAGAGAATGCTATGACTGAATCTGAAAGTCATAAAGCATCACTCTACGACATAGAAAACGAGAGAGACGGCTTGATACTCCAACTAGCCGAAGCTTCAAGAGAGGTAACAAGTTCACAGGAAGCAAAGGAGCGAATAGAAGATGAGCTGGAGGCAGCCAAGGATGAGCTCATCGAGCTAAGGGAAAGAGTCGAACTTCAAGAAAGGACAATCACGAGACTCAGGACCACCCCTAGAGCTAGCAGAGCAGGAACAAAACAAGAGGGAGCCCTTGTACCAGCTCTGGAAGATCAGGTCAGAAGTTTGCAAAGAGAGCTAAGGTTAGAGCAAGTGCAAAGATTGCACATGGCGGAGGGATCATTGGCTGCAGAGGAGAGGCTCACATCAGAAAACCAAACACTAAGGACAGAAAATGAGGCCCTCCGCAAACAGCTCCAAGACCTCCAAGAGCAACAAAGAAGAGAAACAGAGACACCACAAGAAGAAGCAGGGGGAGCAGCCATAGAGCTACCAGAAACTGGAGAGGCAACCACAATTGAAGATCCAGCCCCAGTTCAAGAAGTGGCCTCAACTTCAGGAATCTCTGAAGAAGAAGAACAAAGGCTCCAGGACCAAATAGAAAAGTCAACAGAGGAAAGTGCCAAGGCGGAAATGGAATGGGAAAGGAGAATCCTCATTTCCATTAGACTTCAAGGTTTAGACACAAAAGTGCTCCATGAAGAGTGGATGCAACCCAGCCTGCCTTTCCCTCTGATGAAATTTGAAGTGATAAAGACGAAAAAGAGAATAGAGGAGGAGCAGTATGTCGCTCTTTACGAAGGCGACATCACAAAGGATGAACAATCAAAGAAGATTGTAGATTCTCAACATAGATGGAGGAAAGGTTGGCTGAACAAATACCCAGCCTACCTCATCTACTTGGTAGAGGCTCCAAAGGAGATTCGGGAGGATGCAACCTTCTGCCCGGTGCCAAGAGTCAGAAACTGGAAAGAGCATGGCAGGATTGCAGAAAAGAAGCCAAATTGGCTTAATTACCCAAGGATGCCAGGACCAAAGGCAGGAGAGAGAATAGGTAAATCCTACATGGTGAAAACCCTAACGGGCACCATCAAACTCTTTACTGGCTCTCCTGACCTTTCGTGTCAGATGCTAAATAAAATCTGCAGGACTCTCTTAGCATGCATTGAAGTGTTCGCGCCAGATAAAGCCACGACCTCGAGTCTACTATCGACGGCCGACACAGTGACGGATATGATGTATGATCTTTCATTGCAGCCATCACCAAAGGTGTTACATCTCTTATACCAAAGAATTATGTTTTTGCCTAGCTTCCACATGCAAACATTCGAAGAAGCTTTCTACACCGGCTTTTTCACTCATGAAAGCAAAATATTCGGCCCAACCTTGACCATCGGCAACCTACGCTACGAATCACATTTGCAGATGCTCAAGACGACAGGACTCTATTGATCAAGCCTAAAAGTCATGTCAGGGACGACATGAACGCGGAGGGGGGGAGTGTTGAGCCAGCAGAGGATCACACCCACATTTTTGCTCACACCCATCATTTTGTAACCATTGATTGTAATAAATGTCTTTCCGACATTAATTTTGATTTGAGCCATTCATTAAGTAACGGGACTCAATTGAGTTTCCAGCTTGTAATCCCGAAGTAATTTCACCTGTTGATGTAAATAATTAGAGATGTTCTCACCTCCAAGGCTGAGGTATATAAGCCAAAGTTTTGTAACCTAAGGGAGATTCAATTATTAATCAAAGTGAGTTTTTGAGCGCCGTGACTGTGTCTGAGAGAGAGAGAGAGAGAGAGAGAGAGAGAGAGAGAGAGAGAGAGAGAGAGAGAGAGAGAGAGAGAGAGAGAGAGAGAGACTTATCTTCTTGCTACGCGAGCTACGGGGCCGCCATTGGAGAAGCGACACCGCCATTGTGTTAGCAACGGTGAGAGCTACGCACAGATACCAAGAGTGCGCACTATCGGCTTCTACGTGTGGTAAGTTCCTACGAGCTTCGGTGTGAGTTTTCTTCCAACTCGTGTGTCGGAATAGAGCGTGCAGCATATCTATAGAACCACAACGAGTAGAGCTACACATTAGTACCATCGGGGTCAAATTTTGATCACCTGTATTTTTCGGCCTGTCTTCATACGCGTTTACCGCACGGAGTGGTTATAGGTTGATTTTGCAGTTCAAGTCTTTAGGGTGTTGTTCTTACCTAGTGCATAGACTTCCCCTTGAGTTTGAGATCGATTCGATGATTCTAGATCCTGTTTCGTATAGCATTCGTTCGTAGTAAGGATTTCAGTCACTTGCGTATTTTGGAACTTAGATTTGATTTCCTTAGTAGTGATTGTCATTAGAAGGTCGAGTAGGTGATTTGACACCCACCTAGTTGTTTCCATGCGCCTGCGGGTCAAGCTTCTTCCTCGTCTGACAAATTCTGTTGTTGGTTGAGTTCTCGCTATTTAGCTTCCGCTAGCGGCGTAACCGCCTTAACATTCTTGTAGGTCATGGCTATACTCATCGGCATCAAAGATCTTCCCCTGTACTTTGAGTAGCAAGGGACTTTTAGGTCTTCCCTCAATGATCTCAAAAGGTGATTTTCTCACAGAAGTATGTACAATATTATTGTAGGCATACTCTACAAGAGGTAAGTACTTTTCCATTATGAGCATTGATCTACTTTAGTCATCAGTCTTGAGTAGATCAAATATTGTAAGATTGGCTATCTCACTTTGGCCATCCGTTTGTGGGTGTTAGGCCAAAGAGAAATTCAATCTTGTTCCTAGATTTTCAAAGAGACCTTTCCAAAAATTACAGATCATTTTAGGATCTCTATCTGACACGGTGGATGTTGGTAATCCAGGGTGTTTGAAAATTTCGGATATGAAGAGAGTTTCCATTTGGTGTGCCTTAGTAGTCTTTTTGACAGGAATAAAGTTTGCTTGCTTGTTGCTAAACCTGTCGACTATTGTTCATATTACCGTATTTAAAGATGAAATCCATGGATATACTCTCCCATGGTGAATTTGGGATAGGCAATGGCTTGAGTAATCCAGGTTGCTTCCCTCTATCATACTTGGTCTTTTGGAATACTACACATTTTGAAACATACTCTTGTATGTCCACTTTCATGGTAGGCCAATAAAATGGGTACCACATAGCCTATTTCCGTGGAGAAGATAACCATCATGCAAGGTGAATGGTTCCCCTTTCTTCCCCAAAGCAAGGGCTGACATTATGTCTCTAAATTCACGGTAAGTAGCATACTCACCTATCATAGAGGATAGATCATTGCGAGTAGCTATAGACACCACATTAACTTTTGGTCATCGTGAAAGTACATCAACAACTTGATTGTGCTTACCAACAATGTGAGCAATATGGAAATTAAATTGCAAAAGAAAATTTTCCCCCACCTCATTTGTTTGTTAGAAAACTTGGTTTGCGTCATGAAATACTTGAGGCTTTGGTGGTCGGTTCGTAGAATAAATGGAGTCCCCCATAAATAGTGCTTCCATGTGTCTAGGGCATGTAGAAAAACTAAAAGCTCTTTCTCGTAAATGCCAAAGACTCGTTCATCCGTATTGAGCCTTCGAATCTCATATGTTACGGCATGCCCTTCTTGAAGCTAAAATGCTCCAAGGCAATCACCACAAGCATCACATTGTGTAAGGTCTCTGACCCTGACCAAAAAGAGCACCTTGTACCATGGGATGAACATAATGGAAAAAGTTACTATTTTTAGCAGTTTTCTAAATTCTGTCAGTGCCATGATGTTTATAATGTTTTAAAGCTTCAAAATGTGAATTAAAATAATTTTTAAGAAAAATTACGAAAAATAGTAAGTTTTTGGTCACCTGACTTGTCCAATTTTGATCGTCTCGAAAAACTACACACGTACCCCGAATCTGAAAAAAATGCATTTTCGGACCCGGGGGGCTGCTAAATATGGCAGATACTCGGACCAGTATGCCTTAGTTAGAGCTCAGTATAGCAATTTACGATATTAAATTCCAACTCGTATGGGCCGTTTTAGCCTAAAACCAACTTTTTTCCTAAAGTTGTGCGGGGAGGCACCGGGGCTCGAGGCTGTGTGGAAACAGGTCCCAAGACACACATAGCATGCTTAAGCAGTTAGGGGGTGCCCTCTTGTCTTGTGGGAGTTGTGGGAGAATTTCCAAGCTTGAGAGTGAGTGTGAGAGCCAGTTAGACTAGCTAACTGGACACTTGGTGGGTAGGTAACTAGACTTGCCAATGCAAGGAGGGAGTGCTCACTCAGATGCTTTTAGCAGCTAGGTTCTATTTTCAGCCTTGAGGAGCCTATTTAAAGGTGTGCTCACACACACACACATATGCTCACACACACACCCAGTACACACACACACACACACCTACACACACCTTGGGGAGGTGCTGGCGGTACACACACAGTTTTTGAAGGAGAAGCAAGGAGGGAGGTGCTGCCGAAATTCTCATCTTGAGGATTCATTGGATCAGAAAATCAAGAGGATTCTCAACCCCTAATCACGGTAATTATGGTTTAATTACGGTTCTTCTTAATTCTCATCATTATTCTCCCAAATTTTTCGTCTACTATGCTTAATCTTAGTTATAATTCCCTATAGCTGCTCTCTAAGTGACATAGCTATACTCTATTGCATAATCATCATTCAATTAGCTAATTTATGCAGCCATTCATCATTCTTAATCAATGATTAATACATGATTAGGAGAGATTTCTCTCTCTAGGCAGCATAGTTAACAAATTGTCACAGTTGGTAATAATGTAGATTTGATGAAATTCATTCTTTTACCATTCAATAGTATTGTAATTAAATTAGACTCAATCTTCTCTCACATAAAGATGTGATTAAGGCTAAAATTAAACCATCATTAGGCCAATAAGAAGAGAATTTTCTATCACACATGCCTGTGGTAATTCTGCATCCTCAAATCGCACTAGGAAAGTGATTGAGCTCACTTACTTCATCTCTCTTGTAAATCAATCAGTAAAATTATGAATTTCTTAATCATCTAAGCCAAGTGATTAACTTTAGAGCCAGTTCCCATAGGGCAAGTAAAGAATTACCCATAAAATTGCTAGGTCTCGAAGGAAAAATCTAATCTCTTGCATAAGGAGGATTCTTTAATGATTCTAATCTTCCAATTGATTTGTTATGATGTTCTCGGACTTTATCTCTTTTCTTCAAGTTTATCTTTTAAAGTAGTGAGTATAAAATGGCCCCGCTTAAGAGAACTCGCTTCGGTGGTGCCCACGACCGCGAGGCGGGAACGAGCAATGTAAATGGAAAGGGAAAAGCTCCCATGGACGAACAAGCACCGGCCATCTCACGGGCCATTGACGAAGAAATGGAAGAGGTAGGTCACAATTTCATTCAAGTTGTTTAAGTTAACATTGCACACGTTTAACTAGGAAAGAACATATCCCGAAACATGTTGGAGAAATCCGACGAAAACCTCGGCATTGAATTCATTTGTACATTAAAGTCTAAAGTAGGAAAGAAATGATTGATGGGTATGCTGTTTGCAATAGGAAAGAATGTCTGCTAGGGAAAATTTAGCTCGACATGTTCATTCTATTTCCAATGTTGAATCAGTCCTGACCCCCCTCCTTATCACAGGGGGCAGAGTTCCTGGTTAAGGGCTCTTGAATCTACGTCCTGGTTAAGTGGTGGATACCCTTGTCTGTTGGTTAATCAGTGGGAACCCACGTCTGCTGGTTAAGCGGTGGGAATTTCCATGTCGTGCTTTCTATGCGGTGGACATACCTAATTGTATGGGCAGCTAGGCGACAACGGGAGGAGTAAACATTCACTAGAGGGGGGATGTTGTACCTCTAGAACATTGGAATTTTAATGAATAAGTTTGAGTAGAAGTTTTACTAGAATACTGTCTTGGTGCCGCTTTGCAATACTGATTGAAGGGCTCTCTTAATGAACATTGTGATTCGGAATTTAATCAAGGAATGTTTATGTTGCACAATCATTGTGGTAGTAATTAGGACACACAAGGAAGTGTGAGTGTGGGGGTGGAAAGTGGGGCTTGGCTCAGGTTGCCAACACCTATGCGAAGGGTGGTCTCAATTGGTCGGGAATTCTCTGTCCCCATAGTGTTAAATCGATACTAGTAATACTCATTGCCCCTAGAGCGGCGAAGTCTCAAGTGTACGTGCCTTTGAAACATGGGAAAAAAGGCACTCGAGGTTTCTCTCCTCTTGGAAGGTGGGTCTTAGGATCGCTTGATAGGTTAAGTACGCTTCCCCTGCAAGGTGGAGCTAGATCTCATTGCTAGTAGGCTCGAACTCGACTCACTTTGTGATGAGAGATTGTCCGCTAGTTGAACCCTGATCCACTTTGTTTGCTTCCGCTATAGATCTAGTGGCCACCAGGTTTACCATCAGATCCGCCGTTGGATACGGCGGGGTGGAGACCCCACACATTGGACCTCAAATGGCTTTGAGAGATCCGAAAGCATGAGGACTGTTGGGAGGTAAAATTTTCTTTAAGCTTATCAAAAGCATTTTGCTCCTTAGTAGTCCATACATACTGAACGTTCTTGTGAGTTAAGTCATGTAATGGTCTTGCTATTTGAGAGAATTTTTCTATGAAGCGTCTATAGTATGTGAACATATGAATAAAGCTTCTTAGCTCATGTAGAACACTCCAGTGAATTTATGGTAAGGTCTAAAATTTTTCTCCATTATATGATTGAACGTAGCAGGTGCATTAGTCAAACCAAGAGGCATGACTAGATATTCATAAAGACCAAATGTTGTGCAAAATGCGGTCTTTAGGATATCTTCATCCACTATCCTTATTTGATGATAGCCGCTTTTAAGGTCAATCCTACTGAAGTAGGTAGAGCCTTGTAGCTTATCAAATAGATCTTCTACTCCAGGCACGAGAATTATGTTTTTGATATGATATGGTTGAGTGCTCTATAGTCCACACACATATGGTGTGTACCTTCTTCCTTTTGCACTAAGAGGACTGCAGAACAAAAGGGATTGGAACTAGGCCTCACCATCCCTTTGTCTACCAATTGCTGTACTTGCCTCATGATCTTCTCTTGTTAATCTTGAGAGACTCGGTAAGGAGGCTTGTGAGGTGGTGAGCTTCCTGGAAGGAGCTCAATGCGATGGTTACTTCGTTAGCGTAGAGGGAAAAATATCAATTCTGGCTCCACATTCGTCCACGTGGCATCAAGCTCAACCATTCGATAATCAAAATCTGGTTACTTCCTAGAAAAGCAGCAATTTAAAGAGCGAGAGACATCCTCAGACAAGCAGAGAAACACGATGCAGCAGGGGTTGAAGGCCATGAGCATGTCTGGATTAAGTCTTTTCTGCGTAGTTTTCCCTTGCAACAGCAAGCCAGGCATAACCACTACGGAGTACCAGAGACCTTTTGAACACTGGTTATATTCTGCAGATCATCAAGCTGGAGGGTACTTTAGAGGCTTGCTGACGTGATGAGCACTAACCGTTCAACACATTTTATAGCTGATGCTATTAGGTTGTTGGCAATGCAGACGGCAAAGGCCAATGAATGCACAACTCCTTTTGTCAGCGGTCCCTAACTAACAATATTCTCATGAATTTTTTTGCCCCTATCAGCTTCTTGCGTAGTGCAACATGCTTTAAATATGAAAGCATGGGCTATTCCATTTGGAGCGATTTCTCGCTTTGCATCTCTTGAGAACAGCCCATGTTTTCCTGGCCTACCACATTTGGCATACATGTACTGAGATCTTCCAAGCGAAGCAAACCAGTGAGAGTACAAGTGCTGATATGCAACATTGAACAACAATCTACTTCTAAATCCTCTTGCAGCCTCAATTCTGGCTCTACGTTCGTCCACGTGGCATCAAGCTCAACCATCCGATAATCAAAATCTGGTTACTTCCTAGAAAAGCAGCAATTTAAAGAGCGAGAGACATCCTCAGACGCGCAGGGAAGCGCGATGCAGCCGGGGTCGAGGGCCATGAGTAGGTCGGGATTAAGTATTTTCCGCGTAGTTTGCCCTTGCAGCAGCAAGCCGGGCATAACCACTACGGAGTACCGGAGACCTTTTAAACCCTGGTTATATTCTGCAAATCATCAAGCTAGAGGGTACTTCAGATGCTTGCCGACGTGATGAGCACTGACCGTTCAACACATTTTTTAGCTCATGCTATTAGGTTGTTGGCGATGCAGACGGCAGAGGCCAATGAATGCACAACTCCTTTTGTCAGCAGCCCCAAACTAACAATATTCTCATGAATTTTTTTGCCCCTATCAGCTTCTTGCGTAGTGCAACATGCCTTAAAGATGAAAGCATGGGCGATTCCATGTGGAGCAATTCCTCGCTTTGCATCTCCTGAGAATAGCCCAGGTTTTCCTGGCCTACCACATTTGGCATACATGTACTGAGATCTTCCAAGGGAAGCAAACCAGTGTGAGTTCAAGTGTTGGTATGCAGCATTGAACAACAATCTACTTCTAAATCCTCTTGCAGCCTCAATTCCTCAAGCACACAACTTGGACACATCACAAACTTTCAAGCTTGTCAAGCTCATGAGCGCCCCAGCCAAGGTATACTCACAAAAGAATAATGAGTTCTTGATCGGCTTCATGTCCAAACCGTCTTCACTATTACAGATAAGCCCAATATGGTTGTTGCAAGAAAGCACTATGTTGTTCTAACCGCATGAGAAATGAAGGCCTCTTTCCAATTGTTCAAATGTAATTATTTATGCTTGCACCTTGAAGGTGTGTGGTCTTATACAAGACGTTGACATGGATGAGAGAATTCACGATAAGTATACTAGTCAAGGGCTATTGGAAAGTGCTTGGCAGTGCTTTGCTCGATGTCCTCATGAAAGCACAAAAATCTCTTTGTCCAAAATATTGGAGCACATTGATTGCATGATATACCCATCAAGAACCTTCTATGATAGACCAAACCTCCCTTGCCACAATGTCGTGCATCTTGAAGGCATGTGGCTTTATGCAAGATACTGATATGGGCACAAAAATTCACAAAGATTCTGATGTTGAAAAAAGATGTCGTGCTTGGAACTGTCTTGATCAATATGTATGCCAGATGTGGTGCGATTGAGAAAGAACAAAAAGTGCTTGAGGAGTTTCCTATCCAAAATGCCACCTCCTTGGAATACACTGATTGCGGGACGTGATTAACAAGAGCGGGACCAAAAAACTATAGGCCGTTTTCAGTGGATGCAACGCAAGTGTATCTCTCCAGTTGGCGATCACCTATGCATACATCTTGAAGGCATGTGGATCTACGCCACGATGCTGATGTGGGCACAAAAATTCACAAAGATGCTGATGTTGAAAAAGATGTCGTGCTTGGCACTGCCTTGGTCGATATGTATTCCAATTGTGTTGCGCTTAAGAAAGCACAAAAAGTGCTTGAGGCACTTCCCATCCAAAATGATGAGTCTTGGAATGCATTGATTGTGGGATACACGCAATAGGAGTAGGGCCAGAAAACTCTATGCCGTATTCATCTCTTCAAATTCAGTCTAAATGCAAATGCTTGCACCTTGAAGGCCAGTGGCCTTACATGAGCCATTGACATGGGTGAGCGTATTAACGAGAAGATACCTGATCCAACACGCTTGGTGAAGGATGTCATGCTTGACGATTCTTTGGTTGACATGTATGCCAAATGTGGTGTTGTCACGAAAGCACGAAAAGTTTGTGATGGGCTTTCTCTCCAGAATGTCATCACCCAACAAGTGAAGGGCCATGAATTTTTGGGCTGTTTTCAGCAGATGAAAGCGAGGGCATGGAATCACATTTTCTTGCCATCTTGAAGGCATGTGGCACTACGTAGGACTCAACTGCCATCTCGTGGGGCACATTAATTGCAAGATATGCCCCTCATGGCTGTGGCAAGGAAGTTGTGGACTCATATGGCCTGGAAGTCAAAATCTACATGCAAAGTGAGGGCCTTGCTCAAGCTGCAATCACCTATGCACATGCATTTAGAAGGCATGTGGCTCTGTCGCACTTTTTTAATCGTTGCAGTCACAATCCAGATGCAAAGTGAGGGCCTCTCTCATGATGCAATCACCTACGTAGGCATAGATGCAATCACCTACACAAGCATCACATGTCGCAAGATTTTTTAATCACACATCAATCACAAGCGTTGACGACTTTCAAATCTATCATGCTCCCTATCAGTTGTTCTGTTTGCAATGTCAGCAGATGCGAAGCGAGGGCCTCTGTTTAGATGCAATCACCTATGCATGCATCTTGAAGGCATGTGGATTTATGCAAGAAAAAAGATGTCGTGCTTTTGCACTCTCTTGGTCGATATGTAAGCTAAATGTGGTGTGCTTGAGAAAGCACAAAAAGTGCTTGAGGAGATTCATGTCCGGAATGTCTCTCTAGATGCAATCACCTACTCAAGCATAGATGCAATCACCTACATAAGCATCACACGTTGCAAGATTTTTTAATCACACATCGATCATCACAGGCGTTGATGAATTTCAAATCTATCATGCTCCCTATCAGGTGTTCTGTTCGCAATGTCACCAGATGCAAAGCGAGGGCCTCTGTTTTGATGCAATCACCTATGCATGCATCTTAAGGCACGTGGCTCTACGCAAAAAAAAGATGTCGCGCTTGGCACTGTCTTGGTCAATATGTATGCTTAATGTGGTGTGCTTGAGAAAGAACAAAAAGTGCTTGAGGAGCTTCCTGTCCAGAATGTCACCTCTTAGAATGCACTAATTGCGAGATATGTGCAACAAGAGCAGCACCAGAAATCTCTAGGCTGTTTTCAGTGGATGCAAAAGCAAGTGTATTTTTAAAAATTTAGTCACCTATACTTTCATCTTGAATGCTTGGCACTATCTTAGTCGATAAGTATGAAAAGCGAGGGTCTCTTTCCAGATGCAATTACCTTTGCAGGTATCTTGAAGGCATGTGGCTCTACACAAGATATTGATATGGGCACAAAAACTCAGAAGTGTATTGTGAGTCGGAGGCTATTGAAGAAAGATGTCATGCTTGGCAGTATTATCTTGGTTGATATGTAGGTCAAATGTGGTACACCGGAGAAAGCACAAAATGTGCTTGAGGAGCTTCCTATCTGGAATGTAGTCTCTTGGAATGTGCCGATTCGAGATTTGCGCAACAAGAGCAGGGCCAGAAAGCCTTAGGTTGTTTCTAGCAGATGCAAAGCAAGAATCCTTCATCCACGTGGCATCGACCATCCAACGGCAAGTGCTTGCTCGCTTTTTTTTATGGCCTTCATCAGTCAACTTGTCAAGATGTGCATGTATTTAGCTATTCATGCTCTAAACTATAGTTTCAGCCCTTTGACATCTTTCTCATTGCAAACTGAGAAATCGTCAAAATTACAGCCTTTTAGTGAAAACACGATATCGGCCTTTGTTCTTTCTTGGTACCTTCAGAGAAAAACCACAAGATGGGTCATCACTTTGAATCAACGCAGGATGTTGGCAAGGAAGCTCGTACGCTGTTTTAAATGCAATCATCTATGGAAGCAAGCACCTATGCTAGCATCTTGAATGACTTCGTAATATGCTACATGGGTGAGAATTTTTGATGAGAGTGCTAGTCAGTCACAAGCTATTCAGAAACGGGTTGTTCTTAGCAGGGATTTTCTTTATATGTATGGCAAATGTGGTGCCCTTACAATGTTCATAGAAAGGAAACAAATCCACTAACAACTCTAGAGAAGAAACAATACTCGTGAAACACATCAAGCAGACTCACAAAAGCATGAGAAGTTCTCATGTCCGAACTGTCATCACTATTACAAATAAACCCAACATGGCTGTTTCAAAGAAGTAATTTGTTGTTCTCATGGGATAGAGAAGCCTCTTTCCAATTGTCCCAATGCAATCACTTACGCTTGCACATTGAAGGTGTGTGGTCTTATGAAAGACGTTGACATGGGTGAGAGAATTAATGATGAGATTACTAGTCACGGATTGTTGCAAAAAATTATCATGCTTCCTGTGATTTGGAATGTGCATGTAAGATTTGTCCCACGGGGGTAGGGCCAGAAAGCTCTAATTCACTTCAACAGATGTGAAGCGAGGGCCTCTCTCTAGATGCAATCACCTATGCATGCATCTTGAAGGCATGTGGCTCTACGTACGATGCCCAACATCATTGATCAACGAGAGACATTCAATCCCGCGGTGAGTAAGCATTATCATTTTTTTCTTTTTGACACCGAGAACACAGTTAATGAATGCACTGAAAATTGCACGCTCCCTAGGAAATGGCACGTTTCCTCGTATTATAAAAATTGGGGAGGATTGTGCAAACTCCCCCATGTAAGGAGACTTGCATGTTTTTTTTTTTTTTTGAAACATGAATATGGAACATCAAACAATTAATAACATTGACATCTTGTATGATCATGAACATTGAGCTTGACAAAATTATAACCCTCCTTGTGGTTTTTTGCAAGGTACTCCTTTGAAGCACAACGATCGGTATCCCATTTTTGCAAAGAACACCTATGAACCACGACAATTGGTATCCCAAACACTCTCAGGTAAAAAAATCTAACACGCTTTGATGAAATCTCTCTCTGTGCTTCATTTTTTCTCGGATAAAACTCTCTCTCTCTCTCTCTCTCTCTCTCTCTCTCTCTCTCTCTCTCTCTCTCTCTCTCTGTCTCCCCCCTTCATTTTGAAGTCTCTCCTCCCATTTAATAAATATCTTAGACATAAATTAATAGCATCAAATAAACATTTTTTTTTTCATTTGAGAAGTGCTGAAATGGCATATATAGTTTTCAATATTTACGTAATCTTAATTCGATACGAACGCAGCTAACGAAGCACTCTAGTTATCATCCCCTTGTTTTGGAGGTAAGTCCATAGGGATATCATTGATGAAAACATCTTGGAACCCTTTTATAAAATTAGAAAAGTCTATCTCTTCTTGATTCCTACCCTTTACATTTGATGAAGCATTCGAATCTTTTAGAGACTCTTTGACAAAAATCATGTACGCAGAAACTGAGCTCTTCATTGATTTATCAGAAGCAGGAGGATTTACAAGTAGAATAGTGCAACCACGCTCACTGACATCTATACACATGTTCTTTCCCCTGTTATAGGTGAAATAGATTCTCCTATTAGGGAACTTCATAATGTAAGCCATGCAATTAAACCATGGCGCCCCTAGGATAGCATCCTCATGTTGGAGAGGAGAGATGAAAAAGTCTTCTTTGTTGCCATAGCTTTGCCTCAAATTTCCAATCAAAGGAGTAATGGAGGCTTGATGTCCCTTGAAAGCTGTGTCAGCCGTTACAATATCTCCCATCTTGAAAGCTTGAATGCCCAACTTGGTGGCCAACTCCATTAATATGAAGTTGTGAGTAGAGCCAAGGTCAAATATGATAAAGGAATCATGCTCTCTTATCTTTCCCTAAGCATAGGAAAGAGATGATCCTTTACAATGGGCATCTTCTTTTGAAGCTTCTATGGTGGAGGCCCTAGGAGTTTCATTGCGAGCATTCTTCTTGAGGAAAGAACGGTAGCCATGTCCTTGCTCCCCACACTTGGAACACTCATGGTCCTTGCAAAAAACTTCAAGCTCTTCTAGAGAGAGTTTGTTTTTGCCTTTGTAAACTCCCTTCTCCTTGGACTGATTGTTTTTGTTGTTGTTGGAAGTGCCTTGGAAAGAATTTTGAGCATTGCTTTTCCCCTTTGCATCATTTTTGTCTTTGTTTTCCAGGGATTGAAATTCCGTCTAGGCCCTTGATGGAAATTGATGCGTGAAGCAACCATGGTGTGATGGATTACTTCAGTGATAGAACCAGGTGGTTGAGAGTTGATGTATTTGGCCATCTCTTCAGGTAATCCCCTACAGAATTGTTGCTTTTGCTCGACAAAGTCTACATTTTGAAAGATAGTATCCTTGAGATGTAAATCCCAAAACCTGTCTACATACTTGTGGATAGACTCATGAGAGAGAAGCTTCAAGCTGCACCATTCAATAAGCACTTTGTCCTTTGCATCACTTGAAAGAAAATTATTCATGATGGAAACTCGTAGAGTTTTCCATGTCTTTGGGGCTTCACGTTGCCACGAAGGCTAGCCCACCATTGACGAAATGTTATTTGGAAGTGCATAGGTACATGGCATAGCTTGGAGGATTCCGTGAAGCCCTCGTCTCCAAAGGCCGCATTAAATTGCTAGATGAAGGCCAAAACCTTGTCGGTAGCCCCAAAGGTGCCATCATAGGTGAGAGAAAAGATACTCTTTCCTCGCTCCTTGAACTTCTTTAGCTTTTGTGACCTTTTCCATGCATCGTAGGATTTGCAATGTCCTCCCGTCTTGTATTCTCTAGGAGTATAGTCATAGCTTTCATTGAAAGAGGAGGAAGGTGAAGAAGAAGAAGGAAAAGAGGGTGACATCTTTCTTGCCCTTTCTTCATTTGTTTCCTCTCTTCCCTTTTGAAATAACGAGGAGAAGGACTGTGTGTTGATCTTTTCCTCTTGGGAGGAGTTGGTGATCGTCTAGACCACCGTCTTCGTGGAGCTACATCTTCAGGGGATCTTAACGTTTCATTGCTTTTTTTCTCTTTGGATTCCTCCTCTTGTATGGGAGAGAGTCTTCTTTTGGGGGTCTATTCAAGAGGCCTCCTAAGCTCTCTCTCTCCTCTTGGAGAGAAAGGGAAATCCCATAAGCTCGAAGTTGTTGAGTAACTTCGGCTTGCAAAGCAGGGTTGCCCATAGCTTGCTGCAACCTAGTAACAAGATAATTGACAAACATGGGAGCATCATCATTAGCACCTTCATGTACAACATCAAAGTTAACAATGTTCATTCTACTCTCTTAATTATTGTCAGCCATGTTAACAAATTTTTTGTACGTACTTAGTGTATGCTTTGGAAATTCAAAACCTTAGTTGCCACTCCTCTTAGCCCTTGAAAATTGGCTCTTAAATATCTACACCCACGGCTCAAAGTGGTTAATTATAGAGAGTTGTGGAGCAAGTTTAACATAGCAGAGTTGCCGAGGGCTAGCTCCTTTCGGACTTCTTATGGCTCAGTAATAGTAAATCTTTGGGAAAAATCTAAAAAGACACCATTATTAAGTCCAAAGCTCCCGAGGTGTGCACCATATCCCACATAGTGGGCTCAATAAAACCAATAATAGATCCTAGTTCCACTTACCCTAGTATAATTAACAAAATCAACCATTTATACGCTACTTAAGGACCTATCTTCTAAAGCAAGAAAAGAGAAACCAAATTCTCTCAAACCAATGTAATGTAATGGAATTGGCCTATTAACTTGAGAGTAGCAGAAATAAGAGAGTATTTTTGAGAAATTACTTTGTGAGCATAGTGGGTGAACATAATTCAAGATAGAAACATAAACATAGCATTTAGTTAACTTGGCATGAACAATACTTTTGCAAGAGAGAGAATTTATAGAACATGACAACAATTGAGGACCGTATTTATGTGGAGCCGGTCCCCCTCCAATAGGCATTTATATTGTGATCTCTCCCATCAAGAGAAACTCGTTACAATACAATCTTTGTGTTCCTTGTGACCTAGGTGATGAAATGAAGATGGAAAGCTTCATGCATCATGAGAATAAAATAAACTTTGAAGAAAGAATTCACTATCCCAAGCCTCAGTCCGAAGACCTCAAATACCTTTGAAGGTGGAGAGAGCTAGCAACAAATGAGGGTAGGGAAGAGGAAGAAGAAACATTTCATAGGAGAAAGAACAAGTTCCTCACTTAACATCACTATTCTCACTAGCATACATCATAGCATAGTAATAATGAAGATGGAGAACATGGAAAGCTTAAGCATTGATGCATGGCTCTTGGTTGGATTTGCACTCCACAATGTTGGAAGAGCGACTCACACACCCATGAAGTGCATGCAAACACTACCTAGATCAACATAATGTCAATCGAGGACACAAATGACACGATAGGCACACGGAGGAAATCTCTTTAGCTTGTCAGGTTGAGACCATCCTACACATACAACACTCTGGAAGGCCAACTATACCACAATCAAGAACCTCACTGCTCTCAACTACACCACCTAGCCACATACACACATACGGAAGGTAACTCACCTAATCATGCCAGATTCATAGAAAACTTAAGGAACACCATCCCCTCACTAGGATACACCTGTCCCTAAGCTTCTACACTCAAAACCCTCACTCTAAATCCATCTGCGGAAAACACGTAGGATGACAGAGCAGAATTTTGAAAGTACCCGAAAATGAAATTTATGAGTACCTATGCGTAGCTTATGTCTCCACGATTCTATAGACTACTAGCACGCAGAAAACAGACATCATTTGATACACTTACAGCCACAAATAGCTCGTAGATACGTCGGCGTGTGCGCTTCGTCTCACATGGAATGCTTGGCGTTGTCCCGTAGCTCTTCTCGAGCCTACATCAATGGTGCAGTCGGATCTCCAATGTGTTGAGCGAGCCGGGTGTAGCGAGAGGATAAAGCTCATGCTCACTCTCTTTCTCTCTCACACACTATAGACGACAGCGCTAAGTTTTGATTATGAAGAAGTCTCTTTTACAAAATGACCTAGGTACCTTATATACTAAGGCTACCTTAGGTTTAACCAAAAATGGGGTTGAAAGGGTGTAATGGCTTTGTATTTACAATCTGGAAGTGCCATTGCACCCCGGCTTCTGAAACTAGAATAACTACTCATTACAAATGATAGCCATAATCCGCAGCATTTCATAACTCGCAAAAGATAAGACTTTGGTACGAAACTTGAGTTATGTTGTGTTGTTGACCCAACGGTCAACACTCCCCCCTTCCGAGTTCATGTCGTCCACGACATGACCTGATTGTCGATGGCGATGTGGTCTTTGCTGTTGTTTTGGCTTCATCTGTTGCACTGCTTGTAACTTTGTCGAGCCACAACAAGAACTATGATCCATTAGAGCAGACATCTATCATCATAACCATTCATCTTTTGAGATCCTCTGATTACTTTTATGTATGCTCTTCTTCATTGGGGACTTCTTTGTTCCTGTGCAATCATGTTGTTAGTGTTGTTTGCAGCTTTGTCATTGTAGACAATTGATGTAGAAGGAATATGTACAAGAGGATGGTGTGATAGGTGTCTTTAGATTAGGGTCTAAAACGTGGATGACCAAAGGGAAAAAACCCGGTGGGAAAAAAAATGCCTTTGGTATACGCTCTTATTGGAGTTGAGCAATTGAACGTGAAGTACATGTTCATGAAAGGTGAGTGCTTAGGTGAAACACGGAAAGAGTGCCTGATGCAAGTGCCAATTATGGGACACTCTATATGCATATGAGAAATTCGTCAACAAAAGCATGCAATGTGAAAGAAGGAGATGATGGGTGTTTCGAGGAATAAATGTAGCAAATGTGACATCAAAATATGTCTCAATAGCTTCCACCTTTCCAAGAAGGGTTGTCGATGTAGAAGTTTCTCCACTCGTATCTCACTGTGCTCAGTACGTGAGTGTCTTTTGGACCTTCTCCTTCACTTCACCAGACTTAAGTACTTAGACTTTGACTCTTTTGCTCACCTATACCAACATGAGCGACACAACGTAAATATGCTCAACTCTTCCAGTTTGAGCAGTACCTAGAATAGCTAAGACGCTTAGACCACAGAGAATATTACTTGAAGCTTTGGGACTAACACCTCACTCATTTTGTGGCTTAGCTACTCGACCCTGACTTGTATGACTTGTTGGTTTCATGTTGACACTGCTTTGTGACAAGTTCTTCGGCTGTTGTAGTGGCTGCTGAGACATACTTCGTGAAGTTTCATCATTTTCCTATACCTTCTTCTCTTTGTAGTGCTCAGGCCTCTCGTCGGTCTTTTCTTCATGTGGATTATGGATTTTTTTATTTTATTTTAATAATAAACAAAGAAAATCTTTAAAAAAACTTAACAAAAGAAAAATCATTCAAATAGAAATCTAAATGCTATGTACACTATACACATGTCCCTAGGGGCTCATATATGGATTTTGTCCCCATACTCCTCTGTAACACTACTATGAGGCATATACTCCAAATTTCGTCAAAAAATTATCACAATAAAAAGCAAAAATTCAATGCCTCTCACAAAACATTGTCCTCTAATAGTCATAATGTTAGGTCCCATTCAGAATGTCTCCCCCCTTCCTATTTGGAGTCATCCTTTACGACAAGGTATCGCAAAGGGTATGTGTTGTGCTTGGGCAATTAAAAGTTGTGCCTATTCAGGCCTTGTAATGTAGCCCTATTATGCATACATAGTCAATGAATGGAAAAGATTTATGTTGTGCAAGATGTGGGTATAAGCAATTTGCTTATTGGCATTTGTTGGCGAGGCTTCCTATTCTAAGCAATGTAATGGTCTTTAAAGCTCCTGTATCGTTGCTTGATTGAAGCGACTTGCTCTCTTCTAACTGTATTGTAATCGTAGGAAGAATTGTAAGAATTCAAGCGGTGATGCACTAACAACAGTTTTGTTGTTCTTCTTTGAGACCCATTTCTTTGCGATTAGTGGCTGTTTTGTTGCTGGCTCTCGTTTGGGAATCCATACTTGCCCGTGCTTCGTTTGTGTTTGAAGAGACTTCTTTGGGATCCACCTTTTTGTTGTGTGAGTCAACAGCGGTCTTTGCTTCAGCCCTTGTATGCTTGGTTGGGGACGGGATTTAGGCTTTGAAAGTTGATACTGTGGTTGTTTTGGAATCCAAATGAATTCCTGACTTTTTTGTGCTTGAATCAACTTCTTTGGAGCCCAAACCTGAGTTGTGAAAGCTTGCGACTTTGTGATATTCTTGCCCGTTCATGCACGCTTTCCTTGTTTTTGTTTTGGTGTTGGATCTTCTGATTTGTCATTAGAGATCTTTGTCTTCTTGATCTAGTATATGTTTTTGGCCGATCTGGCTTTTTGGTATCCAGATTTGTCGAGCTTTTTGGCTTTGACTTGTTGTCCTGTTCTTTTGATCTGTCATGGTTGTTGCTGAAGGGGTTGGTGATAGTGATGGCCTGAGTTGATGATAGGGGATATCGTAAGATTCATCACTATCGCTACTATCCTCAGCAAGGTTGACTGCTTGTACTTTCCCTTGATTTTTTGGCTGGTATTGGGAAGTTACTGTCTGTTTGCTCGTGGGTGGTAGTTTCTTGGAGGACTTTTCTAGCCCATTGATTAGAGCATTGTTAGCTAGTTGCTCTGGTCGTATTTCTCCTAGCTGAGTCTTTGCATCCTTATTAGGAGCCATGTATGAGGATGCTTGTGGTGGCTGTGTCTTCACGGAGGACTTTGGAATCCATGTTTGATGCACTTTATTCGTGTAGCGATGACATTGATTCTCGGGTCGTTGATCTTCTTGAAGCTCGAAGTGTTCTATAGAGTCATAGAACTCATCATCTTCTTCTTTTTTTGATTCTCCACATTTCTTTTTTTCCTCCTTATTTCGAGAGCTTGTTGATGTCTGGATCTCTTCATTTTCCTTTACACTCACTGCAAAATAAGGAATGACATCATAGCCATTTTCATCACAAAACTTTGATGCGGGAGCATCCTCCACGGCGCACACGTCCAAAGTAGTCAAGATGTGTTCCCATCCAAAAGGCTCTAACTCTTCTTCAGAAAATAGTTCTGGGAGATAGTCCATATCCTCTATAACCCGCTCTAGGATACATTCCTCACGTTTCAATCTACCACATTGTGAAGCTCCACACATCCACAGTTCTTTAGGCTTACCTAACCAAGCTGGAAGTTCTGATCCTGCTACTGTGGCGGAATCAAACTCCTCAACCAGTGTTCTCGTCACATCCCTATAGCTATGGTCCCTCAAGTTTATCTTTGTTATGGTTTCCATATGTCTTAGGTATATATGGTCATAACCCCAATCTTGGACCATTTTCAATTGTCGCATGAATGGTCTTCCCAGAATGATGTCATAGTTGTTCTTGTTGCCAAAGTCAACGACAGAAAAAGTGTGTTCATATTCAATTCCACAAGAAGTAATAAGTACTTTTTCTAGCAGTCCTAGGGGATTTTCCTTGTGTCCGTCTGCAAGCTGCAGGGTCATTCGTGTGGATATCAAGGCAGTTTTCCCCATTTTTTTCAAACCTCTTTGGTTGCAATGGCCACACCAGCTCCACTGTCAAGGATTGCCATGGTTTTTACATTATTGAATTCCATAGGAAGGGTGGTGTTTCCATCTTCTCCCTCGTAATACTCGCCTACCTTGTTTAATGGCACTGGCCTAATATTTAGTTGAGGCATTTCAAGCTCTTTGATGCCTTCCTCGATTTGAGTCATTGGGATTTTTACACCAAATTTCTCTAGACATTTATCCACATTAGCCCACATGTTTGGTCTTATTCTGAGCAACTCGGCTAACATTATTGTATAGGTGACTGGGGTAGATAGAATATCTACTAGCCCCTTTGAATCGATGGCCTTGTTGGGAGATAGTCTCTGTGATGGGACTGCAACCACATCTGACTTGGTCTCATACTCTCCCATGTCATGGTAGTGTTCTTAGAGAATGGGGTTGACTATCCATAGATTGTACAGATCCTTTGTCGCCCCAATACGATTGCATGTCTAGATTCATTTGAGATCCAGTCTCAAATTCCTCTATTGGTGGTAGAAACACTCCTCGTTCATCACCGGTCTTGTCTACTCGTCTTCTTAGGTCATCGGCTTCATTGGCCTCTCTAACTTGTTTCCACAATTTGTCAAGACCATCTATCTCCTTACAATCCTCAGGTATAGCTTGGTGAAATCCCTCGGAAAAGTTATCAGTGGTATTCAGTACTATCCTTGGTTCTAATGCTGGGTCTTTGAAGTTTGATATGTGCTCATGACTAGAATCTGGCTCTTTTAGTTCCTGGTTGGGGGGGATTACTTGTGTAGGCATGACACGGATCACATCCTCAGGATTTGCAACTGGTGGTTCTAGTAAAACTTGGACTGTTTGAATCATTTTCTGGCACAATTCAAACCTTTGCTTTTCTAGTTCCGCATAGGGATATGTCATCCACCTGTGTTCTTGGGTTTGGTTGTTTTTGAGCCTCACATCATAGGCTTTCAAGAGGGCATCTAATGTCTCATTAACCTTCTCTGCCAACACAAATCCTCATGAACTAGCACTTCTCGGTTTCTCATCCGTGGATGGTTCTTCTAGAGGTTTAACCATTTGTGTAAGAGAAAGTGCCTCCTTTTCCTCATGTTGTTTTATCTTCTCCTCAGCTTCGATAAGCTTCTCAGCTAGGGATTTTTGCTCTCGTTCCTTGCGTGCTTTCATCATAGTCTTTCTAGCTTTCCAACTATTTCGTTTGCTCTTGGGTTTCTGATTAGGTGTGTCTCTCTTTGGTCCACCATCTGTCTTTGGACTCATGTCACTTTCCGTGTTCTTTGTCTCTGGATTCTCATCAGCTTTCTTTTGAGCTTGTGCTCTCCTAAACACTTGAACTGGTACAACATTTTCATTTTCTGAGCTACTAGGGAGCTGAACAATCCCTAATACATTTGTCGTGATTTTCCTGATTTGGTTTGGGTTTTTCGGGCAATCGGGGATCAAGTGAGTGATGCCACACTCAAGACAATAGGCATTTACTTCAGTGATCTCTGTATGAGGACATTGTTTGACCAAGTGGTTGTCACGACTTTTGTGACAATCTGTCTCTGGTTGAGGAGATTCTTTTAGCATTTCCTCTTGGCTATAAGCAAGCTGACCTAGATAAGCCGCTATTTGCAATGAATCGCAATGTCCTTTCGTCCATTTCATACCTTCTTTCTTTTGACTGAAACCCAGGAGGTGGAGGTTGTACCGGCCTCACCACTCCATGTGTTTGTTGCTCCGAAGGGTAGTACTCACTTTGGTTGCTATACCACATTGTAGCTGGTATTGGCGTTGGTTTATTTGATGCTTCCATCATTGGCATGTATCTCATGTCTACCGGCATTCTAGCACCTGGAAGCGGAGGTTGTTGTCCTAAGACAAGCTGTGGCCTTAAAACTCCTACTGGTCTTGGCACATTCCCCGTAATGTATCTAGGTGGAGTAGGTGCTTCTGGAACAGGTTGTACATACCTTTTCCTAGCATTTTCCATGCTATAATAGCACTCTTCCTCCGTATGGTTCGTCCATTTTCTCTCAATTTCACACCACTTCGGCTCTCCCGAATCAGACCTTACAAGAGGAATCAACCTCTTGACCAAGTCGTCGATAAGCTTTTCTTGATCAATAGGTGCCGTTGGCTTGGCAATGGACTCACTTATCTCTGAAACACTATGCTGAGAGGATGTGTCATCTCCTTGACTCTTTAAGTCCCTTTCTTTGTATGCCTCACAGTTATCCACTAGATAAAGAGCTTCTTTGATCAACTCGTTTAGCGTCATTCTCCTTATCATATGCAGATCCTTCTGAAGGCCCGCATGTCTCATTCCCTGGATAAAGATCAGCATCAGTCGTGCTTGCGTAGGTAATTCCGCTCTCGGACAGAGCTTAACATATCTCTTGAGCCGTAATGATGCTTTGCGTATTGATTCATTCTCTTTCTGTTTGAATCTATGGATTTGCGAGACCGTGTTGTGAGCAATGACTTTTGGTGAGAATTCTTCAATAAACTCCTCAAATAGCTCATCTAGGGTCTCAAAATCCCATTTTTCCACCGAGTCGAACCATGTAGCTGCATCATCTTCAGAGTCAATCCAAATCCCGCAAACTGTGTCGCAAAATTGAAACTTTCTCTGCTCTAATCACTCTTCTAAAAGCCGTACGTGATCTCTCGGATCTTTATCTCCGGAGTATTTTCTGTTTACCCATTTCTGGACTTGGGATGGTCTAACTCGTCGATTGTCTACATGTCTAACCAGAGACTCTCCCAATCCTTCTCTCATTATCGCTCTTGAAGGGAATCCTGGTGGCTCTCTTCTTGGAATTCCTATAGTAATTCTCGTGTTTGGTGGAGGCATTTGTAGTCCTTCATTGACCAAATATCCACCTCTTTCTAGTACAGTCTGTGGATTTGTGCTTTCTACAACTTTGTATTCTCGTCCATACTTGTCGACAACTATAGATCTCCATTGACAGTCGACTCCGTATGTGTAGACATATAAGAGCTTGTAATCCGTTATCTCTTCTAGGTATGGATCTGAGCACCTATAAAGATTGACCTTATTGTCGTCAATGTATCTATATAGTCCTTCACTCTCATGACCAATCATCCAAACTCTCTCAACAAGATGGATCTTTATCAATTGCAAGTTTGGAAGATCCATTGTGGAAGGATATTCCTCTTTCTTCGGGATCTCCAAGCTTGTGTAAGCTGCGTTTGAATCTAGGGTAGACATGATTTCTGGGCTCAAGAGATTTTGCTTGGTTCAAGTAGACTCAGTCCACTGTGTTCAAGTTCTTTGGTTAGGAAAAAGTCAAAACTATGTCCAAAACCGCAATCGTTTCGTCACAATTCTTGCAAATTGTCGCTTTCAGACACCCCTAACTTGCGGATGTATTTTGAGGCCTCAAACGACATTTTTTTCAAAGTTGACCTAAACGCATTTAGTTCAAGTTTTGCTCTAAGATTTGTAGAGTCGCTCTCAGGCTACGTTTTGATATAAAAACTTTTTCGATCCGATACCGTTTGTGAAAGTTATGGCCAAAACAGTGAAATGTAGTTTAAAAACTGTACTTTTGACCATACAGAAGTGTTCACAGTGTCACAGTGCTAATAGGTCAAGATTTAGGCTGCAAGAGCTTCTAGTGCACTCCAAGAGTAGGATGTCTGACAATTCTTGTCTTTGCTTGGTAAATAGGCCAAACAAGGTCCAAATTCACTTTTGAAAAAAGTTCTGGAATCCTTGAGACACTTAGAACCTCCCTATATGGCCAAAGTAGAATTTTGACCACTTTATGACCCTGGAGACATTCTACGCGTAGGATGTCTTTTTGCTTTGTTTCAGCTCAAACTTGCAATGTAGCTTCCCCTTGATGTGCTAAACTCACAGCTATTTTTACTTTTTGATTCTGACACCTATAGGTTGGTCAAATGATCAAGAATCTGTTCCAAAAGCCTGATGTCCGTTTTGATGAATTCACTAGTCAAATCAACTCCAAATTGGACCAAAATTGACTAGGAGGCTTGCCTAAGGCTATACAATAGCATTGTATGGTCATAGTAGAATTTTGGTTTCAGAATTATGCAGTAGACATCCTACACGTAGGATGTCTTTTTGATCAGAATGAACCCAAACTTGAACCACAGACTCTCCTTAAGGTGTTGATCACTGTGGTATGCTCAGAGGTTGATTTGGAGTGCTAAATCATGGTGAAGACATCCTACGCGTAGGATGTCTAAGTGCTTAGAATTGCCCCAAACTTGACCCACAGCTTCCCCTTGATGTCAGCAACCCAATGCTATGCTTAGATTTTAATTTGGATGTCAAAAGACCCCAAAACTAGCTATCCTTGCCTTTTTCCGTCAAAAATGCTAAAGTCTGTTCAATCTTCCTTTCACTTACCCAAATGAGATGAAATTTATCACATGCACTCAATACAACATTTAGAACATGCCTTTGGAGTCATCCTATGGTTTGGTCTCAAAATTAGGCCTTCGACACAATTTGGGTAGGATGTCTGGCAATTCTCGTCTTTTGGCTTTGATCTGTCAAAATTTGGTCAAATTTTCACTTTCTAGGTGAAAATAGGGTAAAACCTACCTTCTAAACACACTGGTCAGCTCAGAATTTCAAAATTTCCACCAGATCTCCCTATAGACATCCTACGCGTAGGATGTCTACTAATGAAATTTTTGGCAGAATTCATCCACAGGCATCCCCAAGTCTTGAGCACTACTTTTCAAGCATTCCTACCAGTTTTTATGCAAAATTGTGCTTAGAATCTTAAGTTTCTTGTTTTCGCATTTTTGACACTCCGTCTTTGGTCTTTTGGGTGTCAAGAGTTGGTCAAAACTCTAGTTTCAATGTATACTTAGGGTAAACCGCCCCTTCTGAACACACTGGTGCAGTTCGAACTTTCAAATTTAATCTCCAGAACCCCTTTGAGACATCCTACGCGTAGGATGTCTATGTTTACAAAATTGCAGGTTTTCTTCACAAAACCCTTGCATATGCTCTTTTATATGCACAGCATTAGTTAGTCATACAAAAATATCCACAAAAGCTTGTTTAATGCATTTTTACCCTCAAAAGCACACTTTTTCGTGATTTCAAATGCAATTAAGCACTTTAGCAAATAATTCAATGCTGAATAGCTCTAGATCAGAATCGGATCACTTACCTAAAGCTACTCTTACAAATCATATGGGGTTTTGCATCTATGAGTAGAAAAACGCTTCACTGCCACACACCGACTAGTAAACGCTTTTATCACCTCACAAATCACTCGACCACCAACAACTACTCTAATCCTCAGATCTTAACTAAACCTATCTAGTCGCAGACCCTCGGCAAGACACACGCTTCCTGGCTATCCACTTGATCGCGGAATATCCTCTTTCGGATCCACTTAAGAAAAACGATTTCTCTAGCCGAAACTAAATCAAGCAACCATCACACGAGTGTTAGTAGGAAACCTACTTAGGTCCTTGTGTCTCCGGAAGCGACGCCAATGTTGGAAGAGCGACTCACACACCCATGAAGTGCATGCAAACACTACCTAGATCAACATAATGTCAATCGAGGACACAGATGACATGATAGGCACACTGAGGAAATCTCTTTAGCTTGTCAGGCTGAGACCATCCTACACATACAACACTCTGGAAGGCCAACTATACCACAATCAAGAACCTCACTGCTCTCAACTACACCACCTAGCCACATACACACATACGGAAGGTAACTCACCTAATCATGCCAGATTCATACGAAACTTAAGGAACACAATCCCCTCACTAGGATACACCTGTCCCTAAGCTTCTACACTCAAAACGCTCACTCTAAACCCATCTGTGGAAAACGCGTAGGATGACAGAGCAGAATTTTGAAAGTGCCCGAAACTGAAATTTATGAGTACCTATGCGTAGCTTATGTCGCCACGATTCTATAGACTACTAGCACGCAGAAAACAGACATCGTTTGATACACTTTCAGCCACAAATAGCTCGTAGATGCGTCGGCGTGTGCGCTTCGTCTCGCATGGAATGCTTGGCGTTGTCGCGTAGCTCTCCTCGAGCCTACAGCAATGGTGCAGTCGGATCTCCAATGTGTTGAGCGAGCCAGGCGTAGCGAGAGGATAAAGCTCACGCTCACTCTCTTTCTCTCTCACACACACTCTTAATTTTCCATTCTTCTTGGGTACTACCACAATTGGAGACACCCAATCGGTGTATTCAATTTCATAAATGAATTCGGCTTCCTTTAGTTTTTCAATCTCTTCTTTGATCTTCCTGGCAAATGTTACGTTATACGTGTATGGTATCTATCTACTTGGTTTCACGTCATCTCTCATGGGTATAGTATGTTGACAGATTTCTGGATCAACACCCTTGAGATCCTTGTAAAACCAAGCGAAGATATCTCGGTATTCTTTTAACAAGCTCAACAAAATCTTTTCTCTTCTTCTGTTAGCTCATTCGCAATGTAAGCCGGTTTAGGCTCTTCTCCTGGTTGATCCAAGTCTATCCTTTTAGCGTTTTCAAGCCCTTCGTAAGACTCACCTTGTTTTTGTAGTTCCTTAATATGTTGTTCAACTATGATTTTTTGATCTTGGAGAGTATACTTTTTGTAATGGGATGGAACATGCATTACATCCTTACTATCCTCTTCCGTGGTTTCCATTTCGGTTATGTATATCTCCTTTAGAGCTTTTTTCAACTCTTGATATTTCTTTTTCCGCTCGACTTTGGTCATGAGTGGTTTCTTATCCTGTGATTTTTCTTGAGTACCCTTCCTTGTTTTTCTCGATGTCTAAGACATTTCTAAAGTTTTGTTTGAAGGATATCTGCCAGTTATTTTGTCCTTGACACAATCTTTAGCATCTATCTGCATCAGGAATTGTGAGACTGATGGCATAGGTCGTGTTTTCACAATTTTGGTGTCTCTCTTTCGTCTATACCACTTTTATCTTCTTGATTTGTGGTTTGGAAAGTCAAAAAACTTTTCCTCCCCCCCTTTTAAGAGTAACTTAGCTCTTGTATGCTCTTTTTCTGACCCCGAATCTTCTGAGGTAGCTGAGTGTTCATCTAACTTATCAGTTGCGTCGTGATAGAGGTCTGAAAAGACTTGTTGAGCTTTCATTAAGTCCTTGGGTTCCTCATCTTTGTTTTCAATGTTGAAGATTGAAATCATTTGGAGGGGAATTATGTCGTAGCCATCCTCATTGCAAAATTGAGTAGGCATAGACGTATTCACACATACATCCATTACGCTAAAATTTGACTCCACTCGAATGGATCAAATAAATGTTCTGGAAAGGGTTCAGGTACATAGGCTTCGTCTGTGCAATCCCTTTCTAGGATACATTCCTCTCGTCTTAAGCTTCCGTTTTTTGAAGCTCCACACATCCAAATAGGAGTGTCTTTGTTTAACCAGGATGGGAGTTTGGTTTCAGCCGAAGAGACTGAATTAAACTCTTTGATGGGTGTTTTCAAGACATCTCTATAAGTGTACTCTTTTAGATTGACTCTTGTTATAGATCCCACTTGCTTCAAGTACAGATAGTTGTTTCCCCAATCTTGGATAACTTGTACCTATCGCATGAAAGGTCTTCCCAATATGATTTCATAGTTGAGTTTTTTCCCAAAGTCTACTATGGCAAAAGTGTGTTGATATTCAATTCCACAGGAATTGACTATTACTTTTTCAAGCAGCCCTAATGGTCTCTCAATGTGTCCATTAGCCAACTGCAATTTCATTTGAATTTGTCTAATGACTGGCTGTTCCCAGGATTTCCATACTGCTTTAGTGGCTATGTCTATGCCAGCTCCACTATCCAGTATTTCCATGGTTTCAATGTCATTATATTTCACTAGGAGGGTGGTGTTTCCTTCTTCTTCTTCATAATATTCTCCGACTTTGGTCATAGAAACTGATCGAATCTCTTTGTTTTTCATTTCATTTTTCAAATTTTCCAAATTCTTTGAGATTAACCCCGTTATCCCCACCTTCTCTAGGGTTTTCTGTAAATCGTTCCATAAGTATGTTCTGAGTTTTAACAGTTCTTTCAAGGTAAGAGTGCATTGGATGGGTGTAGACATGATTGAATGAATGTTGTCTACTTATAGGGTCTATTCAGCTCTTTTTACTTGAGTGGTCTTGCACACGATGGATTCATCTTCCTTATCTCCCAAGTAAGAAGGTAATGTTTTTAATGTCAATAGTTTCGACATTCCTGAAGCTTCCAATCCGGAATCCCCATACAAGGATTGTAAATCCATCTTCATATTAGAAGGTAGGTTATCCAACCATACCTCCTCTATAGGAGATAACTTTAGAGTTAGGCTCCCATCATTGATCTCTCTCACTTTTTCCCATAAGTGGCCTGGCCAGTCTTCCTCTACGAATGAAATTCCATCTAAGCATCTTCGCTATCTGGCACTATAAGCTTTGGTTCATTTGTTTCAAGGTGGGGTTCTGCCACCACACTGGATTTTGCTTTCATTTCTTCTATCGCAAGCTCTTCAGGTTTTGCAATACTTTCAAGCTTGGTTTTCTGTTTTTCTAGCATTTCTTGCGTGATTCTTACTAAATTTTGATAAGCCTCCAGCTTAGCTGCTTCTATGTCTGGAGATGGATAGTTTTTTCACTTGTTTTTCATGTTTTGGACTGCTTTAAGTCCTGCTTGGTAGGCTTCCAAGGTGGCATTAATAGGCTCAAAAATTTTATCAACCAAAATGGATCCTCCAGATTTCACGACGGTTATTTCCTCGAATTGACTGCCAGTTTCTTTCAACTTGTCCTGTGCTAGCTTCTTTGCTTTCTCTTCGATTTTAACCCATTGTTTTTGTTTTCTTGTCTTATATCTTTTGCTTCTGCTCCTTTTGATTCATTGAAAAGAAACTTTCGTGTTCTCCAAATCATCAGAGGAGTTCTATTTCTGTTTCCTTGCTTGGGCTCTAGTGATTACCTTGATTGGAACAACCGGTTCACTCTCTAATGAGCTACTAGGCATCATTTGGACTACGTTTACTACGGTTTTTCCCTTGTTCAAAGGATTTTTAGGACAATCTTCCGGAAAGTGTCCTCCCTTTTTGCAACATTGTATGCAATCGGCTTCAATTGGTTTGAAGTTTTTGTCACGCTATGGACATTCGTTTTTCCAATCGTCATCGACACCACAGTTATGAGAGTTTCCTGTTCTAGGCTTCATCATGGGTCTTCCCATGGAAGGTCTGACACCTTGATTAGCTACATAATACATTGATGCTAGCTCTGGTGGAGCATAAGTCACGGTGGAAAGGGGGAAACGAGAAAACCACCATCACACTTAGTGAATGCCTCTCTATAGCCCAGTGATCTCACAACACCCCTATCCCCTAGTAAACACACACCTTGACTCACAATCTAGCAACGACTATTGTCCAAGCCCGAACCCAGCCAACCCTGATGCCATACAATCAATCACCAAGCACGTCAATATGGCTTCACCCTTAGACTCTTGAGAGCACCTTATACCATAGATATACCAACCCAACTTACTCAAACATACATTTAGAAGATCACTGACATACCCAAGTTCCCTCGCACACCGGATTCCCTACAAATAGTCAACCCAAAGTGAAAATGACTCACCCAAGTGATTTGAGGACCCCTAGAACACACCCATCTACCTGCAAGTTTAGAGATCCCTTTCTACACATACAATACCCACTTACACACATACATAGGAGAGCAGGAACAAGAGTGGATCATTCAAGAGAAAGAGGTGAGGATGACCAAAAATACACAATTGATATGATAATAGGGTGTACAACAATGATATTTCAAGGCGAATCTTCCACTTCTTGCCTTCCTTATTAGGCCCTACAATTTTTGGCTCAGAACTCCCTTACTTTTGTACCAGTGCTCTTTTAGCCCCGTGAGCAACACCTTATAGCACTCTTGTTTGCTAGCACAATATCTCCATGTTGGCACCTTTGACGTTCCCCTTCATCCGCTCTCAAAGCAGCACGTTCATCCCTTCTAGGCCGTAGCCCTGCTCACGGCCAAATTTCTTGGCCAGTCTCAGCAATGGTGCTCCTCCTTGCAGCCTTTGGCTTCTCCACTCAAAGCTGCTCCCGGTCCTGCCTTTCCTCTGATATAGCACCCCTCAACAAGCCCGAGCTCCTCTGTAGGATTCTCCAAATCCACTTTTTTTGAAGCAACCTCCTCTTTCCCCTCTGGAGAGCTTTCCTTTGCAGGCTTCCGGCTCCAGTTGGGTCCCCCCCATGGCGCATCCCACCAACCTGTCTATAGTGATGCCATCTCCCCTCCTTCTATAGATGTCTTGTAGCCCTTCGTTCTCTATCACAAGCCCACCCCTTGTATTTGACTGTCGGCTCTTCTCCCACCTGGCTACCAAGCAGTGCCCTTATTTGCTGCTCTCGGCACTTCTCCACGCACCGTAGCTCTCGACCCTCTCTCCTCTCACATACAGCCCTGCTTACAACCCCTACACCTTCCAACTCTGCAACCACCAACCATATCCCCTTGGTTTACTCAGTTCCTACAGGTTACCACCTCCCTAGCTCCCTTGCTGTGCTCGTAGCACGTTTTCACGTTGCAACTCTTTTACACGTTAAGGGGTCACCCTTCCTTCTGTGGCGTTTCCCTGCAGCCCACTCTTGCATGCAACAGGCCCGTGCGGTCTTTCTTTTTTGCCCACACCAAGCCTCCTCATGCAGTAACGCTCCCAACAGATGGCGCTCCTTTCCTTCTTGCTCTACTCGTCTACTGCAGACCGTTTTTTTTCTTACAATGATTTGGCTAGTATTCCCACGCAAGGATCATCAAAGAGCCTTCGATTGTCGAGAATCGGTGTCTCACAGCACTTTGATCACCAAAGAGATCACCTAGTTGATCTCCTCCCTCGCCACAATGTACAATGCCTCACGAAATCTGCCTTGCATCCTCAAGCACTCTGACTCGCAAATATTTTGCACCATGTCCGGCCTGTTAAATGCCGCACTTAGCATACACATCCAACGGTACCTGTCACACTTGGCACACATCCAATTGTACCTGTCACACTTGGCACCCGACACAGGCTCAAGCACATTGTCGCGACACTGCCTGCTGCCATACACGTGCAATGAGGCTTTCCATGGGTCGACATATTCTAGCTATACCAACGGTTTCTTCCATTGGTGGTGGATGTGGATTATACCAATCTCCTTCTACCATTACTGTAGATGGATTAGGCTCTGTATAAGTTGTAACAAGCACTAATGCTTGTTCATCTATAACTCCTTCAGAGTGCATGTACTTTACATGCACTGCATTATGTCCTGGATACGGAGGTTTTTGTCTCAACACAGGTTGAGGTCTTTCCATATCCATTGGTGGTCTTTGAGCTTGGGCCATATTAAGCTGATATCTGTACATGGGTTGTCCTTATGGCTTCATGGGCACGTACTGATTATTCCCATCATACTTTGGTCTGAAGTAGCACTCGTGGGTCTCATGGTTGGTCCATTTACCCTTGATTTCACACCACTTTTGTGGCCTAATTGGTTGTCCCTATGGAGGTATCCCTTGTCTAGTTCCTCTCATAGGTGGTTTTTTCATGTTGTTCATCATGTCGTTCATCCTTTTTAGCATATCTCCTATGGCTGAGAGTGGTGCCGCAGCAGCCGTTCCCACTTGTGTTGGTTTTGTGGATGCTGTTTTCTCACTTTGGTTATCCTTAGGAACATCTTTTTGGTTGAAAATCTCACAATTGTCTCCTAGGTCAATAGAATCAGACACACACGCTTCTAGGGTTTTATGCTTTTTACTATAGAGTATAGCATGAAGTTCTTTGTTTAGCAGTCCCTCCAAAAACAAAGATACAAGTTGTTCTTCTGCAGGTATCTCCATCTCTAGGCATCTGGCAATGTATTTTTTCATTCGAGTTGCACAATCCCTAACAGACTCACCATGTTTCTGTTTAAAACTGTAGATTTGAGCTACCGTATTATGTTTGATCCCCGTTTTGGAACAAGCAGCTACAAATCCTTGAGCTAATGTGTTCAAGTCCATGATTGATCGTGGTGGAATGTTTTGAAACCATATCAATGCTTTTCCTTCTAATGTCATTCCAAACCCCTCGAATTGAGTATGGAAATTGAATATATGCTATGCTCTTAGCACTTGCTTAAAGCTTGCTAAGTGGTCGTATGGATCCCTTGATCCACTGTATTTTCTGATCCATTTTTGAAAATCAGCTGGTCTGATGCGTATGTTTGGTTCAACTCCAGGTCTTCTGGGAGTTGGTCCTCTTCTGAGTCCTTCAAACCATCATGTTGGAAATAGTGACTCATGTAGCCCTGGGTTGACCTTAGTGTCACCCGATTTTCTACGTGATGAGGTGGTTTCTGGTTTCTTCACATTACTCTCAGATGATCTCTCACAGTGTTCATCTCTTGGAATTGTTTCTGGTCCTTGCCTCAATATCCAATCCCGTATGGAATACCCTTGGTATTTGGTTTGTTCTACCTCCTCGGAAGTCATCATAGAAAAGTTGTTGTTATAACAATCCCTAAACAGGTAGGTTGGTAGGTTTGTTGATCCCTTATCTTTGAACTTGAAGATATAGATGATCTTCATGGCCGTTAATTGTCCTGGTTTGGCATGAGAAGTCCACAAAAGGTCTTTTATGTTTCTATCTTCCCAACAATAGACTCCGATCCTAGGATTATCCGTACAGCTAAGCCGTTTCAAAGGATTCAAGTCTACTTGATCGTATCCCTCGAATTCTAAAGTTGGTGGTCCTTCTTTTGCTGACATGTCCGGGATTATGGTGTTTACTTCTAACCCCCATTTGTTTATAACGTCAGGGTTTTTGACTTGTAACTACCGAGTTCCGTTTCGATCCATGTACAATTTTCCTTGTTTGTTTGTCCTAACCTCTTATTTGAACTCAATACCATGGTCATCAATGTGAATAGCATACTCCTCGTTAGGGTCCAAGTAAACATAGGCTCCATGACGATTAGTTTTGTAAAAAGATAGTATATGCTTATAGCGCACTGTCGTTCCGATTTTCGAGTGAGTCGAGTAAGAAGACATTTTGGATGTTGAATCTAAAAAAGCGTCCGAGACTTCTTCATGAATTTTGTGCAAGGAATTTCCTTGATTAACGCTTTCTTCGGTAGATACTCTACTGGAGGTTTCTCCGAGTATGCCCTGATTTCCTAGTACCCGATCAGATCTAAGGTTCATATAGACTTATGAAGCCCTGGATAGAGTACTCACCTTTGGATTGACTTATCGTCAATTTCCATCTGTCAATTGCAACTTTTTATCAAGCCACTGATTCCTGTACAAATTTGATCAAGTTAGCTATTTTTCTATAAGGAAAGTAGAGTTTTTGCTATTCTCGTGATTGATCTCTGTGTATCACTTCAAATCCAGCTATGAGAGTCAAATTTTGACTTTCAAATTCGACCTTAGAAAAAAATCAAAGGTCTAATCAGTAACCTGTAAACCGAGTGTACATGTATCAAATTTGATCCGATTGAACCCAAAATTGCCCTGTGGCTTTATATTATGTTGGTCTATCACTGTATAAGTTCAAAAGTCAAAATTGATGTCTCTGGATAGCAAAAGTAAATAATCGCGATAGCAGAAGTAAAATTGATGTCTCTGGATAGCAGAAGTAAATAATCGCGATTATTTACTTTTGTCAGTTTTTTTACTTTTTTGATTGGTTTGTCAAGGATACAACTTGTTAGAGTCCCTGGACAAGTTTCAACAAGTTTGGACAAAATCTGATCAAGTTTATCAAGTGTTTGGTGTCCGTAGACTCTGATTTCGAGAATCTGGCTATATCTCACTTTTGGGATCCAAATTTCACCAAAATGGATTTGTGAGGTCTACTTGATGTGCTTGACCTTGTGGTATACTCAAATTTGCAAAATCATCAAATTTTGAAGCAGATGTAAATAATCGCGATTATTTACTCCAGTTATATTTTTGTAAGTTTTTGCCCCAACTTTGACACGGATCTTTTAAGCACCTTAAAGTTAAGGTCACTAGCCAATTTTCAACAAGTTTGGACAACTTTTGGTCAAATGGTCATCAATTATCTTTCTGCAGACTAACTTTGCAATTTTAGTCACAAATTTTACTCTAGTGGTCCAAATCTTACCAAATTTGTTTTGTAGGCTTATTACAACATGTTGAAACTAGCGGTATGCTGACTTGGTCAAAAAGTTGAAAAATTGGGCAGATGTAAATAATTACGATTATTTACTTCTGACAAATTTTTACAATTTTTTGGTCAACTGAGTATGTACACATGTTTATCAGATCAACATAAGTCTATGAATCAAATTTCAACAAGTTTGGATAAATTTTCCCCCAATTTATACTCAAGATTCAAAAAGTGAGTACAAACTTTAGTTTTTACCCAGTTTTTTGCAAGTTTAGTGATCCAAATCTCTTGGGCCTTTACAAAAGTTGTTTGTACACATGCAATGAGTCAATGGTATGAACCTTGGTCAATTTAGAGTAGAAAGTTAATAACTTTAGGTTTGAAATGAGCACTTTTTTTGCATTTTTCTCAAAGATAGTCTTTATATGAGCTATTTTAAGCCTATGAATCAAGTCAAAACTTAATTTGGCCTAAAATGTCAAGAAAAAGTAAATAATCTGAGTTTTGACCAACTCTTGAAATTTTTACCTCGAAGTGTCTTTGAGCTTACCAACTGGTTGAGACAACTCTTAGGCTTACTCTCCAGCTGGATTGAGCGGATTTGAGTCTTTTCGAGCTATTTCTAGCCATAGACCTGAAATTCTGCAACTTCCAATAACAACTCACACTTGATTCTTTCAGAGAGACCAATGTTCTGAATTCCATCTCGGATCCTACTTACCCTAATCCTAGATTCTCATGCAATGGGGTTGTGGACAGTGTCCACCAACACTAGTGTTCTTGTTTTTTTTTATGTTTTTCAGAGCCTTGATCTTAAGACTTGTCTCGTCTACCAATCGTTCTCCAATTCCTAATCGAAATCTACAATCCTACAATCCTAAAGGCACTCGACAAGTACAATTACTTCCAAGCTACCTCTACACAACAAAAGACTATAATCTTAAGCTATGCGGTTTCTAAAAGAAAGTTTTGAACTCTAGGTGAACCTAGAGGAAGTGGATGGACACTACACAAGACGCTCGTGTTTTTCCCTAGTTTAGGTCTCTTCGATCCCCAGCAACGGTGCCAAATGTGGGACGCATGTCTAACCTCACCATCCTATCTTATTGCAGTATTAGCGAGAACCACAATTAATTTGTCAAACCATGGGACGAAGCTGACTCGACAGTGCATAGAGGCTATAAGAGGTTCTCTTGAAAAACAACTAACAACTCGCATCTAACTCAGGCTACACTCAACTGACTAAAATCACCAAAAGCCAATCGCTCATCGGCAAGCAAATCACATCCGTTACAACATCAAATGACATCCAAACGTAACAAAACTTCTAGGACAAGTTTATAAGACCTAAGCACACATGCTTATGGTCTCAAACCCCACTTTAGGTCAAGTTTTAAAATTGTGATTATTAACAGCAGTGGATTTTTAACCTAGTCGTTTTCGATCCAGAATGCATCTAAATGCTTAGCAATGATGTCCCCATACCCCGCCTATGCTTAGATTTTGATTTAAAAGTATAAATTTCTAGTTATGATGAAATTAGGCCGCGAGTCGACGACGCCAAAAGCTATGAAATAATGTGAATGGCTTACGTCAATGCGTAGAGCTCTTACCTACGGTTGCAATGCGACAAACGCAATCGCAATGTGACAATTGGAGAGGGAGTAGGAAGCGTGAGAAGGAGAGAAGTGAGCACCGTTAGCTCACGCTGTGTATTTTTTATCCAAAACTTATAAAAAACTTACAAAAATTGGCTTTTATACCTTAGCCAAGGTTTTTGGGTGGTCAAAACTAATAATCTGGAGTTCTACCAAAGCTGGAAAATGACTGGTTGATACAATCTGGAGTTCTTCCAAAGCTAGGAAATGACTGGTTGATACAATCTGGAAGCTTGTAGCCTTGGCTCATTAATTATAAAGTTTATGCGAGAAAATAGGAGTTACAATATTCCCGATTTATCAAAATAATAAATGTTTTACAAAGAGAACTCTGAAAAATGGTGTCTGTGTTAGCTTGCTGCTAACAAAAGGGTGCCCTGTGCGCGTATCTTGTACTTTTCAGTGCAAGGAACTTGCCGATACACTGTGTGCGAGCCACAAATGGCTCCAAGCACACAACAAGCCTAAACTAGTAAGCTCAAAGATGGAGATGGTGTGTCACTCACCGCTCTACGCTTGCTATCGTGGAGGATTCCTTGTCGCAAAGAAGAGGGAGACGCCGCTACGCCGCGCTCAACTGCCTCGCCGCCGTCATGCCACCGCAATGCTCGATCTCTCTCTCTCTCTCTCTCTCTCTCTCTCTCTCTCTCTCTCTCTCTCTCTCTCTCTCTCTCTCTCTCTCTCTCTCTCTCTCGCATACACACACCCACAAGCAGATGAAGAAGAAGAAGATGGAGATGGAGCAAGAGCACTCTTCAATTGTACAAATGAGAGAATAAGTGAATTTTAGGTTTAGTTGACTTTTATATGAGCTCACCCCATTCACACTTGGGCACCCATGCTTAGCCAACTAATCCCTTGAATATTCCAGTTAGAGTGCACCTCTCATCGGCGATCACTCTTACCCTTTTCCTAGTGGACCGACAAGCCCGGTACCTGACTCTACCAAATAAATAATACAACGTCCATCGTAGGTGATAGGAATGTACATGAGGGTTAACATGCCCCCCTTCCTGATGTAGATTCCGTCCTCGGAAGCTATTGAGTTGAAGCTCGTTCGTTTAGGTGGAAGAGCATTTGAGATGAATGTCCTTAGCCTTCTTCAGTCACTACAAAATCAAACAACATTGGCACAGTAATTGCATTCTCATAAACAATTAAAAAGCATATGCAATTTTAGGCAGACAAATTGATTGGTAGCATAATTCTAAACCATTTGTCAGCAATAAACATTAAATTGCAATATAATCAAACGCATTAATAGTTGTAGAGGTAAAAAATTGAACAAGTTTGGGGTTGCTAATTTAACGGTCGAAAGGCACTAAAGATCGACTATTAATACCATGGGTAAGCTTCTTAATTTTCTCTCGTCAATTAAGTTGTTTAATCGCGAGAGCCAAGTATTTCATGTTCGAGGGCTGACTAGAGGCTATACCTAGAAAACCTTGTAGTTAAGCTACGATAAAAGGAATTTCTCATGAAATCATCGCCTGACTGATTACCTTTTCTTTGACCCCCCAAAGTCTTTTCACAGTGATTTAATCTTGAGGTGTGTGCTTATTTTGTATGCCTTGGGTTTTTTGCTTTTCAAGGAAAAGCACCCACACTGGGAACCACTAGGGCTCTAGTACCATAGGTGATACATGTGAGTGAAGTACCAAATCAAGCTGAGATTTCTCTTCAAGCTTAAGATTTTACATTGTGGCACTTTGATTTGTTTTTGTTTGTTCGTTTTCAGCATTTTAATTTTGTAACTTTTGGGGGGTCATATAACACTGTTACCCTCCCCAGGCTCATCACACTAGTAAACTCCCTTTATAATACTTAAGCTAAAGATCAATAAGGACTAAGCCCACTAGAAAGCTCTAGTACATTGCACACAATGCTGCCTTAATCGGATTAAGAACATAAGTAACCATTGATTATTAGGAAGGCATTCCCCATGGTATTAAGAGAAGATCTCTAACACCTAGCTTGGTCAAACTAGCTTAATCAGATTGCTTGATTTTTAAACCTAGACAAGTGATTATGACAAAAAATTACATTGAATTTAATGTTTGATACTAAGAAAATGTGTTGAATATTATGCTACCAATTACAATTAAAGCAGACAAACATGGATGCAAAAAGATAAGGGGCAATGCTAATGGACAAGAAACACCTGTTTGTGTTGATGGTCGTGCTTGATTTGAAGTGTGAACGAGAGCGAGATTCCATGAAGGTCCAAATCCTAACAACAACAACACGTTCCTGTACACACTAGGAAACACAAAGAATACCTCTAAGAGGCATATCAGTGGGAAAAAGAACTTTGCTAATCACTCAACTCTAAAACAGAAACACTCCTATTATAATAATCCTACCTATCCTCCATCACTCGAGTGACGAGGATCAAAGGTGTTTGATGACATAGGTTTTTGTTTCAGTGTACCGGATGTGAATGCGTAGGTTTGGTCAATCTTTTGACTTTTATTGTGCACACTCGTTTGCTAATTGCTCTTGCTCTTTATTTTTGTTTTTTGTGAGTATAAGGCTTTATATATACATTCTCTAATATTGGGAGATTGAGAGGTCAGGGAGGAAGGTTGAGAGGGGAGTGAGTGAATGATGACTGTCCGCAAATACTCCCCCCTTCCTTGGGTAGATCATACCATTTGAAATGTGCTCGTCACCCTTTGAAACCAATTGTTCCAGTTGGTACTAGGTGAGGATTTTTGCCAGTAGTTTTCTATTACCTTAGGTGCCTCGTCGAGTTGCAAGGGTGGTAAGGTACTCTCCCAGGATCGAACTTGAAGTGGTTCATCAGGTGATTCTTGAACAATGGGAGGTGTGGATTCCTTTGTAACTTTATAGAGGTCCATTATTGTAGGTGGAGGCTGTGGAGAAGCTTTTACCTCTATGGATGCATTACATGAGGAGCTAGAAGGTTCATGGGACTCCCCCCTTCCTGAGCTAGGTGGAACAAATCGTTCTTTCTTCGGTACCCAAACTAGCTCTGGAGCGGGTGTGTAGCATTCTGTGATTTTTTTCTTTCCGCGATTATTGATTCGTTTTGGAGCTACAAGATTGGGCTCACATGGGCTCGGTGACAAGTAAGAGTACAATTTACGTTTTGGCACCCAGATTTGATCATTTCCTTCATAGTAGCCTTGGGCTTCCAATAGTCGTTTAGGGATCCACCGCCACGTTTTCTTACATTTCTTGGGGCAAATGGGACGTCTCTTACTAGGCTTCTGTTTTTTAGCATCAACCATGGTCTCTAAAGAAGCTTTAGGGACCCACTTGTATGTTTTCTTTGTTCTATTAGGATGAGTCTTGTCAGAAGCTATATGCATTGCTTTGAGCATATTTAAGGGTACAAGTGGTGGTATTTCATCCCCCTCAGGTGTTACCCAGGTCGTCCCCCTATTTCCCCAAGTGTCTATGGTTGCCGCCAGGTGGACCCAATCCACATTGTCTGACTTAGTCATCCTAGGTAGTACATCCATATAAGGAGAATCTTCCCTAACATCACTGTCCGCTTTACACGTGTAACAATACTGCAATGGGGCTGAGTGAATTGTGGTGTCAGATCTATGATCAATTATAAACTTGTTTCCTAGGGGATGTGCTCGACCAGTTACAAGATCCACTCGAATGACAAAATCTTGGAACTGCAGGTAGACATGGTTTTTAGACCAGTCATGTACCATTTTTGCTTCCCTCATGAAAGGACGTCCTAAGATCGTCTCCGATGCCATAGTGTGTTTGGAGAAATCCATAACAATGAAGGTAATCCTTATTTTACGTCCAAAGACCTTGATCTTGAGATCTTCTAGCATCCCAATAGGTTTAACAATAGACCCATTGGCCATCTTCACTACTATGGTTGTGGTCGCAAGGTGAGGTCTTCCCATAGTTTCCCAGTAATTTTTAGTCACAATGCTAACCCCAACACCACCATCAAGGATTCCCTTCATAGTTAATCCCTTAGTAGTGATTGGTATGGTCGCATTGGATTCATCACCCTCAAAGTATTGTCCCAACTTGTTAACAGGTATTTCTATAACAAGGTTCTCATCTAGGTTGGGTTGTGGATCTAAGTGTTCCTCCTCTATTGGCATCTCCCCAGCTCCATCCATCTGTGCAAATTGTGGTAGCCCAAACTTCAGTTCTCCACTGAGGAAGGCTCAAAGAGATGAGACTAGCTCAGGGTCTTTATATAGTTTGGACATGATGGTGGTTCTAAATTCTGAAGACATGAAATCCATCAATTTGGCAATGTTTAACGGCACTTTTTGGACTTCAGTCCCTTGATGTGGAGAAGATGGGATCTCCATTTCTTCGATAGGAACAGGTAGTCCCTCTGTGAACATACTTTCCATCAAGAAGTGAGTACACCCACTTTCCCATGGCTTTAAGTCACTTTTTTCTTGGATGACACTTGGTATGGCTAAGGGTCTATGGACTTGGTGAGGTTGTTGTTGCGTAGGGAACACGGTGTCTGTAATATGGATCTACCTAGGTGCTAGTTCTAGATCCCTTTGGGTATCTTCTACCAAACTCCTTAATTGCTTGACTCGCTCAATCTCCTCTATAGGGTTTGGATAAGTTCGTGTCTTCTTCTTGGATCCCTGCCATTGTGGCTCATGAAGATCTTCCTTGTTGGTTTCTATCTTAGTGGTCATTTTGGTCTCCATGGTTTCACCTGAATCAAAATCCTCTTTGGCGTTGTTCATATATACGGGGTCGTCACCAGTCCCTATGTTGGTCTTTGAGCTGGGGTCTGACTTCGTTGCTTTTTGCGATCTCTTCCTTCGCGTTTTCTTCTTTTTTTGAGATTGGGCAATTGATGTCGTGTCTCTTTCCTCAAGAATATAATTTTGTTTTTGGAGCATCGATCGTGTGAGCACATTTACTACCACAAGTGTACTTAGTGATGGCTCCTTGGTAACTTCAATCAAGTTTAATGGTGTGATCTTCGGTGCATTTGGATTATTTGGACATTGGACAATCAAATGATCTATGCCACATCGATTACATATGAGTATCGACATTGTAGACGTGCTCGCTTGATTGGTTTGCATTAGTGTGGCATTCTTTTGTAGCCTAATAGGACACTCGACTACACGATGTGGACCTCCACACTCACAGCATTCAAGAGGTGGTCTCTTAGCAGTGTAATTGATATTTTGGCCTCTTGCAGCAAGAGCAGCTACTTGATATACATGTTTGATTTGTCCCCAATAGTCCTCCATGTAGTATTGTGGACTTTCTTCAAGAACATCCATCCCATAGGCAATATTAGGATCAATATCTTCCTCACAGCCTTCCAAACAAGCAATAGATGACTCACAACCTACCTGATTCACAGAAGTGATTCTCGGATGTGGTGGTTGCGGTCCTAGCACTGGAGGTGGTAAAGGTGTTGTTTGAACAACATTTTGGGCCCTAGGGACCATGTGTTGTGCTGTTTGCTCAAGAGGTGGGGATGGCATCAATGCAGGCACTCAAGGTGTGTCTGTCCATGCTAAGGTTGGTCTATTGGCCATCGCGCGCTTAAATACTATGCAATCCTTAGCTTGATGACCATACCTCCCACAGGCATTGCAGTTTCCATTGAAATTTACTCTAAACGTAGGGCATTCACTGGTATTATGCGGTCCATAGCATACTGAGAACCATTGTTGCTCCCTTCTTGGATACATATGATTGTTTTGTGGACCATGATTGTCTCTAAGACTCTCTTGAATAGCCTTGGTGAGATCTGCTAAAGTCATCTCATATATCTTTGGCTCCTTAGCAATAGGCTTTAGGGTCATCGGCTGATGCCCTGATGCTTGCAAGCTAATAGATTTAGGCTCAACAGACACTCTTTCTCCTTGAATCATTAAATTATCCTCCAATTGGATCGCATTGGTGGTGACTGCTTCCCAAGTGGTGATACCTCTAATGACTAGGCCATTGTAGATATCCTCATGTCGTAATCTCCTAATGAATCTATCAACCAATTGATTATTATTGAAGCGCTCATTTGGATTACAAGGAGAATTCAAATGCTTCAAGCGACTAATAAAGTCTCTCACCGACTCTCCTTCCTCTCGTTGGGCTTTCTGGAGCTGAGAGGCTACACCCCAAAGCACTCCCTCTCGTATGTATTCTTTCAAGAACAATCTCCTAAGAGTAGGGTAAATTGTTTTTTCTTCCACCCTTAGGGTTCTATACCAATCCCCTTCCTTCCCATTTAAGGTTAGGCTTAAAGCATTACTCTTATGCTGGTCATTGTGTTCTCGTAGAGAATTGCATATTTGTTCAAACACTTCGATATGCTTTCTCACATCCCCGTTTCCACTAAATTTTTGTGTGAGCTTGGCTATTTGTACTGCCTTGCTTCTAGGATCTCTATCAGGCATGTTATACATATTCTCAGCAAAAGATCGACCAATAGCTTGAGCAAATGTTGCCAAGTCACCTAAGTGAGTAGGAACCGTGGGTGGAGGTGCTCCAAAGACTACATGTGGAGTAGGTATTGGCATTGGGCTTGGTGCATAGAAAGCCCTTGGGTTCCACATTGGGTACGATGTTGTGCCATGTGGTGGTCCATAGTTCATATGTGTGGCCCTAGGCATAGCGCAAGCTGGATGTGACATGCTAATGCTAGCCGGTATAGTCCCATGGAAATAAGAACTTGGGTGTTGTGGTTGTGGAGCATAGGTAGTTGAAACAATGAGAGGGGTAGGAACTACATGAGTGCGATGACCCATAGGTGCATACGATTGGTACACAATTGTAGATACTGTTGCAGGCATTGAGCAACCATGTAGCGGTGCTTTACTAACAAATGAGGTCCATGGCGTGTTTCTTGGTATGCCCATCATTGGGGTAGGCATGGTATCCATGGTGTCATCAAGGGAAAGATGAGCTAGACTTGGAAAGGTAAAGCTATCCGATTGCACTGAGACCCCTGGCGAAACAACATATGGAGGATCCATCGGACTTACTGAGGGAGTCTCCATTTGCAATAAGGTTGGTTGTTTAGCCTTCCCTGTATCCAAGAATCTCATGAGACCCGTTGAAGGCATGTTGATCCCCTTGTTCTGTCTCTCTAACTCAATGACCCTATTGGATGACCTCACAAACTCTTTGTTGTTGATTCTCCACACTAGTAGCACCCATTGTGGATTGTAGGACATCTAACCAACCCACGTGATAGGTGTGACCTGTGTATAAGTCGGTTCGAGTTTCCATTTGTAGTTCGTACTCCCAGTTCTCATTTAAGAACGCTCCATCTAGGATTGAGGTGCTAGGGATGTCCTTTAAGCTAGATGCAATGTTGCTTTCTAGGGGTTGGCCCTTAGCGACTGCTAAGTCAGGAGCACTTGATTGCTCTCTTACAAGGATATTGACATAGGGGCTTTCTCTTTTAACTCTCTTCGCTGTTCCGCCTTGCGTAAGCTCTCGATTTCCTTTTCCCTCGCTGCAAGGATATACCGCTCAACCTCTTGCACTTCGGCACGGCTTCTACCATCGTGTAATATGACCTCGGAGGGGAAAATCTCTGAAGAGTCAGGAGTTGCAGTGAATGAAGTATTCACGTGCACATTCTCTAAGGGCATAGGATCTACGTTGGTCATGAATTGAGAATTTACTTCCCCACCCCCCTCATTTACATCATTAACCCCATGTTCGGAGAGAGTGGCTCTACTAAAGGTTTCCTTCAAGCGGCTAAGCACGCTCAGCCTAGACCGTGGACCCATGGCATGCATGTCTTGGCTTGAGCTATCAGGATTAGGCATTGGGAAACCCTCCATAACGTCGTAGTCAGAGGAAGAGTCACTACCCGCTATATTTGGGTCTTGGTTTGTACTACCTTGGGTCCCCACCGAGAGCCCGGAACCTAAGGTAGGTGGATATTGAGAACTCGAATTAGTAAAAATTCTCTCTAGCTGGTCCGTCTCTAGCACATGACCAGAGCGCAGATGCATGTGCCTTTGGCACCCTACAAGCGTCGGCGAATAACCTCGACGGTTAACCGCTTACTTTTTTAGACGTCCGTTTTCACTCTTTTTTTTTCAATGTTTTTTAATGATCAATTTTTTTTATTAAAGTGTGTGATAGCTCAAAACGAGCGTAGCACTCAGAAGGTCGCGGTGTGCTTTACAGCACAACGTTCGGACACCAGAAGCTCCGATGGTCCTCAAAAAAGTCAAATTTTAGCAACGCGTGAAGCTAAAATATGTAATTTTAAAGGACGGCTGAGGCCTAAGCCTGAGCGTGAGCTTGGGCTTGGGTCTGGGAGATATTCCCGATCCCGGTCCTACCCATTTTTTTTTAATTTAAATATTTATTTTTTTGGATAAGGTCGCCGCAGCTTGCGCGCGAGCACACACGCACTCTACCTACCTACTTACAACTAATACACCTACTGTTACACACTAACACACTTCATTAGCTCTCACATATCTACTTTCTACTTACTTTACTCTACATTACACAGAACTAACAACCTTAATACTAACACCTTACACAGAGAAAACACAGTAACCTTTCAAAACTTCATTTACAAAAAAAATACACAGTAGCAACACAAATCGTTCTTCTCAACACACACACCTTCCTTCCCTACCTTTCCTACAATTGAAATTGCACCACAAAAGAAGCACAGAGTGCCATTCAAGCTTAGTGTATGGCATTCCCCGGCAATGGCGCCAAAAATGTGCGCGTATGTCGCACTTGTCAATGCAAGGAACTTGACGATACACTGTGTGCGAGCCACAAATGGCTCCAAGCACACAACAAGCCTAAACTAGTAAGCTCAAAGATGGCGATGGTGTGTCACTCACCGTTCTACACTTGCTATCGTGGAGGATTCCTCGTTGCGAAGAAGAGGAAGACGCCACTACGCCGCGCTCAACCGCCTCGCCGCCATCGTGTTGCCGTAATGCTCGATCGCACTCTCACTCTCTCTCTCTCTCTCTCGCTCTCTCTCTCTCTCTCTCTCTCTCTCTCTCTCTCTCTCTCTCTCTCTCTCTCTCGCATACACACAAACACAAGGAGATGAAGAAGAAGAAGACGGAGATGGAGCAAGAGCACTCTTCAATTGCAAAAATGAGAGAATAAGTGAATTTTAGGTTTAGTTGACTTTTATATGAGCTCGCCCCATTCACACTTGGACACCCATGCTTAGCCAACTAATCCCTTGAATGTTCTAGTTAGAGTGCGCCTCTCATCGGCGATCAATCTTACCCTTTTCCTAGTGGACCGACAAGCCCGATACCTGAATCTACCAAATAAATAATACAACATCCGTTGTAGGTGATAGGAATGTGCGTGAGGGTTAACATGCCCTTTTTGGGGTGAGGGAGTAGTCACTCAAAACTACCCTCTACTCTCATGGCTCGCCCCCTTCTTTGTAGGCATGGGTTTGACATTCAAGCCGTCAAGCACCTTGTCCCCCAACATGCTTAAGCACCTCAAGCACCTTAGTCACAAGCATGGGATTAGCAACAACATGGGCTCTCTCTCTCTCTCTCTCTCTCTCTCTCTCTCTCTCTCTCATGCCCCCTAGCTTCAAGGACTCACCCCCTCCTCGTAGGCCCTTGGCTTTTACTTCAAGCACAAGCCTAGCTTGAACAAGCAACTTAATCATCAAGCATCTCGAGCACCTTATTCATCAAGCATCTCATGTCATAAAATCTAATATCTAACCAACCCAAATGGATTTCTCATATTAAAATGATCATTTAATGTTGGAGAATAAACGCGAACAAGGGTTAGGATATAAACATGTGCTTGTAGATCTATCTCAACACGGGGCCAATGGTAATGGGGCCCAAAAGAGAGATGGTCTATCAAAGAGCAAGGCTAACCAATGGAGCATAAAATCCTTAGGGTTAGCTTCACTGAAGACCTCCAATAGTTAGTGTTAAAAGTCCTTTGACCTTAGGTAATCTAGGGTTGTGCTTGAGGTGGGAACCCGGCCCAAGCTTGAGATGCTTGTCATGCTTGATTGACTGAGATTCTTGAGATGCTTGAGGTGCTTTATGATTGAGATGCTTGTCATGCTTGTGATGCTAGGGTTGTACTTGAGGTGAGAACCCAGCCCAAGCTTGAGGGGTTTAAGGGCCAAGCTTGTGGTGAGAACTAAGCCCAAGGTTGAGGGGCTTGAGGTGGCACAAAAGTCAAAGTGAATCCCTACAAGGAGGGGGCTAGCCATGCAAGAAGGGGGGGTGGTTTCTTCACCACTCTCTCTCCCAAAGGGCACCCCTTGCCCAAGAGGCAAGTAGGGCACATGTCAAGCCCCTAGCTAGGTTACCCTAAAGCCTATTCGTTGGCCTTCCAAGGGGTCCCATGATAATTTAGCACAATTAATTAAATTTTTTATCATTTATCAAGTCCTCTCTCTCAAAGGAGAAAGGGGGACACTTGTCCCAAGGCTACCCTTGTTGCTTCGTATGACTCTTGCTTGTGATTGGCTAGGCCTAGAGGGGTCCAATGAGCTTCAAGCATGAGCTACAAGGGGGGGTCGACCAAAGAAATTAGGGGGCCTGCTTAGGGGTTATACTCTCCCACACACACTCTCTTTGTGTGAAGTGCAAAGTGCAAGAACTCCCTCTTCTTCTCCAAGCAAGTAGAGAGGTTGAGAGCCTACACCAAAACTGTTGGCTATGTGTTGACCGTTGGGTCAACAACACAATATAACTCAAGTTTCGTACCAAAGTCTTATCTTTTGCGAGTTATGAAATGCTGCGGATTATGGCTATAAACGTTATTTGTAATGAGTAGTTATTCTAGTTTCAGAAGCCGGGGTGCAATGGCACTTCCAGATTGTAAATACAAAGCCATTGACCCTTTCAACCCCATTTTTGGTTAAACCTAAGGTAGCCTTAGTATATAAGGTACCTAGGTCATTTTGTAAAAGAGACTTCTTCATAATTAAAACTTAGCGCTGCCGTCTACTGTGTTAATCTAAAAAAGATGAATGCAGCTACCATCAGAGACAACTTTCCTCTTCCGATAATAACTGAGCATGTTTTAGAATGAGTTGTAGGAAAAGAAGCTTACAGCTTCTTAGACGGCTTTTTGGAATACAATCAACTTTTGCTTGATCCAAAAGATCAGCATAAAACTGCTTTTGCAATAGAATGAGGTATATTCGCCTATTGGGTTATGCCGTTTGGGTTAACTAATGCTTCAGCCACGTTTCAAAGGTTGATGAGCCATGCTTTCAAAGAGTATCTTCGAAAATTCTTAGAAGTATATATGGATGATCTATGCGTACATTCATCAATCCGGGCTGATCATTTTGAACACCTCAAAAAGGTATTTGAAAAATATAGACTTTATAGGATTTGCTTAAATCCTGAAAAGTACACATTCATGGGTAGACAAGGAAAAATTCTTGGATATATAGTGTCTAAAAATGGCATAGCTAATGATATTGAGAAGATTCATGTCATTGTAGATTTTCTTAGACCAACAACAGTCAAGGGAGTACAAGCCTTCATGGGGCATTGTGGGATATTACCGACGGTTCTTCTACATGTATGCTACAATTGCAAAACCCATGTATAGCTTGATTACGCACTTTGAATGGACCGAGGCATGTGAAGAATCCTTCATGAAGCTTAAGCAAGCTCTCACCTCAGCTCCAATATTGAAAGCACCAGATTGGGATAAGGTATTCCACGTACATATAGATGCTTCTAATTTTGCTATCCGTTGTATACTAGCTCAACCAGCAGATAGGAAAATTGACTTTCCTATATCTTATGCTAGCCGGCAATTGAACATGACAGAAAATAATTACACCACCATCGAAAGAGAAGGATTAGGGATGATCTATGCCATTAAAAAGTATAGACATTACCTATTAGCCAACAAGTTTGTGTTCTTTGTGGACCACCAAGCTTTGTTGTATTTGGTCCTTACCGCAAATTCATTGGAGTGTTCTTTGATGATATCATCATCTACTTCAAATCTTTGGAGGAACATAAGCAGCATCTCCAAGTGATTTTTCAAGCATTGAGGAAGAATAAGCTTTTTCTCAACCAAAAGAAAAGAGAATTTTTCCTTCAAGAGATTCAATACCTAGGTCATATTATCTCTCAAGATGGTATCTGTATGGATCCATCAAAGTTAGAGGAGTAATAAAAGCATGGCCTAACCCAAGGAATCTACACTAGCTAAGAAGATTTATTGGTATGTATGCATACTATAGACGCTTCATAGCAAAATTCTCTCAAGTAGCAGGACCACTACATGACTTAACTAAGAAGAACGTTAAATATGTATGGACTGCTAAGGAGAAAAATGCTTTTGACAAGCTCAAGGAGAAGCTTACCTCTCAACCAGTCCTCATGCTTCCCGATCTCTCAAAACCATTTGAGGTTCAATGTGATGCTTGTGGTGATTGTATTGGAGCAGTTTTGCTTCAAGAAGGGCATGCCATAGCATATGAGAGCCGCAGGCTCAATACCGATGAACGAGTCTTGGGCATTTATGATAAAGAGCTTTTAGTTGTTCTACATGCCCTAGAGACAAGGAAGCACTACTTATTGGGGACTCCATTCATTCTACGAACCGATCACCAAAGTCTCAAGTATTTCATGACGCGAACCAAGATCTTCGACAAACAAATGAGGTGGGAAAATTTTCTTTCACAATTTAATTTTCATATTGCTCACGTTGTCGGTAAGCACAATTAAGTGGCCGATGCACTTTCACGACGACCAAAAGTTAATGCGATGTCTATAGCTACTCACAATGATCTATCTTCTATGATATATGAGTATGCTACTGACCCTGACTTTAAATACATAATGTCACCCTTTGCTTTGGGGAAGAAAGAGGAACCATTCACCTTGCAGGATGGTTATCTTCTCCATGGCAATAGGCTATGTGTTACCCATTCCCTTTGTGAGAAAATTATGTATGAATCCCATGCTCCTCCCTATGCGGGGCATAGAGGTATTCAACCTACTCTTCGAGGAGTAGAGACGTATTTCTATTGGCCTACCATGAAAGTTGACATACAAGAGTATGTTTCAAAATGTGTAGTATGCCAAAAGACCAAATATTATAGAGGGAAGCTACAGCCATTGCCTATCCCAAATTCACCACGGGAGAGTATATCCATGGATTTCATCTTTAGATTATCCAAGTCTATCCATGGGAATACGGGAATATGGACAATAGTCGACACGTTTAGCAAACAAGCACACTTTATTCTTGTCAAAAAGACTATTAAGGCACATCAAATGGCAGCTCTCTTCATATCACAAATTTTCAAACACCATGGATTACGAATATCCATCATGTCAGATAGAGATCCTAGAATGACCAGTAATTTCTGAAAAGTTTTCTTTCAAAATCTAGGAACAAGATTAAACTCACGACTTATGTTACCGAAGTAGATCAACGCTCACAATGGGAAAAGTACTTACCTCTTGTAGAGTATGCCTATAATAATATTGTACATACTTCTATGAGAAAAGCACATTTTGAGATCATTGAGGGAAGACCTAATAGTCCCTTGCTACTCAAAGTACATGGGAAGATCTTCGCCGCCGATGAGTATAGCCATGACCTACAAGAATCTTTTCAAAAGATTAAGGAGGCTATATCCATCTCTCAACAAAGGCAAAAAGCTGCTATTGACAAGCAGAGAAGGGCCTTAACATTCAAAGAAAATGATTGGGTCTTGCTTAAGTTTCCTAAGGCTCCATTTAGGCAAACCATGGGCAAAAATCATACGGGCCATCAAAAGTATTATGCTAAACTAGCAAAAAGATACTATGATCGTTTCCAAATTTTGAAGCCCATCAATGAGGCAGCTTACCAACGCGAATTGCCCAACCATTGGCTCAAATACACAATCCTTTTCATGTGAGCCTACTTAAGCCCTACAAGGGAGATCCACCAAGTGAACCAATTATTGAAGACCCTCCCGAAGTTGAAGACCAAGAAGAGGTGCTAGAACCCGAAGCTATCCTTCGGCATGAAGACGTGCTACTACGACATGGTAAGATTATCTGACGGTATCTTATTAAGTTCAAAAATTATCATTTTGAAGATGCTAGATGGATGCAAGGAATACAGCTTAAGGATAGTATGAACCTTGTCAATGCTTACAATCCTACATTAGAGTAAGCAAATGTATAAATTTCTTTTAAATGACCAATGTTTTTGTCTTATAAGACTATTTCTCTTTTTAATTGTGCACAAATTTAAATAGTATGCATGCTTAGAATCATGTTTGTGATGACGACGTCTCTCAAACACCAAGTAGAATTTATCACTCTACTTTGGAAGAAGGAAATGGACTAAGAGCAGACATGCTTGCGGCAGCTATGTCTCCCAAGCACCAAATGGATCAGTCATCCATCTTGGAAAGATGTTGTAGGGTAAAAAGGGATCCTATATCCGCTAAGTAAAATTGACTAATGACTACAACTTTATCTCTTCTATCTCATAGTCGAGGACGACTATGATTTCAAGAGAGAGGTAATGTCATAAAATCTAATATATAACCAACCCAAATGATTTTCTCATATTAAATTGATCACTTAATGTGGGACTATAAACGGGAACAAAGGTTAAGATATAGATGTGCTTATAGATCTATTTTCAACACGGGGTCAATGTTAAAGAGGCCCAAATTAGAAATGTACCTATCAAAGAGCAAGGCTAACCAATGGAGTAAAAGAGCTTAGGGTTGGCTTCATTAAAGCCTACAAAGGTAAGTGTTAAAAGCCATAAGATATAGTCTTTAATTTTTAACCTTTAGTCAATTGAGGGAGCAGGCAAGAAGGGGGCAGCTTGCTTAAGCAAGGGTTCTGCTTAAGTAGGGGGCCTGCCTGCTTACCAAGTTCAAAGTACTTGCTACAAAGAAGGGGGCAAGCCCTACAAAGGAGGGAGGTGAGTAGTATGTGTGCACCTCACCAAGGGCCCATACTCTCATGAGAGAAAAGGGGCCACATGTCAAGTGTAGAGGCACACTGCTCAAGCAAGCGAGTGCTGTGCTTAAGCAAGGGGGGTGCTAGCTTAACCTCACAAGAGGGAAAGAAGGACACTTGTCAAGAGACTACACACCTTGCCCCAAAGGGAGCAAGCTCTCATTGGCTAGAGGGCTACATGGCCCAATGAGCTTCAAGGGAAGCCTGGGAAAGGGGGCCAACCAAGCTACCTCTCTCTCTCTCTCTCTCTCTCTCTCTCTCTCTCTCTCTCTCTCTCTCATTTGAGCATCCCACGAGCCCTCTCCCTCTCTCATTCTTCTCTTCAGACACTCTTGTGAAGCAAGAACTCCATCTCCTTCTCCAAGCTTGAGAAGTTGAGTGCCTACTACAACAAGCTCTTGGCTATAGATGCAAATCCACACAAGAGAATTCTTATGCTTGCTTATCAATTTCTCTAATCTCCATTATCACTATGCTAAACTATGCTACAAGAGCTATGAGTGATTATGTGCAAGGGGATATTGCTTTCTCATTGAGCTACTTCTACTTCTCTCTTCGTCCTCACTCCCTGCCAGCTCTCCTCACCTTTCATGGTGTTTGAGGTCTTGGGATTGAGGCTGGGCATATTTCAAGTTCATGCTAATCATGTTTATTGTTGTTGTTATGCTAATGCTTGATGAGTGAAGCTTGCCATCTTCACCTCATCAATAAGGTTTCAAGGAACACAATCAGTTGTATTGTAAACAAGTCTTCCGTCATGGAAAATTCTATAATACAAATGCCTATCGGAGGGGGGACCGGTTCCAACTATTCCAGTCCTCTATTGGTGTCAATTTCTCTAAACTCTCAGTCTCTTTTACAAGTATTGTTCATGCCATGTTAATGAAGTAATGTGTTAGTGTTTCTCTCCCTCTCTCCATCCAAGCAATCTCTTTTCCATTCTACATCTACTCACAAAGGAATGCTCAATATGTTATTCACTTTCCGCTCCAACTCAAGTTAAAAGGCTCATTCCATTACAATGGGTTTGATTGCGGCTGAGTGATGCGCAACGGCGCACTTGGTAGCTTACAAGCGAGAACGCTCGTACTTTACAAATAAAACTTTGGTTCAACATAAGTGTATGAAAAAATTTCCACTAACATAGGTATTTTTATTTTCATTTTTGTAGCAAATTGCACTTTCTCGTGCGAGGTGATACAAACATCCGCGAGCGCTATCAGGGTCGCGTGGCTGCATTTGAATCCATTACTAGAGTCATGAAGGTTGAATGCTCAACCAACCAAGCTAGCTCCTTTGAACTCCTTTAACATAAGTATTAAGTGTATGGGCTGCTTGTATATGAAATTTTGTATTAAGTGGTTTAACTTGCTACCTATAACATTTTTTATTACAAAAATGTGTTCTTCCCTTTGTAGATTCCCCTTTAAAAACCCCAATTCAGAATCGTAGCTACATACTAAATCAAAAGACTCAATGAAGGCTATATATGTAATGCCTTTTCACAAAGAAACTTTGGCAATCTTAGTGACTACATTGATTATTTTGCTATGTTATTGCACATGAAATACTTCCTAGCAAGCAAGAACTCGTGATGGCATTGAAGAATCCCAATGAGCTCGAGGGGGAGGTAGCTAGAGGGCTCCTTCTAAAATTGTACACTTGGTTGTTCGGGAAGAAGAGTCATAGAGATGGTTGTGTGCATGTGTGCAATTAGAAGAGTAGAAAAGGCGCTCTCATCCCCGTAGCCAACAAAATTAGTTTTTGAAGTTGAGATAGCGGTTGCGGAGTCAAGATTTTCGTGTCAATAATTAATATTTCATTAGTATTTATATTTGGTTCAATAAAGCCAGCACTAGCTGTATCATCAAGCTAGAGACTATTTTTTGATAAGGTGAAAATCAACCCTTATTGTTTCATCTCAACGTGTTTGTAGAAAAGAGGGGTCTCAATTTTGACACTATTTTTTTTTTATTTTTTATTTTTTAAAGCCATTTGAAGCTTCGATTCGACTAGTTTTATGGGATTGCACCCACACCCTCATGTCTCAAGGGTTGAACCATAGTGGGTGCGCTTAAAGCCCTTACCTTTACCACTAGGCCCCTAATCTTTCTTCTTGAATAAATTATCAAATACCCAAAATGTAAAATATGTCATGCACTTGGGAGTTAAGACTTAAACCAATTGTTGTTTTCTAACATAATGTATGTATGCGAAATCTAGTCATCATCTCCACATCACCATCTTTTACACCTCTTGTTCTCACAACTCTATGTCCAACCTGTGTGTCTGTGTTGGGCGACCCGGGGTTTGGGGATGTGGGGGGGGGGGGGGGGGGGGGAATTGTCCTATTCTTGACTATGAGAGAGAGAGAGAGAGAGAGAGAGAGAGAGAGAGAAGAGTATTTTAATGTCGTCGCGAGAGACGGTAAAATGTGAGAGGAATGGTGTGTAGTAAGCTTGGAGAAGGTTCCTAGCTTCCCCTTTCGCCAAAGCTATCTCATTTATCTTCCTTTATATGTTGCCACCTAGATTCTCACTAGGAGCAATGATAAACTCTAAAGCAGCTTTAAGTTTAGAGGTTGAAACTAAGTACTTGGGTTTCCTGCTATGAAACATATTACTGGGGTGTAGGGAGTTCTCGACCTTCACATCACACCACAAATATGCTATGTCTCTATTGAAGATATTTCGGACACAGCATTGCAAGCTTGTTCTCAACACAAACAGACGCAAGTGGAGGACAAGCATTGCAAGCTTGTCCTCAACCCAACAGAAGCAAGTTGCAGAGCTGAAATTGCAACTCACTAAATCTCTTCAAGGATGTCACATTGTGTGGGAGACTGATTGGCAGTCTCATTCATCTTACCATGACAAAGCCCAACATTTTGCAAGCTCGGTGAAAACTTTCATGCACGTACCGAGTACCCTTGGAATATGGATAAATGAGTGTCATATCATGTGCAACCTCTTGATATAGGTTTTCATCAACTCTGGAGGCACTTTTAGCTCAATAATAAGTGTTGATTTGAAGAGAGAGGGTAAGGGGGAGAAGTTAACTAAAGCTAAATCTCTCTTTTCTGCAATGGACGATGACCAGACCATTGCTTCTGTTATTAAGACTTGTTGGAGCCACAAAAAAGGAATTACGTGGAGACAACAGAGATACATTACAACTTCTGATAAGATTATGGAGTTTTATACTACAGAATATCACATGTTTGCGCCAGCACATCCCCAACAATCCGCCTTTGCATAGTGCACTTCAAAACTAAGTCCAATAAATGATACAACAGGATACATTGATTATAATCTCCTTCCTGCAGGAAAAGAAAATCCTTTTTCTTCTCCGCATAGTTGCAAGAGTTTCCTCACCTCAAATTCACCTTTGCACAGTACGCTTTAATTAAAGCTTGCTCTAATTCTTTGTTGAACACTCACTAAACGAATCAGGGCTTGTGCTCATGCCCCCACCATACTTGTCAATGTTACAACAGGATACATTGATGAAGATCATCTCCCTGCTGCAGGAGGTAACTCTTATTCAGACTACGCTGCTTTCTTAAAACAAAGATGAGCACTAATGTAGGCTCCAAGAGTCAAAAAAATTTTGAATGATTTAATAACAGCAATTATGCTTGAATGTTCGTGCGAACGTTCGAATGACCCGCGCCAACAAGATGGCCTAGTAGACCTCCACATGCCATTGCTTGTTCTTTTTCAAAGACGCCAGTTTCTCTTCCCACTGCAAACCCCTTTCCTCAGCTATCTTCTTTAGGGTTTCTTGAATTCCAGGCATCATTCCCTTCAGCCCACAAAAGTAAATGTGCGCACCCTTATCTAGGAGCTCGAACACCTCATTGCCATACTCTTCCATCTTATCCTGCACATACATTTTACCACCGCTCCGACTCTTCTGCTCTCTGCTCAAAGCAATGTCATACCTGAAATTGTCCGGAAACTTTTTGAGGTACCCAGAGAACTCATCGTGATACAGCAGGCTGTCTGTGTTGGCCACTCCCAAAAACAGCCAGCTAAGCCCGGTGAACTTATAATTGGGAACATCTTCCATGAACATTCGTCTTAAATAAGCTCTGTATGGAGCAATCCCAGTCCCTGTTGCCACCATTATGTGCGTAGCCTTAGGGTCTTCAGGTAAAAGTAAAACCTTTCCAGAAGGTCCTGCATAAGTGAAGTCAAGCAATCAGATCGGCAACCTCTACGCACACTTTTGCAAACAATATCTTATCATGATGGAAAGCTTGTACATAAAAATGTACCTGAAATTTTCACCTCATCTCCGGCCTTAGCATCGCAGAGGAAATTACTGCATACCCCTTTCTTCGCAGGATCCTCCTTCCCCGTTTCAGGATCATAAAAGACAGCTCTTCGCACACAGAGGCTAGCTGTCTTGCCATCGAAATTATCTCCGTATCTTGTTGAAGCAATGGAGTAAAGCCGCACAGCATTTGGTTGTCCAGGTTTCCTTGGATTCTCCCCCTACCATAAAAACAATAAGTGAGCAATGTCAACCATGATCAAGAAGGAAAAATTGTCTTCAAGCACAACAGAAAGCACAAAGCCACGCAAATGTTCACATAGTGACCAAACACACATGCAGAGCACAAGCAAGCATGCTTGATGTGTCCATTGTGAGGAAAAAACTTAAAGACTTACAGGGGCAATAACACCATAGCTCTGGCCTTCCCAATAGGGCACATTACCGCCATGATCGATGACGATGTGACACGTTTCCCCTGGTGCCTTGGGCCCAACAATTCTCTCCACCGAAACGATCTTTGCAGTGTAGGGTTCTTTGGGCTTGAACAAGTTGATGGGTGGCTCTGCTGCTGCCTCCAATTCCACAGGTAGTGTGAGAACCTTCGCTTGCACGTCCAATCTCTTTTTACTGCAGACCCTCGCCTTACTGCAGACCCTCGCCGCATGCACTTGGAAGGATGTGCACTCCCCAAAGAGAGAATTTCGTAAGCTCAACCGCTGGCTCGAGGGAGTCTGATGCAGAAAATAAGTATATTTAAAGGGAAGCAGGAAAGTCTAAAATGGGTACCCAAATGAGCTCGTAGGGAATTTTCTCTCTCTCTCTCTCTCTCTCTCTCTCTCTCTCTCTCTCTCTCTCTCTCTCTCTGTATGTGTGTGCGCGCGTGCGTGTGCGTGTGCGCAAGCAGAACCGCAAATGCGTCATCATGCAAAATGTCATCCTTTACACTGACACCTGAAACATGTTTCTAACCTGGCATTTCAGACTGCTTCGAGATGAAGGAGCATCTGCAGGGGGGCACGAAGAAACATAAGGAGAGCTGAGGCCAGCCTGCCATGCACAGAAAATCACTGAGCTTAATCGGATATATGATCGATAGAAAGCGTTCACATGGAAAAAGCACACCTGGAACAAGAATACGCACCTTGAAAAGCTGAGCTTGCGCCATAGCCACTCAGCAGACCCCCTCAGCTTCCCGGATCCAGTTATTGTGGGATTCTTCAGACTGCATGACTTCATATGACTTATAAGCAGGAATCTCTCCCCTTTTCTTTTCTTTTTTTGAAAGTTGGAACCTCTCAAGAATCCTAGGGACATACTTTGTTCAATTGATCTCGTCTCTCTACAAAGCTCCACTAAACGAGCCACCATTAGGGTAGAGGAGCCAGTAAAAGGACGGGTCCCTCTTTGGGGACTCGTCGACCCCCGAATAATAAGGCAAATGTGTGCCACATTAGAGGCATGGCAAACTAGCTTGGCTACAGGAAGGTCATCGTCGTCTGATCATGTGATCGAGCCTTGCTAGCATTGCCGACTCTAATTACCCCCCTCATTCGTATGACCACTTTTGTCAAGGAATGGATGAAAGCCCAATGGCAATGCCATGGGGCAGAAGTTGAATCATATCAAGCTCTACCTAAGAATAGTTTCTTTTCGTCTTTAAGACAACCGAAATGGCCTTCAACATGCTTAGCACTGGCCAACGGATGCTCAAAAATTCCCCTCTGGGAATTGTTAGCTTGAAGATTTACCTGGTGTGGGTTGAGTTCCCAAATCTCTCCTTCCATTTCTAGCACCATGTGGGTGTCATTGCCTCCGGGTTGGGTAATGTTCCAAGAGGAAGGCAAAGGAAAGAGTACAGCTCTGCTTAGCATAGCCAAGCTCTGGTTGAGATGGACATGTCTAAATCCATGCCCAAGCTATGGACATTGTCACCAACAATGGTGAAACTTTTTAGCAAGCCATTGAAGACAAGTATCTCCCACGCACTTGTTTCCTTTCAGGTCATTTCGTCAAGGATTGCCCTTTAAATTATCCTCTCTCTCTTTATCTCTCTCTGTCTCTCTCTCTCTCTCTCTCTCTCTCTCTCTCTCTCTCTCTCTCTCTCTCAACCAAGTCTCCCTAGGCAGCTCATGCAGCTTTCCAAACCCCATTAGGGAAAGTTTCAAGTCTTTTTTTGTCTTTTAATGTTTAGAGAGAGAGAGAGTGCTCTAAGTCAATGAGACAAGGTCCTCCATTACAGAACCTTCTTTTTTAAGATTGCTTTTGATTTTCTAAAATGCATTTTCTTTGAGCCACAATCTCAGGTAACTTTCAAGTACGTGGTCATTTTACATCAAGAAGGTCTCTTTCACTGACCCAAAGAAGAGTTTTTGAATCTTCTCATGGCATTCTTTTCCCTCCTACTCCCACCTCTCTCTTTGTCTCACCACCTCCTTCTCCCTCCTCTTCCTGTTGCCCTCTCTTCACCTTCATCTGTTGTGCATCCTATTATCCTTAAGCAATGGAGTCCATCCGATCTAAACACCCTAGCACATCCATTGAAACCATCACCACTTATGCCACATTAGACGAGCACAAGCAATGGATCACAATATCCATAACCAAGGGTAGCTGGATTATAATGCAACAGAGGATGAGAAGAAAAGCCTCATCCAAAAATCCATTCTTTTCATGTTGAGAAGGAAGAGTGAAAGAATTCAGACTTACTGGATCCAAAAAGACAGTGAAGGAGGTTTTAGTGTAGCATGTTTACATGCACAAGAAGCTTCACCTCCATCTCGGAAGCTCTAAGCTTGCTCTGCACAAAGCTGATTGTAAGTGGTTCAAAGGCACGCACTAGATTATTTCTATCATTGCTTTCTCTTGTTTGGGGATCTTTGTTCCTATTATTGTTATATTTTTTGTGCTTGTTTTGTGTTACTATGCTTATTACAAACCTCTATCCCCCAAGCACAGAGGAATGGCAACTAGTGGATTGAGTCATAGATATTTTGGACGTTTGGCATGGATCCATTGGTGAGGAGCTTTAAAAAGGGAGAACTCAAGGGTATTCTTTTATGATCATTTTTATGTTCCATGAAAATCCATGAAGGATTGAGGAACTGTCTCCGAGCTGGCTCTGCCTGATTTAGAAGTGGAGGGTGGCCACTACCAAGCTCAACAACAAGTGAGAGCTCCAGGTGCAAGATCTTTTATGAGATCCAAAAATTTTTAAAGTGACAGCTACAGGTGCAAGATCTTTTATGAGATCCAAAAATGTTTAAAGTGACAGCTAGAGGTGCAAGATCTTATATGAGATCCAAAAATGTTTAAAGTGACAGCTAGCAGGTGCAAGATCTTTTATGAGATCCAAAAATGTTTAAAGTGACAACTACAGGTGCAAGATCTTTTATGATATCCAAAAAATCTTAAAGACTAACATTGCAAGCAAGCGAAATAGAGTTTCAAATTTTATGCCCATGATTGTATTTCTAGATTTTTTGCAAAGGTAGATGTGAAAGTGTCTAAAGCAAGATGTCACAGTTAAGTGCTTAGACAAGGAAGATGTATTAGAATTTGTGGATGAAGGCTAGGCCAAAAAATAGTAAATGGAGTCATTTGCAAGTGAAACCTGGTTTTATTACCTTTAAATACATGATCCATACCCAAAAATTCATTATATCATTTTTTTTTTCCGGTGGCACCATGTGGAGGGTGACCTGGTCCCTTTCGATCAAACCATGGATGATTTTCATGAGAACCTCATCCAAGACATTGGTGTATGGATGAATAGTGAACATCTGGCAACTTTGAAGATAAGATCTATGTGCACATTGCACCAAGTGAGGCAGGACCTATACAACGAGGAGATAGAATTTCCTGTAGATTTTTCTTTTCAGATGCTGAAAAGAAGGTGTGTAGATAATGATTTCTTTCTTTCTATCATTTTTTGCTTTTGTGAGTCATTAAGGAGAAATGAAAAGAAATTTATATGCCAAAAAGTGTCAGAAAGAATTGTGCATCTTCTTTCAACCTAAAGTCTGCTCGCTATTGAGAGCCCTATTATATTAGTCGTAATGTTGGTAGATTGTATCAATTGTTGCCTACAACTGACATTTTGTACAAAATATTTTCATATCAATGAGAAGTACTTGTTTGGTGCAAATATCTACTCTTGTTGGTTTCCATTTTTATAGTTGAATGTGAAAAGGTGTCTTAGTGTCATGCCCTCAATATTGTATGTAATGGAAATGGCCTATGAACATTGAGAATAGCGGAATTAAGAGAACTGTGAGCATTTTTATGAGACTACTTTAAAAAAATAGAGGGTGAACTTGATTAGGTATAGCAACATAACCATTATACTTAATTAACTTGGCATGAACAATACCTTCCAAGAGAGAGAATTAGAGAACTTGACAACAGTTGAGGACCGGATTTAGGTGGAGCCGGTTCCCCCTCCAAAAGGCTTTTGTATTATAGTTTCTCCCATTAAGAGAGACTTGGTACAATACAAGCTTTGTGTTCCTTGAAACCTTGATGGTGCAATGAAGGTAGAGAGCTTCATGCACCACAATTATGCCCGTAACTTAGGTAAATGAAATCTTTACTTGTCCCCGGCCTCATTCCCAAGACCTCAAACACCTTCGAAGGTGGAGAGAATTAGTAGGGAATGAGGGTAGGGAAGAGGAAGAAGAAGCATTCTTACGAGAAAGAAATAGTTCCTCACTTATTATCACTCTTATTGCTTAGCATAGCATAATAGCATAGTAATGATGGTGAAGAAGATGGCAAGCTTAAGCATTGAAGCATGGCTCTTGGTTGGATTTACATTCCATAGCCAAGAGTGTTATTGTAGGCTCTCAACTTCTCAGCAAGCTTGGAGAAGGAGATGAAGTTCTTGCACTTAACACTTCACACAATGAGTGTGTGTGTGTGTGTGTGTGTGGTGTGTGTGTGTGTGTGTGTGTGTGTGTGTGTGTGTGTGTGGGAGAGAGTATATGCCTCAAGCTAGCCCTCTACTTGCATGGTTGACCCCCTCTTCTAGCTCATGCTTGTGGCTCATTCGCTCTCTCAAGCCTAGCCAATCACAAGCCTTGGTCACAACTAGCAATAGAGATAGCCTTTGGACAAGTGTCCTACTTTCCCCTATGAGAGAGAGGGCTTGATTAATGCTTAAACAATTAATTTAATTAACTAAATTCTCATTGGACCTCTCTTAGGGTCAACCAATAGGCTTTAGGGACACCATGAGGGAAGCCTAGCTAGGGGCTTGACATGTGTCCCTTTTGCCTCTTTGAGCAAGGGGTGCCCTTTGGGTGAGGGACTAGTCACTCAACCCCACCCCCTACTCCCGTGGCTCGCCCCCTCCTTTGTAGGCATGGGTTTGACGTTCAAGCCCTCAAGCACCTTGGCCCCCAACATGCTTAAGCACCTCAAGCACCTTAGTCACAAGCATGGGATTAGCAAGAGCATGGGCTCTCTCTCTCTCTCTCTCTCTCTCTCTCTCTCTCTCTCTCTCTCTCATGCCTCCCAGCTTCAAGGGCTCACCCCCTCCTTGTAGGGATTGTCTTTGACTTCAAGCACAAGCCTAGATTGACCAAGCACCTTAGTCATCAAGCATCTCAAGCATAGGCCTAGCTAAACCTAAGGTCTAAGGACTTTTACACTAACCTTTGGAGGTCTTTAATGAAGGTAACCCTAAGATCTTTTAAGCTCCATTATGCACACATTGTTCTTCAATAGACCATCTCCTTGTGAGCCCTTGCAGAGATGAAACCATCTTCTTTTGGCATTGTGTTGAGCTTGGTCTAAAAACACATGTCTATATTCTAGCTCTTGTTTCCCTTTTATCTTCCCGTATTAAATGATCAATTTAACATGAGAAAATCATTTGGGTAAAGCTAGATATTAGATTTTATGACATTACCTCTCTCTTGAAACCATAGTCGTCCTCGACTATGAGGTAGAGAAGATAAAGTATGGGTCATTAGTCCATTTTTCATAGCGAGTAGAAGATCCCTTTGTACCCTACGACATCATTCCAGAATGAATGATTAGTCCATTTGGTGCTTGGGAGACCTTAAGTGCCACAAGCATGTCTGCTCTTTAGTCCATATCATAGTTCCAAAGTAGAGTGACAATTTCTACTTGGTGTTTGAGAGACGCCGTCAACTCAAACATGATTGTAAGCATGCATACTACTTAAATTTGTGCACAATAAAAAGAGAATTAATCTTATAAGACAAACACATTGATCATTTAAAAGAAACATTTACATTTGCTTACTCTAATGTAGCATTGTAAGCATTGACAAGGTTCATACTATCCTTAAGCTATGAACAATCCTTAAGTGATATTATCCATATAGCATCTTCAAAAGGATAATCTTTGAACTTAATAAGATATCATTGGATAATCTTACCATGTCGTAGTACCTTGTCCTCATGTCGAGAGGATAGCTTGGGGTTGTAGCACCTTTCCTTGATCTTCGATTTCTAGGGGTTCTTTAATTATTGGGTTTGTTGGTGGCTCTCCTTTGTAAGGCTTGAGTAGGCTCACATGAAAAGCATTGTGTATGAGCCAATGGTTGGGCAACTTGAGTTGATAAGCCATGTCATTGATTGGATTCAAGATTTGAAAGGGACCATAGTATCTTTTTGCCAGTTTAGAATAATACTTTTGATGGCCCGTAGGATTTTTGCCCATCGTTTGCCTCACTCGAGCCTTGGGAAACTTGAGTAAGACCCAATCATTTTCTTTGAACGACAAGGCCCTTCTGTGCTTATCAGTAGCATCTGTTTGCCTTTGTTGAGGGATGGATATAGCCTCCTTGATCTTTTGAAAATATTCTTGTGGGTCACGGCTATATTGTCAATAGCAAAGATCTTCCCATGTACTTTAAGTAGCAAGGAACTTTTTGGCCTTCCTTATATGATCTCAAAAGGTGCCCTTCTCGTAGGTATGGACAATATTATTGTACGCATTACAAGGGGTAAGTACTTCTCCCATTGTGAGCATTGATTTACTTATATAACATAAGTCTTTAGTAGATCAAGAATCATAAGATTGGCTACCTCACTTTGGCCATCCGTTTGTGGGTGATAGGCCAAAGAAATTCAATCTTGTACCTAGATTTTCAAAGAGACCTTTCCAAAAATTACCAGTCATTCTAGGATCTCTATCTGACACGATGGATGTTGGCAATCCATGGTGTTTGAAAATTTGAGATATGAAAGGGTTGTCATTCTTTTTGACAAGAATAAAGTGTGTTTGCTTGCTAAACCTGTCGCCTATTGTCCATATTCCCGTATTCCCATGGATAGACTTCGGTAATTCAAAGGTAAAATTCCATGGATATAATTTCCCATGGCAAATTAGGGATGGGCAATGGCTGGAGTAGTCTAGGTTGCTTCCCTCTTATCATACTTGGTCTTTTGGCATACCACACATTTTGAAAAATACTCTTGTATGTTGTCATAAAATCTAATATCTAGCAAACCCAAATGATTTTCTCATATTAAACTGATCATTCAATGTGGGAGAATAAAGGGAACAAAGGGTTAAGATATAGACATGTGCTTATAGATCTATCTCAACATGGGGCCAATGGTAAAGGGGCCCAAATGAGAGATGGTCTATCAAAGAGCAAGGCTAACCAATGGAGCATAAGACCTTAGACTTACCTTCATTGAAGACCACCAATAATTAGTGTAAATTTCCTTTGACCTTAGGTAATCTAGGGTTGACCTTGAGGTGGGAACCCCTGGCCCAAGCTTAAGGTGCTTGAGGTGTTTGTCGTGCTTGATGACTAAGGTGCTTGAGGTGGGAACCCCCGGCCCAAGCTTAAGGTGCTTGAGGTGCTTCTTGTGCTTGATGACTAAGGTGCTTGAGGTGCTTGAGGTGCCTGATTCTTGAGATGCTTGAGGTGCTTGTCATGCTTGAGATTCTAGGGATGTACTTGAGATGAGAACCCATTCCAAGTTTGAGGGGCTTCAGGGCCAAGCTTGTGGTGAGAACTAGGCCCAAGGTTGAGTGGCTTGAGATGTGCAAAAGTCAAGATTCAATCCCTACAAGGAGGGGGCAAGCCCTAAAAGAGGGGGGATGAAAGAGAACCCACACACACTCACACAAGGCATGCTTGGTACAAAGAAAGCAAAAGGGACACTTTTCAAGTTCCTCCTCATGTTGCCCTCCTGGTGTACCCGAAGCCTATTGGCTAGCCACCCGAGGGATCCAATGATAATTTAGGAGATTTAATTTATTGATTTTGCATTTATCAAGTCCTTTCTCTCAAAGGGGAAAGGGGAACACTTGTCCCAAGGATACCCTTGTTGCTTGGTATGACTCCTGCTTATGATTGGCTAGGCTTGGAGGGGTCCAATGAGCTTCAAGCATGAGCTACAAGGGGGGGTCGACCAAAGCAAGTAGGGGGACCTGCTTAGGGGGTATACTCTCCCACACACACTCTCATTGTGCATTGTGCAAAGTGAAAGAGCTCCCTCTCCTTCTCCCAGCAAGTAGAGGTTCAGAGCCTACACCAACACTCTTGGCTATGGAGTGCAAATCCAACCAAGAGCCATGCTTCAATGCTTAGGCTTTCCATCTTCTCCATCTGCATTACTATGCTATTATGTATAGTATAGTAATTATGTATATCATTACTATGCTATTATGTATATCATTACTATGCTATTACTATGCTATTATGGGACTGAGGCTTGGGATAGTTAATGCTTTCTTCAAAGTTTGTTCTAGCCCGTGGTGCATGAAGCTTTTCATCTAAATTGCATCACCTAGGTCACAAGGAACACAGATTGTATTGTAACAAGTCTCTCTTGATAAGAGAAATCATAATACAAATGCCTATTGGAGGGGGGACCGGCTCCACATAAATCCGGTCCTCAATTGTTGTCATGTTCTCTAAATTCTCTCTCATACAAAAGTATTGTTCATGCCAAGTTAACTAAATGCTATGTTTATGTTGCTACCATCAATTATGTTCACCCGTTATGCTCATAAAGCAATTTCTCAAAAGTACTCTCTTTAATTTCCACTACTCTCAAGTTAATAGGCCAATTCCATTACATTGGTATCAGAGCATTTAGTTTCTCTTTTCTTGCTTAAGAAGAGAGGTCCTTAAGTAGCCTATAAATGGTTGATTTTGTTAATTATATTAGGGTAAGTGGAACTGGGATCTATTATCGATTTTGTTGAGCCCACTATGTGGGATATAGTGCACACCTCAAGAGCTTTGGACTTAATAATGGAGTCTTTTTAGACTTGCCTACGGCTTTAGCTGTATTGAGCCATAAGAAGTCCAAAAGGAGCTAGCCCTCGACATCTCTGCTATGTTAGACTTACTCCACTACTCTCTATAATTAACCACTTCAAGTCGTGGGTGTATATACTTAAGGGCCGATTTTCAAAGGCTAAGAGGAGTGGCAACTAAGGTTTTGAATTGCCAAAGAAAACACTAAGGACGTACACAAATTTTGTTAACATGGCTGACAATAACCAAGAGAGTAGAATGAACATTGATAGCTTTGATTTTGCACATGAAGGTGCTAATGATAATGGCCCAATGTTTGTGAATTATCTTGTTACTAGGTTGCAGCAAGCTATGGGCAACCCTGCTTTACAAGCTGAAGTTACTCAACAACTTCGAGCTAATGGGATTTCCCTTCATCTCTAACAGGAGAGAGAGCTTAGGAGGCCTCTTGAAGAGACCCCCAAAAGAAGACTCTCTCCCATACAAGAGGAGGAATCCAAAGAGCAAGAAAGCAATGAAAGTTTAAGTTCCTTTAAAGATGTGGCTCCATGAAGAGGGCGGTCTAGACGATTGCCAACTCCTCCCAAGAGGAAAAGATCAACACACAGTCCTTCTCCTCGTCATTCCGAAAGGAAAGAGAGGAAACAAAGGAAGAAAAGGGCAAGAAAGAGGTCACCCTCTTCTCCTTCTTCTTCACCTTCCTCCTCTTCCGATGAAAGCTATGGCTATTCTCTTAAAGAATAGAGGAGGGGAGGAAATCGCAAATCATACCCTGCATGGTGAAGGTCACAAAAGCTAAAGAAGTTCAAGGTGGGAGGAAAGAGTATCTCTTTTCTCTCCTATGATGGAACCTTTGGTGCTACTGACAAAGTGTTGGCCTTCATCTAGTAATATGATGCAGCCTTTGAAGACGAGGGCTTCACAGAGTCCTCCAAGCTACACCACGTAGCTATGCACTTCCAAAAATCAGCTCGTCAATGGTGGGCTAGCCTTCATGGCAATGGCAAAGCCCTGAAAGCTCTACGAGTTTCCATCATGAAGTAATTCCTTGCAAGCGATGCAAAGCACAAAGTGCTTATCGAATGGTGTAGCTTGAAGCTTCTCTCTCATGATTCGATCCACAAGTATGTAGACAAGTTTTGGGATTTACATCTCAAGGCTATTTTCTTTCAAAAGATAGACTTTGCCGTGCAGAAGCAGCAATTATGTGCGGGATTACCTGAAGAGATGGCCGAATACACCAACTCTCAACGGCATGGTTCTATCACCAAAGTAATCTATCACACCAAGGTTGCTTCACGCATCATATCCATCAAGGGGCTAGACGCAATTTCAAGCCCATGGAAACAAAGACAAAAATGATGCAAAGGGGAAAACCAATGCTCCAAAATTTCCCAACGCACTTCCAACAACAACAACAACAATCGGTCCAAGGAGAAGGGAGTTTACAAAGGCAAAAAAAAGCTCTCTCATGAAGAGCTCAAAGCTTTTCGCAAGGACCATAAGTGTTTCAAGTGTGGGGAGCAAGGACATGGCTATCGTTCTTACCCCAAGAAGAATGCTTGCAATGAGACTCCCAGGGCTTCCACCATCGAGGCTCCAAAGGAGATCATCACTTTCCTATGCTTGGGAAAAGGTAAGAGAGCATGATGCCTTCATCTTGTTTGACCCTGGCTCTACTCACAACTTCATATCAATGGAGTTGGCCACCATGTTGGGCATCCAAGCTTTCAAGATGGAAGATATGGTAATGGCTGACATAGCTTCAAGGACAGCAAGCCTCCGTTACTCCCTTGATTGGGAAGTTGAGGCTTCATGTTCAAAGCTACGTTGACAAAGAAAACTTTTTATCTCTCCTCTCCAACATGAGGATGCTATCCTATGGGCATATGGTTTGATCGCATGGCTACCAATATGAAGTTCCCTAAAAGGAGAATCTACTTCACCTACAAGGGAAAGAACATGTATATAGACGCTAGTGAGCGTGGTTGCACTATTCCACTTGTAAATCCTCCTGCTTTTGATAAATTAATGAAGAGCTCAGTTTTTGCGTACATGATTTTTGTCAAAGAGTCTCTAAAAGATCTTAATGTTTCATCAAATGTAAATGGTAGGAACCAAGAAGAGTTAGACTTGTCTAATTTTCTAAAAGGATTCCAAGATGTGTTCATCGATGATATCCCTATGTACTTACCTCCAAAACAAGGGGATGATGACCATCGCATTGAGCTCCTTCCAAGAAGCTCAACGCCTTACAAGCCTCCTTATCGAGTCTCTCAAGCTCAACAAGAGAAGATTATGAGGCAAGTACAGGAATTGGTAGACAAAGAGATGGTGAGGCCTAGTTCCTCTCTCTTTTGTTCTCCAGTCCTTTTAGTGCAAAAGAAAGATGGTACATACTGTATGTGTGTGGACTATCGAGCACTAAGCTATATCACTATCAAAAATAGATTTCCCGTGTCTCAGGTAGAAGATCTGTTTGATAAGCTACAAGGCTCTACCTACTTTAGTAGGATTGACCTTAAAAGTGGCTATCATCAAATAAGGATAGTGGATGAAGATATCCTAAAGACCATGTTTTTCACAACGTTTAGTCTTTATGAATATTTAGTCATGCCTTTTGGCTTGACTAATGCACCACCTACGTTCAATCATCTAATGGAGAAAATTTTTAGACCTTATCGCAAATTCATTGTTGATGATATCATCATCTACTCCAAGTCTTTGGAGGAACATAAGCAACATCTCCAAGTGATTTTTCAAGCCTTAAGGGAGAATAAGCTTTTTCTCAACCAAACGAAAAGCAAATTTTTCCTTCAAAAGATTCAATACCTAGGTCATATTATCTCTCAAGATGGTATCCGTATGGATCCATCAAAGTTAGAGGTAATTAAAGCATGGCCTAATCCAAGGAATCTACATGAGCTAAGAAGCTTTATTGGTATGTGGCGCATACTATAGACGCTTCATAGCAAAATTCTCTCAAATAGCAGGACCACTACATGACTTAACTAAGAAGAACGTTAAGTATGCATGGATTGCTAAGGAGAAAAATGATTTTGATAAGATCAAAGAAAAGCTTACCTCCCAATGAGTCCTCGTGCTTCCGGATCTCTCAAAGCCATTTGAGGTCCAATGTGATGCTTGTGGTGATTGCCTTGGAACAATTTTTCTTCAAGAAGGGCATGCCATAGAATATGGAAGCTGAAGGCTCAATACCGATGAACGAGTCTTGGGCGGGCATTTATAAGAAAGAGCTTTTAGTTGTTCTACATGTCCTAGACACATGGCAGCACTACTTATTGGGGACTCCATTTATTAGAACTATGAACCGACCACCAAAGTCTCAATTATTTCATGACACAAACCAAGCTTTCCTACAAATAAATGAGGTAGGAAAATTTTATTTCGCAATTTAATTTCCATATTGCTCACATTGCTGGTAAGCACAATCAAGTGGCTGATGCACTTTCACGACGACGAAAAGTTAATGCGGTGTCTATAGCTACTCACAATAATCTATCTTCTATGATAGATGAATATGCTACTGACCCTGACTTTAAAGGCATAATGTCAGCCCTTGCTTTCGGGAAGAAAGAGGAACCATTCACCTTGCAGGATGGTTATCTTCTCCACGGCAATAGGCTATGTGTTACCCATTCAGTTCGTGAGAAAGTTATGTATAAATCCCTTGCTCCTCCCTATGCAAGGCATAGAGGTATTCAACCTACTCTTCGAGGAGTAGAGACGTATTTCTATTGGCCTACCATGAAAGTGGACATACAAGAGTATGTTTCAAAATGCGTAGTATGCCAAAAGACCAAATATTATAGAGGGAAGCAACCTGGTTTACTCCATCCATTGCCTATCCCAAATTCACCATGGGAGAGTATATCCATGGATTTCATATTTGGATTACCCAAGTCTATCCATGGGAATACGGGAATATGGACAATAGTCGACAGGTTTAGCAAACAAGCACAGTTCACACCAAATGGCAACTCTCTTCATATCACAGATTTTCAAACACCATGGATTACCAACATCCATCATGTCAGATAGAGATCCTAGAATAACCAGTAATTTCTAAAAAGGTCTCTTTGAAAATCTAGGAACAATATTAAATTTCTCTTCGGCCTATCCCCCACAAACGGATGGCCAAAGTGAGATAGCCAATCTTACGATACTCGATCTACTCAAGATTTATGTTACCGAAGTAGATCAATGCTCGCAATGGGAAAAGTACTTACCTCTTGTAGAGTATTCCTATAATAATATTGTACATACTTCTACGGGAAAAGCACCTTCTGAGATCATTGAGGGAAGACCTAAAAGTCCCTTGCTACTCAAAGTACATGGGAAGATCTTCACCGCCGATGAGTATAGTCGTGACCTATAAGAATCTTTTCAAAAGATTAAGAAGGCTATATCCATCTCTCAACAAAGGCAAAAAGTTGCACAACTGACAAGCACAGAAGGGCCTTAACATTCAAAGAAATTGATTGGGTATTGCTTAAGTTTCCTAAGGCTCCATTAAGGCAAACCACGGGAAAAAATCCTATGGGCCATCAAAAGTATTATGCTAAGCTATCAAAAATATACTATGGTCCTTTCCAGATCTTGAAGCCTATCAATAAGACGGCTTACCAACTCAAGTTGCCCGACCATTGGATCATACATAGTGCTTTTTATGTGAGCCTACTCAAGCCTTACAAAGGAGAGCCTCCAAGTGAACCAATTATCGAAGACCCTCCCGAAGTTGAAGACCAAGAAGAGGTGCTACAATCCGAAGCTATTCGTCGGCATGAAGACAAGGTACTATGATATGGTAAGATTATCCGTTGATATCTTATTAAGTTCAAAAATCATCATTTTGAAGATGCTAGATGGATGCAAGGAATATAGCTTAAGGATAGTATAAACCTTGTCAATGCTTACAATGCTACATTAGAGTAAGCACATGTACAAATTTCTTTTAAATGACCAATGTTTTGGTCTTGTAAGACTAGTTCTCTTTCTCATTGTGCACAGATTTCAATAGTAGGCATGCTTAGAATCATGTTTGTGAGACGACGTCTCTCAAAAACCAAGTAGAATATGTCTACTTTGGGAGAATGAAATAGACTTAAGAGCATACATGCTTGCGGCAGCTATGTCTCCCAAGCACCAAATGGATTAGTCATCCATCTTGGAAAGATGTCATAGGGTAAAAAGGGATCCTCTACCCGCTATGTAAGATTGACTAATGACTAATGCTTTATCTCTTCTACCTCATAAAGTCAAGGACGACTATGAAGAGAGAGGTAATGTCATAAAATCTAATATCTAACCAACCCGAATGATTTTCTCATATTTAACTGATCATTTAATGTGGAAGAATAAACGGGAACAAGGGTTAAGATATAGACATGTGCTTATAGATCTATCTCAACATGGGGCCAATGGTAAAGGGGCCCAAATGAGAGATGGTCTATCAAACAGCAAGGCTAACCAATGGAGCATAAGACCTTAGGCTTAGCTTCATTGAAGACCTCCAATAATTAGTGTAAAAGTCCTTTGACCTTAGGTAAGCTAGGGTTGAGCTTGAGGTGGGAACCCGGCCCAAGCTTAATGTCGTGCTTGATGACTAAGGTTCTTGAGGTGCCTGATGACTGAGATGCTTGAGGATCTTGAGATGCTTGAGGTGCTTGATGATTGAGATGCTTGAGATGCTTGTCATGCTTGAGATGCTAGGGTTGTACTTCAGGTGAGAACCCAGCCCAAGCTTGAGATGCTTAAGGGCCAAGCTTGTGGTGAGAACTAGGGCCAAGGTTGAGTGGCTTGAGGTGTGCAAAAGTCAAGATTCAATCCCTACAAGGAGGGGGTGAGCCCTACAAGGGGGAGGGGGGATGAGAGAGAACACACACACACACACACACTCACACAAGGCATGATGTATACATGTGAGCAGCATTTTGCAGATCTTACATGACATGGCACGCGAGAGATCTGGCAGACTCTTGAAGAAAGACATGGCGCCCGTTAGGGTTTTTACGATGTATTCCTCTATCACTTGGCCTCTCTTTGGAGCTGGCAGCCTGGGGAAGTTAAGCCAAGTTGGCCTCTTCTTTTGCAGTGCTTCATGCATTTGCCATGTCCTTACTCTGGTACAGGACAGAAGGTTGGATCTCTTTGAAGGGATGCAGGTGCTCTTGTGAACAGGATCAGGTATCTTGGATTCTTGTTCAGCCAGCTTAAGTGCCACTTTGGGTGGTATTTATCTGCGCCATCTTCTTGCATATCTTTGTACAACCTCTCTTTCACCTATAATAATTCTACTTTGATGAGAGGGTACGTGTTAAGGCGGTTACGCCGCTAGCGGAAGCTAAATAGCGAGAACTCAACCAACAACAGAATTTGTCAGACGAGGACGGAGCTTGACCCGCAGGCGCATGGAAACAACTAGGTGGGTGTCAAATCACCTACTCGACCTTCTAATGACAATCACTACTAAGGAAAGCAAATCTAAGTTCTAAAATACGCAAGTGACTGAAATCCGTACTACGAACGAATGCTATACGAAACAGGATCTAGAATCATCGAATCGATCTCAAACTCAAGGGGAAGTCTATGCACTAGGTAAGAACAACACCCTAAAGACTTGAACTGCAAAATCAACCTATAACCACTCCGTGCGGTAAACGCGTATGAAGACAGGCCGAAAAATACAGGTGACCGAAACTTGACCCCGATGGTACTAATGTGTAGCTCTACTCATTGTGGTTCTATAGATATGCTGCACACTCTATTCCGACACACGAGTTGGAAGAAAACTCACACCGAAGCTCGTAGGAACTTACCACACGTAGAAGCCGATAGCGCGCACTCTTGGTATCTGTGCGTAGCTCTCACCGCTGCTAACACAATGGCGGTGTCGCTTCTCCAATGGCAGCCCCGTAGCTCGCGTAGCAAGGAGATAAGACTCTCTCTCTCTCTCTCTCTCTCTCTCTCTCTCAGACACAGTCACGACGCTCAAAAACTCACTTTGATTAATAATTGAATCCTCCTTTAGGTTACAAAACTTTGGCTTATATACCTCAGCCTTGGAGGTGAAAACATCTCTAATTATTTACATCAGCAGGTGAAATTACGTCGGGATTACAAGCTGGAAACTCAATTGAGTCCCGTTACTTAATGAATGGCTCAAATCAAAATTAATGTCGGAAAGACATTTATTACAATCAATGGTTACAAAATGATGGGTGTGAACAAAAATGCGGGTGTGATCCTCTGCTGGCTCAACACTCCCCCCCTCCGCGTTCATGTCGTCCCTGACATGACTTTTAGGCTTGATCAATAGAGTCCTGTCGTCTTGAGCATCTGCAAATGTGATTCGTAGCGTAGGTTGCCGATGGTCAAGGTTGGGCCGAATATTTTGCTTTCGTGAGTGAAAAAGCCGGTGTAGAAAGCTTCTTCGAATGTTTGCATGTGGAAGCTAGGCAAAAACATAATTCTTTGGTATAAGAGATGTAACACCTTTGGTGATGGCTGCAATGAAAGATCATACATCATATCCGTCACTGTGTCGGCCGTCGATAGTAGACTCGAGGTCGTGGCTTTATCTGGCGCGAACACTTCAATGCATGCTAAGAGAGTCCTGCAGATTTTCTTTAGCATCTGACACGAAAGGTCAGGAGAGCCAGTAAAGAGTTTGATGGTGCCCGTTAGGGTTTTCACCATGTAGGCTTTACCTATTCTCTCTCCTTCCTTTGGTCCTGGCATCCTGGGATAATTAAGCCAAGTTGGCTTCTTTTCTGCAATCCTGCCATGCTCTTTCCAGTTTCTGACTCTTGGCACCGGGCAGAAGGTTGCATCCTCCCGAATCTCTTTTGGAGCCTCTACCAAGTAGATGAGGTAGGCTGGGTATTTGTTCAGCCAACCTTTCCTCCATCTAGGTTGAGAATCTACAATCTTCTTTGATTGTTCATCCTTTGTGATGTCGCCTTCATAAAGAGCGACATACTGCTCCTCCTCTATTCTCTTTTTCGTCTTTATCACTTCAAATTTCATCAGAGGGAAAGGCAGGCTTGGTTGCATCCACTCTTCGTGGAGCACTTTTGTGTCTAAACCTTGAAGTCTAATGGAGATGAGGAGTCTCCTTTCCCATTCCATTTCCGCCTTGGCACTTTCCTCTGTTGACTTTTCTATTTGGTCCTGGAGCCTTTGTTCTTCTCCTTCAGAGATTCCTGAAGTCGAGGCCACTTCTTGAACTGGGGCTGGATCTTCGATTGTGGTTGCCTCTCCAGTTTTTGGTAGCTCTATGGCTGCTCCCCCTGCTTCTTCTTGTGGTGTCTCTGTTTCTCTTCTTTGTTGCTCTTGGAGGTCTTGGAGCTGTTTGCGGAGGGCCTCATTTTCTGTCCTTAGTGTTTGGTTTTCTGATGTGAGCCTCTCCTCTGCAGCCAGTGATCCCTCTGCCATGTGCAATCTTTGTACTTGCTCTAACCTCAGCTCTCTTTGCAAACTTCTGACCTGCTCTTCCAGAGCTGGTACGAGGGCTCCCTCTTGTTCTGTTCCTGCTCTGCTAGCTCTAGGGGTGGTCCTGAGTCTCATGATTGTCCTTTCTTGAAGTTCGACTCTTTCCCTTAGCTCAATGAGCTCATCCTTGGCTGCCTCCAGCTCATCTTCTATTCGCTCCTTTGCTTCTTGTGAGCTTGTTACCTCTCTTGAAGCTTCGGCTAGTTGGAGTATCAAGCCGTCCCTCTCGTTTTCTGCGTCGTAGAGTGATGCTTTATGACTTTCAGATTCAGTCATAGCATTCTCTAACTTCTTCTGCAACTCTGCTTCCTTTTGTTTTGCTGTCTCAAGTGCTACTTCCTTTGCTCTGGATCTTTCTTTAATCTTGCTGAGCAGTTCATGCACCATGTGCATGTCTTTTTCATCTTCATCTGTCAACTTGACAGCTCTTTCTGCCACCACCTCCAATGGCTTCGGCTCGACCATTTTTTCTTCACTCTCTATTGTACCCTTTGTCTTTTCTTTCGTCCCTTTCCGATCATCTTGTTTCCGTAGGGATATCCCATAAACTGCCTCCAGGGCCTCTTCTTCACTGTATCCGATCGCAACCAGATCCTCATAATCATCTTTCTTTTGCTGAACTGGATCTATCCTCTTTTCCTTGGTCCCGGCCTCCGGTTTTTCCATAATTTCTGTTTCCATTTCTATTGTGGTTTCCTCCACAATAATTTCCATCTTCTTCGGGCTTGGTACAACAGTAAAAGAGGGCTGATTGTCCTCAGTCATCTTGGCTTTCCCTTTGTTTGCTTGCCCGTCTTTCTCTTGAGGTTCAGTAGACTCATCTACTTTCTTCTTCCCCTTGTCGTCCTTTTGCAGCTCAGCTTTTAAAAGCTGTACTTCCTCTTCAGTATAAGGCTCGACAGGTTGTTGTTCCAGTATGGCCTGCGACTCCTCATAAGCTCTAATATATTGATCATATTGATCAACATGTGGCCTGGCTGAGCTGGTTCCGACTTTACTGGGGTCTGGCACCCACATTTCTTCGAAGTCCCCCTTTAGAGCTCTTTCCGCTCTAAACTGCTCTACCAGCCTTTCCATTCTTGCGGCTTTTTGACTTTTGGGTTGTTTGGGATCGGCCTTCTTCTTCGCTTTCTTCTTGAGCGGCTCGTCCCAGCCTCTTCAGGTTCTGAAACTATTTCTAGTTTTCGGCGTGCTCTTGTGGACGCCCTCTTGGATACTTCTTGCTGTTCTTCCTCCTCATCGGCTTCTCTAAGCCACTCATTCTGGGAGGGAATCTGGGGCCCTTGATCCCTAGCTCCAATAGCTTCATAAGCTATTCTTGTTAGGATTTCTCCTCCTCCTATGTACTTTGGTTCTGGTTGTGCATGGCGATTACTTGCTCGTGGATGTATTGAGCATAATTCACCTCTTTTGGCACGTTGCTCTTCAGTGCCCATGTGATGGTTGTGGCAATGGCATGGGGTGGTGTAGTATACTTCTGCGGTCTTTTACTGCACACATGGAAAAACTGGTTGTATAATCGGCAAAGGGTTGCCGCTCGTTGATCTGCCATATCTCCGTAGGTTGTATTTTGTTTCTTTGATCCATAGACCTCTATGGCCTCCCTTCTTTCTCTGACAGAACTCCCTTTGTTGTGCAGCTTCAATGCATCTGCAATGAGCTGTGGAGTGATCTGTACTTCAACTGTTTCTCCATCCATGGCTGTCAACGTGGCTTCCCATCCTTCTGAATGGATGTTGCCAACTCATACACTCTTCTTGTGTCTACACCTGATGGTCTCGAGGTGAAGAACCTGTGTAAGTCAGCCTTTTCCAGGTATCTGCTTATGTTCTCTGATCTGCTATAATCCACTAATTCTCGTGGGATCATAGGTACATCGACCGATTGCCCTTGAGGATCTCTGAAAGTCCCCTGGTAGATCTTTATTCCCTCTTTTTCTAGTACTGCTTCCTCCACCCAAGTCTTGGTTGGCTTGAGGGTTTCTGTTGGAATATCAAAAGGTTCTGCTTCTGCAAGAGCATCCTTGATGGTTGGTCTTTTTCTCTTAGTTGCCGATGACTTAGCGGAATCCATGGATCCTGTAACTCCAATTTCAGAAGTTAGCGTCTTTTTAGTACTGAAAGCCGAAATGAAGCTTTTAACTATTCAAATGACTTGAAAATTGAAACATGAGCTATTCAGGGCCTAAGGATGCAATGTAGGTGAAAAAATATGCAAACTGGGCTCAAAAACATGCTTGAGACATCATACGCGTATGATGTCTTTTGTGTCAGAATGACTTCATATTGGTTGTGCTTGTAGCTGATAGTGTATACATGAGTGTCATATGCTTGGATTTGAGTTTGGATCCCATTTGGTCAAGTTTTGGCCAGTTTAGTCCAGTTCAGGCTCTTGGCAAAATTTTGAAAGGGAATTGGATTTTATGATCCAAATTGGGTAAAACTTGGTGGATTACTTTCAAATGGCATGTAGAACACTTCTGTTTGGTGGTTGAAGCCCTGAGGTGCCAAAATCACATAGTGAGACATCATACGCGTATGATGTCTTTTAGTGCATTTTTGGACCAAATTTCTCTATAAGCTTGGATTTGGCTTTAGATAGGCTTATTCAGTGGATTTATGAAGTTTGGATAGATTTGGGCTAAAAATGGCTCTGGAGACATCATACGCGTATGATGTCTTTTTCATCAATTTTTCATGGGATTGGTTCTGTGGACTCCCCATGTACTAGTGAAGGACTGTTATACTCAAATCTTGGTTTGGACTTGAGTATGTTGGATTTGGGCCAAAAATAGGCTTTGGTGAAGGATTTTCCCTCAATTGGGCTAATGGGGTGATCCACTTGACCAAATGGTTCCAAATTCATATGTAGCATGTATTAGATATATATAATGGATGTATGATGACAAATGAGCAGTTTTGGCTCTGTAAGTGCAAATAGACATCATACGCGTATGATGTCTTTTGTGTCAAAATGGTGCTTTTTGGTTCCAGATAGCTTGTAGATGTGTTAATCAACAATCCTACAAAGTTTCAATGAGTTTGGAGTTATTTTGACAAAATTAGGACCAAAAATCAATTTTATGGCCTACTTTGCGTCTTTTTGGTTTTCCTTGGGTTTTCTAACTCCAATTCTCATGATACTTGGTTCATAGGATGTGATTAACATGTGGAATGAGGCTATGCACTCAAATGTTGAAATGGATGTGAAAATCATGCTGTGAGACATCATACGCGTATGATGTCTTTTCTTGAAATGTTGGTCTTTTTGTGCAAAGAATGCTTTGTGCTAGTGCCCTAAGCCCTGCTAACTAGTTTTCAACTTAAAAAGTCATCAGTTTAGCTAAAAAGCCCCCTTATAGGCATTTCAGTCTCCGAAGTCGTCTTTTTGCCTTGGAGTTGAATTTCTTCAACTTTTCTTCTTGAGAGTTGCATTTCCAGCTCATTGGATATGTTGTGAAGCCACCTATTTGGTTGAACTTGACTTTGGCTCCCCGTTCTCCATCTTTCTCCATTTGGTTGCCGAAAGCGTCTTTTTCACCATCGGTAAGTGAATCAGCTTTCTTTTGGGTTTTGCTTGCAAACATAAGTCATCCATGTATAGTTGAAACTGCTTGTGAAGTTTCATGTCATTTGGTCGTCAATTTTAGCCGTTATGCCAAAATGACGCTTTGTGTGTCCGCAGCCGAATCGGTTGTTCCGACCTACTTTTGGTGATCCAAACCCGGAGATACTCCATGGTTGCATTGCCCTCGATGTTGTTAAGCTTCCTGAGAAGTTTTGTGTCGTTCCGACAACTTTTTTCTGTTTGCCTCTTGCAGGCTCTGTTGACCTAGGGTTTTTCCAGTCGTTCTTTCTCGAGCTTTGAGTGCTAGAAACTCATCTCTATGTTAGGGTAACCCACCTCTAAGTTCTTGCAAGGTTTGGTTAGGCGGTTGTGCCCCTACCTAGCGTTCTTCCCCATTCCCCGTCTGCTCTTGTTTCTTGGTTTTGGTGAGTTTTCGCGACAAAAGTTAACGATAAGCATCAAAAGCTTATGGCAACGAGTCTACCTCTCATGTCTGGTGTCCTCTGAGCTCTCGTAGCAGTCGTAGAAGGCGGTAGAAGGTCGGATGCTCCTGTGTGCTCTTTGCTCTCTCCAAGAAGGTAATAGTGGAAATGAGCTTGATAGTGAAGTGAAAAATACTTAACTTCGGGCTTCCCGGATCACTTGTTACCAAATTTGACATGTGCTCCTATCTCGTCGTGAAATGCACTTTAGGATTTGAAATTCTCAATTTGGACTCCGTTTGACCTGTTTCTGAGAAATCTGTCCACTTTGCCAAAATTCTGTCATTTCGGGCTTTCCGCAACTTTTTCAGAATTGTACCCAATTTTTACCTGGGTTCCCTTGTCATTAGGATCATCACCGTCTATTCTTTTCTTTTTTCCGATCTCATTTCACCTGCTTTTTTATTTTTCTTTTATTTTTATTAAGAAAATCATAAAAAATAAAGGAAAATAGCAAATTGAAGCCAAAAAATTCCAAACATACATGATAAATAGCTGGTAACCCTGTGTATATGAATATACACTTCTTTGTGATTTTTGGACTTGGATTACCACTTTTTTCCACTTTTTAGCTCCAAAAACACTCTTATTTAGTGATATTTACACATCTAGAGACCCAAATTCATCATTTGATCTCTTCTTGTTGCAAAACAAGGTATATAAGGGCATAAATATTATCAATATCCGCAATCAAACATAAAAAATTGCAAAATCATGTAAGACACTGCCCTTGTAATATAATTTTTGTTTTTCTTTGTTTTTCCGCTTGTAGCTGCTTTGTAGCTCCTGTATACCTCCCCCCCTCCTAGTCTGAGTCCTCCCGGACGACTATGAAGTGTCTGTGGGTGAAGCATTGTAGTTGTTTTGGTCATAAGTTCCCAATGCAATTGTAGAGCGACGATACAACATTCTTTCCAATAAAGCTGCTCTTTGTTTGATTGAAGGATTGGTGGTCGGGTTTTGGGTTGGTTTTGGCACTTCGGTAGTAGAATCAGTAGATGGATTCTTCGTTACCTTGTTGTCTTTTTTCACAATCCAAATCTGCTTCCGCTTTGCTTGTGCTTGCCACAAACTCTTTGCGACCCAAACCTGCTTTGTTCTGTGTGTTGATTTCCTCGCCTTGAAATACCTAGGAGTTTCCGTTGATTGTATTGAAGGGAGTTCCTGTTTACAAATCTTTGGGATCCAAATTTGCTTGCTATAGCTTTGTGCCGTCATGAACTTCTTTGGAATCCAGATCTGTTTCACTGTCCTTGATTGTCGGGGATCACTCTGTTGTCTGGTATTGAAGACTCTGTTTGTTTTTTCTGGCACCACCTTTTTTGGTCTCCATACCAATTTGACTCCGTTTTTTCCCAAGGTTGAGCTGTTATATTATTGCTTGTCTTCCTTATCCACTGTTGAGAATTCCTCGTCGAAGAGTAATCCGGTTGTATAGAAACTTTTGGTTGCCATTGCTTCTTCTTTTTCCTCTGTTTGTTGTTTGCCCTTGTCCGTGGATTCTTCCTTTGGAGTTGGCTCTGCTCCTTTGGTGAACTTAACTGATTGACTTTCACCTTCGTATTTGATAAGCACTGATTTAGAACTCCAGTCAATCATTGCATTGTATTGCTTCTGCCATGGTTGTCCTAGCAATAATGGATGTTGTGTAGCTTGGTCTTCAACCACGTAAAACATATGAGGATACACATATTGGTTAATCTGTATATGTAAAACTGTGCATCCGACAGTTTTGATTGAATTCTCAGAGTAACTCTTTAACTCTTGCTTGGCAGTTTGTAGTTTAGTGTCATTTGTCAATTGTCTATACAAACTGAGTGAAAGTAGGTTAGCTTGAGCTCCTGAATCCAATAGTGCTCTGGCTTTGATTTGGTTGGTTCCTACTTTGCATTCAATGATGGGTTCTTCTTTGTCATTATCCATTTCTGTTATACTAACTGCGTTTATTCGTATTGCTCCTTCATTGCGCTGTTTCTGACGCAGTAGTCTTCTTTTCTCCATTCTTTCCTTCGCCTCGGCTTGCGCTTCCTCCACAATCTTTTTCTTTTTCTGGACACGCAGCTTTTCTTGATGTATTTTGAGAAGCATGTCTTGTGTTAGCGGCAACAGATACTTTTTCACTCTGCATCCACTAATCCAATTGGGCATTTCTTCTCCGTCTAATGTAGCAAGCTTGACGGCTCCACTTGGTGATAGATCTTTAATCACCAGAGGTCCCATCCCTCGCTTTTTAAGCTTCTTAGCATGCTGTTTCAGAGTGTAAACTAGGACATAGTCCCCAACTTTAAACTCTTTAGTCCGCACATGCTTATCAAAAAATTCCTTTTGTCGCCTTTTTTGAGCGTAGATAGAAGCTACTGCTTTTAGGCGAAGCTCATCTAGCTTTTCCAGGTCATCTATTCTATCAGAGAGCTCGTGCCCTGTCCACTCTAGATCCTTAGCCACCCTTAAGGTTGAAATCAAGAATTCTATTGGTAAGATAGCATTTAGCCCAAAAACCATGTTATATGGGGTCGTTCCTATTGATGTTTTATATGCTACCCTATATGCCCATAATGTTGAATGCAACTTTGGTCCCAGTCAGTTCTCGACTCAGATACAATCTTCGTGAGGACCGTGCATATGGTTTTGTTTGTTGCTTCAGCTTGTCCGTTTGCTTGTGGATGATACGGGGCTGATTTCCTATGGATTACCATGAATTCATCTAGAAGGATCTCTATCACTTCATTTATGAAATGTGTGCCTCGATCACTCACAATTTCTATTGGCAATCCATATCGTACAAAGACGTATTCATATAGAAATTGTGCCGTGGTCCTGGCATCTGCTTTTTGAGTTGCCTTTGCTTCGACCCACTTTGTTAGATAGTCTGTAGCCACAATGATGTATTGTGCATGAGTCTTATATGCAGGAGGTGAAATGGGTCCGACATAATCAATCCCCCATTTTGCAAAAGCTCTTGCCCCCATCATTGGTCTAAGCGGCATATCATCTCTTTTAAGTGGTACTTTGGTCCGCTGACAGTCATCACACCGTTTAACGTATTCCTCAGCGTCCATATGTAATGTTGGCCACCATATTCCTGCGGCTAAGACAAGTTTTGCTGTCTTATCACCTGAGAAATGGCCTCCACCTACTCCTCCATGAGCTTGCTCCAGGATTATCACATACTCAGACTCTGATGCGCAAATCCTAAGCTGGTTGTCTTTACCTCTCTTATAGAGTTGATCTCCTATTAAAGCGTAATCTCTAGCTTCTGTCTCTACAGATTTCTGACGAGCTTTTGACGTTCCTTCTGGGAAAGTTCTATTTGTGAGATATTCAACAATATACTGACTCCATTCTGGAGCGATCATTATCTGATATAATGTCGAATACTCGCTGGCGGTTTTGATGAACATACAATACATACAGTGACATATTCATGTACGCTTTCTTTCATTCCTGGCCAATAGACTCCCAATTGTAACAAATTCCTATATGTGTTCCTTCTTGAACAATGAAATGCACATTCCTGAACATGTGCTTCGCGCAGATATATATATATTCCTCAGGATTGATGCATAGTCGTAAAACATGATCATTTCCCAATTGATACAACCTTCCTGCAATCAATTGAAGATTCTTGGATTGCTGAATAGCAATATGTTTCAGGTTGTATTCTCTTCTATCGAACTCTCCTCCATAGGTTAATAGGTCAACGACATTTTGAGACCACTTAGGTATCATTTCTATGTTGAACAAGTACGCGTCTGGCATGTCGTCATCTACTCCTATAGGGTCTTCTCCATTCGTCAATCGCGAAAGATGATCAGCTCTAAGATGTGTTTTTCCTTTCTTTACTACTACCGTGAAGTCGAATTCCAGTAAGATAATGAACCATCTCACTATTCTCCCGGTATTGCATGGTTTATTCACTAGGTAGAGCAAGGCTTGGTGATCCGTAAAAAACACAAACTTGTTGGCTAGAAGATAATGCCGAAATTTCTTCACAGCATATATCATTCCTAATCCCTCTCGCTCTGTTGTGGTGTAATTCTTCTCTGCATGGTTGAGCTGTCGACTGGCGTAACAGATAGGAAAATCCATGTTTCCTTCTTCTGGCTGAGCCAGAATGCATCCTATTGCATATGCCGAAGCATCTATGTGCACATGGAATATCTTCTCCCAATCTGGTGATTTCAAGACTGGAGCAGTAATGAGTGCCTCTTTCAATTTCTTGAATGATTCCTCACACTCCTCTGTCCATTCAAAGTTCACTATTAGCCTGTAAAGTGGTTGGCCTATTATAGCGTACATGTAAATGAATCGTCTATAATATCCACAATGTCCCATAAAGCTCTGTACTTGTTTCGCATTGGTTGGTCTAGGCATATCCACTATAACTTTTATCTTCTCTAAATCCGTGGATATTCCGTTTTGTGAGACAATATGTCCCAGAATTCTGCCCTGTCGGACCATAAACACACATTTCTCAGGATTGAGACAAATGCGATATGTCCTACATTTCTCAAATACTTTTCTTAGGTGTTCTAGATGCTCATCTCTCAGTAGAGAATGTACACATAAGTCATCCATGTATATTTCTAGAAACAGCCTTAAGTATTCTTTGAAAGCATGCGTCATCAGCCTCTGGAAGGTTGCGGGAGCATTGGTTAGACCAAAAGGCATAACCCGATAAGCATAAATTCCCCACTCCGTTGCAAAAGCTGTTTTATGTTGATCTTCCAGTGCTATGGCTAGCTGGTTATATCCTGAAAAACCATCAAGAAAGGAGTATGCTGTTTTCCCTGATACACGCTCTAGAACATGATCAGTTATCGGCAGGGGATAATTGTCCCTGATTGTTGCAGCATTCACTTTCTTTAAGTTGACACACACTCGGAGTTTTCCGTTCTTCTTAGGTACTACCACAATCGGAGATACCCAATCAGTGTGTTCAATCTCGTATATGAATTCAGCTTCCATTAGCTTATCTATCTCTTCCTTGATTCGCTTAGCAAACGTATCATTATATGTGTATGGTCTCTGTCTGCTAGGCTTTGCGTCTTGTTTCAGTGGGATTGTGTGTTGGCATATCGATGGGTCAACTCCCTTTAAGTCCTTATAAGACCATGCAAACACATCCCTATACTCTCTGAGAAGACTCAAAAGTCTCTCTTCCTCGCCTGGAGACAAATCTGTGGCTATGTACACCGGTCTAGGTGGCTCACCTGGAGCTGCTAAATCAACTTTTTTTGCATCCTCCGGTCCGTCATAAGATTCGTTCTCCTTCCTCTCTCGAATAGGTGGGGTTAATATCACCTTCCTATCCTCTATTGTGAATTTCCTATAGTGAGAGGGAACATCCATGTTTTCCTTGATTTTGGCGTTTTCGTCCTCTCCACTCTCAATTTCTGTCGTCCAAACTTCTTTCAGAGTTTTCTTGAGCTCTCTGTACTTGTTTCTACGTTCTAACTTGGACTCCGTGTGTTCTCTGTTGCGCTTGTTCTTTTCTGATTTTTCTGTTTCAGTTTTCGTTCCATTCTTTTGAACTTGATTTCTTGAGCCTCTTTTGTCTTTTCGTAAGCTCTTTTGATCACTGCCTCTCATTCTTCCAGAAATCTTATCCTTAACACAATCTTCAGCCTTTACTAGCATTAGGAATTGATTTTTTCCTCTTATTCTAGGCATCGGATTGGTTCTAACCCCTTTTGTTTTTTTCTTTGCTCTATAGTGTTTCTGGCGTTGTTTAGTTTGGTTCGGAAAATCATAAAATCGGACATCCGTTATAGTTTCTTCGTTTCCGCTTGAATTGTCCGTTGACTCGTTGTCTGCTTCATTTCCCCACTCTGGATGATCGGGAATGTCGTGAAACACCTCTTCTTCATCTTCCTTTTCCAGTGTATCGTTCTTTTCAGTTTCTTTTTCGAGTACAGTTCTCAACATGAAATACGGAACCACGTCGTACCCGTCCTTGTCGCAAAATTTCGTTGTGGGACCATCCGGAATTGCACAAACATCTAGGGTTGCTAGAATGTGTGTCCATTCTAATGGTTCAAACGTGTCCTCTGGAAAGGGTTCTCCTACATAAGTTTCGTCTTCGATAGCCCTTTCTAAAACACATTCTTCTCGTTTCAGACTTCCACATTTCGAAGCTCCACACATCCATAACTCCTTGGGTTTACCTAACCAAGCTGGAAATTCGGATCCCGCCAAAGTAGCTGAATCAAACTCCTCTACCGGTGTTCGGTTCACATCTTTGTAGCTATGGTCTTTCAGGTTCACACGTGTAGTGGTTTCCATATTTCTCAAGTATATGTGATCGTAGCCCCAATCTTGGACCATTTTCAACTGTCTCATGAATGGTCTTCCCAGTATGATATCATAGTTATTCTCCTTGCCAAAATCGACAATAGCAAAAGTATGTTCGTATTCAATGCCGCAAGAAGTCACTACAACTTTCTCTAATAACCCCATAGGTTTCTCCATGTGTCCATCTGCTAATTGGAGTTTCAACCTAGTCTTCCTTATTGCTGGTTTCCCCCATTTTTTCCAGATTTCTTTTGTAGCAATGGCTACCCCAGCTCCGCTGTCTAGTATTGCCATTGTGTTCACTCCTTGGAATTCAACTGGTAAGGTTGTATTCCCCTCTTCACCTTCGCAATACTCTCCGACCTTGTTTAAGGGTACAGGCTTAGCGTTCTTTTGTGGCTTGCTCAGCTCCTCTATGCTCTCTTGCAATCTCGATGTTGGATCTTTTATCCCGAATTTCTCCAAGCATTTTCCTACAGTGGTCCACATATGTGGTCTTAGCCTCAAAAGCTCAGCTAGAGTGATAGTGCATGTCACTGGTGTTGACAAAATCTCTATCAATCCTTGCGAGTCCATGACTTTTTCTGATGAGATTTTTCGTGAGGGAAGTGCTCTAATCTCGGATTTTGCTTCATACTCTCCTAAGTATGAAGGTAAGGTTTTCAGTGAATGAGGTTTGCTCTCCATTGTTCTAACAGAGCCCCCATCTCCCCAGTAAGATTGCAGATCCAAGTCCACTTGAGATCCTGCCTCAAATTCCACTATGGGAGGATTCCTGATGTCCTTTTCCCAATTTGTCTGATTAGCTTGGCAACTTAGCTCGTTTGCAAAGTTTGCCTCTCTCACTTGTTTCCAAAATTCATTGTAATCCTCATCTCTTCCGTAAGACCTCTGTATGACTGGATGAAAACTCTCTATCTCCTGATCGGTTGTGTTCAATACTATGCGGTCATCCTTTGTGTATTTTCAGGCTTTTGTGCACTGGGAGTCTTTTCAGCTACCCGTGAAACGATAGTCTCTTGCTGAATTGGGTTTTCCTTTCCACAATTCATTGTTTCTTTTGGTGGTTCTAATAAGGCTTGTGCAGTCTCGATCATTCTCTGGCACATTTCAAGTCTCTGCTTTTCCAATTCCGCGTTTGGGTATGTCATCCACCTCTGTTCTTGTGTTTGGTTGTTCTTTAACCTAGCTTCGTAAGCTCTCATCAGTGCGTCCAATGGTTCGTGTACTTTGTCGACTAGCACTGATCCCCCTGAGCTTAAGCTCGTTGTTTCTTTGATACTCTTTTGTTTCGTTCTTTCCGGGCTCATCTCTCGTTTCCCGTTTTGACTCTCAAGTTTTTCTAATCTAGCTTTAGTTTGCTTTAGTTCCTCAGCTAGAATAGCGTCTTCACGTTCTTTTCTCAACTTCATGCGTGCTTTTCTAGCTTTCCATGTGTTTTTCTGACTCCGCGGTCCTTGACTAACCACTTCAGTCGCTAACTTTCCATTCTCAGGTTCTCTAGTGGTTTTCTTAGCTTGAGCTCTAGTAACAACTTGCGTTGGTATCAGAGTTTCATTTTCAGACCCACTGCTGGTAGGAATAGTTTCTAGCATATTCAATGTCGTCTTTTGCACTTTGTTTGGATTCTTTGAACAATCCTCAATGAAGTGAGTAACCCCACACTCAGTGCAATAAGCGTTAATTCTAATGATTTCCGTATGTGGGCAAACATTCATCAGATGGTCACCTCCACACTTGTAACAGGGTCCTAGTGCTGGTCTTGGTCCCATTTGATTCGTCCTTTGTGGATAGGATGGTCTTTGTCCTGTTAACCCTCCATGAGCTATGAACATCAAGGTTCTTGCGTCCAAATTGTATCTCTCTTCATCAGAAGCACTTGTAATTGTTGGTATTCCAACATTCCCCATCATGCCCCATGGTTCTGGTTGTTTTGGTTCTTCTGGTGGGTAATACACTGTCGGAGACATGTGTGCACCCGATTCTTCATAATAGGCTTGAACAGGCACTAAGGCTTGTTCTTCCTGATTCTCTAAGGTTGGTGCATATCTAATGCCCACTGGTCTTGCTCCTGGTAAAGGTGGTTGTTGTCCCAATACCGGTTGCGGTCTTTCTATCCCCATAGGTCCAGGTACATTTCCCGTTGGGTATCGAGGTACTGGATGTATTTGAGGTGGTGCTAATTGAGCAGGAGGTGCATACTGGCGCTCCCTTACATACCCTTTGTTGTAATAACACTCCTCTGTTGGATGATTTGTCCATTTTTGTTCAATAGCACACCATTTCAGTGTTTTTGGCAGTGGTTTTTGGCAGTGGTTTTTGGTATGGTGCCATCCTTTTTAGAGCATCTTCTATCATTTGCTCTACATTTGGCATGGTTGTTGTTTGAACATTCTTTTTAGTGGTAGTCTCGCTCGCTACGGAGGAGGAGCTACTGGATGCAAAATCTGTATCCGCTGACACCTCTCCATAAACCGTACAGTTATCCACTAAGTACAATGCCTCTCTCGTTACTTGCTCGAAACTTGTACAAGCTTTCAAGTGCAAGTCCTTCTTGAGAGTGTCGTTCCTCAGTCCCTCAATAAAGAGAACAGATAGTCTGTCATCTTGTGGTCGTTCACGTACTGGACATCTCTCAATGTATTGTTTGAAGCGAAGTGAAGCTTCCTTCACTTTTTCGTGTTCTCTCTGTTTAAAAGCATATATTTGTGAGACCGTATTGTGCTTAATCCCTCGTTTTGAGAATTCCTCAGCAAACTCTCTTAGCAAATGGTCAATGTCATGGAATCCCCCTATGTTCATTGGTTGAAACCATGTCAATGCAGTACCTTCTAGAGTAAGACCAAATCCCTCGTATTGTGTATGGAAATCTGTTATCTGCTCAGCTCTTAAGACTTGCTTAAAGAGTGACACATGTGCATACGGATCTCCTGAACCACCATACTTCTTTGGCATACACTTGGCTACTTGAGATGGTCTCATACGTCTATGATCTGCTACCAATCTCATTGCTCCTGTGTCTCGGCTAAAGCTTTCTCTAGCATCATGGACTTCATGGGTTACCCTTGTCGGTTCCCCCGCCCTGAATCTACTACTAGGAGGTAAATGTGATGGTTCCGCTTCAAACCTTGGACCTGGAGTGGTATAGGTGGGGATTGGAACTGCACTACCTCGATTCGTCTCCATTGACTCTCTGGAATGTAATGATCCCATTGGTCCGAGCTTCGAGTCCCAAGGTTGACTGAAAGAGTCAGCAACCTGAGTTCTTTGTCCTCCTGTTGTCATTGAGTTTTGCACTCCATTTGTTGGTGCTGGTCTATGTGAGCTAGAAGTAACATAATACTGATGTAGTGGTCCCCCAAAGTATGTATATCCTTCTAATTCTTTCTTGCCCATTGTTGAGTATTGCCTGCCATACTTATCGTAAGCGGCAATTTTCACTTCCGATCCCTCTGTGTAGGTAAAGACATAGAGTCTTTTTTGGTCTGTCAACTCTCCGGTGTAGGGTTCTTCACATCTATAATAGAGATCTTGCTCCCCATTATTATATTTGTATAGCCCCACATAGATGTTATCAGTGTTGATCCTTGTAGTTTCATTCTCTCTTCTTAACCTCGCATTAGGGAAGTTCATTATTGGTGCTTTCTCCTCGAGTTCTTCATCTATTTTGGCTTTGGTGCCCATCAATCCCCACTTGTCCACAATGTTAGGGTTTAGGACTACCAAGTACATGGTACCCTCGTCATCTAGATATCTATCTCCGCTATAGCTCACAGGCACTAAGTCCTTGAACTCACTAGGTCTATCTTCTATCTTTACACAATAGCGGTCCATTCCATCTTTGTAGATCTTGGCACCTTGCTCATTGTCGTACTGGTATTTTATGAACAATAGCTTCATGGTGGCGGAAGGGTTTGATGATCCTGCTGCCATATTTTCTCTGTTGTTCAGGTTCAAGTGTTCCAAGTTTTCGGTGAAAATCTCGTAAGATCTCTCCGAAGAAGTATCAGAGACACTTCCTTCAAAGATCGGCTCTAATGGTTGCACCCAACTTTGGTTTACACTTCCCTCGGTTGATATGACACTTGCTGGTTCCCCTTGTTTTGGTTGATTATTCCGGAGATTCCTGCCCGATCTCAAATTCATCAATTCCCCTAAAGGACTTTAACTTTTCCGTCTCGGCAATTTGTTTTCCCCAAGTTTTTGTGGTCAGAATTGATCCAAACTGATTGATACTTGGTCAATTGTTTAATCTTGTCAGTTGGACAACTTCTGTTTCATCAAGTGAGAATTTTGTTACTGTTATGCTGAAAAAGACATTATACGCGTATGATGTCTTTTTTCACAGATTTTGACTATTTTGGTTATGCTCACTCTCAGTGCCCCTTTATGCTCTGTTCACTCACAAAATTCAGTTTGAACTCTGTTTGAGCAAGTTATGGCTAATTTAGGCTTTTCTTGGCAATTTTCCGCTTTTGACTTGTTTTTTGGTCAATTGTGATCCAAATGGGATGAAACTTGAAATATAACCTCTAGACAGCTATTACAATGGATCTGTGTTAGCAAAGTATCAAAATATGTCCAAAATTAGGTCAAAGACATCATACGCGTATGATGTCTTTTTCATCAATTTGGGTCCAAACTTGATATTTATGCTTTCTACAGTGATTGTAACAATCTTGTCAGGTCAGATTTCAAAAATAAGCAGTGGATGTGCCAAAAGACATTATACGCGTATGATGTCTTTTGTCCCAGATTTTGACTATTTTTGGTTTTAAGCCTTCTCCAATGTTTATAATTGAGTTTCAAGTGTTTTTGTCAGGTTTGAATGTAAAAACAAGATCTGAATCCAAAATTTCCTATTCTTTGCGTTTCTTGGACTCCGACTTGTCTTTTTGGGTTTCTTTGAGTGTTAATGCTCTTGTTTTAAGTTGATCTTAGGGTAAAACCCCCTTCTAAACACTCTGGCAATGTCAAATTTTCAATTTTAGTCTCTGTTTAGGTCCTAAGACATCATACGCGTATGATGTCTAAAGTTGCAGATTTCCAGTTTTTCAGCACAGAACTCTTCCAATAGCTCTTTTAAGTGCTCAGCACAATCAGTTACACAGAAAATTTTTCTGAACTTTGTTTATTGCATATTTCACTACCAAAGCGACTTTTTCAGTGATCTAACATGCAATCAAACACATCAAGCAAATAGAACACCAATTGATAGCTCTAGATCAGGATCAAATCAGCCCTACCTAAGCTACTTCTAATCATAAAATGGATTTTTTGCAATTGAAAATATAAAGAGATTTACTACCACACAAGGAGTAGCAAATGCTTTTTATGTCAACAACCACTTAAACACCATCAAAAACAATCTAATCTAAGCTAAACTAAAAATACTGTCAACACGGAAGACCCAGGAATACCCCACTTCCTAGTATCTCTCGAGACCTTCGGAGTCCACCACTCCTAGATCTTTTCTAACTAAAGTATACAAAGTAGTTTATACGACTCACCTCGTAGGATTAGTCTAAGGTCACCTACTTAGGGCTCTCGTCCCCGGCAGCGGCGCCAAATGTTAAGGCGGTTACGCCGCTAGCGGAAGCTAAATAGCGAGAACTCAACCAACAACAGAATTTGTCAGACGAGGACGGAGCTTGACCCGCAGGCGCATGGAAACAACTAGGTGGGTGTCAAATCACCTACTCGACCTTCTAATGACAATCACTACTAAGGAAATCAAATCTAAGTTCTAAAATACGCAAGTGACTGAAATCCGTACTACGAACGAATGCTATACGAAACAGGATCTAGAATCATTGAATCGATCTCAAACTCAAGGGGAAGTCTATACACTAGGTAAGAACAACACCCTAAAGACTTGAACTGCAAAATCAACCTATAACCACTCCGTGCGGTAAACGCGTATGAAGACAGGCCGAAAAATACAGGTGACCGAAACTTGACCCCGATGGTACTAATGTGTAGCTCTACTCGTTGTGGTTCTATAGATATGCTGCACACTCTATTCCGACACACGAGTTGGAAGAAAACTCACACCGAAGCTCGTAGGAACTTACCACACGTAGAAGCCGATAGCGCGCACTCTTGGTATCTGTGCGTAGCTCTCACCGCTGCTAACACAATGGCGGTGTCGCTTCTCCAATGGCAGCCCCGTAGCTCGCGTAGCAAGGAGATAAGACTCTCTCTCTCTCTCTCTCTCTCTCAGACACAGTCACGACGCTCAAAAACTCACTTTGATTAATAATTGAATCCTCCTTTAGGTTACAAAACTTTGGCTTATATACCTCAGCCTTGGAGGTGAAAACATCTCTAATTATTTACATTAGCAGGTGAAATTACGTCGGGATTACAAGCTGGAAACTCAATTGAGTCCCGTTACTTAATGAATGGCTCAAATCAAAATTAATGTCGGAAAGACATTTATTACAATCAATGGTTACAAAATGATGGGTGTGAACAAAAATGCGGGTGTGATCCTCTGCTGGCTCAACACTACGGCAGGGATTGTTGATACCATTGAGCGTTGATCTGATTGGGAGTGAGTTGAGTGACATTGACAGAGTGTAAAACTCTCAACTCCCAATCCATTGCGGCTTTCCACTGTTCATTCACCTCTAGGGTGATCTTCTCCTTCAGTGCGTCTTCTTCAGCTTTTGACAGCTGGACCATTGGCACTGTGTCTTCATCCGTGATGTTAATCTGAAAATTGCTATCACCACTCAGCTCTGCTATTGACTGTGTCTCAAACTCTGCAAACGAGACGGAGGTTATGTCTATTTGTGGCGGCTCTGAAGTGCCTGCCTCTTCCTGTGTGTCTAGTTTTCCATCTTTGAGGAGTTGATTAATCTGCTTGAGTTTTGCTATCTCTTTTAGAAACTCCTCCTCTCTCTGAACCATCAGGTCCCTGTGCTGCGATTGTTCTAGTTTTAATTCCAATTCTAGGTCTTTTTTTTTCTTTTCAAGTCCCTTGTACACTTCATCAGTTCTTTTGATCGAGGCCACGGCTGGATTTTCTCTGATTTGCCATAAGAAAATGGCATGATCATTGATCCGCTGCTCCGAGTACTGTAGAGAAGCATTGGTAACATCTACTTGTACCTGAATTTTTTGAGCTGACAGAGATGTTGTAAGAAGTTCATTTGTAACATCTGTCAGCTGCTCATCTTTTGCTTTGCAGGCATCGGATAGTTTGGTGAGTAGATCACCTAACTCCTCCATTTCTTTTTGTTGCCTATCTCTAGCTAATTGATGATGTTCCACTTCTGCCTTCAACTCTTGCACCTGCCTTTGAAGATCAGTGATGCCAGTCATCCTGTCTTCTAACTCTCCTTGGAGAGCGTCGATCACCATCTCAAGTTCTTCGGCCTTGGTGCTATGGTTTAGTGTTGCTGAGTGGAGTCTCTCCGTCATTTCCTGCATCTGCCGTGCATATTCATTGACCTGTACTATTAATTCGTCGTTTGACTACCACTCCTCCTGTCTTGCCAGTTGGGATGTGCCTACAGCCTCATGTGTGGCTTCTTGTTGCGTCGTAACTGCTGGTTGTTCTTGTGTAGAGGTAGATGGTTGGTCTTCTTCTTGGGTATCCTGAGGCTTTGATGCCTCGGTAGTTTCGGGCTGAGAAGAAATAGAGGGTGTGGGCTCCGACCTTGCTGTCTCTTTAGGTGCCGACCTTTCTTCCTTCTCTGGCTCAGTTTCTTTCTCTTGTGCAGTGGTAGACTCTTTTTCTGCATCTGCTTCCTTATTAGTCTCTTGTTCAGATCTACTTGCCTTTTCCTCTTCTGACTTTCGAGTATCTTCAACTGCCTTCTCCAGTTCTGGCTCGGTATTTTTTTCTTTTTGTTTGTCGTGCTGGTCAGCTTCTTTTGCGGATTCTGTTGGTTTTGTGGACTCATAATCTTTGTTTTTCTCAGGCTCTGCTTCTTCATTGGTGTCTTTGCCTGCCAGGTGATGGTGGTGGACTAGGCATGGGATGGTCTTGTTGTTCTCTAGGCGGTGAGGTGGGTCAGGGAGATCCATGACTTTGCTCTTGTCTAGCCGAGGCTTGCCTTTGGTCTTCCGCCTCCTTGGCTTTTTTAGCAGCTTCTTCTGCCTCCTTCAGCTTTAGAGCTATAGCCTCTTGGTACATTCTTTCTAAATGCTCTGTTGGATCATCCGCCTCTTTTCTTGTATGATTCTTTGTTCAAGGGCCTTTAAGTCCTGCAGGTACCCGTTTTTCTGGGTCCTTCCTTTGTGCTTGCCTACTGCACTGGTACGCCTGTTTCTTTCTTTCAAAGCACGCTTGTTTTTGAGCTGGCTCTTCTTGGTGTGCGGCCACAGCTTTTCTTTTCATCTCTTCTCTCCGAGCACTCTTTTCTTCGTTGTCAGAGCTCTCACTGTTGTGCCTTTTCGGAGAGCTGTCAGCTGACTCTTCATCAGATTTATATGATCTCTTACCTGACCTTGTAGCTCTTGGAGAGGGTTGTGCTGCCAATATCCATGTGTTCTGATCAGGGGCAGGCGATAGGTTGTCGGCCATGCCAATGGCATGATATGCTATTCTAGTCAAGACCTCTGGCGCACCCAAGTACGTGATTTTGCCTTCCTTCTTGGTGCCCTTCAAGGTTGTCAAGACATATTACGCGTGGTCCACTGGTTGTCTTGTTGTCGACTTCAGGACCTGAGGAATGTGGTGGCCACGGTGTGATTTGGTATAGTGTACCTTGGTGGCCTTTTTGCCAAGAAATGAAAGTGTTGGTGGTACAAACGGGCTGGCTCTTCCACTTGTTTGTGAATGAGGTCTGCGAATGTAGCCGCGGCTGTCTCTTTGGTAAATGTGCCTGCAATTTTGTTGTCCCTTGCTCGCATGGTCATCCCTTCTGTGGGCAGTCTGAGTGACTCTGCCACTATCTCTTTTGTGATCACTACTTCGATTTTGTTCCCTTGGGTGTCGGATATATGTGCGGTTTCGTCTTCTTTGATGGTGGTGAAGCAAGCTTTTCTATGCATGGGAACCCCTCCATATATCTTTGCCCTTTTACCAAAATATTTCCTATTATATAAGTTACTTTTGATTTTTTCTTCCTTTTTCACAAAAGTTTAAGCCTATATTAAATAAATAAGACTTATGCTAATCAATCACGATGTAGCATAAATAAGTAAGCTTTCTTTGTTGATATCTCTTTTGATCTTAAATATTAAATATATATATTCTAAATTACATTATATAGTTTAGTATTTTCTAATATATTTTTCATGAAAATATATTATTCCACTCTACCAAATATTTTATTCACTAGTTTTCATTTTCAAACCTCAACCCCACTTTCAAATTTCAATAATACCTCCATCTAGATGATTGCCAATCTTTTCAAAACTCTAGGTCATGTTTTCATACACATGAAGGAGCTTACACTTGAAGGCAAGAGAGAAGTCCACTCAAAGGGGACCACCAAAAGACCTTTGCAGCCACAAATAATACATTATTTGGCTGAATTTTTTAAGTAAATAAGAACCCCGAATCTGAAGGAGCATTCAACATGAAAGATGTAGCTTGTGATTTCAACTTTTAGCTCAATTTTTTTCAGAATTTTTGGAGTTATGAACACAGAGATATGATTTTTGTAGTGGACCCCAGTTTTCTCGTGTAATGGTGACACAGGCCATCCCCAATTTTCTTCCCTCTAGAATGGCTATGGTTCTACAAGTTTTCAAACATGATTACAAGAGACAAGGCTCTTTTAATGAGGTATTGGCAAGTCTAGAGTGATTCTATCACCATTTTTGGAGATCCCATCCTCATCAAAAATATCCACCTTTGACAATCTCTCTTGTAAATTTCTTACCTCTCTCTCTTCTCCCTAATAAGCTTATGTCTAGCCAAAGCTAGACTATTGTAAATATCCTATCCTTACATCCTACCCAACTTCTCTCTTCTCTCTCTCTATTGACTCTGGTATTTAAAATAATGAGGAGACAAGATGGGAGCCACAGTCACATGCACCATTTTCTAGTCACAAAGTGGGTCACTCACCTCAAATAGAAATATTGCTAAATCCTTCCCTCCTTCCCTATTAAGGAGGCATGAGAGCTCACATTTGGGGGGGGGGGGGGGATGAACACACACAACACACACCTATCCATACACACTCTTGTGCTACATGCTTGTAGCATGAACCCTAATCACATAATCACAACACCATCATCATCACCATCACCATGCACAAAAGATGAGCACCACAACTCCACTACACTTGTAATTAAGGGTTGAAGGCACAATTTCAAGAAGAAGAAGGGTGGACACACTCATGATATTCCTCGCCATCAACTCCCATCTCTCCATTATGCCCCTACGATCTTGTTCCCTTCTCATTTTCTTGCCATACGCTACCTATTGTATTCATCTTTTGCAAGCAATCAACACACTCCATCTTGGTGCCATACTTTGTGTCGCTTTGGATACATCTCATTGTGAGTATGGTATATGCTTGTTCCTTGCCATTTTTTTTTCTGCTTATGTTAAGGTGTGCGGATTCGCCACCATTACACACACACTCTCTCTCTCCCTCTCATATTCCTATCATCTTGCTACTTCCATCTTGTAGGTGTGCGGATTCGCCACCTCTTGTATGATAAGTGAGCATACTCGCAAGTTTCCCCTACCTCATTATTTCCTTACTAACATTGCACGAGTAGCAAGCCATTCTCACTCATTCACCACTCCTCTCACCTTATTCTCCGACCACCCCATTCCACATTTGGGCGTGGATCTTGAAATTGTTTTCCATGGCATGCTTCATTGTGTATATGTATGCGTCCTAGCCGCATATCTTGCTAGGTGGTGCCCCTATTGTGTATCCCCCATGATGAGGCCATTGTGCATAGTCTTGGTGTAGAGGCCACCGGGTCTATTTTTCACTTCCGCCACTTATTTGGTGCCCCCACTCAGGAGGGCTCTTGAAACCTTCAGTTTACAAGGCTTACATGTTTACTTCTCTTCATGGACGAGTGGCTTCTTGAATTCTTTAATTGGACCACTGAAGAGGAGGAGCTTCAAGTAGGTTTGACTCAAGTCATCAAGACACTCTTGCCAAGGTGTTGTATTGTTAGCATAGAAGAGGTGGTAAGACCCTCTTTCCTACTCAAATTGTTTACATTTCTCATCATCCCCGCAAGCGTAAAAGCAAGGCACAAGCTGCATCATGCTGACATTGTAGCCAAAAACCCACCTTCGACATGAGTGCAACCCAAAGTGAAGAAAAGGCCATCATTTTCTCCCTCGACATCCGCACAGGCGTTCTCACATCAGTAGGCTTTCAAGTAGCGCCAGGCTTCTCTACATCTACGTCCACATCTTTGCCACCTATTCCACCTACGCCCACAACAAGCCTTCACAACTTGAGGAAGCTACTACGAACGCATGGTCCCTCCCTCTCCCTTGCACCAAAAGATTCAAGGGTTTTCCAGCGCCGACAATCACTACGTCTCCAAAACAAAAGGGTAAATCCTCCAAAGTCTTTCTATACCTCACTCTCATCTCATGAGCCAGGAACTAGAAACAGCAGCATGGATTCTACGTCGTCTACCGAGTAAAGTGGCGGAGTTTGTCATCGACAAGGTCTTTGGAACAGGTTTTGCTTGGCGGAAAGACAAGACCCTCCACCTTCAAGGGGTGTTGCTTGTGAATCAAGGCTATGATGACGACTTTACAACTTGCTATGTATCCATCCAACTTGGATTAATACAAGTGGTAAGACTCACCACCTACCTCATCACACCTGTGTATACACTAGATGGCACTCTATCTTGCAAGAAAGTGAAGTTGCTCAAAGAGAGAGAGTTCAAGCTTTTCTAAGAGCTTGCTAGAGGGGCAGTCCTAGAGCTAGAAGACGAAGAAAACCTTGTCCTGTGGTACTATAAATTTGACCTCGACTACCAAGAGCTCTATACCTCCGACTATAACCTTCCACCACGAAGGAAAGAGCCTTTCCGAATTATCATGTGATGGATCCAGCGCATCAGCCTTTTGCAAGGAACCAAACTTATGCACCACAATGAATTCAATCAATCAAAGTAATCTTGGACTGCAAGATGTTTTATCAGCAGATCATTACAACCATGTTTGGTAGAGAACGACTGCAAGAGATAAACACCTCTTCTCTACCCTTTATCCTCCCTATGATTAATCATGAAGTGTCTTTTGATGTAGTTATTTTCATCCTTGTATAGTATGTTTTCCATCCACCGAGCACCCATGTATTGAATCTCTATAAAAAATAAAAAAATAAAAAATCTAAGTCGAGTTAATTTTCTCACTCTCACAATGGAAAGTGTAGCATTTCCAACATTTACTGGTAAGGTGGGTGAGGATGCTGTAGACTTTCTAGACAACTTGGAAATAGCATGTGTCATCTCTACGAGAGATGATGATGCTTCGTGCTTGCGCATCTTCCCACTTCTAATGAAGGTGGAGGCAAGATCATGGTACAATGCCTTGGCACAAGAAACTAAGGAACGGTGGGACTTATTAAGAGCAGCCTTTGTCAAGCATTTTGGAGAGGGCACAACATCAGAGAAGCTATGGCAATTGTTGACAGAGTTGAAGCAGGGCAATATGCTGGAATACGCATCATATGAGTCAAAGTTTGTAGATTTATGGGGGCGATGGGTTGCATCGCTAAGAGAGGATGAGGGGGCACCTGATTTCCTAAAAAAAGATCGGTTTGTGGCTGGGTTATGGCCAACTCTTAAAGAGAAGGTGAAGGGAAGGTTTCCTGCTATGTATGAGCTAGCAGTTGAAGTGGCCCGCCTTAAAGACAAGAAGTTGTGCCTACAAGCCAGGAATATCAATGAAGAGGAAGCCGTTAGGACCCGACCACCTCTAGCACCACCTACAACAGCCGCCCAGAGGATTCAACCACAAGAACCAATTGAAGATCAGCAAGACCTGCTCAATCGAATCACCAATCAACTTGAGAATCTCTCAGTCCATTTGATACAACAAGGGCATGCACACAATCGCAACTAAGAGCAAGGAAGAGGACAACGAAGGCAAAACCAAGAATACCACTGCTACAATTGTGGGGAGGATGGTCATGGCATGTTCTACTGTCCACACCCAAGGAGGCAGAATTTCAACAGAGGAGCCAGGCAAAACCAGGTTTCATCACCGAGAGCAAAACCACCACCACCGAGGGCACCACAAGAAGCACACCATGCAAATCCTACAACCACCCATTCAACCACAACCACCACCACCACCACAAACCTCTCATTCCACCCTTACCCCACCACTAGTTGGCAATCAAACAGTAAGCGTCATCAGTCTTGAAGGTAAAGGAAAGGAGAAAGTGGAGGAGGATATCAAGGGAGTAGCAAAAGGTAAGACCAAGTTTAAAGGAGTAGATGCCATAGGGGTAAAACGCGCTAGGCAAGGTGAATCTTCCTAAAAGGAAGAAAAGATGAAGACTAAAGGGAATCTAGCAAAAAGCCGTCCAAGTCACGACGTAAAATTGACATTGTAGATTTCTCTTTGGGGTGAATGTTCTAAACCATATGATTTGGTTCAAGATGTTTCTGTGCAGGGCCCAAAAATCACTTGGCCCCAATTACTCCACCTAGCACCTAGGGTGAGGAGACAATGGACAAAGATGGTTAGCACGAGACGACCAAAGCCAAAGATAGCTGGGGCTATCTCTGGGAGGAATCTAGATGACATACTACCAGTGATGGATGCTTACATCAAAGGTCAACACATCTCCAATATCTATGTGCGCTCCTTGCCGCACTGTCGAAGCAAGGGCCTTGCCTAACACTGTGTGCGAGCCATAGATGGCTCCAAGCACACAACTAGCTTAACTAGTAAGCTCAAAAGAGGGCAATGGTGTGTCACTCACCGCTCTATGCTCCTGCCGTGGAGGATTCCTCGCCGCGAAGAAGAAGGAGACGCGCTACGTCGCGCTCAAACGTTCACCGCCGTCGTGCCGCCGCAATGCTCGATCGCACTCTCTCTCTCTCTCTCTCTCTCTTCTCTCTCTCTCTCTCTCTCTCTCACACACACACAACACACACACACACACCACACACAACACACACACACACACACACACACACAACACACACACACACAACACACCACACACACAGGAGGGTGAAGAAGAAGAAGATGGAGATGGAGATGGAGCAAGAGCACTCTTCTATTGCACAAATGAGAGAATGAGTGAATTTTAGGTTTATTGTCTTTATATGAGCTCACCCCATTCACACTTGGGCGACCATGCTTACCAACTAATCCCTTGAATGTCCTGGTTAGAGTGGCCTCTCATCGCGCGATCACTCTTACCCTTTCCTATTGGTCCGACAAGCCCGGTACCTGACGCTACCAAATACATAATACACGTCGTCGTAGGTGATGGGGTGTCCGTGAGCCGTGAGGGTTAAACATGCCCCCTTCCTGATGTTGATACCGTCCTCGGAAGCTATTGAGTTGAAGCTCGTTCGTCGAGGTGGAAGAGCATTTGAGATGAATGTCCTTAGCCTTCTTCAGTCAGTGCAAAATCAAACAACATTGCCCAGTAGAATTGCTTCTCATAAGTGAGTAAAAAGCATATGTAGTTTTAGGTAGACAAATTGATTGGTAAAAGAATTTCAAACAATTTGGTCAGCAATGAACATTAAATTGCAATAAATCAAATGCATAAACACTGTAAAGGTAAAAAATTAAACAAGTCTGGGGTCGCTAATTTAACGGTCGAAAGGCACTAGAGATCGAATATTAATACATGGGTAAGTTCTTCAATTTTCTGTTGTCAATTAAGTTGTTTAATCACGAGAGCCAAGTATTTCATGTTCGAGGGCTGACTAGAGGCTATATCTAGAAGACCTTGTAGTTAAGCTACGATAAAAGGAATTTCTCATGAAATCATCACTGACTGATTACTTTTTCTTTGACCCCCCAAAGTCTTTTCACAGTGATTCAATTTGATGTGTGTGCTTATTTTGTATGCCTTGGGTTTTTTGCTTTTCAAGGAAAAGCGCCCACACAGGGAACCTCTAGGGCTCTAGTACCATAGGCAATACATGTGAGTGAAGGAGTACCAAATCAAGCTGATATTTCTCTTCCAGCTTAAGCTTAAGATTTTACATTGTGGCACTTTGATTTTTTTGTTTGTTCATTTCAACATTTTAATTTTGTAACTTTGGGGGGTCATATAACATGATACACTCCCCAGGTCATCACACTAGTAAACCTCTCTTTATAATACTTAAGCTAAAGGTCAATAGGGTCAAGCCCACTAGAAAGCCCTAGTACATTTCACACAATGCTGCCTAAATCGGATTAAGAACCTAATTAACCATTGATTATTAGGAAGGCATTCCCCATGGTATTAAGAGAAGATTTCTAACACCTAACTTGGTCAAACTAGTTTGTCGGACTGCTTGATTTTTAAACCTAGACAAGTGATTATGACAAAAAATTACATTGAGTTAAATGTTTGATACTAAGCAAATGCGGTGAATATTAGGCTACCAATCACAATTAAAGCAGACAATCATAGATGCAAAAAAGATAAGGGGCAATGCTAATGGACAAGAAACACCTATTTGTGTCGATGGTCGCGCTTGATTTGAAGAGTTAGTCGAGATAAAGATTCCATGAAGGTCCAAATCCTACCAATAGCAACACGCTCCTGTACACACTAGGAAACGAAAGGAATACCTCCAAGAGGCACATTCGTGGAAAAAGGTACCAACACTTATTGAACACAGCAAAAAACATAAGGAACCCTAACCTAATTATTTGCACTCCCCCTAGAGAGTCAAGGGAATAGGATATTGTAGAGGTTGGGGGGAAACCCTAAGGCTAAAGCCCTATCCTCGTCATCGAGATAAACAAAGTCATCATCCATGAGACCATATGTGCCATCCGTGTAGTCGTGTAAATTTTCTTCTTCATCATAAGTGCCCATGTTTACTAAGAAGGTCACTAGACGCCTATAGTCACCTTGGTCAAAAGGGTAGGCGTGTGCAATGGGAGAAACGCTCTCTACTAAGTATGGATCAGACGTGGTCAAGAGATGTCAGCCATTCTAACTCCTCAAAATTCCTCTCACATGCTAGCGTACCTATCAAATCCCATTCACATGCAAGCACTGGAAAGACCATGTGAAATATTTGTGAAAAGTAATGAGGGTACCTCTCACCCAAGGCAGGAGTGGATGACTCTAGCGTACTAGCCATATCTGTACACGCAGATAGATGATGGTTAGAGTGCAAATATTACAAGGGTAGTGTTCTTGTGCATAATTTGTTTTTATGATTTGTGTTATGGCTCTTGCTCTTTTACTTTTTTATCTTGTTTTTGTGAGTATAAGGGTTTATATATACATTCCCTAAGATTGGAGATTAAGAGGTCAGGGAGAAAGGTTGAGAGGGAAGCAAGTGAATGATGGATGTCCACAAACACTCCCCCCTTCCTTGGGTAGATCATACCGTTTGAAATGATGTCGTCACCCTTTGAAACCAATTGTTCCAGTTGGTAATAGGTGAGGATTTTTGCCAGTAGTTTTCTATTACCCTAGGTGCCTCGTCAAGTTGCAAGGGTGGTAAGGTACTCTCTCAGGATCGAACTTGAAGTGGTTCATCAGGTGATTCTTGAACACAAGGAGGTGTGGATTCTTTTGTAGCTTCATGGAGGTCCACTACTATAGATGGAGGCTGTGTAGAAGCTTTTACCTCTATGGATGTATTACATGAGGAGCTAGAAGCTTCATGGAACTCCCCCCTTCCTGAGCTAGGTGGAATAAATTGGTTTTGCCTTGGAGCCCAAACTAGCTCTGGACTAGGTGTGTAACATTCTGTGATCTTTCCCTTCCCACGGTCTGCCATTGGCTTTAGCGTTACACTGTTTGACTCATATGGGTTTGTTGTCGATAGGGAAGGACACATTTTACGTTTAGGTACCCAAATTTGCTCATTTCCATCATAGTAGCCTTGGGATTGTAATAGTTGTTTTGGAATCCATCGTGATTTGGTCTTGACTCTCTTAGGGCGCGCTCTTGGTTTTCCCGGGAAATTTTTTCTTGGAATGGATGGGAGGGTTGAGGTAGTTGGAAGTAAGGCCTTGGGGACCCATTGATATGTACTCTTAGGTCGTGCAGGTTGAGTACTTGCAATATTACTGCTTGCTGCAACTACAAGTGTTGAAGTGCTAGGTTCATGGGTAGCCGACAAAGACAAGTTAACCACCTTGGCTTGTGAATGTTGGCTATCCTTCAACTTTGCTAGAGTTTGCAACGTAGGTGACTTTGATTGAATGATAGGGGTAAGAGTCGGTGGTCGCGTTGTGACACTACCAGTATCCCAATCAATAGCGCATTTGGTTGCCAACATCCACGTGCGTCCCAGGTTTATGTTGCCTTCCATAGCTCCAGCGGGCATGACTAGAAACCTCTGCACTATGCTTCCATTTTCATAGACAACAGGGGTCTGAAGGACTCCAAGAATAGCAGTTTTCTTTTTATTAATGCCCTTGACTTGCATCGTACTCGGGGATAGGGTCGGTTTCCCTAATTGACACCAAACTCCATAGGATAACAAATTGTGTTTAGCTCCCGTATCTAATAAGGCATTGTATAGTACTTTCCCATAGGGGCTATTTAGCTCAATTGGGTATCGTAGGGGTTGCTCAGATTCTAATGAGTCGTCATCTGTGTCCTCGAAAAATGCTTGCGTGATTCCCAGATTAGCCTCTCGTTGGCGTCTAAGACGTTTTTGTCGTTCTCGAGTCTCAACTCTTGCTTGGATTTTTTAAAGCTCTGCTTGTTCCTTGGCAGCCTTCTTTTGATGGATGGCTTGCAACTCTTCCTGGCTTAGAGGATCATAACATCTTTTGAATTTACTCCCATTAAGGAATCCAATGGTTTCAACTCCATCTAGAGTCTCCACACGAATGGTACCTTGCGGGGTAATTTCACACACTCGATATGGTCCCTTACCAGCGTATTTCAATTTCTTCTTTTCATTACGTACCCCGTATATAAGAACTTTATCACCAACCTTGATGTCTTTATCCTTTAAATGGCTATCAAACCACTTCTTTCTCCTATCCTTCTCCACTAGAGCATTTCGCACAGCTAATTGCCTCTCTTCATCTAGCCTTTCCAGGATATATAATCGCTCCACTAAGGGGTTAGCATCCCAAACTTCTTGAGAAGCTACTTGAAGACTAGGAATGACAAACTCCCATGGCATAACTGCTTCTTGGCCATACACCATCTTAAACGGTGTGCAATTAATAGCAACTTTATACGCAGTACGATAAGCCCATAAAGCTGATGTAAGATTTAAGTCCCAATCAGTGCGATGAGCCTCGACTGTCTTTGTCAAAATGGAGATGAGAGTTTTGTTGGTACTCTCAGCTTGGCCATTTGCTTGGGGATAATAGGGCGTAGACTTGTGGTGAGATATCATGAAGTTTGATGTGAGTTCTTTTATTACTTCATTTATAAAATGAGTTCCATTGTCACTCACAAGTTCAAAGGGGCATCCAAAATGTGTGATAATGTTCTCAAAGAGGAAGTTAGCTGTTGTTTTTGCATCCGCCTTCCGTGTTGCTTTTGCTTCAGCCCATTTGGTTACATAGTCGGTAGCCACAATGATATATCGTGATTGCGTGTTACGTGCAGCCGGACTAATCGGTCCTACAAAGTCTAAGCCCCACTTTTCAAATGTTTGGGTTACCTTGATGGGATGTAGAGGCATCCTATCACTTCTTTGTGGTTTCTTGAAGCATTGGCATTCATCACATCCCTTTGCAAAAAGTGATGCATCCTTAAACAGAGTGGGCCACCAATAGCCTGACTGTAAGATCTTTCGGGTAGTCAAGTTTCCTGGAAAGTGACCACCAACTACGCCCATGTGTGCCTCTTGTAGAATATATAAATACTCATCCTCGTGGGCACAGCGTCTAAGAACATCATCTTTTCCTCTCTTATAGAGAGTTCCAGTCAGTAAGCAATAGGGTTCGCATTCCTTGATTAATTTTCGAGCTATATCTTTTCGCAGTTCTTTGGGTGGAAAACCATTAACTAAGAAGTTAACAATCTTTTCACTCCATTCAGGCATTGTCTCAACAATGAAAAAAGGAGTATCAGGCAATTCATCATCAACCCCCGTAGGAGCTTCGCCATTAGGGATACGAGATAAATGATCCGCCATGACATGTTTCCTCCCAGGCCTCACAACAACGGTGAAGTCAAACTCAAGAAGAATTAACAACCATCGTGTAATTCGACCTGTGGAACACGGCTTGTTTACCAAATATAGCAATGCTTGATGATCAACATAAAACACAAACTTGGTAGCAAGAAGGTAATAGCGAAATTTCTTTAATGCGTAAATCATAGCTAGACCTTCGCGCTCTGTAGTAGTGTAGCTCATCTCGGCATCATTTAATTGGCGACTTGCAAAGCTAATAGGGTAGTCCAATTTATGTTCTCCTGGTTGAGTTAGAACACACCCAATAGCAAAATTTGATGCATCAATATGCACATGAAAAGGTACATTCCAATCAGGTGTTCGCAGGATTGGAGCACTTGTTAGGGCCTTCTTTAATAACTCATAAGATTGATGACATTCTTTCGTCCAGTGAAACTCGATAAGAAGCTTGTACAATGGACGCGCTATCTCGGCAAAGTTTAAAATAAACCTTCGATAATAACCAACATGGCCCATAAATCTTTGAACTCCTTTATAGTTGGTAGGTGGTGGAAAATCGGCAATGGCTTTAATCTTACTCTCATATGTGGATATCCCGTTCTTGGACACTATATGCCCTAGAATGACTCCATGCTTAACCCAAAATTGGCATTTGAAAGGGTTCAATGAGATGCGAAAAATCTGCACCTTTCAAATATTTTTCGTGGATATAACAAACGCTTCTCCCAAGAAGAATAAACACAAAGGTCGTCTAGGAAAGCTTCACAAAACTCCCTTAGAAATTCTTTAAACGCAGTGTTTATTAATCGTTGGAATGTAGCAGGGGCATTCGTTAAGCCAAAAGCCATAACACGAAATGCAAACACTCCAAACTCTGTGATAAAAGCAGTTTTAGCTTGGTCCGCTAATGCAATTGTGATTTGATTGTAACCAGAGTACCCATCTAAAAAGCTATAAGCTTCCTTGCCCGCAACTCTTTCAAGCACATGTTCTGAATATGGCAAGGGATAATGATCTCTCCTAGTGGCTGCATTAACTTTCTTGAGGTCCACGCACACTCTTAGTTTCCCATTCTTTTTTGGCACAATGACTATTGGAGAAACCCATTCTGAGTGCTCAATAGGGTATATGAATCCACATTGGATAAGTTTTTCAATCTCCTCTTGTACAATTTTGGCGTACTTAGGATTCATTGGATAGGGTCGTTGCTGGACGGGTTTAGCAGTGTTGATCATGGGAATTGTATGTTGCACCACAGAAGGTGGAACGCCCTTCATGTCATGATATGTCCAAGCAAAGATATCCTTGTATTCCTTGAAGAGCTCCTTAAGTACTGCCTCTTCACTTTCGGTAAGGTCTTGAGCAATAAAGACTGGTTTAGACTCCTCACCTGGTTCTGCTAATTCTATATCTTTAACTACCGCTGGACCATGATAGACTCCACTGCTTCCATTGGTAGGTATTCGTTGGGCTTTGGCATACACAACCTTTCGCTCCCCCGTGGTATAAGATTTAAAATGTTCAGGAGCCGTATGTAAGTCAGCAGGCTCTTGTCCTGACGGAGACCTTTCTTTTAGTTCTTCCTCCTTTTGTTGTTGTGCTAACTCTTGGTTTTGACGTCTTCTTATAGTTCGACTCAATTTCGGCTCTGTAACCTCCAATTGAGCGAGGTCAATGGGTCGCGGGCTGCACCACATGACACTCTGGAGATGTTCACCCCAATTGTCTACTAGCTTTCGATGAGCATCACATGCCCCTAGATAGCTAAGCCATTCTGTAGTAGATCTTTCCTTGCATTTGCTCGATATCGTCGTCTCTTATATGACCTTTGTTTCTTGTTAAGGTTTTGATTTTGGTAAATGTTTGAACTCGACTCGCTTGATAGGTCTTCGCTTGTATCTTCTTCACTCTCATATAAATTACCATAGATGGTCGTACTAGACCTTGAGTGTTCAGTTTCTATACTTGGCTCACTCGATGTTTCCTCAGGTTCTGAATCCATTTCTCAGGTAGGTGTGCCTCTTTCTTATCATCGGATGTTACATGCGCTACACCTAACATGTTTACTGGTGTAATGTGTGGTATCTCTTCCCCATCTGGTGTTACCCAGGTTGTTCCTCTAGCTCCCCATGTATCTATAGTTGCCGCTAGGTGTACCCAATCGACATTGTTTGACTCAGCCATTCTGGGTAGGATATCCATATAAGGAGAGTTCTCCCCAATATCCGTGTCTTCGTTACACGTGTAACAATACTGTAATGGAGCTGAGTGAATTGTTGTGTCTGATCGATTATCAATGATGAATTTATTTCCTAGAGGATGCGTTCGACCACTTAAAAGATCAACTCGAATAACAAAGTCTTGGAACTGTAGGTAGACGTGGTTTTTGGACCAGTCATGCACCATTTTTGCTTCCCTCATGAATGGACGCCCTAAGATCATCTCAAATGACATAGGATGCTTGGAAAAATCCATAACAAAGAAATTTTGCCTTACCTTGTGTCCCAAGACCTTGATTCTGAGATCCTTTAGCATTCCAATAAGCGTAACAATAGATCCATTAGCCATTTTTACCACTACGCTTGTGGCTTCAAGGTGAGGTCGCCCCATAGACTCCCAACAACTCTTTGTCACCATGCTGACTCCCGCACCACCATCAAGGACCCCCTTTACAGTTAATCCTTTAGTAGTGATTGGTAGAGTAGCATTAGATTCATCACCTTCAAAGTATTTTCCCAACTTGTTAACGGGTACTTCAATTACAGATTCATGTCCCGCTAGGTCAGATGGTGGTGCTAAATGTTCTTCATCATTCATTACCAAGTTAGGTTTGTTCATATGTGCAAACTGTGGTAATCCAGCCTGTAATTCTCCATTGAGGAAGGCTCGAAGAGCTGAGAGTAGCTCGGGGTCTTTATATAGTTTGGACATGATGGTGGTTCTAACTTCTGAAGACATGAAATTCATCAATTTGGCAACATTTAATGGCATCTTGTGGGACATAGGACCCTGACAAGAGAATGGCGAAGATGGAATCTCCACTTCTTCAAGGGGGTCGGGCATACCCTCACCAAACATTCTCTCTAGTAGGAAAGGTGTGTGTCCACTTTCAGATGTCCTACCCTCACTCTCTTCCCGAATGATACTGGGTATAGCTAACGGCCTGTAGTTCTTGTGAGGTTGAACTTGTGTGGGAAACACTGTGTCCGACATCTGGATATGTTTGGGTTCAGGTTCTAATGTTCGTTGAGTTTCTTCCACCAAACCCCTTAGTTGTTGGACTCGTTCAATTTCCACTGTTGGGTTTGGATAGGTTCCAATCTTTCTCTTGCAATCCTCATTTTTTGTCTCTCGTGGCTTATCTTGGGGGTTCGCAACTGGGTGGTTTAACTTTGAATACTGTTGAGCCAGCAGAGGATCACACCCGCATTTTTGCTCACACCCATCATTTTGTAACCATTGATTGTAATAAATGTCTTTCCGACATTAATTTTGATTTGAGCCATTCATTAAGTAACGGGACTCAATTGAGTTTCCAGCTTGTAATCCCGACGTAATTTCACCTGCTGATGTAAATAATTAGAGATGTTTTCACCTCCAAGGCTGAGGTATATAAGCCAAAGTTTTGTAACCTAAGGGGGATTCAAAAAATTAATCAAAGGGAGTTTTTGAGCGTCGTGACTGTGTCTGAGAGAGAGAGAGAGAGAGAGAGTCTTATCTCCTTGCTACGCGAGCTACGGGACCGCCATTGGAGAAGCGACACCACCATTGCGTTAGCAACGGTGAGAGCTACGCACAGATACCAAGAGTGCGCGCTATCGGCTTCTACGTGTGGCAAGTTCCTACGAGCTTCGGTGTGAGTTTTCTTCCAACTCGTGTGTCAGAATAGAGCGTGCAGCATATCTATAGAACCACAACGAGTAGAGCTACACATTCGTACCATCGGGGTCAAGTTTCGGTCACCTGTATTTTTCGGCCTGTCTTCATACGCGTTTACCGCACGGAGTGATTATAGGTTGATTTCGCAGTTCAAGTCTTCAGGGTGTTGTTCTTACCTAGTGTATAGACTTCCCCTTGAGTTTGAGATCGATTTGATGATTCTAGATCCTGTTTCGTATAACATTCGTTCGTAGTACGGATTTCAGTCACTTGCGTATTTTAGAACTTAGATTTGATTTCCTTAGTAGTGATTGTCATTAGAAGGTCGAGTAGGTGATTTGACACCCACCTAGTTGTTTCCATGCGCCTGCGGGTCAAGCTCCGTCCTCGTCTGACAAATTCTGTTGTTGGTTGAGTTCTCGCTATTTAGCTTCCGCTAGCGGCGTAACCGCCTTAACATTTGGCGCCGCTGCCGGGGACGAGAGCCCTAAGTAGGTGACCTTAGACTAATCCTATGAGGTGAGTCGTATAAACTACTTTGTATACTTTAGTTAGAAAAGATCTAGGAGTGGTGGACTCCGAAGGTCTCTAGAGATACTAGGAAGTGGGGTATTCCTGGGTCTTCCGTGTTGACAATGTTTTTAGTTTAGCTTAGATTAGATTGTTTTTGATGGTGTTTAAGTGGTTGTTGACATAAAAAGCATTTGCTACTCCTTGTGTGGTAGTAAATCTCTTTATATTTTCAATTGCAAAAAATCCATTTTATGATTAGAAGTAGCTTAGGTAGGGCCTGATTTGATCCTGATCTAGAGCTATCAATTGGTGTTCTATTTGCTTGATGTGTTTGATTGCATGTTAGATCACTGAAAAAAGTCGCTTTGGTAGTGAAATATGCAATAAACAAAGTTCAGAAAAATTTTCTGTGTAACTGATTGTTGCTGAGCACTTAAAAGAGCTATTGGAAGAGTTCTGTGCTGAAAAACTGGAAATCTGCAACTTTAGACATTATACGCGTATGATGTCTTAGGACCTAAACAGAGACTAAAATTGAAAATTTGACATTGCCAGAGTGTTTAGAAGGGGGGTTTTACCCTAAGATCAACTTAAAACAAGAACATTAACACTCAAAGAAACCCAAAAAGACAAGTCGGAGTCCAAGAAACGCAAAGAATAGGAAATTTTGGATTCAAATCTTGTTTTTACATTCAAACCTGACAAAAACACTTGAAACTCAATTATAAACACTGGAGAAGGCTTAAAACCAAAAATAGTCAAAATCAGTGAAAAAAGACATCATAGGCGTATAATGTCTTTTGGCACTTCCAATGCTTATTTTTGAAATCTGACCTGACAAGATTGTTACAAACACTGTAGAAAGCATAAATATCAAGTTTGGACCCAAATTGATGAAAAAGACATCATACGCGTATGATGTCTTTGACCTAATTTTGGACATATTTTGATACTTTGCTAACACAGATCCATTGTAATAGCTGTCTAGAGGTTATATTTCAAGTTTCATCCCATTTTGATCACAATTGACCCAAAAAACAAGTCAAAAGCAGAAAATTGCCAAGAAAAGCCTGAACTAGCCATAACTTGCTCAAACAGAGTTCAAATTGAATTTTGTGAGTGAACAGAGCATAAAGGGGCCACTGAGAGTGAGCATAACCAAAATAGTCAAAATCTGTGAAAAAAGACATCATACGCGTATAATGTCTTTTTCAGCATAACTGCAACAAAATTCTCACTTGATGAAACAGAAGTTGTCCAACTGACAAGATTAAACAATTGACCAAGTATCAGTCAGTTTGGATCAATTCTGACCACAAAAACTTGGGGAAAACACATTGCCGAGACGGAAAAGTTACAGTCCTTTAGGGGAATTGATGAATTTGAGATCGGGCAGGAATCTCCGGAATAATCAACCAAAACAAGGGGAACCAGCAAGTGTCATATCAACCGAGGGGAGTGTAAACCAAAGTTGGGTGCAACCATTAGAGCCGATCTTTGAAGGAAGTGTCTCTGATACTTCTTCGGAGAGGTCTTACGAGATTTTCACCGAACACTTGAACTTGAACAACATAGAAAATATGGCAGCAGGATCATCAAACCCCTCCGCCACAATGAAGCTATTGTTCATAAAATACCAGTACGACAATGAGCAAGGTGCCAAGATCTACAAAGATGGAATGGACCGCTATTGTGTAAAGATAGAAGATAGACCTAGTGAGTTCAAGGACTTAGTGCCTGTGAGCTATAGCGGAGATAGATATCTAGATGACGAGGGTACCATGTACTTGGTAGTCCTAAACCCTAACATTGTGGATAAGTGGGGATTGATGGGCACCAAAGCCAAAATAGATGAAGAACTCGAGGAGAAAGCACCAATAATGAACTTCCCTAATGCGAGGTTAAGAAGAGAGAATGAAACTACAAGGATCAACACTGATAACATCTATGTGGGGCTGTACAAATATAATAATGGGGAGCAAGATCTCTATTATAGATGTGAAGAACCCTACACCGGAGAGTTGACAGACCAAAAAAGACTCTATGTCTTTACCTACACAGAGGGATCGGAAGTGAAAATTGCCGCTTACGATAGGTATGGCAGGCAATACTCAACAATGGGCAAGAAAGAATTAGAAGGATATACATACTTTGGGGGACCACTACATCAGTATTATGTTACTTCTAGCTCACATAGACCAGCACCAACAAATGGAGTGCAAAACTCAATGACAACAGGAGGACAAAGAACTCAGGTTGCTGACTCTTTCAGTCAACCTTGGGACTCGAAGCTCGGACCAATGGGATCATTACATTCCAGAGAGTCAATGGAGACGAATCGAGGTAGTGCAGTTCCAATCCCCACCTATACCACGCCAGGTCCAAGGTTTGAAGCGGAACCATCGCATTTACCTCCTAGTAGTAGATTCAGGGCGGAGGAACCGACAAGGGTAACCCATGAAGTCCATGATGCTAGAGAAAGCTTTAGCAGAGACACAGGAGCAATGAGATTGGTAGCAGATCATAGACGTATGAGACCATCTCAAGTAGCCAAGTGTATGCCAAAGAAGTATGGTGGTTCAGGAGATCCGTATGCACATGTGTCACTCTTTAAGCAAGTCTTAAGAGCTGAGCAGATAACAGATTTCCATACACAATACGAGGGATTTGGTCTTACTCTAGAAGGTACCGCATTGACATGGTTTCAACCAATGAACATAGGGGGATTCCATGACATTGACCATTTGCTAAGAGAGTTTGCTGAGGAATTCTCAAAACGAGGGATTAAGCACAATACGGTCTCACAAATATATGCTTTTAAACAGAGAGAACACGAAAAAGTGAAGGAAGCTTCACTTCGCTTCAAACAATACATTGAGAGATGTCCAGTACGTGAACGACCACAAGATGACAGACTATCTGTTCTCTTTATTGAGGGACTGAGGAACGACACTCTCAAGAAGGACTTGCACTTGAAAGCTTGTACAAGTTTCGAGCAAGTAACGAGAGAGGCATTGTACTTAGTGGATAACTGTACGGTTTATGGAGAGGTGTCAGCGGATACAGATTTTGCATCCAGTAGCTCCTCCTCCGTAGCGAGCGAGACTACCACTAAAAAGAATGTTCAAACAACAACCATGCCAAATGTAGAGCAAATGATAGAAGATGCTCTAAAAAGGATGGCACCATACCAAAAACCATTGCCAAAAACACTGAAATGGTGTGCGATTGAGCAAAAATGGACAAACCATCCAACAGAGGAATGCTATTACAACAAAGGGTATGTAAGGGAGCGCCAGTACGCACCTCCTGCTCTATTAGCACCACCTCAAGTACATCCAGTACCTCGATACCCAACGGGAAATGTACCTGGACCTATGGGGATAGAAAGACCGCAACCGGTATTGGGACAACAACCACCTTTACCAGGAGCAAGACCAGTGGGCATTAGATATGCACCAACCTTAGAGAATCAGGAAGAACAAGCCTTAGTGCCTGTTCAAGCCTATTATGAAGAATCGGGTGCACACATGTCTCCGACAGTTTATTACCCACCAGAAGAACCAAAACAACCAGAACCATGGGGCATGATGGGGAATGTTGGAATACCAACAATTACAAGTGCTTCTGATGAAGAGAGATACAATTTGGACGCAAGAACCTTAATGTTCATAGCTCATGGAGGGTTAACAGGACAAAGACCATCATATCCACAAAGGACGAATCAAATGGGACCAAGACCAGCACTAGGACCCTGTTACAAGTGTGGAGGTGACCATCTGATGAATGTTTGCCCACATACGGAAATCATTAGAATTAACGCTTATTGCACTGAGTGTGGGGTTACTCACTTCATTGAGGATTGTTCAAAGAATCCAAACAAAGTGCAAAAGACAACATTGAATATGTTAGAAACTATTCCTACCAGCAGTGGGTCTGAAAATGAAACTCTGATACCAAAGCAAGTTGTTACTAGAGCTCAAGCTAAGAAAACCACTAGAGAACCTGAGAATGGAAAGTTGGCTACTGAAGTGGTTAGTCAAGGACCGCGGAGTCAGAAAAACACATGGAAAGCTAGAAAAGCACGCATGAAGTTGAGAAAAGAACGTGAAGACGCTATTCTAGCTGAGGAACTAAAGCAAACTAAAGCTAGATTAGAAAAACTTGAGAGTCAAAACGGGAAACGAGAGATGAGCCCGGAAAGGACGAAACAAAAGAGTATCAAAGAAACAACGAGCTTAAGCTCCGGGGGATCAGTGCTAGTCGACAAGGTACACGAACCATTGGACGCACTGATGAGAGCTTACGAAGCTAAGTTAAAGAACAACCAAACACAGGAACAGAGGTGGATGACATACCCAAACGCGGAATTGGAAAAGCAGAGACTTGAAATGTGCCGGAGAATGATCGAGACTGCACAAGCCTTATTAGAACCACCAAAAGAAACAATGAATTGTGGGAAGGAAAACCCAATTCAGCAAGAGACTATCGTTTCACGGGTAGCTGAAAAGACTCCTAGTGCACAAAAGCCTGAAAATACACAAAAGGATGACCGCATAGTATTGAACACAACCGATCAGGAGATAGAGAGTTTTCATCCAGTCATACAGAGGAGTTACGAAAGAGATGATGATTACAATGAATTTTGGAAACAAGTGAGAGAGGCAAACTTTGCAAACGAGCTAAGTTGCCAAGCTAATCAGACAAATTGGGAAAAGGACATCAGGAATCCTCCCATAGTGGAATTTGAGGCAGGATCTCAAGTGGACTTGGATCTGCAATCTTACTGGGGAGATGGGGGCTCTGTTAGAACAATGGAGAGCAAACCTCATTCACTGAAAACCTTACCTTCATACTTAGGAGAGTATGAATCAAAATCCGAGATTAGAGCACTTCCCTCACGAAAAATCTCATCAGAAAAAGTCATGGACTCGCAAGGATTGATAGAGATTTTGTCAACAACAGTGACATGCACTATCACTCTAGCTGAGCTTTTGAGGCTAAGACCACATATGTGGACCACAGTAGGAAAATGCTTGGAGAAATTCGGGATAAAAGATCCAACATCGAGATTGCAAGAGAGCATAGAGGAGCTGAGCAAGCCACAAAAGAATGCTAAGCCTGTACCCTTAAACAAGGTCGGAGAGTATTGCGAAGGTGAAGAGGGGAATACAACCTTACCAGTTGAATTCCAAGGAGTGAAGACGATGGCAATACTAGACAGTGGAGCTGGGGTAGCCATTGCTACAAAAGAAATCTGGAAAAAATGGGGGAAACCAGCAATAAGGAAGACTAGGTTGAAACTCCAATTAGCAGATGGACACATGGAGAAACCAATGGGGTTATTGGAGAAAGTTGTAGTGACTTCTTGCGGCATTGAATACGAACATACTTTTGCTATTGTCGATTTTGGCAAGGAGAATAACTATGATATCATACTGGGAAGACCATTCATGAGACAATTGAAAATGGTCCAAGATTGGGGCTACGATCACATATACTTGAGAAATATGGAAACCACTACACGTGTGAACCTGAAAGACCATAGCTACAAAGATGTGAACCGAACACCAGTGGAGGAGTTTGATTCAGCTACTTTGGCGGGATCCGAATTTCCAGCTTGGTTAGGTAAACCCAAGGAGTTATGGATGTGTGGAGCTTCGAAATGTGGAAGTCTGAAACGAGAAGAATGTGTTTTAGAAAGGGCTATCGAAGACGAAACTTATGTAAGAGAACCCTTTCCAGAGGACACGTTTGAACCATTAGAATGGACACACATTCTAGCAACCCTAGATGTTTGTGCAATTCCGGATGGTCCCACAACGAAATTTTGCGACAAGGACGGGTACGACGTGGTTCCGTATTTCATGTTGAGAACTGTGCTCGAAAAAGAAGCTGAAAAGAACGATACACTGGAAAAGGAAGATGAAGAAGAGGTGTTTCACGACATTCCCGATCATCCAGAGTGGGGAAATGAAGCAGACAACGAGTCAACGGACAATTCAAGCGGAAACGAAGAAACTATAACGGATGTCCGATTTTATGATTTTCCGAACCAAACAAAACAACGCCAGAAACACTGTAGAGCAAAGAAGAAAACAAAAGGGGTTAGAACCAATCCGATGCCTAGAATAAGAGGAAAAAATCAATTCCTAATGCTAGTAAAGGCTGAAGATTGTGTTAAGGATAAGATTTCTGGAAGAATGAGAGGCAGTGATCAAAAGAGCTTACGAAAAGACAAAAGAGGCTCAAGAAATCAAGTTCAAAATAATGGAACGAAAACTGAAACAGAAAAATCAGAAAAGAACAAGCGCAATAGAGAATACACGGAGTCCAAGTTAGAACGTAGAAACAAGTATAGAGAGCTCAAGAAAACTCTGAAGGAAGTTTGGACGACGGAAATTGAGAGTGGAGAGGACGAAAACGTCAAAATCAAGGAAAACATGGATGTTCCCTCTCACTATAGGAAATTCACAATAGAGGATAGGAAGGTGATATTAACCCCACCTATTCGAGAGAGGAAGGAGAACGAATCTTATGACGGACCGGAGGATGCAAAAAAAGTTGATTTAGCAGCTCCAGGTGAGCCACCTAGACCGGTCTACATAGCCACAGATTTGTCTCCAGGCGAGGAAGAGAGACTTTTAAGTCTTCTCAGAGAGTATAGGGATGTGTTTGCATGGTCTTATAAGGACTTAAAGGGAGTTGACCCATCGATATGCCAACACACAATCCCACTGAAACAAGACGCAAAGCCTAGCAGACAGAGACCATACACATATAATGATACGTTTGCTAAGCGAATCAAAGAGGAGATAGATAAGCTAATGGAAGCTGAATTCATATACGAGATTGAACACACTGATTGGGTATCTCCGATCGTGGTAGTACCTAAGAAGAACGGAAAACTCCGAGTGTGTGTCAACTTAAAGAAAGTGAATGCTGCAACAATCAGGGACAATTATCCCCTGCCGATAACTGATCATGTTCTAGAGCGTGTATCAGGGAAAACAGCATACTCCTTTCTTGATGGTTTTTCAGGATATAACTAGCTAGCCATAGCATTGGAAGATCAACATAAAACAGCCTTTGCAACGGAGTGGGGAATTTATGCTTATCGGGTTATGCCTTTTGGTCTAACCAATGCTCCCGCAACCTTCCAGAGGCTGATGACGCATGCTTTCAAAGAATACTTAAGGCTGTTTCTCGAAATATACATGGATGACTTATGTGTACATTCTCTAGTGAGAGATGAGCATCTAGAACACCTAAGAAAAGTATTTGAGAAATGTAGGACATATCGCATTTGTCTCAATCCTGAGAAATGTGTGTTTATGGTCCGACAGGGCAGAATTCTGGGACATATTGTCTCACAAAACGGAATATCCACGGATTTAGAGAAGATAAAAGTTATAGTGGATATGCCTAGACCAACCAATGCGAAACAAGTACAGAGCTTTATGGGACATTGTGGATATTATAGACGATTCATTTACATGTACGCTATAATAGGCCAACCACTTTACAGGCTAATAGTGAACTTTGAATGGACAGAGGAATGTGAGGAATCATTCAAGAAATTGAAAGAGGCACTCATTACCGCTCCAGTCTTGAAATCACCAGATTGGGAGAAGATATTCCATGTGCACATAGATGCTTCGGCATATGCAATAGGATGCATTCTGGCTCAGCCAGAAGAAGGAAACATGGATTTTCCTATCTGTTACGCCAGTCGACAGCTCAACCATGCAGAGAAGAATTACACCACAACAGAGCGAGAGGGATTAGGAATGATCTATGCTGTGAAGAAATTTCGGCATTATCTTCTAGCCAACAAGTTTGTGTTTTTTACGGATCACCAAGCCTTGCTCTACCTAGTGAATAAACCATGCAATACCGGGAGAATAGTGAGATGGTTCATTATCTTACTGGAATTCGACTTCACGGTAGTAGTAAAGAAAGGAAAAACACATCTTAGAGCTGACCATCTTTCGCGATTGACGAATGGAGAAACCCTATAGGAGTAGATGACGACATGCCAGACGCGTACTGTTCAACATAGAAATGATACCTAAGTGGTCTCAAAATGTCGTTGACCTATTAACCTATGGAGGAGAGTTCGATAGAAGAGAATACAACCTGAAACTATTGCTATTCAGCAATCCAAGAATCTTCAATTGATTGCAGGAAGGTTGTATCAATTGGGAAATGATCATGTTTTACGACTATGCATCAATCCAGGAATATAATATATATCTGTGCGAAGCACATGTTTCAGGAATGTGCATTTCATTGTTCAAGAAGGAACACATATAGGAATTTGTTACAATTGGGAGTCTATTGGCCAGGAATGAAAGAAAGCGTACATGAATATGTCACTGTATGTATTGTATGTTCATCAAAACCGCCAGCCGAGTATTCGACATTATATCAGATAATGATCGCTCCAGAATGGAGTCAGTATATTGTTGAATATCTCACAAATAGAACTTTCCAGAAGGAACGTCAAAAGCTCGTCAGAAATCTGTAGAGACAGAAGCTAGAGATTACGCTTTAATAGGAGATCAACTCTATAAGAGAGGTAAAGACAACCAGCTTAGGATTTGCGCATCAGAGTCTGAGTATGTGATAATCCTGGAGCAAGCTCATGGAGGAGTAGGTGGAGGGCCATTTCTCAGGTGATAAGACAGCAAAACTTGTCTTAGCCGCAGGAATATGGTGGCCAACATTACATATGGACGCTGAGGAATACGTTAAACGGTGTGATGACTGTCAGCGGACAAAGTACCACTTAAAAGAGATGATTATGCCGCTTAGACCAATGAAGGGCAAGAGCTTTCAAAAATGGGGGATTGATTATTGACGGACTTCAATACTCCTGCATATAAGAACTCATGCACAATACATTCTGTGGCTACAGACTATCTAACAAAGTGGGTCAGCAAAGGCAACTCAAAAAGCAGTGCCAGGACCACCCACAATTTTATTTTTTTGTAAATATGGATTTTGCCAATAGAAATGTGAGTGAGAGGCACACAATTTTCATAAATGAAGTGATAGAGATCCTTCTAGATGAATTCATGGTAATCCATAGGAAATCAGGCCCCGTATCATCCACAAGCAAACGGACAAGCTGAAGCAACAAAAAAAACCATATGCATGGTCCTCACGAAGATTGTATCTAAGTCAAGAACTGACTGGGACCAAAAGTTGCATTCAACATTATGGGCATATAGGGTGGGCGTATATAAAACATCCATGAACGACCCCATATAACATGGTTTTTGGGCTAAATGCTATCTTACCAATAGAATTCTTGATTTCAACCTTAAGGGTGGCTAAGATCTAGAGTGGACAGGGCACGAGCTCTCTGATAGAATAGATGACCTGAAAAAGCTAGATGAGCTTCGCCTAAAAGCAGTAGCTTCATCTACGCTCAAAAAAGGCGACAAAAGGAATTTTTTTGATAAGCATGTGCGGACTAAAGAGTTTAAAGTTGGGGACTATGTCCTAGTTTAACTCTGAAACAGCATGCTAAGAAGCTTAAAAAGCGAGGGATGGGAACCTCTGGTGATTAAAGATCTATCACCAAGTGGAGCCGTCAAGCTTGCTACATTAGACGGAGAAGAAATGCCCAATTGGATTAGTGGATGCAGAGTGAAAAAGTATCTTTTGCCGCTAACCCAAGACATGCTTCTCCAAATACATCAAGAAAAGTTGCGTGTCCAGAGAAAGAAAAAGATTGAGGAGGAAGCGGCAAGCCGAGGCGAAGGAAAGAATGGAGAAAGAAGACTACTGCGTCAGAAACAGCGCAATGAAGGAGCAATACGAAAACGCAGTTAGTATAACAGAAATGGGGAATGACAAAGAAGAACCCATCATTGAATGCAAAGTAGGAACAAACCAAATCAAAGCCAGAGCATATTGGATTCAGGAGCTCAAGCTAACCTACTTTCACTAAGTTTGTATAGACAATTGACAAAGGACACTAAACTACAAACTACCAAGCAAGAGTTAAAAAGTTACTCTGAGAATTCAATCAAAACTGTCGGATGCACAGTATTACATATACAGATTAACCATATGTTGTATCCTCATATGTTTTACGTGGTTGAAGACCAAGCTACACAACATCCATTATTGCTAGGACAACCATGGCAGAAGAAATACAATGCAATGATTGACTGGAGTTCTAAATCAGTGCTTATCAAATACGAAGGTGAAAGTCAATCAGTTAAGTTCACCAAAGGACCAGAGCCAACTCCAAAGGAAGAATCCACGGACAAGGGCAAACAACAAACAGAGGAAAAGAAGAAGCAATGGCAACCAAAAGTTTCTATACAACCGGAGTACTCTTCGACGAGGAATTCTCAACAGTGGATAAGGAAGACAAGCAATAATATAACAGCTCAAACTTGGGATAAAACGGAGTCAACATTGGTATGGAGACCAAAAAAGGTGGTGCCAGAAAAAACAAACAGAGTCTTCAATACCAGACAACAGAGTGATCCCCGACAATCAAGGACAGTGAAACAGATCTGGATTCCAAAGAAGGTCATGACGGCACAAAGCTATAGCAAGCAAATTTGGATCCCAAAGATTTGTAAACAGGAACTCCCTTCAATACAATCAACGGAAACTCCTAGGTATTTCAAGGCGAGAAAATCAACACACAGAACAAAGCAGGTTTGGGTCGCAAAGAGTTTGTGGCAAGCACAAGCAAAGCGGAAGCAGATTTGGATAGTAAAAAAAGACAACAAGGTAACGCAGAATCCATCTACTGATTCTACTACCGAAGTGCCAAAACCAACCCAAAACCTGACCACCAATCCTTCAATCAAACAAAGAGCAGCTTTATTGGAAAGACTGTTGTATCATCGCTCTACAATTGCATTGGGAACTGATGACCAAAACAACTACAATGCTTCACCCACAGACACTTCATAGTCGTCCGGGAGGACTCAGACTAGGAGGGGGGGAGGTATACAGGAGCTACAAAGCAGCTACAAGCGGAAAAAACAAAGAAAAACAAAAATTATATTACAAGGGCAGTGTCTTACATGATTTTGCAATTTTTTATGTTTGATTGCGGATATTGATAATATTTATGCCCTTATATACCTTGTTTTGCAACAAGAAGAGATCAAATGATGAATTTGGGTCTCTAGATGTGTAAATATCACTAAATAAGAGTGTTTTTGGAGCTAAAAAGTGGAAAAAAGTGGTAATCCAAGTCCAAAAATCACAAAGAAGTGTATATTCATATACACAGGGTTACCAGCTATTTATCATGTATGTTTGGAATTTTTTGGCTTCAATTTGCTATTTTCCTTTATTTTTTATGATTTTCTTAATAAAAATAAAAGAAAAATAAAAAAGCAGGTGAAATGAGATCGGAAAAAAGAAAAGAATAGACGGTGATGATCCTAATGACAAGGGCAACCCAGGATAAAAATAGGGTATAATTCTGAAAAAGTTGCGGAAAGCCCGAAATGACAGAATTTTGGCAAAGTGGACAGATTTTTCAGAAACAGGTCAAACGGAGTCCAAATTGAGAAATTTCAAATCCTAAAGTGCATTTCACGACGAGATAGGAGCACATGTCAAATTTGGTAACAAGTGATCCGGGAAGCCCGAAGTTAAGTATTTTTCAATTCACTATCAAGCTCATTTCCACTATTACCTTCTTGGAGAGAGCAAAGAGCACACAGGAGCATCCGGCCTTCTACCGCCTTCTACGACTGCTACGAGAGCTCAGAGGACACCAGACATGAGAGGTAGACTCGCTGCCATAAGCTTTTGATGCTTATCGTTAACTTTTGTCGCGAAAACTCACCAAAACCAAGAAACAAGAGCAGACAGGGAATGGGGAAGAACGCTAGGTAGGGGCACAACCGCCTAACCAAACTTTGCAAGAACTTAGAGGTGGGTTACCCTAGCATAGAGGATGAGTTTCTAGCACTCAAAGCTCGAGAAAGAACGACTGGGAAAACCCTAGGTCAACAGAGCCTGCAAGAGGCAAACAGAAAAAAGTTGTCGGAACGACACAAAACTTCTCAAGAAGCTTAACAACATCGAGGGCAATGCAACCATGGAGTATCTCCAGGTTTGGACCACCAAAAGTAGGTCGGAACAACCGATTCGGCTGTGGACACACAAAGCGTCATTTTGGCATAACGGCTAAAATTGACGACCAAATGACATGAAACTTCACAAGCAGCTTAAAATATACATGGATGACTTATGTTTGCAAGAAAAACCCAAAAGAAAGCTGATTCACTTACCGATGGTGAAAAAGACGCTTTCGGGCAACCAAATGGAGAAAGATGGAGAATGGGGAGCCAAAGTCAAGTTCAACCGAATAGGTGGCTTCACAACATATCCAATGAGCTGGAAATGCAACTCTCGAGATGAAAAGTTGAAGAAATTCAACTCCAAGGCAAAAAGACGACTTCGGAGACTGAAATGCCTATAAGGGGGCTTTTTAGCTAAACTGATGACTTTTTAAGTTGAAAACTAGTTAGCAGGGCTTAGGGCACTAGCACAAAGCATTCTTTGCACAAAAAGACCAACATTTCAAGAAAAGACATCATACGCGTATGATGTCTCACAGCATGATTTTCACATCCATTTCAACATTTGAGTGCATAGCCTCATTCCACATGTTAATCACATCCTATGAACCAAGTATCATGAGAATTGGAGTTAGAAAACCCAAGGAAAACCAAAAAGACGCAAATTAGGCCATAAAATTGATTTTTGGTCCTAATTTTGTCAAAATAACTCCAAACTCATTGAAACTTTGTAGGATTGTTGATTAACACATCTACAAGCTATCTGGAACCAAAAAGCACCATTTTGACGCAAAAGACATCATACGCGTATGATGTCTATTTGCACTTACAGAGTCAAAAATTCTCATTTGCCATCATACATCCATTATATATATCTAAAACATGCTACATGCCCAATTAAGAGAAAATCCTTCATACAAAGCCTATTTTTGTCCCAAATCCAACATATTCAAGTCCAAACCAAGATTTGAGTATAAACAGTCCTTCACTAGCACATGGAGAGTCCACAGAACCAATCCCATGAAAAATTGATGAAAAAGACATCATACGCGTATGATGTCTCCAGGGCCATTTTTAGTCCAAATTCTATCCAAACTTGATAAATCCACTGAATAAGCCTATCTAAAGCCAAATCCAAGCTTATAGAGAAATTTGGTCCAAAAATGCACTAAAAGACATCATACGCGTATGATGTCTCACTATGTGATTTTGGCACCTCAGGGCTTCAACCACCAAACAGAAGTGTTCTACATGCCATTTGAAGGTAATCCACCAAGTTTTACCCAATTTGGATCATAAAATCCAATTCCCTTTCAAAATTTTGCCAAGAGCCTGAATTGGACTAAACTGGCCAAAACTTGACCAAATGGGATCCAAACTCAAATCCAAGCATATGATACTCATGTATACACTATCAGCTACAAGCACAAACAATATGAAGTCATTCTGACACAAAAGACATCATACGCGTATGATGTCTCAAGCATGTTTTTGAGCCCAGTTTGCATATTTTTTCACCTACATTGCATCCTTAGGCCCTGAATAGCTCATGTTTCAATTTTCAAGTCATTTGAATAGTTAAAAGCTTCATTTCGGCTTTCAGTACTAAAAAGACGCTAACTTCTGAAATTGGAGTTACAGGATCCATGGATTCCGCTAAGTCATCGGCAACTAAGAGAAAAAGACCAACCATCAAGGATGCTCTTGCAGAGGCAGAACCTTTTGATATTCCAAGAGAAACCCTCAAGCCAACCAAGACTTGGATGGAGGAAGCAGTACTAGAAAAAGAAGGAATAAAGATCTACCAGGGGACTTTCAGAGATCCTCAAGGACAATCGGTCGATGTACCTATGATCCCACGAGAATTAGTGGACTATAGCAGATCAGAGAACATAAGCAGATACCTGGAAAAGGCTGACTTACATAGGTTCTTCACCTCGAGACCATCAGGTGTAGACACAAGAAGAGTGTATGAGTTGGCAACATCCATTCAGAAGGATGGGAAAGCCACGTTGACAGCCATGGATAGAGAAATAGTTGAAGTACAGATCACTCCACAGCTCATTGCAGATGCACTGAAGCTGCACAACAAAGGGAGTTCTGTCAGAGAAAGAAGGGAGGCCATAGAGGTCTATGGATCAAAGAAACAAAATACAACCTACGGAGATATGGCAGATCAACGAGCGGCAACCCTTTGCCGATTATACAACCAGTTTTTCCATGTGTGCAGCAAAAGACCGCAGAAGTATACTACACCACCCCATGCCATTGCCACAACCATCACATGGGCACTGAAGAGCAACATGCCAAAGGAGGTGAATTATGCTCAATACATCCACGAGCAAGTAATCGCCATGCACAACCAGAAACCAAAGTACATCGGAGGAGGAGAAAAGTACATCGGAGGAGGAGAAATCCTAACAAGAATAGCTTATGAAGCTATTGGAGCTAGGGATCAAGGGCCACAGGTTCCCTCCCAGAATGAGTGGCTTAGAGAAGCCGATGAGGAGGAAGAACAGCAAGAAGTATCCAAGAGGGTGTCCACAAGAGCACACCGAAAACTAGAAATAGTTTCAGAACCTGAGGAGGCTGTGGACGAGCCGCTCAAGAAGAAAGCGAAGAAGAAGGCCGATCCCAAGCAAACCAAAAGTCAAAAAGCCGCAAGAATGGAAAGGCTGGTGGAGCAGTTTAGAGCGGAAAGAGCTCTAAAGGGGGACCTTTCGTGTCAGTTGCTAAAGAAAATCTGCAGGACTCTCTTAGCATGCATTGAAGTGTTCGCGCCAGATAAAGCCACGACCTCGAGTCTACTATCGACGGCCGACACAGTGACAGATATGATGTATGATCTTTCTTTGCAGCCATCACCAAAGGTGTTACATCTCTTGTACCAAAGAATTATGTTTTTGCCTAGCTTCCACATGGAAACATTCGAAGAAGCTTTCTACACCGGCTTTTTCACTCACGAAAGCAAAATATTCGGCCCAACCTTGACCATCGGCAACCTACGCTACGAATCACATTTGCAGATGCTCAAGACGACAGGACTCTATTGACCAAGCCTAAAAGTCATGTCAGGGACGACATGAACGCGGAGGGGGGGAGTGTTGAGCCAGCAGAGGATCACACCCGCATTTTTGCTCACACCCATCATTTTGTAACCATTGATTGTAATAAATGTCTTTCCGACATTAATTTTGATTTGAGCCATTCATTAAGTAACGGGACTCAATTGAGTTTCCAGCTTGTAATCCCGACGTAATTTCACCTGCTGATGTAAATAATTAGAGATGTTTTCACCTCCAAGGCTGAGGTATATAAGCCAAAGTTTTGTAACCTAAGGGGGATTCAAAAAATTAATCAAAGGGAGTTTTTGAGCGTCGTGACTGTGTCTGAGAGAGAGAGAGAGAGAGAGAGAGAGTCTTATCTCCTTGCTACGCGAGCTACGGGACCGCCATTGGAGAAGCGACACCACCATTGCGTTAGCAACGGTGAGAGCTACGCACAGATACCAAGAGTGCGCGCTATCGGCTTCTACGTGTGGCAAGTTCCTACGAGCTTCGGTGTGAGTTTTCTTCCAACTCGTGTGTCGGAATAGAGCGTGCAGCATATCTATAGAACCACAACGAGTAGAGCTACACATTCGTACCATCGGGGTCAAGTTTCGGTCACCTGTATTTTTCGGCCTGTCTTCATACGCGTTTACCGCACGGAGTGATTATAGGTTGATTTCGCAGTTCAAGTCTTCAGGGTGTCGTTCTTACCTAGTGTATAGACTTCCCCTTGAGTTTGAGATCGATTCGATGATTCTAGATCCTGTTTCGTATAACATTCGTTCGTAGTACGGATTTCAGTTACTTGCGTATTTTAGAACATAGATTTGATTTCCTTAGTAGTGATTGTCATTAGAAGGTCGAGTAGGTGATTTGACACCCACCTAGTTGTTTCCATGCGCCTGCGGGTCAAGCTCCGTCCTCGTCTGACAAATTCTGTTGTTGGTTGAGTTCTCGCTATTTAGCTTCCGCTAGCGGCGTAACCGCCTTAACAAATACTCTTTTGGTGTTCGTCGTAATTCCCTCTCGTGATCCTCCTCACTGGCTTTTTCCTTTGTAGTAATAGTTTTGGTCTCCATGGTCTCTATCGAATCTGAGTCATCCTCAGGGTCATTCATATACACGGGATCCTCTCCTGTCCCTATGTTAGTCTTTGAACTAGGTTTTGAGCTAGAAGCATTAAGGGATTTCTTTCTTCGTGTTTTCTTCTTTCTCGCTCGGCCAATGGATGCAACATCTCTCTCTTCGAGGATGTAATTTTGCTTTTGGAGCATCGACCGTGTGAGTGCATTCATTGGTGCTATGTTTATAGTTGGCGGTGTCCCATCAACAATCTCTATTATGTTCAATGGTGTGATTTTCGGTGCGTTTGGATTGTTAGGACACTGTGCGATCAAATGATCTATGCCACAACAATTACAAGTGAGTATTGGCATTGCCAATGCATTCCCTTGACTTGTTTGCATTAGTGCAGCATTCTTTTGCATTCTAATGGGGCACTCAGCTACTCGATGTGGTCCACCACATTCGTAGCACTGAAGAATGGGTCTCTTGGCAAAACTATTAATGTTTTGGCCTCTTGCTGCTAGCGCAGTAGCTTGATATACCGGTTTGATTTGTCCCCAATGGTCTTCCATATAGTACATGGGACACTCCTCAAGCATGTCGACTCCATAGGTGATACTAGGGTCTATGTCCTCTTCGCAATCTACATAAGTACTAGATGACTCGCAACCTATTTGGTTCATAGGTGTAACTCTTGGATGAGGGGGTTGCGGTCCTAGCACTGGAGGTGGCAACGACGTGGTTTGGACCACAGTTTGGGTTCTAGGGACCATGTGCTGTAATGGCAACTGTTGCTCCATGGGTGGGGTACACATCAATGCAGGAACTCGAGGTGAGTCTGCCCAAGCTATAGGCGGTCTATTTTCCATGATGCGTTTAAGCATTAGGCAATCCTTCTCTTGATGGCCATACCTACCACACGCGTTACAAGTCCCGTTAAACTTTACTCTGAAAGTAGGGCATTCACTCGTAGTATGTGGGCCCAAGCAAATTGAGCACCATTGTTGCTCCCTTCTTGGATACATATGAGTGTTTTGTGGAGCACGATTACCCCTAAGTCTTTCTTGGATGGCCTTGGTGAGATCTGCCAAAGTCATCTCAAATATCGTTTGCTCTTTCACGATTGGCTTTATCTTCATTGGCTCATGCCCTGATGCTTGCGAGCTACTAGACTTCGGCTCGGCAGACACTCTTTCTCCTGCAATCATTAAATTATCCTCCAATTGGATTGCATTCATGGTGACTGCTTCCCAAGTAGTGATACATCTAATGACTAGGCCATTATAGATACTTTCATGTCGTAGTCCCCTAATGAATCTATCGAGCAATTGGTTGTTGTTGAATCGCTCGTTTGGATTGCATCGAGAATTCAAATTCTTTAGGCGACTAATGAAGTCTCTCACGGATTCACCTTCTTCTCGTTGGGCTTTCTGGAGCTGAGAGGCTACACCCCAAAGTACTCTCTCTCGTATGTATTCTTTTAAGAACAGTCTCCTAAGAGTAGAGTAGATCGTTTTCTCTTCTATTCTTAAGGTTCTATACCAATCTCCAGCCTTTCCGCTTAGGGTCAAACTCAAAGCCTTACACTTATGTAGCTCATTGTGCTCTTCCAAGGAATCGCACACATGTTCAAAGACTTCCATATGATTTCTAGCATCTCCGTCTCCACTGAATTTCTGTGTGAGATTAGCTACTTGAACTGCCTTGCTCCTAGGCTCGCTATCAGGTGCACTACGCATGTTTTCCACAATAGAGCGACCGATAGTTTGAGCAAATGCTGCCAAATCTCCTATTTGAGCAGGTATAATGGGTGTATGTGCTCCTAGAACCACATGTGAGATGGGAGTTGGACTAGGCCTTGGCATACGCGCGGCACTTGGGTCCCATATTTCGTATGGTGGTGTACCAGACGGTGGTCCAAAGTTTACAGGCGTGGCCCTAGGCATAGGGGGTGCCTGATATGGCATGTTATTATTAAATGGCATGGCTCCACTTGTATAAGAGCTTGGATAATTCCATTGTGGATTGTAAGCTCTTGGAATAATCGGAGGTGTAGGAGCTACATGAGGCTGATGTACGACAGGTGCACATGATTGATACATACATGCAGGTATAGTTGGGGGCACTGTGCTACTAGGCATCGACGCAGTGTTAATAAATGAACTCCATGGTGTATTTCTTATCATGCTCACCACTGGGATATGCATGGTAGCCGTAGTGTCATTAAGAGAAAGATGAGCTAGATCTGGGAAGGTAAAGCTGCCACTTGTGGGCTTAGATTGTACTGAGGCTCCTGGCGAAACAACATATGGAGGATCAATGGAGCTCACTGAGGGAGTCTCCATTTGTGACAGGGTTGGTTGGTTGGCCTTTCTCGTATCCAAGAATCTCATTAGGCCTATTGAAGGCATGTTGATCCCTGTGTTCTGTCTTTCTAACTCGACAATCCTATGGAGGACATCACAGACTTTCTGTTGTTGCTCATCTATGCTAGTAGCACCCGATGTGGATTGTAGAACATCTAATCAATCCACATGATAGGTGTGTCCTGTGTACCGATCAGTTAAAGCTTCTGCTTGTAGGTCATACTCCCAATTTTCGTTTAGGAATATCCCATCTAGGTCTGGCGTGCTGGAGGTTTCCCTCAAGGTGGAAGCATTATTGCTCCCCATCGCTTGCCCCTCGGTGACTGCTACCTTGGGAGCACTCGGTTGCTCGGCTAGCATGATTGTTGTCATAGGAGCCTTTGCTTTCAGGGTTCGACTTTGTTCTAGACTTCATAGGTTCTCAATTTCCCTCTCCCTTGTTGCTTGCATATAGCGTTCGATCTCTTGCACTTCGGCAAGACTCCTACCATCGGGTAGTAGAACCTCAGAGGGAGATAGTCCTAAAGGATCAGGAGGTGCAATGGATGGAACATTCACATGCACACTCTCAAGAAGCATAGGGTCTATTTTAGATATGAATGACGAATTTACTTCCCCACTCCCTTCATTTATTTCATTAACCGCATGTTCGGAGCGAGTAGCTCTACTAAGGGTCTCTTTTAAGCGGCTAAACACGCTGGACCCGGGCCATGGGCCCATGGCATGCATGTCTTGACTTGAACTATCAGGGTTTGGTGTAGGATACCCCTCCATGACTTCGTAGCCAGAGGAAGAATCACTAGACGCGATATGAGGATCTTGGGTCGTGCTACCTTGAGTCCCGGCCGAAGGTCTAGAACCTAGGGTGGAGGAATAATGGGTGCCCGCGTAAATGGAGGCACTACCAATATGCTCGTGCTCTAACACTCGTCCAGAGCGTAGGTTCATATGACTTGGATCCCCTATAAGTGTCAGTGAGTGCCTGTGAAGGCTGCTCACCTAGTATTTTTGGGTGTTTTGCAACCCAAGTCTTTTTTTATTTTTTTTTGATTTTTTGGTCCTTTTTTTCTGACCCAGCGATAGAATAGAACGTATGATAGCTCAAAATGAGCGTCTCGGTCAGAGGGACGTGCCGTGCTTTACAGCCCTCCGTTTGGTCACTTTATGTCCTCGGAATCCCTAAAACCGTCAATTTCTAGTAGGGAACTAGGCCCAAATTAGAAAGTCTAAGGATGCAAGTGGGAAGAGAAGGGAGGAGAGTGGAGGACTTGCCCCACATGCTCTCATTCCCTCTTGAGGGGGTAGGGTATATATATAAGAGTGAGTCTAGTATACATCATAAGATTGAGGACTGAGTCCTGGGCCTGGGCCTGGGCAAATGATCCCGATCCCGATCAAAATTTTAGTGTAGCCCAGTCACTCACGCTTAAATATTTTCGGATTTTTTTTTATATAATTTAATTTTTTTAATTTTTTTAATTAATTAATTTATTTATTGGGCGACAACCACGTGCGGTTTTGGTGACCCTTTCTTGGCCACACAAACTGTCAGACAGCTCAAAGCTCACAGACAGCTCACTGCCTTATCTACTTACTAACAGTGCTGCTAACCACTAACTAATCTACTAACTAATCTGTTAACTGCTTACTGACAGTGAGCTAACTGTCCACCTACTTCCTCTCTCACTACCTTACTGTGCAAAGACTGTGTGCAGGCAAACCTTGACAGAAAACTGTGTACAGACTGTGTGCAAGCAGAAATTGCTAACTGCCTTCCTACTTATTCATTCACTGCAAACAAGCTAACGACTACTAATTGTGCAAAGACTGTGTGCAAACAGAAAACACAACATTATGCAGAAATCACAGAACTTGCAGACAATACAGAAATTAACAACTTGCAGAAAAACAACTCATTCCTCTTCCTCTTCCTCTTCTTTCCTACTACAAACAACTCATAGGAGAAGCACAAAGTGCCTCTTGGGCTTAGTGCAGGGCGATTCCCTGGCAACGGCGCCAAAAATGTGCGCTCCTTGCCGCACTGTCGAAGCAAGGGCCTTGCCTAACACTGTGTGCGAGCCATAGACGGCTCCAAGCACACAACTAGCTGAACTAGTAAGCTCAAAAGAGGGCAATGGTGTGTCACTCACCGCTCTATGCTCCTGCCGTGGAGGATTCCTCGTCGCGAAGAAGAAGGAGACGCCGCTACGTCGCGCTCAACCGCTTCACCGCCGTCGTGCCGCCGCAATGCTCGATCGCACTCTCTCTCTCTCTCCCTCTCTCTCTCATACACACACACACAAGGAGGTGAAGAAGAAGAAGATGGAGATGGAGATGGAGCAAGAGCACTCTTCTATTGCACAAATGAGAGAATGAGTGAATTTTAGGTTTAGTTGGCTTTTATATGAGCTCACCCCATTCACTTTTGGGCGCCCATGCTTAGCCAACTAATCCCTTGAATGTCCCGGTTAGAGTGCGCCTCTCATCGGCGATCACTCTTACCCTTTTCCTATTGGTCCGACAAGCCCGGTACCTGACTCTACCAAATACATAATACACGTCCGTCGTAGGTGATGGGGTGTCCGTGAGCCGTGAGGGTTAACAATTTACATAGATGGTGGTGCACAAATATGCGTCATGAGTGAAAAAATGATGCACTGTTTGGGTTTAGAGGTGAGTCGGCCGGCACCATGCCGAGCCAAAATGGCAAATAATTTAAAAGTTCAATGTGTTGGTGTCATAAATGCAGTTAGGATAAAGGGATTCAACACCGAGGTAGATGTGGACATCTTTGTCATGCCACACAAAGGGGAGGGCTATCCTATCATTCTAGGGAGGCCTTGGCTTATGGCTATGAGAGCTAAGCAGGACTGGGACACCGGCATAATCCAAATCAGAGATGCCAAAGGGAAGCCAATACTTTACGACATGAAGACAGGTCGGCAATGCGACATGGATCTAGAAACCTCTATGGATGAGTTTTCTAGTGGTGACTCTTCAACCACTTCAGAGGAGGGGTCAAGAGGGAGTGAAGGAAGTGATAGCTCCATTGAGGTAATGGGCCTCACATTCAACCACAACAAGGTGGACCCTTCAAATTTGCAACCACAGGTGAAAGTGGTGAAGACACTTCAACTACCCCTATGGCACGAGATTGGTGAAAGACTCATGCAGAGAAATATAATTGAGGTTTACTGGCACTTTAGGTTTTCCTTTCTAACTGTGAACATTGTGTGTAACATTAATTTGGGAAGCTCTTTAAGTTGGGTTGCGACAAGAGTGAAAGGATTGACATCAACAACCAGTGGAATCAATCTAGGACACACCAATCAAGGAAGAATGGTTTTGCATACTAGTGGTAACATGGAGTCATTTTTCAAAATGTGGTTTGCAGTTTATCTTTTGTACATGGTGGGCTCTCTTGTGCAACAGGCATCAACCATGTAATCTATCCATGTGGGCAACAGGTCTCTATCAATTTGGCATGAAGAAGGAAAACAAGCAAGATATGAGGATTATGGTTTCTTACTCCCTTTTGGCTATGTGTCTGGACGAGGAAGCCATGCATGGTCCCACTTTGGAATACTTTCAAGGACTAATCAAGTTCTTTCTATACCTTCTATCACTTATGCAATAGTTAATTCTTGTGCAGCTTGTGGACTCAAGAATCATTTTAAGTGTGATCTTATGAAGAAGGCATTATTGCATACAATGGATTTATGCATAGTATGGGACCCAGGTGGACACCAAAAAGAACTTTGGGGAGCCTCATGCTTCCAAGGGATCCATTATTCCCTACAAGGATCTACCAGCCACCAAGGAGAAATCCTACTCTATTTCAACATGCTCAAGTACAGAGCTAGAGGCATGAATACCTCTAGCCTTAGGGGGAGGGCTAATGAGGCAAGCTTTTCTATGCATGGGAACCCCCCCATATATCTTTGCCCTTTTACCAAAATATTTCCTATTATATAAGTTACTTTTGATTTTTTCTTCCTTTTTCACAAAAGTTTTAGCCTTTATTAAATAAATAAGACTTATGCTAATCAATCACGATGTAGCATAAATAAGTAAGCTTTCTTTGTTGATATCTCTTTTGACCTTAAATTTTAAATATATATATTCTAAATTACATTATATAGTTTAGTATTTTCTAATATATTTTTCATGAAAATATATTATTCCACTCTACCAAATATTTTATTCACTAGTTTTCATTTTCAAACCTCAACCCCACTTTCAAATTTCAATAATACCTCCATCTAGATGATTGCCAATCTTTTCAAAACAAGAGGTCATGTTTTCATACACATGAAGGAGCTTACACTTGAAGGCAAGAGAGAAGTCCACTCAAAGGGGACCACCAAAAGACCTTTGCAGCCACAAATAATACATTATTTAGCTCAATTTTTAAAGTAAAGAAGAACCCCGAATCTGAAGGAGCGTTCAACATGAAAGATGTAGCTCCTGATCTCAACTTTTAGCTCAAATTTTTTCAGAATTTTTGGAGTTATGAACATGGAGATATGATTTTTGTAGTGGACCCTAGTTTTCTCGTGTAATGGTGACACAGGCCATCCCCAATTTTCTTCCCTCTAGAATGGCTATGGTTCTACAAGTCTTCAAACATGATTACAAGAGACAAGGCTTTTTTAATGAGGTATTGGCAAGTCTAGAGTGATTCTATCACCATTTTTGGAGGATCCATCCTCATCAACAACTATCCACCTTTGACAATCTCTTTTGTAAATTTCTTACCTCTCTCTTCTCTCCCTAATAAGCTTATGTCTAGCCAAAGCTAGACTATTGTAAATATCTCCTATCCTCTACATCCTACCCACATTCTCTCTTCTTCTCTCTCTATTGACTCTGGTATTTTAAATAATGAGGAGACAAGATGGGAGCCACAGTCACATGCACCCCATTTTCCTAGTCACCAAAGTGGGTCACTCACCTCAAATAGAAATATTGTTAAATCCTTCCCTCCTTCCCTATATAAGGAGGCCATGAGAGCTCACTTTGGGGGGGGGGGGGGGATGAACACATACACACACACCTATCCATACACACTCTTGTGCTACATGCTTGTAGCATGAACCCTAATCACATAATCACAACACCATCATCATCACCATCACCATGCACAAAAGATGAGCACCACACCTCCACAACACTTGTAATTAAGGGTTGAAGGCACAATTTCAAGAAGAAGAAGGGTGGACACACTCATGATATTCCTCGCCATCAACTCCCATCTCTCCATTATGCCTCCTACGATCTTGTTCCCTTCTCATTTTCTTGCCATACGCTACCTATTGTATTCATCTTTTGCAAGCAATCAATACACTCCATCTTGGTGCCATACTTTGTGTCGCTTTGGATACATCTCATTGTGAGTATGGTATATGCTTGTTCCTTGCCAATTTTTTTTTTCTGCTTATGTTAAGGTGTGCGGATGCGCCACCATACACACACACTCTCTCTCTCCCTCTCATATTCCTATCATCTTGCTACTTCCATCTTGAGGTGTGCGGATTCGCCACCTCTTGTATGATAAGTGAGCATACTCGCAAGTTTCCCCTACCTCATTATCTTCCTTACTAACATGCACGAGTAGCAAGCCCATTCTCACTCATTCACCACTCCTCTCACCTTATTCTCCGACCACCCCATTCCACATTTGGGCGTGGATCTTGAAATTGTTTTCCATGGCATGCTTCATTGTGTATATGTATGCGTCCTAGCCGCATATCTTGCTAGGTGGTGCCCCTATTGTGTATCCCCCATGATGAGGCCATTGTGCATAGTCTTGGTGTAGAGGCCACCGGGTCTATTTTTCACTTCCGCCTCTCAGTGGATAGAAGCTCATAAACCTTCTAAAAATCCAGTTCGCAAGGCTCTTGTTCGTAGAAATGCTTGAGCCCCAGCCTGCGGTTAGCTTCTTTTGTCTCTGGCTTTGCAGCTACATCATAGACTTCTTTGGGCAGGAGTTGCAACTCCACCTAATGCCCTTCTTCACTTTCGAATGTGCCAGTGAAAACTGTAGTGTGGTGCTCTTCCAGCTGTTCTCTAGAGAGATAGGATGCCTTTGCTGCTTTGACTGACTCAGGGTCTAGTTGATACGCGGGCAGTTCCTGTAGTTTCTCTTTTTGGTTGAGCTTCTTTTTAGCCCTCTCCCGCTCCTTGCATGGCTCCTGTTCAGTGAATAGGGTGTAAAGTTAGCAGATTTATCGAAATTTTCTTTGAAATGTCTTTTTAAACTGAAATGCTGACAATTTGGTCCACTTTGCTTCAAATCAATTTTTGAACAAACAAAAATGCATAAAAACATGCAAGCAACAAAATTGTATGGTCAAAACAAAAATTGGTAACCAAAGTAAATAATCGCGATTATTTACAGCTGAGGAAAATTTTCAACTTTTTGCAAACTTGGCTTTATAGGCTTGAAGTATATACCAAAGACATGCTCTGAGTGAATTATGGGTTCATTTGGGTGCATAGGGTGAAAATGGTACCAGATTTTGGCTTTAGGTCTTTTAAACAGTAGATATAAAGGAAATTTGAGATTTTGAGCTCCAAACTCATTCAAAATTGGCTAGTGGGCTCAACACATCATGTACTTTGGATGTATGATCGCAAAATATCAAAATTCCCCAATTTTGACCAAAAAGTAAATAATCGCGATTATTAACTTTTCTTCCAAAATTGACATTTTTTGGTACAAATTGGTTCTAGGCATTGTATAGACCTTCGTTATGAGATATGAAGTGATTTGGATCAAGAATTGTGGTCCATAACCCAAATTTTGGCTTGCAAAGACTTCTTTGCGTTTTTTGACAGTTTTACAAGTAATGGGTGGTCATTTTGGCTCATACTTGATTTTTGGCATGTAATAGGTGTGTACACATGATAGGTTAGATGATTTGACAATTTCCAAGCAAAGCTGATGCAAAAGTAAATAATCATACTATTTACACTCATCGGGAAGATATTATCAGTGAATTTTCCCTTGATGATGAATTATAAGAGCATTATTAGGTAATTTTGCAAAAAATCACACGTTAACATCACACTTCTTCCTCCCTCTTCAAAAATTGCCCTTAATTACTTAGTACTTAGTGCCCTTCCACCCCTCCTAGATGGCGTACTCCGAGACGACTGTGTGCATGGGTTGAACAATCATGTCTATGCATAGCCGTGATTGGCTCTACCATGATATTGAATGTAGCCGGTGCATTAGTCAAACCAAAAGGCACGACTAGATATTCATAAAGACCAAACGTTGTGCGAAACACGGTCTTTAGGATATCGTCATCCACTATCCTTATTTGATGATAGCCACTCTTAAGGTCAATCCTATTGAAGTAGGTAGAGCCTTGTAGCTTATCAAACAGGTCTTCTTCCTGAGGCACGGGAAATCTGTTTTTGATAGTGATATGGTTTAGTGTTTGATAGTCCACACACATACGATACGTACCATCTTTCTTTTGCACTAAAAGGACTAGAGAACAAAAGGGAAAGAAACTAGGCCTCAACATCCCTTTGTCTACTAATTCCTGTACTTGCCTCATGATCTCCTCTTGTTGAGCTTGAGAGACTCGACAAGGAGGCTTGTTAGGCGGTGAGCTTCCAGGAAGGAGCTCAATACGATGGTCATCATCCCCTCGTTTTCTAGGTAAGTCCATAGGGATATCATCGATGAACACATCTTGGAATCCTTTTAGAAAATTAGACAAGTCTAACTCTTCTTGATTCCTACCATTTATATTTGATGAAACATTAAGATCTTTTAGAGATTCTTTGACAAAAATCATGTACATAGAAATTGAGCTCTTCATTCATTTATCAAAAGCACGAGAATTTACAAGTGGAATGGTGCAACCACACTCACTAGCATCTATATACATATTCTTTCCCCTATAGGTGAAGTAGATTCTCCTTTCAAGGAACTTCATATTGGCAGCCATGCCATCAAACCATGGCGCCCCCTAGGATAGAATCCTCATGTTAGAGAGGAGAGATGAAAAAGTCTTCTTTGTCGACATAGCTTTGGACATGAAGCCTCAACTTCCCATCCTTGAAACCTGCGTCACATCCATTACCATATCTCCCATATCGAAAGCTTGAATGCCCCACTTGGTGGCCAACTTCATTGATATGAAGTTGTGAGTAGAGCCAGAGTCAAACAAGATGAAGGCATCATGCTCTCTTACCTTTCCCCAAGCATAGGAAAGTGATGATCCTTTGCAATGAGCATCCTCTTTTGGAGCTTCGATGGTGGAAGCCCTAGGAGTCTCATTGCGAGCATTTTTTCTTTTGGGTCAAGAACAATAGCCATGTCCTTGCTCCCTACACTTGAAACACTTATGGTCCTTGAGAAAAGTTTCAAGCTCTTCAGGAGAGAGTTTGCTTTTACCTTTGTAAACTTCCTTCTCCTTGGACCGATTGCTGTTGTGGGTATTGTTGGAAGTGCCTTGGGGAGAATTTTTAGCATTAATACTCCCCTTTGCATCATTTTTGTCTTTGTTTTCCATGGGCTTGCCATTCCGTCGAGCCCCTTGATGGAAATTGATGCGTGAAGCAACCATGGTGTGACGGACTACTTTGCTAATAGAAGCAGGCCGTTGAGAGTTGATGTATTCGGCCATCTCTTCAGGTAATCCCGCACGTAATTTTTTCCTTTGCTCGGCAAAGTCTATCTTTTGAAAGACAGTGGCCTTGAGATGTAAATCCCAAAACTTGTCTACATATTTGTGGATAGACTCATGAGAAAGAAGCTTCAAGCTACGCCATTCGGTAAGCACTTTGTCCTTTGCATCGCTTGCAAGGAACTGCTTCATGATGGAAACTCATAGAGTTTTCCATGTCTCTGGGGATTCACCGTTGCCACGAAGGCTAGCCCACCATTGGCAAGCTGATTTTTGAAAGTGCATAGCTACAGGGTGTAGCTTGGAGAACTATATGAAGCCCTTGTCTCCAAAGGCCGCGTCAAATTTCTGGATGAAGGCAACACTTTGTCGGTAGCACCAAAGGTGCCTTCATAGGTGAGAAAAGAGATACTCTTTTCTCCCTCCTTGAACTTCTTTAGCTTTTGTAACCTTCACCATGCAGGGTATGATTTGCGATGTCCTCCCCTCTTGTATTCTCTAGAAGAATAGCCATAGCTTTCATCGGAAAAGGAGGAAGGTGAAGAAGAAGGAGAAGAGGGTGACCTCTTTCTAGCCCTTTTCTTCCTTTTTTTCCTCTCTTCCCTTTTGGAATGACGAGGAGAAGGACTCTGTGTTGATATTTTCCTCTTGGGAGGAGTGGGTGATCGTCTAGACTGCCGTCTTCATGGAGCCACATCTTCAAAGGAACTTATAGCTTCATTGATTTCTTGCTCTTTGGATTCCTCCTCTCGAATGGGAGAGACTCTTCTTTTGGGGGTCTCTTCAGGAGGCCTCCTAAGCTCTCTCTACTCTTGGAGAGGAAGGGAAATCCCATAAGCACGAAGCTATTGTGTAACTTCGGCTTGCAAGGCAGGGTTTCCCATAGCTTGTTGCAGCCTAGTAATGAGATAATCTACAAACATACGAGCATCATCAGTAGCACCTTCATGTGCAAAATCAAAGTGATCAATGTTCATTTCTACTCTCTTGGTTATTGTCAGCCATGTTAACAAAATTTTATATGTATACTTAGTGTATGCTTTGGAAACTCATAAACTTTAGTTGCCACTCCTCTTAGCCTTTGAGAATTGGCTCTTTAGTATCTACATCCACGGCTCGAAGTGGTTAATTATAGAGAGTAGTGGAGTAAGTGTAGCATAGCAGAGTTGCCGAGGGCTAGCTCCTTTTGGACTTCTTATGGCTCAATAATGGTAAAGCCGTAGGCAAGTCTAAAAAGACTCCATTATTAAGTCCAAAGCTCCCGAGGTGTGCACCATATCCCACATAGTGGTCTCAACAAAACCGATAATAGATCCCACTCCACTTAACTTAATGTAATTAACAACATCAACCATTTATAGGCTACTTAAGGAGCTCTCTTCTTAAGCAAGAAAAGAGAAACCAAATTCTCTGATACAATGTAATGGAATTAGCCTTTTAACTCGAGTTGGAGCGGAAAGTGAATAACATATTGAGCATTTCCTTGAGCATTCCTTTGTGAGTAGATATAGAATGAAAAAGAGAGTGCTTGGATGGAGAGAGAGAGAAACACTAACACATTACTTCATTAACATGGCATGAACAATACTTATAAAAGAGAGTGAGAGTTTAGAGAAATTGACATCAATAGAGGACCGGATTAGTTGGAGCCGGTCCTCCCTCCAATAGGCATTTGTATTATAGATTCTTCCATGACAGAAGACTTGTTTACAATACAACTGATTGTGTTCCTTGAGACCTTCTTGATGAGGTGAAGATGGCAAGCTTCACTCATCAAGCATTAGCATAACAACAACAATAAACATGATTAGCATGAACTTGAAAAATGCCCAACCTCGGTCCCAAGACCTCAAACACCATGAAAGGTGAGGAGAGCTGGCAGGGAGTGAGGAAGAAGAGAGAAGTAGAAGTAGCTCTATGAGAAAGCAATATCCCCTTGCACATAATCACTCATAGATCTTGTAGCATAGCTTAGCATAGTGATAATGGAGATTAGAGAGATTGATAAGCAAGCATAAGCATTCTCTTGTGTGGATTTGCATCCATAGCCAAGAGCTTGTTGTAGTAGGCACTCAACTTCTCAAGCTTGGAGAAGGAGATGGAGTTCTTGCTTCACAAGAGTCTGTGAAGAGAAGAATGAGAGAGGGAGAGGGCTCGTCGGATGCTCAAATGAGAGAGAGAGAGAGAGAGAGAGAGAGAGAGAGAGAGAGAGAGAGAGAGGTAGCTTGGTCGACCGCCTTTCGCCTTTCGTAGGCTTTCATTGAAGCTCATTGTGCCATGTAGCCCTCTAGACAATGAGAGCTTGGCTTCCTTTGGGGCAACATGTGTAGTCTCTTGACAAGTGTCCTTTTTCCCCTCTTGTGAGGTTAAGCTAGCCCCCCCCTTGCTTAAGCACAGCCCTTGCCTGCTTGAGCAGTGTGCCTCTACACTTAACATGTGGCCCCTTTCCTCTCATGAGAGTATGGGCCCTTGGTGCACGCATACTACTCACCTCCCTCCTTTGTAGGGCTCGCCCCCTTCTTTGTAGCAAGTACTTTGAACTTGGTAAGCAGGTAGGGCCCCTACTTAAGCATAGCCCTTGCTTAAGCAAGCTGCCCCCTTGCCTGCTTGGACCTTGATTGACTAAAGTTTAAAAATTAAAAACTATGTCTTAATGCTTTTAACACTTACCTTTGGAGGCTTTAATGAAGCCAAACCTAAGGTCTTTTTCTCCATTGGTTAGCCTTGCTCTTTGATAGACCATTTCTCATTTGAGCCTCTTTACCATTGGCCTTGTGTTGAAAATATATCTATAAGCACATCTATATCTTAACCCTTGTTCGCGTTTATTCTCCCACATTAAGTGATTAGTTTAATATGAGAAAATCATTTGGGTTGGTTAGATATTAGATTTTATGACACCCATGATGTGGGTCACGTCGGGTGATTGCTTCAACCAACTAAGCTAGCTCCCGTCAACATGTTGAACCAAAGTTGAAAGCATACACTCTTTTACATCATTTAAGGAATTTTTACACTTTATTTTTGATAAAGGCAAAATTTCATTTATACACTTAGGCTCTGAAAAAAAAACCATTTCTTTTCATTCAATTAGAAGAAGCACCACTAGTCCAACATGGTTATGTACCATTTATTATTCAGTTTCAATCAAACCATTCTTTGGTGTTGCATGTGCTTAGCCATGACACCTAATTTTGAGTGTTGCGATTGTGAGCACTGGACTTTGGAATTTTTTCTCAACCTGAGCCAGTTTCATCTTGTGACCATTGATGTTATTCTATTTCCTTTTGTGTCTCATCAACAATCTTTTCAAGGGTAGATGATGATAGGTTAGGGGTTGAATTTTAATAGACCATTACAACGTTCAATGAATATTTCCTAGTGTACATACATGACAAGAACAAAAAAAGATATGAAATATTTGGGTTTTTGTGAAAAGAAAGACATACATGAAATTGCACTAAGGCATTGGCTTCATGTTTGATTTAGTTCTAACGCCCTAGACCAAAGAGTGTTGGACGTTTTGGAAAAAGGGAAGTCACTTTTGTGACTTTTACCCTTCCATCTACTAAGTACATTTGGCCGGTTGGATATGATGCTCACCCGTTCACTGGTCAGACCCACTTCGAATCCATGACTTTGGCTTCAGGTTTAATTTAGTTCCAAGGCCCTAGACCAAAGAGTGTTGGACGTTTTGGTGAAAGGACAGTCACTTTTGTGACTTTTACCCTTCCACCTACTAAGTACGTTTGGCCGGTTGGCTACGACGCTCACTCATTCAGTGGTCAGACCCGCTTTGAACCCATTGTTAAGGCGGTTACGCCGCTAGCGGAAGCTAAATAGCGAGAACTCAACCAACAACAGAATTTGTCAGATGAGGACGGAGCTTGACCCGCAGGCGCATGGAAACAACTAGGTGGGTGTCAAATCACCTACTCGACCTTCTAATGACAATCACTACTAAGGAAATCAAATCTAAGTTCTAAAATACACAAGTGACTGAAATCCGTACTACGAACGAATGCTATACGAAACAGGATCTAGAATCATTGAATCGATCTCAAACTCAAGGGGAAGTCTATACATTAAGTAAGAAAAACACCCTAAAGACTTGAACTGCAAAATCAACCTATAACCACTCCGTGCGGTAAACGCGTATGAAGACAGACCGAAAAATACAGGTGACCGAAACTTGACCCCGATGGTACTAATGTGTAGCTCTACTCGTTGTGGTTCTATAGATATGCTGCACGCTCTATTCCAACACACGAGTTGGAAGAAAACTCACACCGAAGCTCGTAGGAACTTACCACACATAGAAGCCGATAACGCGCACTCTTGGTATCAGTGCGTAGCTCTCGCCGTTGCTAACACAATGGCGGTGTCGCTTCTCCAATGGCGGCTCCGTAGCTCGCGTAGCAAGTAGATAAGACTCTCTCTCTCTCTCTCACTCTCTCTCAGACACAGTCACGGCGCTCCAAAACTCACTTTGATTAATAATTCCCTCTTCTTTAGGTTACAAAACTTTGGCTTATATACCTCAGCCTTGGAGGTGAGAACATCTCTAATTATTTACATCAGCAGGTGAAGTTACGTCGTGATTACAAGCTGGAAACTCAATTGAGTCCCGTTACTTACTGAATGGCTCAAATCAAAATTAATGTCGGAAAGACAATTAATACAATCAATGGTTACAAAATGATGGGTGTGAGCAAAAATGCGGGTGTGATCCTCTGCTGGCTCAACACTCCCCCCGTCCTCGTTCATGTCGTCCCTGACATGACTTTTAGGCTTGGTCAATAGAGTCCTGTCGTCTTGAGCATCTGCAAATGTGATTCGTAGCGTAGGTTGCCGATGGTCAAGGTTGGGCCGAATATTTTGCTTTCGTGAGTGAAAAAGCCGGTGTAGAAAGCTTCTTCGAATGTTTGCATGTGGAAGCTAGGCAAAAACATAATTCTTTGGTATAAGAGATGTAACACCTTTGGTGATGGCTGCAATGAAAGATCATACATCATATCCGTCACTGTGTCGGCCGTCGATAGTAGACTCGAGGTCGTGGCTTTATCTGGCGCGAACACTTCAATGCATGCTAAGAGAGTCCTGCAGATTTTCTTTAGCATCTGACACGAAAGGTCAGGAGAGCCAGTAAGGAGTTTGATGGTGCCCGTTAGGGTTTTCACCATGTAGGCTTTACCTATTCTCTCTCCTTCCTTTGGTCCTGGCATCCTTGGGTAATTAAGCCAATTTGGCTTCTTTTCTGCAATCCTGCCATGCTCTTTCCAGCTTCTGACTCTTGGCACCGGGCAGAAGGTTGCATCCTCCCGAATCTCCTTTGGAGCCTCTACCAAGTAGATGAGGTAGGCTGGGTATTTGTTCAGCCAACCTTTCCTCCATCTAGGTTGAGAATTTACAATCTTCTTTGATTGTTCATCCTTTGTGATGTCGCCTTCATAAAGAGCGACATACTGCTCCTCCTCTATTCTCTTTTTCGTCTTTATCACTTCAAATTTCATCAGAGGGAAAGGCAGGCTTGGTTGCATCCACTCTTCGTGGAGCACTTTTATGTCTAAACCTTGAAGTCTAATGGAGATGAGGAGTCTCCTTTCCCATTCCATTTCCGCCTTGGCACTTTCCTCTGTTGACTTTTCTATTTGGTCCTGGAGCCTTTGTTCTTCTCCTTCAGAGATTCCTGAAGTCGAGGCCACTTCTTGAACTGGGGCTGGATCTTCGATTGTGGTTGCCTCTCCAGTTTCTGGTAGCTCTATGGCTGCTCCCCCTGCTTCTTCTTGTGGTGTCTCTGTTTCTCTTCTTTGTTGCTCTTGGAGGTCTTGGAGCTGTTTGCGGAGGGCCTCATTTTCTGTCCTTAGTGTTTGGTTTTCTGATGTGAGCCTCTCCTCTGCAGCCAATGATCCCTCCGCCATGTGCAATCTTTGTACTTGCTCTAACCTCAGCTCTCTTTGCAAACTTCTGACCTGCTCTTCCAGAGCTGGTACGAGGGCTCCCTCTTGTTCTGTTCCTGCTCTGCTAGCTCTAGGGGTGGTCCTGAGTCTCGTGATTGTCCTTTCTTGAAGTTCAACTCTTCCCCTTAGCTCAATGAGCTCATCCTTGGCTGCCTCCAGCTCATCTTCTATTCGCTCCTTTGCTTCCTGTGAGCTTGTTACCTCTCTTGAAGCTTCGGCTAGTTGGAGTATCAAGCCGTCTCTCTCGTTTTCGGCGTCGTAGAGTGATGCTTTATGACTTTCAGATTCAGTCATAGCATTCTCTAACTTCTTCTGCAACTCTGCTTCCTTTTGTTTTGCTGTCTCAAGTGCTACTTCCTTTGCTCTGGATCTTTCTTTAATCTTGCTGAGCAGTTCATGCACCATGTGCATGTCTTTTTCATCTTCATCTGTCAACTTGACAGCTCTTTCTGCCACCACCTCCAATGGCTTCGGCTCGTCCATTTTCTCTTTACTCTCCATTGTACCCTTCGTCTTTTCCTTCGTCCCTTTCCGATCATCTTGTTTCCGTAGGGATATCCCATAAACTGCCTCCAGGGCCTCTTCTTCACTGTATCCGATCGCTACCAGATCCTCATAATCATCTTTCTTTTGCTGAACTGGATCTATCTCCTTTTCCTTGGTCCCGGCCTCCGGCTTTTCCATAACTTCTGTTTCTATTTCTATTGGGGTTTCCTCCACAATAATTTCCATTTTCTTCGGGCTTGGTACAACAGTAAAAGAGGGCTGATTGTCCTCAGTCATCTTGGCTTTCCCTTTGTTTGCTTGCCCGTCTTTCTCTTGAGGTTCAGTAGACTCATCTACTTTCTTCTTCCCCTTGTCGTCCTTTTACAGCTCAGCTTTTAAAAGCTGTACTTCCTCTTCAGTATAAGGCTCGACAGGTTGCTGCTCCAGTATGGCCTCCGACTCCTCATAAGCTCTAATATATTGATCATATTGATCAACATGTGGCCTGGCTGAGCTGGTTCCGACTTTACTGGGGTCTGGCACCCACATTTCTTCAAAGTCCCCCTTTAGAGCTCTTTCCGCTCTAAACTGCTCTACCAGCCTTTCCATTCTTGAGGCTTTTTGACTTTTGGCTTGCTTGGGATCGGCCTTTTTCTTCGCTTTCTTCTTGAGCGGCTCGTCCACGGCCTCCTCAGGTTCTGAAACTATTTCTAGTTTTCAGCGTGCTCTTGTGGACGCCCTCTTGGATACTTCTTGCTATTCTTCTTCCTCATCGGCTTCTCTAAGCCACTCATTCTGGGAGGGAATCTGGGGCCCTTGATCCCTAGCTCCAATAGCTTCATAAGCTATTCTTGTTAGGATTTCTCCTCCTCCTATGTACTTTGGCTTCTGGTTGTGCATGGCGATTACTTGCTCGTGGATGTATTGAGCATAGTTCACCTCTTTTGGCATGTTGCTCTTCAGTGCCCATGTGATGGTTGTTGCAATGGCATGGGGTGGTGTAGTATACTTCTGCGGTCTTTTACTGCACACATGGAAAAACTGGTTGTATAATCGGCAAAGGGTTGCCGCTCGTTGATCTACCATATCTCCGTAGGTTGTATTTTGTTTCTTTGATCCATAGACCTCTATGGCTTCCCTTCTTTCTCTGACAGAACTCCCTTTGTTGTGCAGCTTCAATGCATCTGCAATGAGCTGTGGAGTGATCTGTACTTCAACTGTTTCTCCATCCATGGCTGTCAACGTGGCTTTTCCATCCTTCTGAATGGATGTTGCCAACTCATACACTCTTCTTGTGTCTATACCTGATGGTCTCGAAGTGAAGAACCTGTGTAAGTCAGCCTTTTCCAGGTATCTGCTGATGTTCTCTGATCTGCTATAATCCACTAATTCTCGTGGGATCATAGGCACATCTACCGATTGCCCTTGAGGATCTCTGAAGGTCCCCTGGTAGATCTTTATTCCCTCTTTTTCTAGTACTGCTTCCTCCACCCAAGTCTTGGTTGGCTTGAGGGTTTCTGTTGGAATATCAAAAGGTTCTGCTTCTGCAAGAGCGTCCTTGATGGTTGGTCTTTTTCTCTTAGTTGCCGATGACTTAGCGGAATCCATGGATCCTGTAACTCCAATTTCAGAAGTTAGCGTCTTTTTAGTACTGAAAGCCGAAATGAAGCTTTTAACTATTCAAATGACTTGAAAATTGAAACATGAGCTATTCAGGGCCTAAGGATGCAATGTAGGTGAAAAAATATGCAAACTGGGCTCAAAAACATGCTGGAGACATCATACGCGTATGATGTCTTTTGTGTCAGAATGACTTCATATTGGTTGTGCTTGTAGCTGATAGTGTATACATGAGTATCATATGCTTGGATTTAAGTTTGGATCCCATTTGGTCAAGTTTTGGCCAATTTAGTCCAGTTCAGGCTCTTGGCAAAATTTTGAAAGGGAAATGGATTTTATGATCCAAATTGGGTAAAACTTGGTGGATTACTTTCAAATGGCATGTAGAACACTTCTGTTTGGTGGTTGAAGCCCTGAGGTGTCAAAATCACATAGTGAGACATCATACGCGTATGATGTCTTTTAGTGCATTCTTGGACCAATTTTCTCTATAAGCTTGGTTTTGGCTTTAGATAGGCTTATTCAGTGGATTTATCAAGTTTGGATAGAATTTGGACTAAAAATGGCTCTGGAGACATCATACGCGTATGATGTCTTTTTCATCAATTTTTCATGGGATTGGTTCTGTGGACTCTCCATGTGCTAGTGAAGGACTGTTTATACTCAAATCTTGGTTTGGACTTGAATATGTTGGATTTGGGACAAAAATAGGCTTTGAATGAAGGATTTTCTCTTAATTGGGCTAATGGGGTGATCCACTTGACCAAATGGTTCCAAACTTCATATGTAGCATGTATTAGATATATATAATGGATGTATGATGACAAATGAGCATTTTTGGCTCTGTAAGTGCAAATAGACATTATACGCGTATGATGTCTTTTGTGTCAAAATGGTGCTTTTTGGTTCCAGATAACTTGTAGATGTGTTAATCAACAATCCTACAAAGTTTCAATGAGTTTGGAGTTATTTTGACAAAATTAGGACCAAAAATCAATTTTATGGCCTACTTTGCGTCGTTTTGGTTTTCCTTGAGTTTTCTAACTCCAATTCTCATGATACTTGGTTCATAGGATGTGATTAACATGTGGAATGAGGCTATGCACTCAAATGTTGAAATGAATGTGAAAATCATGCTGTGAGACATCATACGCGTATGATGTCTTTTCTTGAAATGTTGGTCTTTTTGTGCAAAGAATGCTTTGTGCTAGTGCCCTAAGCCCTGCTAACTAGTTTTCAACTTAAAAACTCATCAGTTTAGCTAAAAAGCCCCCTTATATGCATTTCAGTCTCCGAAGTTGTCTTTTTGCCTTGGAGTTGAATTTCTTCAACTTTTCTTCTCGAGAGTTGCATTTCCAGCTCATTGGATATGTTGTGAAGCCACCTATTCGGTTGAACTTGACTTTGGCTCCCCGTTCTCCATCTTTGTCCATTTGGTTGCCCGAAAGCGTCTTTTTCACCATCGGTAAGTGAATCAGCTTTCTTTTGGGTTTTGCTTGTAAACATAAGTCATCCATGTATATTTTAAGCTGCTTGTGAAGTTTCATGTCATTTGGTCGTCAATTTTAGCCGTTATGCCAAAATGACGCTTTGTGTGTCCGCAGCCGAATCGGTTGTTCTGACCTACTTTTGGTGATCCAAACCCGGAGATACTCCATGGTTGCATTGCCCTCGATGTTGTTAAGCTTCCTGAGAAGTTTTGTGTCGTTCCGACAACTTTTTTCTGTTTGCCTCTTGTAGGCTCTGTTGACCTAGGGTTTTTCCAGTCGTTCTTTCTTGAGCTTTGAGTGCTAGAAACTCATCTCCTATTCTAGGGTAACCCACCTCTAAGTTCTTGCAAAGTTTGGTTAGGCGGTTGTGCCCCTACCTAGCGTTCTTCCCCATTCCCCGTCTGCTCTTGTTTCTTGGTTTTGGTGAGTTTTCGCGACAAAAGTTAACGATAAGCATCAAAAGATTATGGCAACGAGTCTACCTCTCATGTCTGGTGTCCTCTGAGCTCTCGTAGCCGTCGTAGAAGGCGGTAGAAGGTCGGATGCTCCTGTGTGCTCTTTGCTCTCTCCAAGAAGGTAATAGTGGAAATGAGCTTGATAGTGAAGTGAAAAATACTTAACTTCGGGCTTCCCGGATCACTTGTTACCAAATTTGACATGTGCTCCTATCTCGTCGTGAAATGCACTTTAGGATTTGAAATTTCTCAATTTGGACTCCGTTTGACCTGTTTCTGAGAAATCTGTCCACTTTGCCAAAATTCTGTCATTTCGGGCTTTCCGCAACTTTTTCAGAATTGTACCCAATTTTTATCCTGGGTTTCCCTTGTCATGAGGATCATCACCGTCTATTCTTTTCTTTTTTCCGATCTCATTTCACCTGCTTTTTTATTTTTCTTTTATTTTTATTGAGAAAATCATAAAAAAATAAAGGAAAATAGCAAATTGAAGCCAAAAAATTCCAAACATACATGATAAATAGCTGGTAACCCTGTGTATATGAATATACACTTCTTTGTGATTTTTGGACTTGGATTACCACTTTTTTCCACTTTTTAGCTCCAAAAACACTCTTATTTAGTGATATTTACACATATAGAGACCCAAATTCATCATTTGATCTCTTCTTGTTGCAAAACAAGGTATATAAGGGCATAAATATTATCAATATCCGCAATCAAACATTAAAAATTGCAAAATCATGTAAGACACTGCCCTTGTAATATAATTTTTGTTTTTCTTTGTTTTTTCCGCTTGTAGCTGCTTTGTAGCTCTTGTATACCTCCCCCCCTCCTAGTCTGAGTCCTCCCGGACGACTATGAAGTGTTTGTGGGTGAAGCATTGTAGTTGTTTTGGTCATAAGTTCCCAATGCAATTGTAGAGCGACGATACAACATTCTTTCCAAAAAAGCTGCTCTTTGTTTGATTGAAGGATTGGTGGTCGGGTTTTGGGTTGGTTTTGGCACTTCGGTAGTAGAACCAGTAGATGGATTTTTCATTACCTTGTTGTCTTTTTTCACAATCCAAATCTGCTTCCGCTTTGCTTGTGCTTGCCACAAACTCTTTGCGACCCAAACCTGCTTTGTTCTGTGCGTTGATTTCCTCGCCTTGAAATACCTAGGAGTTTCCGTTGATTGTATTGAAGGGAGTTCCTGTTTACAAATCTTTGGGATCCAAATTTGCTTGCTGTAGCTTTGTGCCGTCATGAACTTCTTTGGAATCCAGATCTGTTTCACTGTCCTTGATTGTCGGGGATCACTTTGTTGTCTGGTATTGAAGAATCTGTTTTCCACCTTTGTGTTCTCTGGCACAACCTTTTTTGGTCTCCATACCAACTTTGACTCCGTTTTTTTCCAAGATTGAGCTGTTATATTATTGCTTGTCTTCCTTATCCACTGTTGAGAATTCCTCGTCGAAGAGTAATCCGGTTGTATAGAAATTTTTGGTTGCCATTGCTTCTGCTTTTTCTCTGGTTGTTGTTTATCTTTGTCTTTGGATTCGTCCTTTGGAGTTGGCTCTTCTCCTTTGGTGAACTTAACTGATTGACTTTCACCTTCGTATTTGATAAGCACTGATTTAGAACTCCAGTCAATCATTGCATTGTATTGCTTCTGCCATGGTTGTCCTAGCAATAATGGATGTTGTGCAGCTTGGTCTTCAACCACGTAAAACATATGAGGATACACATATTGGTTAATCTGTATATGTAAAACTGTGCATCCGACAGTTTTGATTGCATTCTCAGAGTAACTCTTTAACTCTTGCTTGGCAATTTGTAGTTTAGTGTCATTTGTCAATTGTCTATACAAACTGAGTGACAGTAGGTTAGCTTGAGCTCCTGAATCCAATAGTGCTCTGGCTTTAATTTGGTTGGTCCCTACTTTGCATTCAATGATGGGTTCTTCTTTGTCATTCCCCATTTCTGCTCGTGCCCTGTCCACTCTAGATCCTTAGCCACCCTTAAGGTTGAAATCAAGAATTCTATTGGTAAGATAGCATTTAGCCCAAAAACCATGTTATATGGGGTCGTTCCTATTGATGTTTTATATGCTACCCTATATGCCCATAATGTTGAATGCAACTTCTGGTCCCAGTCAGTTCTCGACTCAGATACAATCTTCGTAAGGACCGTGCATATGGTTTTGTTTGTTGCTTCAGCTTGTCCGTTTGCTTGTGGATGATACGGGGCTGATTTCCTATGGATTACCATGAATTCATCTAGAAGGATCTCTATCACTTCATTTATGAAATGTGTGCCTCGATCACTCACAATTTCTATTGGCAATCCATATCGTACAAAGACGTATTCATATAGAAATTGTGCCGTGGTCCTGGCATCTGCTTTTTGAGTTGCCTTTGCTTCGACCCACTTTGTTAGATAGTCTGTAGCCACAATGATGTATTGTGCATGAGTCTTATATGCAGGAGGCGAAATGGGTCTGACATAATCAATCCCCCATTTTGCAAAAGCTCTTGCCCCCATCATTGGTCTAAGCGGCATATCGTCTCTTTTAAGTGGTACTTTGGTCCGCTGACAGTCATCACACCTTTTAACGTATTCCTCAGCGTCCATATGTAATGTTGGCCACCATATTCCTGCGGCTAAGACTAGTTTTGCTGTCTTATCGCCTGAGAAATGGCCGCCACCCACTCCTCCATGAGCTTGCTCTAGGATTATCACATACTCAGACTCTGATGCGCAAATCCTAAGCTGGTTGTCTTTACCTCTCTTATAGAGTTGATCTCCTATTAAAGCATAATCTCTAGCTTCTGTCTCTACAGATTTCTGACGAGCTTTTGACGCTCCTTCTGGGAAAGTTCTATTTGTGAGATATTCAACAATATACTGACTCCATTCTGGAGCGATCATCATCTGATATAATGTTGAATACTCGGCTGGAGATTTTGATAAACATACAATACATACAGTGACATATTCATGTACGCTTTCTTTCATTCCTGGCCAATAGACTCCCAATTGTAACAAATTCCTATATGTGTTCCTTCTTGAACAATGAAATGCACAATCCTGAACATGTGCTTCGCACAGATATATATTATATTCCTCAGGATTGATGCATAGTCGTAAAACATGATCATTTTCCAATTGATACAACCTTCCTGCAATCAATTGAAGATTCTTGGATTGCTGAATAGCAATATGTTTCAGGTTGTATTCTCTTCTATCGAACTCTCCTCCATAGGTTAATAGGTCAACGACATTTTGAGACCACTTAGGTATCATTTCTATGTTGAACAAGTACGCGTCTGGCATGTCGTCGTCTACTCCTATAGGGTCTTCTCCATTCGTCAATCGCGAAAGATGATCAGCTCGAAGATGTGTTTTTCCCTTCTTTACTACTACCGTGAAGTCGAATTCCAGTAAGATAATGAACCATCTCACTATTCTCCCGGTATTGCATGGTTTATTCACTAGGTAGAGCAAGGCTTGGTGATCCGTAAAAAACACAAACTTGTTGGCTAGAAGATAATGCCGAAATTTCTTCACAGCATAGATCATTCCTAATCCTTCTCGCTCTGTTGTGGTGTAATTCTTCTCTGCATTGTTGAGCTGTCGACTGGCGTAACAGATAGGAAAATCCATGTTTCCTTCTTCTGGCTGAGCCAGAATACATCCTATTGCATATGCAGAAGCATCTATGTGCACATGGAATATCTTCTCCCAATCTGGTGATTTCAAGACTGGAGCAGTAATGAGTGCCTCTTTCAATTTCTTGAACGATTCCTCACACTCCTCTGTCCATTCAAAGTTCACTATTAGCCTGTAAAGTGGTTGGCCTATTATAGCGTACATGTAAATGAATCGTCTATAATATCCACAATGTCCCATAAAGCTCTGTACTTGTTTCGCATTGGTTGGTTTAGGCATATCCACTATAACTTTTATCTTCTCTAAATCCGTGGATATTCCGTTTTGTGAGACAATATGTCCCAGAATTCTGCCATGTTGGACCATAAACACACATTTCTCAGGATTGAGACAAATGCGATATGTCCTACATTTCTCAAATACTTTTCTTAGGTGTTCTAGATGCTCATCTCTCAGTAGAGAATGTACACATAAGTCATCCATGTAGATTTCTAAAAACAGCCTTAAGTATGCTTTGAAAGCATGCGTCATCAACCTCTGGAAGGTTGCGGGAGCATTGGTTAGACCAAAAGGCATAACTCGATAAGCATAAATTCCCCACTCCGTTGCAAAAGCTGTTTTATGTTGATCTTCCAGTGCTATGGCTAGCTGGTTATATCCTGAAAAACCATCAAGAAAGGAGTATGCTGTTTTCCCTGATACACGCTCTAGAACATGATCAGTTATCGGCAGGGGATAATTGTCCCTGATTGTTGCAGCATTCACTTTCTTTAAGTTGACACACACTCGGAGTTTTCCGTTCTTCTTAGGTACTACCACAATCGGAGATACCCAATCGGTGTGTTCAATCTCGTATATGAATTCAGCTTCCATTAGCTTATCTATCTCTTCCTTGATTCGCTTAGCAAAAGTATCATTATATGTGTATGGTCTCTGTCTGCTAGGCTTTGCGTCTTGTTTCAGTGGGATTGAGTGTTGGCATATCGATGGGTCAACTCCCTTTAAGTCCTTATAAGACCATGCAAACACATCCCTATACTCTCTGAGAAGACTCAAAAGTCTCTCTTCCTCGCTTGGAGACAAATCTGTGGCTATGTACACCGGTCTAGGCGTCTCACATGGAGCTGCTAAATCAATTTTTTTTGCATCCTCCGGTCCGTCGTAAGATTCGTTCTCCTTCCTCTCTCGAATAGGTGGGGTTAATATCACCTTCCTATCCTCTATTGTGAATTTCCTATAGTGAGAGGGAACATCCATGTTTTCCTTGATTTTGACGTTTTCGTCCTCTCCACTCTCCATTTCTGTCGTCCAAACTTCCTTCAGAGTTTTCTTGAGCTCTCTGTACTTGTTTCTACGTTCTAGCTTGGACTCCGTGTGTTCTCTGTTGCGCTTGTTCTTTTCTGATTTTTCTGTTTTAGTTTTCGTTCCATTATTTTGAACTTGATTTCTTGAGCCTCTTTTGTCTTTTCGTAAGCTCTTTTGATCACTGCCTCTCATTCTTCCAGAAATCTTATCCTTAACACAATCTTCAGCCTTTACTAGCATTAGGAATTGATTTTTTCCTCTTATTCTAGGCATCGGATTGGTTCTAACCCCTTTTGTTTTTTTCTTTGCTCTATAGTGTTTCTGGCGTTGTTTAGTTTGGTTCGAAAAATCATAAAATCGAACATCCATTATAGTTTCTTCGTTTCCGCTGGAATTGTCCATTGACTCGTTGTCTGCTTCATTTCCCCACTCTAGATGATTGGGAATGTCGTGAAACACCTCTTCTTCATCTTCCTTTTCCAGTGTATCGTTCTTTTCAGTTTCTTTTTTGAGTACAGTTCTCAACATGAAATACGGAACCACGTCGTACCCGTCCTTGTCGCAAAATTTCGTTGTGGGACCATCTGGAATTGCACAAACATCTAGGGTTGCTAGAATGTGTGTCCATTCTAATGGTTCAAACGTGTCCTCTGGAAAGGGTTCTCTTACATAAGTTTCGTCTTCGATAGCCCTTTCTAAAACACATTCTTCTCGTTTCAGACTTCCACATTTCGAAGCTCCACACATCCATAACTCCTTGGGTTTACCTAACCAAGCTGGAAATTCGGATCCCGCCAAAGTAGCTGAATCAAACTCCTCTACCGGTGTTCGGTTCACATCTTTGTAGCTATGGTCTTTCAGGTTCACACGTGTAGTGGTTTCCATATTTCTCAGGTATATGTGATCGTAGCCCCAATCCTGGACCATTTTCAACTGTCTCATGAATGGTCTTCCCAGTATGATATCATAGTTATTCTCCTTGCCAAAATCGACAATAGCAAAAGTATGTTCGTATTCAATGCCGCAAGAAGTCACTACGACTTTCTCTAATAAACCCATAGGTTTCTCCATGTGTCCATCTGCTAATTGGAGTTTCAACCTAGTCTTCCTTATTGCTGGTTTTCCCCATTTTTTCCAAGTTTCTTTTGTAGCTATGGCTACACCTGCTCCGCTGTCTAGTATTGCCATTGTGTTCACTCCTTGGAATTCAACTGGTAAGGTTGTATTCCCCTCTTCACCTTCGCAATACTCTCCGACCTTGTTTAAGGGTACAGGCTTATAGTTCTTTTGTGGCTTGCTCAGCTCCTCAATGCTCTCTTGCAATCTCGATGTTGGATCTTTTATCCCAAATTTCTCCAAGCATTTTCCTACAGTGGTCCACATATGTGGTCTTAGCCTCAAAAGCTCAGCTAGAGTGATAGTGCATGTCACTGGTGTTGACAAAATCTCTATCAATCCTTGCGAGTCCATGACTTTTTCTGATGAGATTTTTCGTGAGGGAAGTGCTCTAATCTCGGATTTTGCTTCATACTCTCCTAAGTATGAAGGTAAAGTTTTCAGTGAATGAGGTTTGCTCTCCATTGTTCTAACAGAGCCCCCATCTCCCCAGTAAGATTTCAGATCCAAGTCCACTTGAGATCCTGCCTCAAATTCCACTATGGGAGGATTCCTAATGTCCTTTTCCCAATTTGTCTGATTAGCTTGGCAACTTAGCTCGTTTGCAAAGTTTGCCTCTCTCACTTGTTTCCAAAATTCATTGTAATCCTCATCTTTTCCGTAAATCCTCTGTATGACTGGATGAAAACTCTCTATCTCTTGATCGGTTGTGTTCAATACTACGCGGTCATCCCTTTGTGTATTTTCAGGCTTTTGTGCACTGGGAGTCTTTTCAGCTACCCGTGAAACGATAGTCTCTTGCTGAATTGGGTTTTCCTTTCCACAATTCATTGTTTCTTTTGGTGGTTCTAATAAGGCTTGTGCAGTCTCGATCATTCTCTGGCACATTTCAAGTCTCTGCTTTTCCAATTCCGCGTTTGGGTATGTCATCCACCTCTGTTCTTGTGTTTGGTTGTTCTTTAACCTAGCTTCGTAAGCTCTCATCAGTGCGTCCAATGGTTCGTGTACTGTGTCGACTAGCACTGATCCCCCTGAGCTTAAGCTCGTTGTTTCTTTGATACTCTTTTGTTTCGTTCTTTCCGGGCTCATCTCTCGTTTCCGGTTTTGACTCTCAAGTTTTTCTAATCTATTTTTAGTTCGCTTTAGTTCCTCAGCTAGAATAGCGTCTTCACGTTCTTTTCTCAACTTCATGCGTGCTTTTCTAGCTTTCCATGTGTTTTTCTGACTCTGCGGTCCTTGACTAACCACTTCAGTCGCTAACTTTCCATTCTCAGGTTCTCTAGTGGTTTTCTTAGTTTGAGCTCTAGTAACAACTTGCGTTGGTATCAGAGTTTCGTTTTCAGACCCACTGCTGGTAGGAATAGTTTCTAGCATATTCAATGTCGTCTTTTGCACTTTGTTTGGATTCTTTAAACAATCCTCAATGAAGTGAGTAACCCCACACTCAGTGCAATAAGCGTTAATTCTAATGATTTCCGTATGTGGGCAAACATTCATCAGATGGTCACCTCCACACTTGTAACAGGGTCCTAGTGCTGGTCTTGGTCCCATTTGATTCGTCCTTTGTGGATAGGATGGTCTCTGTCCTACTAACCCTCCATGAGCTATGAACATCAAGGTTCTTGCGTCCAAATTGTATCTCTCTTCATCAGAAGCACTTGTAATTGTTGGTATTCCAACATTCCCCATCATGCCCCATGGTTCTGGTTGTTTTGGTTCTTCTGGTGGGTAATACACTGTCGGAGACATGTGTGCACCCGATTCTTCATAATAGGCTTGAACAGGCACTAAGGCTTGTTCTTCCTGATTCTCTAAGGCTGGTGCATATCTAATGCCCACTGGTCTTGCTCCTGGTAAAGGTGGTTGTTGTCCCAATACCGGTTGCGGTCTTTCTATCCCCATAGGTCCTGGTACATTTCCCGTTGGGTATCGAGGTACTGGATGTACTTGAGGTGGTGCTAATTGAGCAGGAGGTGCGTACTGGCGCTCCCTTACATACCCTTTGTTGTAATAACACTCCTCTGTTGGATGATTTGTCCATTTTTGCTCAATCGCACACCATTTCAGGGGTTTTGGCAATGGTTTTTGGTATGGTGCCATCCTTTTTAGAGCATCTTCTATCATTTGCTCTACGTTTGGCATGGTTGTTGTTTGAACATTCTTTTTAGTGGTAGTCTCGCTCGCTACGGAGGAGGAGCTACTGGATGCAAAATCTGTATCCGCTGACACTTCTCCATAAACCGTACAGTTATCCACTAAGTACAATGCCTCTCTCGTTACTTGCTCGAAACTTGTACAAGCTTTCAAGTGCAAGTCCTTCTTGAGAGTGTCGTTCCTCAGTCCCTCAATAAAGAGAACAGATAGTCTGTCATCTTGTGGTCGTTCACGTACTGGACATCTCTCAATGTATTGTTTGAAGCGAAGTGAAGCTTCCTTCACCTTTTCGTGTTCTCTCTGTTTAAAAGCATATATTTGTGAGACCGTATTGTGCTTAATCCCTCGTTTTGAGAATTCCTCAGAAAACTCTCTTAGCAAATGGTCAATGTCATGGAATCCCCCTATGTTCATTGGTTGAAACCATGTCAATGCAGTACCTTCTAGAGTAAGACCAAATCCCTCGTATTGTGTATGGAAATCGGTTATCTGCTCAGCTCTTAAGACTTGCTTAAAGAGTGACACATGTGCATACGGATCTCCTGAACCACCATACTTCTTTTGCACACACTTGGCTACTTGAGATGGTCTCATACGTCTATGATCTGCTACCAATCTCATTGCTCCTGTGTCTCGGCTAAAGCTTTCTCTAGCATCATGGACTTCATGGGTTACCCTTGTCGGTTCCCCTGCCCTGAATCTACTACTGGGAGGTAAATGTGATGGTTCCGCTTCAAACCTTGGACCTGGAGTGGTATAGGTGGGGATTGGAACTGCACTACCTCGATTCGTCTCCATTGACTCTCTGGAATGTAATGATCCCATTGGTCCGAGCTTCGAGTCCCAAGGTTGACTGAAAGAGTCAGCAACCTGCGTTCTTTGTCCTCCTGTTGTCATTGAGTTTTGCACTCCAGTTGTTGGTGCTGGTCTATGTGAGCTAGAAGTAACATAATACTGATGTAGTGGTCCCCCAAAGTATGTATATCCTTCTAATTCTTTCTTGCCCATTGTTGAGTATTGCCTGCCATACTGAGAGATCTTACGAGATTTTCACCGAAAACTTGGAACACTTGAACCTGAACAACAGAGGAAATATGGCAGCAGGATCATCAAACCCTTCCGCCACCATGAAGCTATTGTTCATAAAATACCAGTACGACAATGAGCAAGGTGCCAAGATCTACAAAGATGGAATGGACCGCTATTGTGTAAAGATAGAAGATAGACCTAGTGAGTTCAAGGACTTAGTGCCTGTGAGCTATAGCGGAGATAGATATCTAGATGACGAGGGTACCATGTACTTGGTAGTCCTAAACCCTAACATTGTGGACAAGTGGGGATTGATGGGCACCAAAGCCAAAATAGATGAAGAACTCGAGGAGAAAGCACCAATAATGAACTTCCCTAATGCGAGGTTAAGAAGAGAGAATGAAACTACAAGGATCAACACTGATAACATCTATGTGGGGCTGTACAAATATAATAATGGGGAGCAAGATCTCTATTATAGATGTGAAGAACCCTACACCGGAGAGTTGACAGACAAAAAAAGACTCTATGTCTTTACCTACACAGAGGGATCGGAAGTGAAAATTGCCGCTTACGATACAGGTTTAACACATCAATACAAGGGTACTCACAAAAATTGAGTGAAACTCAACACCATCTTGACCACAAAACTTCAAAACTGGTGTTTTAGAGTTTGAATTCAGAGACAGTGGCAAGAAGGCTTTGACCAAATGTCCAAACAATGCCAAAATTTGTCAATGCACTACACAAGGAGAGGCTGAACCAGCTGTGGAGAAAACTTGAGGAAAATGCCAACAATGGAGAATATGCCAAGTCTATCACGATAGACTAGGGAAATTGCTGTTAAGGACCTTTTCTTTCAAATTTCCCAGAGGGAGAGCTTTATCAGAGCCTATACATCATACACACCAAATTTCAAGGCATTTAGATTATTGAAAGTCAATCTAAGGCCCAAATAGAGAATCAGGCTCTGACCAAAATACTAAAATGGGACCAAAACCCAACCCAAGTGTCCAAACTTCATAAAACTTGAGGGATAGGCTTTAGAGAGTAACTGGAACTCAAGGGTGAAGTCACAATTTTGAATTGACTTGTGCTGAGCAAATTGTTAGTCTATCGCGATAGACTAAGAAAGTAGTGATTTATTTTGCAATTTGTGACTATACTGCTAGGACATACTCTCCATATAGATCCCAGCCATCATTTCATATTTGAAATTGGACCACCAGAAGACTGACTAAGGGGTTGCTGTACATACTTGAAAGATTTTTGTGATTCAAGGAAAACCCTTGTGAACAGACTAACCATACTTGTGTAGATCCCAGAAGGAGATCATCACAAAGCCGCACAAGGAGTCCAGGTAAGATTTAAGTTTGCAGCCCAGCTTTCATTCTTATGTATTTAAGGTCGGGAGCCTTTGTTAAGTCAGGAGCTAAAAGTGTCAAAAGTCAAGAAAGCACCACGTCCACCGAAGAGAGTGTAACTCAGACGAGACTAGACCCATTAGCACCGATCATTGAAGAGGGTAGTGATACTGACACTTCATCGGAAAAGTCCTTCTTCATGATGGGGAGTCAACAACTAGGAGGGTTCAACGGTGAAGGACCAATGCCAAGGGGGAGCACCTCCCTACATCCTTTAAACGAAACCAAGTTCACTATAATCTTCTTGGAAGGAACAAACTCGAGGGGAGCCTTAGTTTATTCTGACTATCGCGGACGCAAGTGTATATGTATTGAAGAAAGACCAGCTCAGAGACTAGAGATAATTCGAGTCTATGATGATGGAGACAGATTCCGAGACCAAAAGGGGAACCACTATCTGATAGTTAGTAACCCTGAGGATTACAACAGATATGGAGATAACGTGGCAAAAGGGAAAATGGTTTCAGAAACGCAAGAACTGCCTCCTAAAATTGATCGACCTCGAGCGCTCTTTATGTATGATAAGAAAACAACCAGGGTCCCAACCTATAATGAGAATGCGGGGATTTACAAGCATGAAAGCGAGGGAATAGTCTCATACTTTTGATGCAAGGAACCCTACCCAAATAAATTAAGCAAAGACAAGGTTCTTTACTTATTCTCTTATGAAACTGCTATGGGGAAGGATATTGTTTTTGTTGACAGGTACGGGCGAGAATACAAACGTATTCTCCCAGAAGAGGTTGAAAAGGCAACAGTTCCGGGAGCATCAACCTATGGACCCGACGAAGTACCAAGAGCCAACTACACCCCTAGCAAGTCGAAAAATCCCTTTTCAGAAGAGTATGATGCTACCTCACATTCTACCCGACAACCGACGTTCAACTACCAGGACCAACCAGCTACTCAGCCATCATTGCAGGCATGGCTTCAACAGAGTGCTACATTAGAACAAGACCAAACCCGAGAGGGTTATCAAACCGCACGAGGGCTAAGGGATTTACAAGAACCAACACTCTATGCACAGTATCAAGGAGAGAGTAAGCCAAAGACTCAGGGGTCAACTGAGCCTGGAAGACCACCCCTAGAACGAGTTTGAAGAGATGAACCATCTCTTGCGAGAACTGTTAGAAATTATGGCTTAGGAGCACCATTGGGAGAGGAACCTGGCCACTACAGAAGACCAGAGGAGGTATATCGACTAGGACGGGGAGATCCCATGATGAGATTTGTAGACCATCGTAGAATTATACCTTCTCAAGTGCAAAAATGGGTAAACAAGAAATATACGGGAAGCAGGGATCCGAGAGATCATGTAGCAGCCTTTGTGTGTGTAATTAGAGCTGAAGAGGTGTTAGACTTTCCTACCCAATTTGTAGGATTTGGTTTAACCTTAGAGGATGATGCTGCTACATGGTTTGACTCAGTGGACCGAAGAGACTTTGGGTCTATGGAGGAAGTGTTTGACGAGTTTATCAAAGAATTCTCACAAAGGGGAATAGCTCATAATACCGTCTCACAAATCCATCAATTCAAACAGAAAGATGGAGAGTCTGTGCGAAAGGCAGCCCTCTGATTAAAAAGATATGTTAAGTTTTGCCCCGTGGAAGAACTGCCAACTCAGTCCAGACTTATGCTCATATTTATCCAAGGACTAAGGAATGCAGATCTCCAGAAGGACTTACATATGAAAAGGAGCGCGACGTTGAATGATTTAACTAAGGAGGCTCTATACCTTGTGGACAATTGTGCGGTCTACAAAGAGGGTGAGCTCAAGGATCTTGACGATGATTCCTCCTCGCAACAAAGCGGAAGCAAGTCTGCTAAGACAACACCGAAAGGAGAAGTAGCGGTGAGCCAAGAGCAGCTTGTAGAGGAAGTGCTTAAAAAGATTAACTTGTATTCCAAACCACAAGCTAAACAACCAAAATGGTGTGCGATTGAACAAAAATGGACAAACCATGGGACGGAGGAGTGTTATTATAACAAGGGATATGTGAGAGAACGACCATATGCTCCGCAAGCTCAGGTGACATCCCCTCAAGTCCCACCGATGCCTAGATATCAGACAGGCAACCTACCAGGACCTGTAGGTGTAGAAAGACCACAACCAGTGTTGGGACAACAACCACCCCTACCAGGATTACGACTAGTGGGCCTAAGATACACACCCACAGTAACTGAGTCGGATGAGAAGGATTTGGTACCTATGCATGCATACTACGACGAGCCCAATGGATATGCGACAAACTCTGTCTATTATCCACCGGAAGAACCCTCTACACCAGAACCATGGAGCATGATAGGAAATACAGGACCACCAACTACTGCACAGGCAGCGGGGAAAGGAAGATATAAAAGCTTGGATGAAAGAACACTGTTGTTCATAGCCAACGAAGGCATGAGCGGGCAGAAGTTTGCACACCAACAAAGAGGAGCTCCAGGAGCACCTCAACAGTCTAAGGGACCATGCTACAAGTGTGGTGGAGACCATTGGCTGAGGGACTATCCTCATGATGAAATCATTAGGGTCAATGCATGTTGCACCGAGTGTGGAATTACTCACTTGATCCCTGATTGCCCTAAAAATCCGAGCAAAGGAGCAAAAACTACCTTGAATATGCTGGGAGCACTGCCTTCCAGTGGAGGGTCAGAAAACAAAACTCCAATTCCTGTTAAGGTCTTGACGAGAGCCAAAGCAAGGAAAAATGACAATCAGCCCAAGAGTAACGATGGAAATCAAGAAGAAATCAAGACTGACAAGTCTAGCGTCAGTTGTGATAATCCTTGGAAAGAACGAAGAGCAAAAATGAAAGCTAGACGTGAGCGAAAATAGAAAGATGTAGAAGCTGAGCTAACAATAGCTCCAGAGTAACTTAAACAGCAAAGAGAGTCCGACTCTCTAAAATCAACGGAGGGACCAAGAAGTGCAAGCTCAGGAGGGTCGGCATTGGTAGATAAGATCAATGAACCCTTAGATGCAATCTTGCAAGCATATGAAGCAAGATTGAAGAACAGACAGACTCTAGAGCAAAGGTGGATGACATATCCATATCCAGAGATAGAAAAACATAGACTAGAGATGTGCAAACAACTGATTGAAACTGCACAAGCTTTACTTGAGCCTCCACCTATGGAAGTGGGGGATAGAGTAATCAAACCACCAAACAATGAAACACCTTACAAAACCGAACAAAGGGTACATGACAAGATAGAAAACGTTAAATCCTTGCCGAATGTAGAGGATGCAAGAATCGTGCCTAATAGCACTGATGAATCACTGAAAGATTTTCTACCATATACCCCTATGGTGGAAGAAAATTGGCCTGAAGAGCTATGGGAAACGGTGAGAAGAGCTCAAGAAAAATATGAGACAAAAACAGTCGAGTTAGCACCTTTCTCGGAGTTGAACTTGAATAAGCCTTCATGGGATTTAGACGTTAAATCATTTCAAGGGGATAATGGTTCAGTTGAATCCGAAGATAGCAGAACAACATCACTCAGAACTTTGCCACCATACATGGGGGACTATGAGGCAAGGTCAGAAATTCGAAGAGTACCTTCTCAAAGAGTAGGCGGGTCAAATCAATTGGACACTAAAATCTTGACAGACTTGTTGACCACTCCGGTCAAGTGTACAATCACATTGGCAGAATTGTTAAAAGTTAGGCCAAGCATGTGGACGGAAGTGGGAAAATGTCTTGAAAAATTTGGTATAAGGACGCCTCTTAAGTTCTTCGAAACCGAGCTTAATGACACAAAACTGAACAAAGTCAACACTAGACTAGTGCCACTCAACAAGGTTGGAGAGTATTGTGAGGGAGAAGACGGCAACACAACCCTACCAGTTGAGTATAACGGCATAGAGACTAAGGCCATACTTGATAGAGGAGCTGGCATTGCCATTCAGACCAAAATGCTATGGGAAAAATGGGAAAAACTAGCAATACGAACAACTAGAATGAAATTGCAACTGGCAGATGGGCACATAGAAAGGCCTATAGGATTGCTTGAGGAAATTGTGGTATCTTCCTGTGGCATAGAGTACGAACATACATTTGCCATAGTAGATTTCGGCAAGAAGAAAAACTATGAAATTATCCTTGGTAGGCCGTTCATGAGGCAACTCAAGATGGTGCAGGACTGGGGGTATGATTTTTTGTATCTAAGACATGCTGAAACTACTACACGAGTAAACATGAAAAATCATAGCTACCATGATGTCACGAGAACACCTGTGGAAGAATTTGACTCAGCCACCATTAGTGGATCAGAAGTCCCAACGTGGCTCTGTAAGAAAAAGGAGATATGGATCTGTGGAGCATCTCGATGTAGTGAATTTGACCACAATAAAAGGACACTAAAGAGGGTCTTGGAAGACGATGCCTATATATGAGAACCCTTTCCTGAAGAGAATCTCGAACCCCTAGAATGGTCTCAAATTTTGGCTACATTGGATGTATGCGTCAATGAAGTCACTCCCACCAAATTTTGTGACGAGAATGGCTACGATATCATACCATACTACATGTTGAGAAAAATTGTCGAGGAAGACGAGAACGATGGAGATACTGAGAATATGAAGATCAATAAAACAGAAACGAAACTTGAGATTAAGATAGTGGGCTATGTGGACATCTCCACTAAAGAAATCAAGCAAGAGGGAGAAGAATTTTATGATTCTTCTGATCAAAGTGAAAACAAGGATAATGCAGATGATGAGAAGTCGGAAAATACGGAGGGAGACGACCATCAAGATCAAGACAATGACGTCTTCTAAAATTTCCCAAACCAAAGTGAGAGACACCAAAAAAGATACAAGAGTAAATGACACCATAGCAGTCTACCAACTAGGCTGAGACCTATGCCGGAGTTCAGGGTTAAGACACATTTCCTTATGAACATTCATGCTGTTGATTGTGCTAAGGATAAAGTGTCAGGAAGATTTCTTAAGGTTGCTGAAGACTCAGGATTTAAGTCCAGACTGTTGAAACCTAAGAAAACCAGCAAAGCAAAAAAAAAGAGTTGCGACAAAAAAAGTGGATGTCTCTTGTGGTCCAATTATGACGAAAATTGAACGAAAAACGAGATACAATGAATTGAAACAAAAAATTAAAAATGTATGGACAACTGAAATGGAAAGTAGCAATGGAATGAATGCTAGTGATGAGAGTAAAAAGATAGACGTACCTCCTCACTATTGTAAGTACACCATTCAAGAAAGAAGATTGGTGGTTCAACAACCAATGAGAGAGCCTAAATCAAACGAGTCCTACGATGGGCCAGAGAATGCCAAGAAAATAGACTTAGCAGAGCCAAGAGAAAGTTCTCGACCTGCTTACATTGCCACAGATCTAAGCCGGGAAGAAGAGGACTTACTGATCAAAACACTTAAGGAATTTCGTGATGTATTTGCATGGTCGTACAAAGATTTGAAGGGGGTGGATCCTAACATTTGTGAACATTCAATCCCTCTGAAGTCTGATGCAAAGCCAAGAAAACAACGTCCATACACGTATAATGAAACATTCGCCAAAAGGATAAAGGAAGATATAGACAAACTTATGGAGGCTGAATTTATTAATGAGATAGAGCACATGGAATGGGTGTCCCTGATAGTGGTGGCACCCAAGAAAAATGGGAAATTACGAGTGTGTGTGAATCTCAAGAAGGTAAACGCAGCAACAATAAGGGACAAGTACCCTCTTCCTATCACTGAACACGTCCTGGAACGAGTAGTAGGCAAGCAAGCCTATAGCTTTATGGATAGATTCTCTGGTTATAACCAATTGGGGGTCAAACTAGAAGATCAATACAAAACGGCGTTTGCAAAAGAATGGGGTATATATGCGTTTAGGGTAATGCCATTTGGCTTGACCAATGCTCCAGCCACATTTCAGAGATTACTGACACATGCTTTTAGAGAATACTTGCGAATATTCTTGGATATTTACATGGATGACTTGTGTGTCTATTCTCTATTGAGAGAAGACCATATAGATCATCTTAGAAAGGTATTCGAAAAATGTAGAACGTATAGGATTTTCCTCAACCCGGAAAAATGTGTATTCATGGTCCGACAAGGTAAAATCTTAGGCCACATAGTATCGGCTAATGGAATTACAACTGATGAAGACAAGGTAAAGGTGATCATAGAATTTCCAAGACCAAACACTGTACGAGAGGTACAATCATTTATGGGACATTGTGGATACTACCGACGTTTTATCTACATGTACGCTGTAATCGCAAAACCCTTGTATAGTCTAATCACGCTCTTCATTTGGACCAATGAATATGAGGAGTCATTCCAGAAACTAAAAGATGTACTGGTATCTGCACCAATTCTAAAAGCACCAGATTGGTCAAAGATCTTCCATGTACATGTAGATGCTTCGGCATTTGCAATAGGTTGTATATTAGTACAACAAGGGGAGGGTAATACAGATTTTCCGATCAGTTATGCTAGTAGACAACTCAACAGTGCAGAAAAGAATTATACCACCACTGAAAGAGAAGGATTGGGTATGATATATGCGGTAAAGAAATTTCGGCATTACTTACTTGCGAACAAATTCACATTTTTTGTGGATCACCAGGCGCTCTTGTACTTAGTAAACAAACCTTGTAACACGGGACGAATTGTAAGATGGTTCATTGTGTTGCTGGAGTTTGATTTTACGGTAGTAGTTAAGAAAGGAAAAACTCATCAAAGAGCAAATCACCTTTCTCGATTACTACATGGTGAAAAAGCTATTGGGATAGATGATGATCTCCGAGACGCATACCTGTTTAATATAGAGATGTTACCAAAATGGTCAGAGCAAATTATTCCGTTGCTGACATATGGAATGAATCTTGACGACAAGCACACAGTGGAAGACGTTAGACAAGCATGAAATTATACAATGCTTGCAGGAAGAATGTACCATCATGGACATGATGGGATTCTGAGGTTGTGTATAGGCCCAGAGGAGTACGAAACGTATCTAGAGGAAGCCCATACACAAACAGGGGGATTCCATCAAGGAAATCAAATGACCTATGAACAAGTAAGAAGACTTGGAGTGTATTGGCCAGGAATGGCAGGTGCTGTAGCTAATTACATCAAGAAATGCAACTTTTGCACATCCAATACCACTGTGGATTATGCCACATTATACCAAGTGACAGTAGCACCCGCATGGAGTCATGCTATTGTTGAATATTTGACTAATAAGTAGTTGCCAGGAGATTGGTCTAAAGCCAGACAAAAGGCTTTACAAATCGAAGCGAATAGGTATACCCTCATTAGAGACCAATTGTATAAAAGAGGAACTGATGACCAATTGAGGTTAGTTCCTCATGAAAATGACTACTTTCCATTATTGGAACAAGCTCATGCAGGCATAGCAAGAGGTCATTTTTCAGCAGAGAGAGAGAACCGTAAAAATCATTATGGTTGCAGGTATATGGTGGCCGACCATGATTCAAGATGCAACAGAATTCGTGAAAAGATGTGATGAATGTCAACGCACTAAGGTACCAGTTAAAAGAGACGAAATGCCTTTAAGACTAATGATGAGTGCTCGAGCATTCGCTAAATGGATATTGGACTTTGTTGGTCCTATTACTCCACCAACGTATCGTTCACAAGTACATATATCATAGTGGCCACGGATTACATGACCAAATGGGTGGAAGCAAAAGCCACAACGAAAGCCGACGCTAGAACCACGGCACAATTCTTATATGAATATGTGTTTACACGTTATGGCCTTCCCATTGAGCTGGTGAGTGATAGAGGGACACACTTTGTAAATGAAGTTATCCAACATCTCTTAAATGAGTTTATGGTAATTCATCGCAAATCTGCACCCTACCATCCACAAGCCAATGGTCAAGCAGAAGCGACAAACAAAATATTGTGCACAGTTCTTACAAAACTGGTTAGTGAAATAAGAACGGACTGGGATCAAATGCTATATTCGGCATTGTGGGCATATAAAACAACACTCAATGCTACACCATTTAATATGGTATATGGGTTAAATGCAATATTGCCTATTGAATTTTTGATTCCCACACTAAGGGTAGCCACACAATTGGACTGGACAGGGCATTAGCTTTCAGAACGGTTAGAGGACCTTGAAAAATTAGATGAGTTATGACTCAATGCTGTAGCAACCATATATGCAAAAAAAAGACAGCAGAAAGAGTTTTTTGACAAACATGTCAAGAACAAGGACTTTAAAACGGGTGACTATGTCTTAGTATACACCCTTAAACAGCATGCCAAAAAGCTAAAGAAAAGGGGAGTGGGGCCTTATTTAGTCCAAAAAATATCGTCCAGCGGAGCAGTAAAACTGTCGACTCTAGATGAAAAAGACATGCCGAACTGGATAAGTGCATGTCGTTTAAAAAAATATCATCTACCTTTAACACCGGAAATGTTGTTTCAATTGCATTATGGAAAATCCTATAGACAAGAACACCAAAGAATTCAGGACCAGGCACAACAAGAAGCCAAGGAACGCATTGCTAAACAAAAGCAGTTTCTCAGGACAATAAACATGGTCACCCCCAATGATGACTGGCGAATATCCTCTTTCGACATTCCGAACAATCGAAACGGATATACAAAACGAAGAAGTAGAAAATACCATAACAGACTTTAGGGCTCAGGATGATAGCACCATTGACAACTTGGAAGATACGTGGTGTAGTCCTTACATAAAAGCTTATGCAAGCACAGAACAAGTTGAAATCTATGCATTGATTGACGCTGGAGAAAAAATGAGTGTCATCAGCTTTGAGCTCTTTCAGAAACTTGGACCAATGAGGATGATCCCAGAGACACACCGGTTGAAAGTAGCATCGGGTGATGAGGTGACCACATTGTGGTCTATTATATTACCAATCACAGTGCAGGCACACCCGTACACTACAAAGTTCCATGTACTGCCACCAAGTAGATCAGCAACGCCGTGTATCTTAGCAATGTCATGGATGAAAGCTAACAGGGTATTCATTGATTTGGATACTAATGAAGCACTGTTCCGAAATGAAAACTTTTCAGAACCCTTCTTATCATATGACCAATACATGTCAAGGAGGAGACAGGAGCCAATACAACCGCAAGGCATTGACCAACAACAAACAGAGTTTACATGTCCAGAAACGTATTATAAAAAATCAACAACCATGTTGGGAACCAGGCAAGTTTGGGTACGACGTACAGATCTAGCTGAGGCACAATTCCATCAAAAGAGGAAATATAAAGTTTGGATAAAGCAAGACAGCCTAAAAAAAGGGGGCAGAAGAACAGACAAAACACCAAAAGCCAGCAAAGATTCAAAGAACCATAGTCAATCGGTCAAATACGCAACGGACTATAGTGGTATGGCGGCCAAAATTACCCATTCAGAACGTGCCAACAACACAAGTATGGAGGCCAAAGATGACCACCGAGCAGTTATCTACAACTGTCAATGCCAAGCCACATCATGCAATCAGCACGAGGAAACAAGCAAAATCCACAACAATAACTACAAGGATCTATAAGACCCACGTCATCAAATGGAAAAGAAAGAATGTTCCACCAGAAAATGCAACAAAATATACGACAATATCGACTTCAAAGAATCCACATACGCCAATTCAAAAACAGTGGAAAACAATCAAACAAAGAGCGGCAGATTTACAACTTCTCCTTGCAAAGAAAATATGCCAGCCAACTCAGGCTACCACAGGAAACGTCAACGACAAATGCCAATAAGAAAATCGCTTATACCTTCCTCTTACACCGCATAAATTCTTTCTACATGCATTGACTGTACATGCATATAGGGCTACATTACAAGGCCTGCATTAGCACGAGTTCACACCCATGCACAGCAAATACCCTTGACGATACCCTGTCGTCCGGGAGGACTCCAACTAGGAGGGGGGGAGGCATTCCAAATGCGGACTCACGTCATATATTAGAGGGCAATGTTTGTGATCAATTTTTCAACCATTTTTGCATTTTATTGTGTGATTTTGAAAAAGAATATGCCCTCATAATTAATCGGAATTGGGGACCAAACGATCATACATGAGCCCCTAGGGATGTGTATATACTGTAAAGAGAGTCAAATCTGGCCAAAAAATATCGAAAAACAACAAAAAATAGGCCAAGGTTGACGATTATGAGTGAGAATGTACATAGACGCGAGAAAAGTGAGCTACAAAGTGTTTTGCTCTTCATTGGTATTTTTATAGGTTAGAATTGCTATTTTCGGGTGATTTTGGGATTTATTTGCTTTATTTTAGCCATTTTCTAGCAAAAATTATAGAAAAAAATTCGTATTCCAGATGGAAACACAACAGAAGAGACGCCTGATCCGAGCAAGGTAAAGAAGACACAGAAAAAATAGGGACTGCAAAGGTGACAGGGCAAAAATGACCACCGTCATGACGGGACCTCGAATAGGAGAAATCTACAAAAATTGTAGAACTGAAGCAACCGAGGTCCAAATCAGGAAATTTGTGAGCCTAAACTGCATCTCGCAAAAAGTTATGGCCACAGGTAAAAGATGGGAAAATTTTGTGTCGGAGTCTCGATTACATATAGAGAGGCTAGGCTAGAAATCTCTCATTTGAGTCATTTTCCATTGTGTGTGTGTGTGAGAGAGAGAGAGAGAGAGAGAGAGAGAGAGAGAGAGAGAGAGAGAGAGAGAGAGAGAGAGAGAGAGAGCTCCCTACAGCAGTTGAGACTTCCAGGAGCTCGTCCATCACTCACGGTCACCAGATCGACATCAGATATGAGAGGTATGCTCGTCAACACTGACTTTAAGTGTTGTTTACTTCAGTTAGTCGCAAAACCTCGCCAGCATCACAATCACAACCTGTGCACACATATGGTAGACCAGTTATTAGGGAGACCTAGAGGCCACCAAATGGAACCAAAAATTGAAAGGCACAATGCCTATAGCTTAGGGATCAAGCCTATGACCTTGGAAAGCGTGAAGAAAGCCGCCCAGAAAACCCTAATTTCACAAGACCTGCAAAAGGGTACCTGAACCAAAGTGATCGGAAATGAGCCAAAACTCATAGGCAGCAAGCCAATAACCTCGACAAACCGATTGAATGGTTAGACCATGAAAAAGTTCGTCAAAATGGAGCCTAAAGTCCCTATCTGACGAAAACTGCTAACGGGCCGACCAAGTGACAAAATGACACCAAATTTAACAAGGTACATCCAAAAGAGGTCAACTACGAGTTGGAATGTGTCCACTCAAGAAAAAGATCTTCCACTAGGGCAAATGCCAGCAACAGGCCAGAAAGATGTCCAAATGGTCGTTCTTGGTGATGTAAACACCAAAACAACAACTGACTGCTTTGACGGAAGGTCAAAAGGAAATAAAAGACAGCCGGAGTCATACAATGACCAAAAGGAATGGCGACCATCACCTAAGTGGTCTACTTCGACTCCAAAACTAGCTAAGTGCTGCAAACAGGGAGTACACTCTTCTAAATTGATTAAAACCTGATGTGTGTGTCTAGGAGAGCCTTCTAACACCATTGTGATCAACTAACATCAAAAAACTTGTAAGAATGACTAGGTATTTAGTCTATCGCGATAGACTTGCTATTACAATTAGACAAGTAAAATTTTGATTTTGAATTCATGAGGGGTGCTAACAAGGAATAATGACCACCGTTATCAAATCAAAGTGCAAAATGGATCTCTTTTAGCCAAGTAACCTAGTCTATCGCGATAGACTTGCTATTACAATCTTTGGGGGACAGTCTTTTCAAAATTTTCACAAGATAGACTTGGGAAGCATATGGAGGCAGTACACCAAATTTGGTGACAGGATGGACTCATATGGCAAGCCGAGATAGACATGAAAGCAACTCAGAGTTAGAACAGGACATCTCAAGGGCAGACAGTTAAAATTCACATGTGAGAGGTCAGGCAACCTTATAGCAACTAGGAGAAGGCAGACAGAGGATCACAGAGCCAAAAGATGACAAAATGACACTAAGTTCCAGTCTATCGTGATAGACTAAGCAGAGTGTTACTAGGCCATCTTATCAAAAATTTGAATTAACAGTTGGCTTCAGCATGATGCAAGAAGACTAGCCACTAAGTTTGAGCCCAAAACAGCACAAAATGAAGGAGATAGACCAACATCTCTTGGAAGGAATCTGGAAAAATGGGAGTTGATCCAAAATGGGGTCGCTTAACATTCATTTGAGGTGGAATTGGGATCACATCATGTGCAAGGTATGAGAAATCAATTGGTGGAGTCACAATTGCAAAATAGGACCCTTGTCAAAAGATGGCCAGTCTATCGTGATAGACTGGGCAGAAGTTGCAAATGAACTGATTTTCAGTTTGGGACTATAGGATGACCTTACATGCCCTGTGAACATACACCACACAAAATTTCAAGGCATTTGGACTTGTTCTCCTTCACCAACAACATTAATTTGAAGCCGTCAGAGTCGCACAATGGAAGAGCTTGTCTATCTGCTAACATTTTACCTTAACTCATCTTGGGATTAAAAAGGCTCATCTAGATGCATGATTAAGTGGTAATCAATTTAGAAGAGAAGTACTATGTTTGTACATTAACTGTTATTTGTGAATACAGGATCCATGGATGCTTCTCCGATAAAAAGAAAAGGCAAGAACCTGGCAACGGAAGGTGCAATACCCTATGCACTTCTACCCAATTCACTAAAGCCAGCGGCCACCTGGATACCTGCAGACGTGCAACAGGCAACAACCTTTTAGATCTATCAAGGTTCATATGTGGATGAAAAAAGAAATTTAGTGGATACAGTGATGATCCCCAAGGAGGCAGAAAATTACATGAAAAGATCACCGCAAAGGTCATGGCTCTAAAAAGTTGGCTTGTGGAACTTTTTCTCACTACCACCAGTGGGGATAGATTTCAAGAGGGTACAACACCTAATTGAGACTATCCAAGAAGTTGGAACTTGCAGAGTGGCAGGCATGGATAATTAAGAGAGAATATCGAAGACAGATCACATAGGAAAGTACCGGCCTCTATTAACACCATTGGAGGACGCAGGATGGAAAGAGTAACCAGAAGCACACAAGAAAAGATGGAAGAAGAAAGAAGAACTGAAGAGGAAGATGTCCGACTAAAGAAGAGGAAAGTGGAAATGGAAAACAAAACCAGGTTGCAGAAGGTAGCAAAAATGGAAAGAATGCTAGAAGGATTTGTTCTCGAGAGATCTCTACGAGGCTATGTAGGCGCCACTTGGAAACCTTCTAGTAGCACTTACACATTGAGAACGAAGAATAAAAACCAGCTTTTGAGTTGGACTAGTTCGAGAGGTACATCCAAGAAAGAAATGCTAGGGACGAACCAGAATTGCTACTAGAAGAGGAGGATCTCCAAACTTCGAGAGATCAGTTGAGGCCAACTTCACGAGATCAGGAAACACCACCTCCATCTCCAAGTCCAGAGACAAGTGAGAGGCAATCAACCCCACCTACTGACTCTCCTTCGCATTCAGAGAGCTCACATCGTGATGAGAGAGTTCATACACCACCCAGTGAAGAAGAAGAAGAATAAGAAAGAACAGATGGTCACCCAAACACTGGAACCATATCACAAATTGATAAAGGCAAACAAAAAGAGGTGGATCAGACAAAAGAAAAAGCTTCCTCCTCTCAAGAAATTGAGCTGGAAGCTACTATAGATGAAGATTTACAGTCAATGGAGACCCTACTAAACCGAACAAGATTGCACAGTCAATGGTTAGCTGATCAAAACAGGTCCAACAAAACGAAGTTAGAAAAAACCCATCAAGAAGTTCTGAGACTGCAGGAGCAAAGAGATGACACTTTAAAACTGATCAACATCAGAGAGGCTGAGATCGTGGGGCTCAAAAGCACAGTAAATCTCCTCAAGGAAAATTTACAGGAGTCTGAAGATTTCAATGCCCTTTGTGAAGATACAATCAATGTATTCCTTGAAGATTTCAGTGACAGAGATGAACACATCCAAAGGTTGGAAAAAGAAAAGCAAGATGCGTTGGAGGCAGTCAAAAGTTTGCAAGTCGTCATCGATGACTTACAAATTGAAGTCAAAGATTTGAGAGCAGTAACCGATATACAAGCAAGGGAAATAGAACGAGCTAAGAAACAAAAAACGTCGCTACCAAAAACACCGATAGTCCACCCGCAAGAAGAAGTGGCTGCACTGAAGAGAGAGCTGGAGTTGGAAAGAAAACAACGCTTAATGATAGCCAAAAGTGCGCTTAGAGCAGAGGATCAATTACAAAGGAAAATTTTGGACTTAAAAAGTGAACAACAACAAGGACCAGCTCATGACAGTGAAATAGAAAGTATTGTTTCCAAATCCCTCAGGGAGGAAAATGAAAATTTGCACATCAGGGTAAAAGAGTTAGAGGAGTCTGCAGCTCAAAAAGAGATGGAATTTCAAGCTCTCCAAATCAATAGTAGAACAATGGCTGCGCAAATTGCAAGTCTACAAACTGCAAGGCAAAACCAAGGACAGGTACGAGTGCACCTGGAGCAAGCAACCACGGATTTGGCTGGACTCGCTGAAGTATATGGGGGTGAAGATTACTACGAGGAAGAATCAGATGTTCAGGAGGCCCCAGATACACAGACTGATCAACCTGGCTCCAAAGACCAAGAAATAGACGAAGATTCAGTCACACGAGATTGGAAGAGCAGAAGCTGGCCGAGCAAATGGAAAAGAAATTAGAGATGATATGGTACAAGGCCATGCAACTAGAAAAGGAGATGCTACAAGGGCTCTCTAGATCAGGAAAGACAGCAGCAAAGCTACGGGAGGAATGGAATGCCCCTATGTTACCCTATGCTCTGCTGTAATATGAAACACTGACACATCAACGGCAGCTCGCAAAAGAAGAACAAGTGCCAGTGTTTGAAGGAGAATTACAAGATCGAGAACAGCAAAACAGGATAGTTGACAGCCAGCCAAAGTGGAGGCGTCAATGGCTTTTGGATCACCCTAATAACCTGATCCACTTAGTCAACGCACCACCTCAGCTGAGGAATGATATAACTTTTTGCCCAATGCCCCGAACATACACTTACAGCCAACATAAAGCACTACAAAGTAGAAATCCTACATGGCTGAATTATCCAGTATTTCCAGGGCCTGTAGAGGGAGAGAGAATATCCGGTTCTTACATGGTGAAAACCCTTCAGGGCGCCATCGAAGAATTTGGAGGCTCTCCCGACCTATCATGCAAGATGCTATGTAAAATAGCTCGAACATTTTTGGCCTGTCTCACAGTGTTCTCAGAAAGCTGGACTTCAGAGTATATGAATACAGAAAGAAGCATCTCAGAACTGTCATATGATCTAAGTGGGCCGCCTACATAGCCAGTGTTGTATGCCTACTTCAGACGGCTGATGTTTCTGCCAAGCTACCATCTCCAAACCTTCGAAGAAACATTTTACACAGGTTTCTTCATGTACAAATCCAAAAATTTTGGCCCATTAATGGCGAGCGAGTTTATGCGATATGATGCGATTCTACATCAAATCAACCAAGAAGAACGACAACGACACTGAAGACAAAGACGATCATGTCGTGGTAGACATGAATTAGGAGGGAGGGAGTGTTGGAGCCCCACTTGTCCAACTGTTGTAATGAGCCCATCTTGTAAAGCCTATCTATTTCCCATTTTTATGTCAAAGATGTCTTACCATTTTGATCCACTTGTCTGGGTTATGTAAAGATTAATCAATCAGTCAGGACCCATATTTGTTCCCACTTTGTAATTATGAGGAATAGAACCCCATGTACATTTTTGAGCTAAGGTGACTCAAGTATAAAAGTCACCTTAGAACCATTTTTTGAACAACATTGTTAATTATTAATCCTGTGTTGTACGAGTCTGAGAGAGAGAGAGAGAGAGAGAGAGAGAGAGAGAGAGAGAGAGAGAGAGAGAGAGTGTCTTCTCCTCTTCGCTACGCGCTTCTCCCTCACCGGATTCACGATGTGACCACATCATCACGGTAGTCTCTCCGAGAGCTACGTGCCCACGCCACGCATGCATACTTTCGAGCTGTTCACGATCGATCCTTCATCGAGCTTGTTTTGCTTGTAAGTAACACAAACAGTGTCTGTTTTCAACAATCAAGTGCTCTATAGAATGAGAAAGAGAATAGCTACACATAGATATTCATAGACTTAGGTTTTGCCCATTTTTAGATTATGACCTTTGAGTCTATCGCGACTGTGATCGAGATAATTAGGGTTCAAATCTGGTGAGATTAGACTTATAGGTAAGTATATCCTATTGAGAGGATGGTGCCTAGTAAGTTTGATGCGATTCCGAGTTCATTGGAGGTGTAAACGGTGTTGTGAGCGTTTAGGGATAGAGTGGGTTGCATTCTACTAGGGTTAGTGATTGATGCATCATGAAAGTGCGTATGTGTAGATTGGTCTCAGCCTGACAAGCTAACGAGATTTCCTACGTGCACCTACGGGTTAGTCATGTCATCGGATGATAAGTATGTTGTCTGTGTCGTGCTTGCGAGCATGAACAGGGGAGTAGTTTTGCCATAAAACAAAGATCCCCAATTTTTGGGTCTCTTTTAAAAACAAGAAAATTAGCTTTCAATATTTATTTTGTCAAATTTTGATTTGAGATGCTTGATTGACAGTATTGGAAGGTTCTAAAGTAAAAAGCAGGGCCGTTTCCACGTTCCAATAGGTTAGACGGATGTTTGGTTTAGTTTTGGAAAATCCGCTATTTTTAGTTGTTTCAAGTTTTTTATGCTTTTAGGTGCTTTTTTGCAAAAACCAAGGTCGGATCCTTAATCTACGTGTTCCGAGGAAGCTACATGTCAGTTTTGTAAAAATCTACTTTTCGATTGCTTTTCATGCTATTTTTAGCTTTTCATGCTATTTTTAGCTTTTCATGATTTTTGGCGCTATTTAGTGAAAGACGAGTCCGCTTTCTTATTTTAGTGGTGGACGAGGGGAACCCGTGGTTCAATTTTAGGATTTTTTTTTTCTTTTAACGCTTTTTCTAGCATTTCGTGCTTTTTTGCGTTTTTGAAAAGCAATGTGCTTTTTAGAATGACCTAAACCTAAAAATATTAATTTTAGTTTTCGTCAGATAAAAATGATCACCCAGAGAGAAAATGGACCAAACAAGATTTTTGAGGGAATTATTTTTATAAAAAAGCGGTACCGTAAATACGCCAGGGCAGTATGAAAAGTCATAATTATGTAGCTAAGGTTCCATTAGTTGGCTGGATACTGTTCAATTGGCCAATTTTGCTCTAAAAATCTCAATTTTTATGAGGGTTACATAATCGTATGAAGACTAGACTCCAGAGTCTTTGTCTTACCAATTTTGCAGATGTCCTTGATGTAGGCAAACCCATTGAAATAGAGTTATCTACTATCAGGAAGAGGAAATCAGAACATGCTGCTGTTCATGAAATCAAAAGGCCTCGTCCCAAGGAGGAACAAAGGTCTGGAAATCCACAGCAAAGAAGAGAGAACTTATTACGTATGAAGGCAAACTTTAGAGTCTTGACCATAGGAATCTACGATGGAATCCTAGGAATGGATTGGTTTAAAGCCAATGATGCTCACATATATTGTAAAGATGCTTCATTGACCTTCGAAAATGACCAAAACCCTAGGGTTACAGTTACTAGGAAACGGGGAAGGCCTAACCTTAGAATAGTGAAATTTACCAAACTTATGAAGAGTCATAGGAAAAATGAAAGGATTTATGCAATAAAACTTAACCCTAAAGAGAAGAAGATAGATTCACGTAAATCCGAATGGTTAACAGAATTTGACGACGTATTCCCCAAAGAACTTTTGTAGTTACCACCCAAGCATGATGTTGATCATGCAATAGAGCTTACTCTTGGAGCTCAACCAGTTGCCCGTAGACCATACAAAATGTCAGTACCTGAATCTATGAAACTCAAGGAGCAATTAGCTCAACTCCTTGAACAAGGCTTCATTCGACCCAGTGTTTTTCCATGGAGTACTCTTATTCTCTTTAATCAAAAGAAGAATGTTACTGTACGTCTTTGTATTGATTATCATGGATTGAACCAGGTAATAGTCAAGAATAAGTATGCAATACCAAGGATTGATGAACTGCTTGACCGATTACATGGAGCTTCTATCTTCAAAAAAATTTGATCCTAAGTTAGGGTTATTACCAAATCCAAATCAAGGAGGAGGATATGCCAAATATAGGATTAAATACTTGTTTTGGATATTATGAATTTACAGCTATGCCTTTTGGACTTACTAATGTTTCAACAACTTTTAATCGTCTCATGACCGATGTGTTTTGAGAGCATCTTGATGATCTTTTTCTTGTCTTCTTTGATGATATCGTGGCTTACTCAAGAAACAGAGAAGAACACGAAAAACATGTGCGGCGAGTCTTGAACTTATCTATCAAAATCAACTTTATGCCAAACGTAGCAAATGCACCTTCTTTACTGACAAAGTGGAATATTTGGGACTTATCGTATCCATAGATGGTGTTTCTACTGACAAAGTAAAATTGAAGTTGTTATAGCTTGGCCTACACCAAAATTAATACGAGAATTACGTGATTTCTTGGTTTAACAAGATAGTATCGTACATTTATTCAAGGCTACACTAAGATTGCATCTCCATTTACTAATACGCTTAAGAAGGCTGAAGTGTTTACTTGAAATGAACGTGCTCAAGCTAGCTTTGAAAAACTCAAAGAAGCTTTGGTGAATGCTCCAATACTACAGCTTCCAAACTTCTCAAAGACATTCACTATGCTCACTGATGCAAGTGGACAAGCAATCGGTGGCGTTTTGTCTCAAGAAGGAAAACCAGTAGATTATGAATCTCATAAGTTATGTATACATGAGTTAAATTATCCTACACATGACTTGGACTTATTGGACATTGTGAATGCTCTTAAAATATGGTGACATTATCTTCTTGGAAGGAGATTTGAACTACATACCGACTATAAAAGCCTGAAGTGGATCTACGTCCAATGTGACCTTAATGTGCGACAACGAAGATGGATGGAGTTGTTATGTGAATATGATTTTGGAATCGAATATAAACCTAGAAAGGAAAAGCTTGTGGACAATGCCTTAAGCAAGAAGAGTACTGTAGCGAATGTCACAACATCTACTCCTTCTTTAATTGACCTTATTTGAGAAGGTATGATGCAGGACCCGTATTACATAAAAGTCCAGTACTTGATGAACTTAAATAATCGCACAAAGAAGTAAGAGAGGCAAATTAAAGGCTTTCACATTGAAGGTGATGAACTTTACTTAGAGAACTATCTTTGTATTCCAAATCAAGGTGGAATCAAACTTCAGATCTTACACGAAGCTCATGATATACCTATAGCAGGACATCTAGGATACATTAAGACTTACTCTACTGTAGGAAAGAGTTTCTTTTGGCCAGGACTAAAGCGTGATGTGTTAAACTATGCTACAAAATGTTTAGTATGTCAAATTATTAAAGTTGAACAAATTCAATACCCCGGTAAGCTTGAACCTATTGATGCTCCACAAATGAAATGGGAATGCATATCCATGGATTTTATTACAGGACTTCCTACATCTCTGGGATATGACTCTATTTTTGTGGTTTTTGATGTGCTTATAAAAATGACCCATTTATTTCCGGTCAAGACAACATTTAGGGCTAAGGATATAGCTCAAGTATTCATGAAAGGTGTTTTCATGTATCACGGTTTACCTCGTTGGATAATTTTTGATCGTGATGCGAAGTTCACCTCAAATTTTTGGAAATCCTTATTCTCAGCTACAGGAACCCAATTAGCCTTTAGTACTGCTTATCATCCTCAGACTGATGGACACACAAAAAGAAAAAATCAAATCATTGAAGATATGTTAAGAGCTTATTGTATGCACAAGCAGAGTAAATGGACTAGATATTTGCATTTGGTTGAATTTGCGTGTAATTATTCATTCCAATGCTAAATTGGAATGTCTCCTTTTCAAGCATTGTACGGATAAGAGTGTCTTACTCCACTCAAATGGACAGAACCTCTCATACGAGCTCAAGCATCCAAAGAAATGTTGGATGAAATACAACTACAAACCAATCTTATACGGTAGGATATTAAGACTGCTCAAGATAGATAGAAGAGTTATGCTGACCCAAAACAATCTGCAAGACTTTTTGAAGAGGGCGATATGGTATTTTTGAGAGTAAAAGCGAAACGTAGCTCCTTATCAACGAGTAAGTGTAAGAAGCTAAGTGTTAGATATTGTGGACCTTTTGTAATCATAGAGAGGATTAATGATTAAGCTTACAGATTCTTGTTACCACCACACATAAGGTACATGATGTTTTTCACATCAGCTTACTAAAAATTATGTACCTGATCCGCAACATATTCTTGATGATTCTCTATTACCTACCTCTACCGATATAACTTTTGAAGTATATTCCGAAGTGATACTTCAAATTAGGACTAAGCCTCTACGAAATTGGACCATGATTGAACGCCTTTTTAAATGGTCAACGTATCCTCAGGAAGATGACACTTGGGAACGTAATGATGTAATGCGAATACATTTTCTAGATCTCATGTCAAGGTGAGGACACCTCGAGTTTTTCAAGTTTGAGAGGATGTAAGATCCCCAATTTTTGGGTCTCTTTTAAAAATAAGAAAAATAGCTTTCAATATCTATTTTGTTAAATTCTGATTTAAGATACTTGATTGAGAGTATTAGAAGGTTCTAAATTAAAATGCAAGGCCATTTCCATGTTCCAATAGGTTAGACGGACGTTTGGTTTAGTTTTGAAAAAATCCACTATTTTTAGCTTTTTCATGCTTTTTATGCTTTTAGGTGCTTTTTTTTTGTAAAAAGCAAGGTTGGATCCTTAGTCTACGTGTTCCGAGGAAGCTACAATTCAATTTTGTAAAAATCCGCTTTTTGAGTGCTTTTCACACTATTTTTAGCTTTTCATGATTTTTGACGCTTTTTAGTGAAAGGCGAGTCCGTTTTCTTATCCCAATGGACGAGGGAACCAGTGGTTCAATTATAGATTTTATTTTATTTTTTGCTTTTTACGATGTTTTTAGCTTTTCGTGCTTTTTGGCGTTTTTTTTAAAGAAATGTGCTTTTAGGATGACCTTAACCTAAAAATATTAATTTTAGTTTTCATCGGATCTACAAATGGTTGCCCGGAGCAAAAACGGGACCAAATGGGATTTTTATGAAAACTATTTTTATTAAAAAGCGGTACCATAAATATGCCACGGCACCATGAGAAAGTCAAAACTATGTCTGGACATTACGGTGCTTCATAGTCTAGCTAAGGTTCCATTAGTTGGCCGGATACTGTTCAATTGGTCAATTTTGCTGTAAAAATTGAATGGTAAGTGGGAGAGTTCACTACCAAAAGCTCTACCATGTTTTAAGGAAAGACTGGGGTCTTTTTCCAAAAGCAGGAAGCTAATTCTGGCTGAAAGGTAGCGCTACGTGTAGCTTGGGGAACACTCGAGACAATTGGAGAAGTTATAAGTTGGCACAGACACTTCAGGTTTTAGTGCCGTCTGTTGCGTCTACTACCGCAAGGCTATACGCATCTATTATATGGAGTGGTGCAAGCTCTTCATCACCATCTCCATAAGCTCTTATCTCTCGGGAAGAAGAAGAAGAAGAAGGATATTCTCTCTCTACTTGCTTACTATCTCCTCTCTTGTTTCACGGTGTACGCGCTCTCCGAAAGCTTTCGTGGTGAATACCTCTATGTAGCTCTCATCACCGCTCTCTTGCGGCAAAGAAAGAAGCCTTTCGACAACCCCTAATCAATTCTAAAGCATGGTGAGAAGCTCTAGACTCCATAGCTATCATAATCTCTCTCTCTATATCTCGTTTTTCTGAGTAGTCACCCTCTAGATAATTGTTTTTTTGTATACGAGTGCATGTATGGATTAACCAAGTATGTATGAAGTTGCCCCATGATTATTTCATCATGTTTAACACGTTGGTTTATGCACATGATGCGTTTATGATCACGTGCGTGCATAAAAAGCGCTTTTCGTGTTTGACATTGGAGAGGGGGAATGGGTGAACACGCCCGGCACAAATACAAGGGCCTCTCTATAGCTCAGGGTATCCACAACACCCCTATCCTCTCAGAAAACACCTTCAAAGAAACACTTTACACTAGCAGACCATCGCCTGCTCAATTTTCACTGCTCATACACTCCACAAATCCACTATACAATGCACACCTATTGCCATGGCCTGGTCACCACCCTGGTCTCCACCCTTACACACACACCCAGCCACTCAATCTCACTCTCTCACACAAAACACTGTCAATCCGGGGGGGGCACACACATCCACGCAGCCGGCACCAAGGGGAAACAACAGCAAGAGGGGGAAACGGTGGTTTGATTGCACTTCAAAAAACATGTACACTGGCTTCCACTGCCATCACCATGGACATTTTTAATCAAAAGTTACAAAGGGGCTAGCTTGCTAGAGAATTCCACTTTGCAGGATTCAAACAACACCAAAAAAGGCAGGAAAAAGGCCCCTAATTTGATCCAATTTTGACTTTTATAGGGGGGGGCTTTAATTTGAGAATTTACATTTTAATTGGTCCACTTGGCACCTTGATTTGGCATTTTTTGGAAGGGGGAAACCGCTTTACTCTATTTGCTCTCTTCTTCTCTCTTTTGCTCGGGGGGGGGGGGGGGATTAGCGATGTCGCTATTGCCTCCTAGGAAATTTTTATTTTTCACTTTTTTTTTCACCTTCATTTTCTACCCCTTTTGGGCTACCATTATTCACTACTCTTTTGGGTTACCAAGGCTACCCTTGCCTTGGTTTTACCTCTACTAGCCCTTGCTCCTTGCCTGGACGGTCTTTTCTCTTCGGCCTTGGCCTTGATGTGGTCGGCTTTTGCTCTTTGGTCTTGGCCGTGGAGTGGCCCATTCGCCTCTGCTTTTTACACTCGATAGCTTTCAGGCTCTTCCTCTCTCTCTATGCTCTCTGCCCTGCTACAGGATACCCCTCTTAATCATGCACCGAGTAGGGGGAGGGGCATTAGCGATGTCGCTAATGCCTCCTCCCTCTCTTTCCTTCAAGAAGTAGGGCACATGGCCCACCGGAACAACTTCTTGCCATGTCATTAGTCGAGCCACATTGGCGGGCACCACCGTGCCACTTCCTCTCTATCACGGGCGCGTCACCTGCGCCGCCGCGTCTTCTGGCCAAAAGGCCACCGTCTCCGCCCTGCAGGGCCACCGCTCTGCCGCCGACACAGCGCCCGTGAGTGCCCGGCCATAGCCAACGGGAGGGAGAGCTCCCCTCTTTCTTCCCCTTTGTTTTCAATTGAGGGCTCACAGCCCAAGTAATATAGCCCGGCTACTTTCCCCTTGACATCGCATGTGGGGCCATAGAAAACTCCCTTTGGATGCTTATTTAATCTCCGTCAGTGCCTCATCTAATGATCGGACCTTGGAGCTGTAGATCCCGACCGATAGAGCCGGTTCCCGACTTCAAATTGCCCCGTGCTCACCGCACTCCGAGTCCCCGGGCTCGCGATTTGAGGCCGCAAAAAAGTGAAAAACATCTGTCAATTCTTCTCTTGGCATTACCTCTCAACTTCATCCATCTAGCTAACCGAGTATCCGTTTGATGCACCGTCAATTTTTGCTAGCTCCACATGATGCACACTATCATCGAGAGCCTTGGTGAGGCCGAAAAAATGTCAAATGGTGCATTCTCCAGTGCGGTCAAATAGGCTCAGATCCGACCCACGGAAAATTTTCTAACGGCCTTAACTTGCTAACCAGAGCTCCACTTTGCATTTCGAGAAGACATTCATGCTCCGTAACTTGAGCTCTACACATCCACTGACACCTGCTTGGGCCACCTGTCCCCCATTGCCCTGTCCACCGTCGGGGATCTGCTACACACTCTATCTTTAAACTTCAGTATCTTGCACACCGGGGCTCCGTTTGACGATCCATCTGGACCAGCTTCTAGAGCACACCGAACACTACATTCTAGAGCCCTGAATTGGCATTTTGGACACCTTCAACTGCCATCCCATCTGGACCATCCCGTGGCTCTTTTGGCCTAAAAAACCACTTCAGACATACTTTCCCGCTATCGTTGGGCTGCCCAGGTCCTTGGAACCTGCCCTAGCCTTTTGCACTACACTTGCCTGCTGCCTTTGCCTGGCATAGACCACCTCCTAGCTTCGACCAACTTTGGCTGCACCACCGTCATAGAGGCGGTAGGAACAATGTTTTGGTCATAACTCACAAACCATTATGAATCAACCCGAACCCTTTACACCAGAGATAAAACACATCATTTAGAACATTTTCTCTCATAGATGTCATGTGAAAATCACGCTTGAGCCAAGAGATATGTTTATAAAACAGCTTGCTGCCACCACACAACCAAATTTTTCAACTCCAGGCTCCTTGGAGAACCACTTATAGATTCACCGGATGACAAAACCCACTTAACCAATTGAAAAGCTTAATAAAAATTGATGATAAATGTATTTAGGTCTGCGTTAACACATCAAGAATGCGAGTTATTAATCGTTCCATAACCGGTTTTGGCTACACTTGTAGGGGTGCTACCAAGGGGGAGTATCATATGACTTCGTGAGTTAACTGATCTGTTTATGTATGATTTATGGTTTGTTTTGGTAAGTTTATTTGAATTATTAGATGTCCATAAACTTATGTAAGGGTATATGGTTAGACAACTCGAACCGCATAGGCATATATAGTTAAAGTGGCTTTGTTTTTGGGTTACCGTTTGTTGTGTAAGTACCATATGGGTAAAGTGATGTGATAGACTGCTAGTCTATATCATGAAGCTGAACTTGATGCATTGGTTTGTGGTCAAATACTTTCATTTGCATATTTTGCATGCTCCCAAAAATGCCAAAAAGTTGTTTTCTACATAAGTGTGAAGTTATGGTTTATGGTTGACCTAAAAGCTGGAGCTGTTTTGCATCGTGTTTATGGTGATGGAATGTTATCATATGATGTAAGGATTGATGTGGATGCCGCATATGCATGGCTATGATTGCTTTCCACCTTTTTAGGTCAAAACTAGTTCTATGTGTTAGGGAGGTGAAGTGCAGATGTGATGCATCAACTTTGCATGGTTGGATTTTGTCAAAATTGGATTTTATATCATGATTAGTTGCTAGCCGTGGACTCTTTTTATGCATGAAAGAATCATGTCTTAAGGGTCATATGTGTATGGACTCTGATTGATTACAGAGGATATGTCAAACTCCAAGTGTGGGAGCTGGTTCAGTGTAATTATGATTTATGGTCAAGGGCTGAGATTCCCTCATGGATTATAGTTGTGATTTTATGGTGGAAGCTAGTATGGCTCATAGTTTTTTTTTTGAATATGCTTATGCTGCCAAAATTTTGTCAAAATTTTTGCAGCCATGTTATGTTTTAAAGTGGTTATGCAGGATTGGTTGTGTCTCACCCGAGTGCTCATCCGTGTGATGTGAATGGATTATGGTTTATGGTTTTGAGATTATATCGTGAAGTGATCTAGATGGTTTATGGTAGATGTGTAAGGATAGAGGCCCTGTACAGTCTAACTACTTAGAAAAGATTGTTTGTGCATATGGAAAGTGCTATTGTGATTGGAATCATTTGTTATGTTTCTCATGGCAGCTTCGCAACAAGACTAGGATCATCTACATCACGTATCCTTAGATTAAAGGGTTGTTGACCTGGGGCTTTGTTGGATCAAGGGTGTTGCCTAGGTCTTCTTCTTTTTGTTAGGCTCATCTACACGGTTAGTGCGTTGGGGGTTGAATGACCTACATGGCTAACACACCAGGGATTTTGCCTTGGCTTTGCCTAAACACCTGGTCTTGGGCATCGAAGAGGCATGGCACCTAAACTAATATGGTTGGTGCTGATACCCTACCACCTACTGGTACTTGGGATCCTTTCAGAGCTCGGGTTCATGGAGGGAGGCAAATTGGCCTCAACTTATGTGTGGCTTAGGTAGGATGGAGGTGTTCTGGCTCGCTCTCGACGAAGTGAAATTCTCTTTGTCCGTAGTAGATTGGATGTGAATGGGTGGACCGGTCGATCCCTACAAAGGGTCCAGTGCTCTACTAGTTATTTTTTCATAAACTTTTTGATGTTATGGTATACCCAGATTTTGTCATTGCATTAATACATGGCTGCCTGTTTCATTTAGACGGGGCATTTAGGATTCTATGTTGTCATTCTCTCACGTCTATGTGCACTCTACTTCACCTTCCACTATACTCTCTCTGTTTCTTCCCGCAATGCGGTGTACACATATATTCACCCTCCACAATGTTATATTCTTCTTGAGTACGCTATCATTCATAACACCCATTCAGGGGTAGCATAGCCGCTAGGTACCTCTCGAAACAGTCCGGCTCATGGCCTAAACTCCATGCTTGGTCGGGTGTTGAGAACTTGTCCCCTATGAAGACACTTCCACAACTCTGATGTATATTTAAAACTGTATAAAAGGGTAAATTGTATATTTTGTGCATAGACCCCCGGGGAGGGGTATCTCTCACTCTCGCTAATTAAACCCTAATCTAGCTATGTGTGGGCATGTTCTTGGCACACCCAAGAGGCCACTACCCTCCATGGCTAGGTTGGCTTGATTAGGGAGAAGATTAGTATGATCCGCTTTTGTGTTCATTTTCAGCTTTCTTTATGACATAATTACTCTCATTGCAAGCACTGTTAGCTAGTGCAACTTGTGTGTGTGTGCAAAGTGTTTCTTGCCACCATTTCATAGAGCCTTCAAGATTCTAATCTGCATATTATTTGGATGTTCTATTACGCGTCTTAAATCCCCTCTATTTTTAGCTTTTTGCACAATCTCTAATCTCTGTATTTGGACGTTATAAGCACTTAATTCCCTTTTATAAATAATAGGTGTGTGTGTGTGATCTCGTGTGAAGAACCTCCTAATTTTAAGAGGGGGCAAGGTCAAAGAGAAGGCCACACCCCAAAAGGTTGCCCATACACACAACGCTCCCCGACGGACTTCAAAGAGCATTGCTCAATACGATTTGGAAGCTTTTTTGGGTTCAACTTACCAACACAGTTTGGTGGCCTTCATTTCCTTAGCTGCCGACGATTGACCACGACTGACATCACTTTGTTGCTACTCTCAGACTCCCATCTGGCCATGGACCTCGCCTTGGCGGTAAGCTTCTTTTAAGAGCCCTTCCAACTCCCCTAGGCTACGTTTCCATGGCTTTGCTGCTTACTTGTGGTCTTTTTTGGGCCCTTTCCCATGATACCAAGGTGCTCCCTTTGGCCTGGCTCTGCCCTTAGAGGACCCCTAGTCCCACGCCACCAAGGCCATTCTTTCAGGGGGAGGCTCATGCACTGCCAAGTGTCCCTGCACACAAAGAGAGACTAGAGCACAAAAAAAAGGGTGCAGTCCCGCATCAACAAATAAGAGAATCATCTTGTAAGAGCCCTTCTCACGAGCATAAGCATCGTAGGCTGTTAAGAAGTAAAATCTCAAGCACTTTAAAAGGCGCTTCAAAAACAATGATTTAAGCACTCCAATCTGATGATAAGGCTCACTAATGCATGATTGAAAACCTCCACAAAATTGACAATGCTTACAATTAAATGAAAGAGCAAGGAAAGAGGAACACAATGCAAGTTTCAAATTTGAAAATGGATTACCCAATCATTAGTTGTGATGATTACGAGTTGGAGTAGCTTTGTAGCTTGGTTGTATGTTTTTAGAGCTCCTTCCTTCTTCTAAAGATAAGCCTCCTTTCACATTGAAATTATTGACCTTTATACCTAGGGAATTATTAATGGCCAGTGGCTGGCTCACATGGACCTTTACAATTATCATGCCATCATTACAACGCAGGGAATTGACTGCTACTCTGGAATCAAGATTTACAACGAGTATCATTACACCAGCTCAAAAAATTAAAAGAGTACAAATGTGGTGTCCGGCTACGTGTACAGCCAAGTGGGCACCCTCGGTCTATCTCGTAACAAATAGCCATGGTTACTGAGTGTGCGTTTGAGAGAGAATCGACTTCTATAAAGGGGAGCTAATACATAAACTTGGAATAAAACTTTCTTATTAGCATGACTCATATACCAAAAGGAGGGTTTTATATACAAAACGTTTGACAACCAATATCCGACAGCTCTCATCTCCACGTGGCTTTCAAAGTAGCCAAACACACATATATATTATGTGTCACTTCAAAGCTTACACTAGGTGTAGAAGAAGTTCCCATGCCCACATTTCTTTTGTCCCCTTGAGCATGTAATACATAACAAAGACCCATTTATCCACACAAGATGACTCTATCCACTAAGGATGACAAGATCTATCCACACCGGTTGACAAATAATACCTCCCCTTGAACCAAAGAAGGTAGAAATGAATCTTCAAAGTATATCTGTAACAAAATAGATCTCCCCTTATTTCCCTGCTTCTTCTTCTTCAACTACATGAATTGCTGCTTTCATTGACTTCTTGCCTTTATTGTTGCTGCTTTTATTGTTACCTTGATACTTTTTAATAGAACCTAGAAGGAGGATGCCCCTTCTTACCGCAATTGCTACAAAATTTATTATATAACAATCCTTAGCTACACGTCCCGTTTTACCATAGTTGTAGCAGTTTTGAGCTGAAAGATGATGTAAAATCTATGGGAAATTTTCCACCCCTTGCCAAGAAAGCTCCATTTGTCGGTGTATATGAAATTTTTGCTTCTTTCCCTGTGCTTGAAGCAAGCTTACCACATCTTGAAGGGTAGAGTTGGCTCCTTTTCTTCAAGAATAGTGACTTTATGGTAATAGTTGGAAGGAAGTGCACTAAGGAGGACTGCAACTTTATCTTCTTCTTCTACTTTGTATTGGATGTAGGTCAATTGTGTGATCATGATTTTAAGCCAATTGACCAAATTGGATATGTCTTCCCCCTCGAGCATGGTTAGTTTGTAAAGTTTCCTTTTAAGGATAACCGTACTTTGTTTGGCTCTAGATTCAGATTTCTTTTCTATAAGTTGCCAGGCCTGGTATGCATGTCTTCACTCATCTATAAAATGTACATAATTATCATGGAGGGCAATCATTATGATTCCAAGTGCTTACTCATCTTTTTATTGATTAAGTGCACCCAATGCCATGGTCTGTGTGCCTTTGTGATCAGTGAGAGGTGTGCCTTCGTGATTAGTGAGAGGTGTCTTTACTACGTCCCATAATGTTTTCTTCATTAAATAACCCCTCAGCTTAGTTTGCAAGTATGGAAGCCCTACCCATTAAGTTTCATAATTCCTTTTTCTTCCATGATGCAAGTGCTCGTGGAAAATTCTAGGGACTTGGAATTACTGATAGAGAGACCCTTTCTATGGTAGTGTCTTGCCCAATTTTACAAAGAAAATAGTACATGTGCAAGCTTAATTGTAATGGAATTGGCCTATTTAACTTGAGAGTAGCGGAAATTAATGAAAGTACTTTTGAGAAATGACTTTGTGAGCATAGTGGGTAAACATAGTTGAAGATAGCAACATAATCATAGCAATTAGTTAACTTGGCATGAACAATACTTTTGCAAGAGAGAGAATTTAGAGAACATGACAACAATTGAGGACTGGATCTATGCGGAGCCGGTCCCCCCTCCAATAGGCATTTGTATTATGATTTCTCCCATTAAGAGAGACTTGTTACAATACAATCTTTGTGTTCCTTGTGACCTAGGTGATGCAATGAAGATGGAAAGCTTCATGCATCACAAACATAACATAAACTTGAAGAAAGATTTAACTATCCCAAGCCTCAGTCCCAAGACCTCAAACACCTTAGAAGGTGGAGAGAGCTAGCAGGGAATGAGGGTAGGGAATAGGAAGAAGAAACATTTCGTAGGAGAAAGAATTAGTTCCTCACTTATCATAACTCTTGTTGCTAGCATACATAATAGCATAGTAATGAAGAAGAAGGAGATGGAAAGCTTAATCATTGAAGCATGGCTCTTGGTTGGATTTGCACTCCATATCCAAGAGTGTTGGTGTAGGCTCTCAACCTCTACTTGCTTGGAGAAGGAGAGGGAGATCTTGCACTTTGCATAGCACACAATGAGAGTGTTTGTGAGTGTGTGTGGGTGAGTGTACCCCCTAAGCAACCCCCTAGATTTCTTGGGTCGACCCCCCCTTATAGCTCATGCTTGAAGCTCATTGGACCCCTCCAGGCCTAGCCAATCACAAGCAGGAGGCATTACAAGCAGCAAGGGTAGCCTTGAGACAAGTGTCCCCCTTTCCCCTTTGAGAGAGAGGGCTAGATAAATGCTAAATCAATTAATTAAATCTCCTAAATTATTATTGGACCCCTTGGGTGGCCAACCAATAGGCTTCAGGCACACCATGAGGGCAACATGAGGAGGAACTTGACAAGTGTCCCTTTTGCTTTCTTTGTACCATGCATGCCTTGTGTGAGTGTGTGGGTGTTCGCTCTCATCCCCCCTCATGTAGGGCTCGCCCCCTCCTTGTAGGGATTGAATCTTTGACTTTTTGACACGTCAACCCCTCATGCATAGGCCCAGTTGCCACCACAAGCTTGGCTCATAAGCACTTTAAGCTTGGGGTGGGTTCTCACCTCAAGTGCAACCCTAGCATCTCAAGCATGTCAAGCACTTCAAGCATCTCAATAATTAAGCACCTCAAGCATCTCAAGCACCTCAATCATCAAGAACCTCAAGAACCTTAGTCATCAAGCATGACAAGTAGGACAAGCACCTCGAGCTGGGTCGGGTTCCCACGCCTCAAGCTCAGCCCTAGCTTACCTAAGGTCAAAGGCCTTTTACACACATTATTGGAGGTCTTCAATTAAGCTAATCCTAAGGTCTTATGCTCCATTTGTTAGCCTTGCTCTTTGATAGACCATCTCTCATTTGGGCCCCTTTACCATTGGCCCCGTGTTGAGATAGATCTATAAGCACATGTCTATATCTTAACACTTGTTCCCATTTATTCTCCCACATTAAGTGATCAATTTAATATGAGAAAATCATTTGGGTTGGTTAGATATTAGATTTTATGACATTACCTCTCTCTTGAAGTCATAGTCGTCCTCGACTATGAGGTAGAAGAGATAAAGCCTTAGTCATTAGTCAATTTTACTTAGCGGGTAGAGGATCCCTTTTTACCCTACGACATCTTTCCAAGATGGATGACTAATCCATTTGGTGCTTGGGAGACATAGCTGCCGCAAGCATGTCTGCTCTTTAGTCCATTTCATTCTCCCAAAGTAGAGTGACAAATTCTACTTGGTGTTTGAGAGACGTCGTCATCACAACCATGATTCTAAGCATGCATACTAGTTAAATTTGTGCACAATCAAAAAGAGGACTAGTCTTATAAGACAAAAACATGAGTCATTTAAAAGAAATTTGTACATTTGCTTACTCTAATGTAGCATTGTAAGCATTGACAAGGTTCATACTATCCTTAAGCTGTATTCCTTGCATCCATCTAGCATCTTCAAAAGGATAATTTTTGAACTTAATAAGATACCGTTGGATAATCTTACCATGTCATAGTACCTTGTCTTCATGCCGAAGAACAACTTCGGGTTGTAGCACCTCTTCTTGGTCTTCAACTTCGGGAGGGTCTTCAATAATTGGTTCATTTGGTGGCTCTCCTTTGTAGGGCTTAAGTAGGCTTACATGAAAGGCATTGTGTATGAGCCAATGGTTGGGCAACTTGAGTTGATAAGCCGTCTCATTGTTGATGGGCTCCAAGATTTGGAAAGGACCATAGTATCTTTTTACTAGTTTAGCATAATACTTTTGATGGCCCGTAGGATTTTTGCCCGTCGTTTGCCTTAATCGAGCCTTAGGAAACTTGAGTAAGACGCAATCATTTTCTTTGAACATTAAGGCTCTTTTGTGCTTATCAGTAGCAGCTTTTTGCCTTTGTTGAGAGATGGATATAGCCTCCCTAATCTTTTGAAAAGGTTCTTGTAGGTCACGGCTATACTCATCGGCGGCGAAGATCTTCCCATGTACTTTGAGAAGCAAGGGACTTTTAGGTCTTCCCTCAATGATCTCAAAAGGTGCTTTTCCCATAGAAGTATGTACAATATTATTGTAGGCATACTCTACAAGAGGTATGTACTTTTCCCATTGTGAGCGTTGATCTACTTCGGTAACATAAGTCTTGAGTAGATCAAGTATCGTGAGATTGGCTATCTCACTTTGGCCATCCGTTTGTGGGTGATAGGCCGAAGAGAAATTCAATCTTGTTCCTAGATTTTCAAAGAGACCTTTCCAAAAATTACTGGTCATTCTAGGATCTCTATTTGACACGATGGATGTGGGTAATCCATGGTGCTTGAAAATATGAGATATGAAGAGAGTTGCCATTTGATGTGCCTTAATAGTCTTTTTGACAGGAATACAATGTGCTTGCTTACTAAACCTGTCAACTATTGTCCATATTCCTGTATTCCCATGGATAGACTTGGGTAATCCAAAGATGAAATCCATGGATATACTCTGCCATGGTGAATTTGGAATAGGCAATGGCTGGAGTAATCCAGGTTGCTTCCCTCTATCATACTTGGTCTTTTGGCATACTACACATTTTGAAACATACTCTTAAATGTCCACTTTCATGGTAGGCCAATAGAATTACGTCTCTACTCCCCTGAGAGTAGGTTGAATACCTCTATGCCCCACATATGGAGGAGCATGGGATTCATACGTAACTTTCTCACGAAGGGAATGGGTAACACATAGCCTATTGCCGTGGAGAAGATAACCATCCTGCAAGGTGAATGGTTCCTCTTTCTTCCCCAAAGCAAGGGCTGACATTATGTCTCTAAAGTCAAGGTCAGTAGCATACTCATCTATCATAGAGGATAGATCATTGTGAGTAGCTATAGACACCGCATTAACTTTGGGTCATCGTGAAAGTGCATCGGCCACTTGATTGTGCTTACCAGCTATGTGAGCAATATGGAAATTAAATTGCGAAAGAAAATTTGCCCACCTCATTTGTTTGTCGGAAAGCTTGGTTTGCGTCATGAAATACTTGAAACTTTGGTGGTCGGTTCGTAGGATAAATGGAGTCCCCAATAGGTAGTGCTTCCATGTGTCTAGGACATGTAGAACAACTAAAAGCTCTTTCTCATAAATGGCCAAGACTCGTTCATCAATATTGAGCCTTCAACTCTCATATGCTATGGCATGCCCTTCTTGAAGCAAAACTGCTCCAAGGCAATCACCACAAGCATCACATTGGACCTCAAATGGCTTTGAGAGATCCGGAAGCACGAGGACTGGTTGGGAAGTAAGCTTGTCTTTGAGCTTTTCAAAAGAAATTTTCTCCTTAGCAGTCCACACAAACTTAATGTTCTTCTTAGTTAAGTTGTGTAGTGGTCCTGCTACTTGAGAGAATTTTGCTATGAATCATCTATAGTATGCACACATACCAACAACGCTTCTTAGCTCATGTAGATTTCTTGGGTTAGGCCATGCTTTTATTACCTCTAACTTTGATGGATCCATTTGGATACCATCTTCAGAGATAATATGACCTAGGTATTGAATCTCTTGTAGGAAGAATTCCCTTTTCTTTTGGTTGAGAAAAAGCTTGTTCTCTCTCAATGCTTGAAAAATCACTTGGAGATGTTGCTTATGTTCCTCCAAAGACTTGGAGTAGATGATGATATCATCAAAGAACACTCCAGTGAATTTGCGGTATGGTCTAAAAATTTTCTCCGTCAAAAAACAATTGAACGTAGCTGGTGCATTAGTCAAGCCAAAAGGCATGACTAGATATTCATAAAGACCAAACGTTGTGCGAAACGCGGTCTTTAAGATATCTTCATCCACTATCCTTATTTGATGATAGCCACTCTTAAGGTCAATCCTACTGAAGTAGGTTGAGCCTTGTAGCTTATCAAACAGATCTTCTACCCGAGGTAGGGGAAATCTATTTTTGATAGTGATATGGTTTAGTGCTCGATAGTCCACACACATACGGTATGTACCATCTTTCTTTTGCACTAAAAGGACTGGAGAACAAAAGGGAGAGGAACTAGGCCTCACCATCCCTTTGTCTACCAGCTCCTGTACTTGCCTCATGATCTCCTCTTGTTGAGCTTGTGAGACTCAATAAGGAGGCTTGTTAGGTGGTGAGCTTCCAGGAAGGAGCTCAATACGATGGTCATCATCCCCTCGTTTTGGAGGTAAGTCCATAGGGATATCATCGATGAACACATCTTGGAATCCTTTTAGAAAATTAGACAAGTCTAACTCTTCTTGATTCCTACCATTTACATTTGATGAAACATTAGTATCTTTTAGAGACTCTTTGTTGACAAAAATCATGTACGCAGAAACTGAGCTCTTCATTGACTTATCAAAAGCAAGAGGATTTACAAGTGGAATAGTGCGACCACGCTCACTAGCATCTATATACATGTTTTTTCCCCTGTAGGTGAAGTAGATTCTCCTTTCAGGGAACTTCATGTTGGTAGCCATGCGATCAAACCATGGTGCCCCTAGGATAACATCCTCATGTTGGAGAGGAGAGATGAAGAAGTCTTCCTTGTCGACATAGCTTTGGACATGAAGCCTCAACTTCCCAATCAAGGGAGTAACGGAGGCTTGTTGTCCCTTGAAAGCTGCATCAGCCACTACTATATCTCCCATATCAAAAGCTTGAATGACCAACTTGGTGGCCAACTCCATTGATATGAAGTTAAGAGTAGAGCCAGGGTCAAACAAGATGAAGGCATCATGCTCTCTTACCTTTCCCCAAGCATAGGAAAGTGATGATCCTTTGCAATGAGCATCCTCTTTTGGAGCTTCGATGGTGGAAGCCCTAGGAGTCTCATTGCGAGTATTCTTCTTGGGGCAAGAACGATAGCCATGTCCTTGCTCCCCACACTTGAAACACTTATGGTCCTTGCGAAAAGCTTCAAGATCTTCAGGAGAGAGTTTGTTTTTACTTTGTAAACTCCCTTCTCCTTGGACCGATTGTTGTTGTTGTTGGAATTGACTTGGGAAGTATTTTGAACAATGGTTTTCCCCTTTGCATCATTTTTGTCTTTGTTTTCCATGGGCTTGACATTACGTCTAGCCCCTTGATGGAAATTGATGCGTGAAGCAACCAGGGTGTGATGGATTACTTTGCTAATAGTACTAGGCCGTTGAGAGTTGATGTATTCGGCCATCTCTTCAGGTAATCCTGCACAGAATTGTTGCCTTTGCTCAGCAAAGTCTATCTTTTGAAAGACAATAGCCTTGAGATGTAAATCCCAAAACTTGTCTACATATTTGTGGATAGACTCATGGGAGAGGAGCTTCAAGCTGCGCCATTTGGTAAGCACTTTGTCCTTTGCATCGCTTGCAAGGAATTGCTTCATGATGGAAACTCGTAGAGTTTGCCATGTCTTTGGGGCTTCACCATTTCCACGAAGGCTAGCCCACCATTGACGAGCTGTTTTTTGGAAGTGCATAGCTACATGGCGTAGCTTAGAGGACTCTGTGAAGCCCTCATCTCCAAAGGCCGCATCAAATTGGTGGATGAAGGCCAACACTTTGTCGGTAGCACCGAAGGTGCCATCATAGGTGAGAAAAGAGATACTCTTTCCTCCCTCCTTGAACTTCTTTAGCTTTTGTGACCTTCGCCATGCAGAAAATGATTTGCGATGTCCTCCCCTCTTGTATTCTCTAGGAGAATAACCATAACTTTCATTAGAAGAGGAGGAGGGTGAAGAAGAAGGAGAAGAGGGTGAAAGAATTAGTTCCTCACTTATCATAACTCTTGTTGCTAGCATACAGAATAGCACAACAATGAAGAAGAAGGAGATGGCAAGCTTAAGCATTGAAGCATGGCTCTTGGCTGGATTTGCACCCCCTAAGCAACCCCCTAGCTTGCTTGGGTTGACCCCCCCTTATAGCTCATGCTTGAAGCTCATTGGACCCCGTCCAGGCCTAGCGAATCACAAGCAGGAGGCATTATAAGAATCAAGGGTAGCCTCCAGGCCTAGCCAATCACAAGCAGGAGGCATTACAAGCAGCAAGGGTAGCCTTGAGACAAGTCTCCCCCTTTCCCCTTTGAGAGAGAGGGCTAGATAAATGATAAATCAATTAATTAAATATCCTAAATTATTATTGGACCCCTTGGGTGGCCAACCAATAGGCTTCAGGCACACCATGAGGGCAACATGAGGAGGAACTTGACAAGTGTCCCTTTTGCTTTCTTTGTACCATGCATGCCTTGTGTGAGTGTGTGGGTGTTCTCTCTCATCCCCCATCATGTAGGGCTCGTCCCCTCCTTGTAGGGATTGAATCTTTGACTTTTTGACACCTCAACCCCTCATGCATAGGCCTAGTTCCCACCACAAGCTTGGCTCATAAGCACTTTAAGCTTGGGGTGGGTTCTCACCTCAAGTGCAACCCTAGCATCTCAAGCATGTCAAGCACCTCAAGAATCTCAATAATTAATAACCTCAAGCATCTCAAGCACCGCAATCATCAAGCACCTCAAGCACCTTAGTCATCAAGCATGACAAGCAGGACAAGCACCTCGAGCTGGGTCGGGTTCCCGCGCCTCAAGCTCAGCCCCTAGCTTACCTAAGGTCAAAGGCCTTTTACACACATTATTGGAGGTCTTCAATTAAGCTAACCCTAAGGTCTTATGCTCCATTTGTTAGCCTTGCTCTTTGATAGACCATCTCTCATTTGGGCCCCTTTACCATTGGCCCCGTGTTGAGATAGATCTATAAGCACATGTCTATATCTTAACACTTGTTCCCATTTATTCTCCCACATTAAGTGATCAATTTAATATGAGAAAATCATTTGGGTTGGTTAGATATTAGATATTAGATTTTATGACATTAATAATCTCAATTGTGAAGTCACTCTTCACGAATAGGAATCATGAAAAAGCACCTCTTCATAGGAAAGGATTAAATAATTTTTGTCGGATTTGAGAAAGAAAAAGGTTCAAAAGCTTAATTGATTAACGACTTTGACAAATTTTACATGTTTAAAACTTGAAAAATTGATGGCGCCAAACAGTAGGACCCATTGATTTGAGGAGTGTGTGTGTGTGTGTGGAGATCGAAATCTCAAGACGATGGTAGAGAAGGAGGGGGGATGTGCACCCACCCTTAGGCTCATTAAAATTAAATAAATATAAATGCTCTATCAAAAGCTGCTCTGATTGAAAAATCAAAGTCGACCTATGTTGTTGTTGTCGAACGGTGTGTGATTGGAGTGTATGCACTCTAATTTGCTAATCAACATGGCCTGCGTGGTTCCTTGCCGATTCTCTACTCTTAATTGCTTTCCTACTTTCAAAATCTCACATTGTTGCACTTATTTGATGGTTGATTTCAACTTGCTCAATGCTTTGAAGCACCTGAATTGATTTCCCCAATTTTGCTCAGCATTACCCGCCTGCTCTGTTTTTCTTACTTTTGACTCTCCACTTTTGCTCACACTGCTCAACTGCCAATATTCTCAATTGCTTGTCACTACTGATAATATTCACTACCTTCAGGCTCGTCAACACATTGTGCAATTGCCCCAATTTGCAATACTGAACGAGCTGCTTGTTAATCTCAATTTCGTGTTCTCTAATGCTCTCTCAACCTACTTATGAGCTCCAAAGTCCCCAAGCTTGACCCAATTTGCCTCGATGTCCTACAATGTCTTCTTGGTCCTCTATTCTACCTGCATACGACCTATTGTCTTGATTTCTTGCTAGATGCCTTGCTTCCAAGGACACCTACACACTCAAGAGGGGGAAATGGGAACACAATAGCTCTGATACCAATTGTTGGGGTTGTGGGAGAGATAAAGAGCTCTCATGGAGGCTTGAATTGTTGAATAGCCATGGTTAGTGAGTGTGTAGAGAGAGAGAGAGAGAGAGAGAGAATCAACTTTTGTAAAGGGAAGCTAATACATAAACTTGGAATAAAACTTTCTTATTAGCATGACGCATATACACAAAGGAGGGGTATATATACAAAAGGTTTGACAACCAATATCCGGCAGCTCTCATCTTCAGGTGGATTTCAAAGTAACCAAACACACATATATATTATGTGTCACTTCAAATCTTGCACTAGGTGTAGAAGGAGTTCCCATGCCCACCTTATAGTGAGCTTGCCATAGCCAACATGACTGTGACTCTCTCTTGGATTATCCCATTCATGCGCTCAAGAATGCCATTCTAAGCAAGTGTATACAACATAGTAAGCTATAATCTAATCCTCTTTTTTTTTTTTTTTTTTTGAACTCAGTGGAGAAGTACTCTTCCCCATTGTGAGTGCATAAGGCCTTCAGCTGCATGCTTGAGTTATTCTCCACTGTTGCAAGGAACGTTTGAAACGTAGCAAAGACTTCATATTTTCTCTTCAAGAGGTAGACCCACACCTTCCTAGTAGAGTCTTCTATGAATGTTTGGAAATATAATGCCCCCTAGAGATTTATGTGGCATAGGTCTAGATAGATCACTATGTACTAAGTCTTGAGGATTCCCTAACTCGCTATTCAATGGTGAAGAGGTAGTCTTAGTCTGTTTTCCATGAACGCAATGCTTACAAAAGCTAAAATCAAAATAGTTTAAGATAGGTAAGTAGCCTGAACGCTGAAGTTGTTTCATTTTGACCAAGATAGCTATGCCCCAACTCAATAGAAGGCAACTTGGCAACATAAATAAAATTATTTTTCACAGAAGCGAGTACAATGAGCCAGACTTTTGGCCCTTCAAAGTAACCAAAGTTCCCTTGAGAATCATCTAGGAACCATTGCCAAAAATTGTAGTCTAGCCCAAATCATGAAGATGACCAGCTGTGCCACTAAGCTTTTAGTCAACGTTTCAAAAAATGTTTGACACCTTGACGCATAAACTTAGTGCCTTTATTCATACATAACTTCAAATCTCCAATAACACAAATGTCAAGTTGATACAAATCACCTAGCTTTACAAAACCATGCATATGATCATAATTGGAGAACCATACCCTATGGGGAGTAACACGAAAACTGACACCTGAGTCAATTATCCAGTTTTGTGCATAACACTCATGAAGAGCTAATAATGCATTTGGACTCAAGTCAAAAGTATATCAAGACATTTGATGGCTATGGCATGTTAATGAACAACCTCAACTCGTGAAGCTCCTTGACCTTCACATTGCTCTTATCAGGGTCAAAGTTGACAATGGATTTACCCTTTTCATGTTGGAAAGTGTGGCAATTTCTTCACTGGAATTTCTTGTGGAAATGATAGCACTCCAGATTTTGCACATCATGTCCATGACTCTTGTTATGAGCATTCTTGTGATCCCATGACTGACTGTGACTATGACTGTGGCCTCTTTACTATGACAACCACCACAAGCCATATATGAAATCAAAGCCTAGTAGTTTCAATAGATTGGCATCTAATCTCTTTTTTTAGCAAAGCACTAGTAACTTCATTGAAAACAAGCTTACCTCCAGGTTTAAAATTACTTGTGGTAGTGTTGAACGTATCCCACGATGAAGGCAAAGAACATAGCAATAAAATAGCTTTCATTCCATCATCAAAATTGAGTCCCTTAGATGTAAGTTGCATAAACAATTTGTTGAGCTCATTTAAATGTAAATTGACACCACTCCCCCCTTTCAAATTCAAATGCATGAACTTTTTTAGAAGGAAAGCCTTAGTTGAGGCACTTTTACCACCCATATGTGAGCATAAGGACTCCCATAAATCCTTTGCGTTAGTCTTGTCCATAATCATAAAGAAAGTGGACTCACCAAGGTGCAAGGGAATGGTCGCCATAGCACGACCATCAAGCTTCTTCCATTGATCAAATTAGTGTAAACACCCTACCCTCTCTGTGCTCTTTTAATGACGCTGCAAGGCCATTATTAAACAAGACATCAAGCATACATTGCTTCCATATTGTGAAGTTTGTGCCATCAAATCTTTTGATATAATACTCTTCTTTCTCAAAAGATCCAGGCATAACTAACAATACCAAATACAAGAGAGTGAGACTAAGGATTTATGGAAAACTTTTTGCAAAATTTTTGGCAGTCTCCTTTGCGCAAAGATAAAAATCTTAACCCAAAAACAAGGAAATCAATGCATAAACCATGAATGAGTGCTAACAAAGCATTAAATAACATATACTACTCAAAAAATGAGTCTTGAGGAAAAGACTTCCAACTAGGGATCATCAAAACCATGAGCAAGTGAGATGACAAAGATTTCAAGCAGCCCTTGGCTAGGATTCAAGCATGCCAACGGAGCACCTGTGTGACAAGAATGTGGCTAAGGTTGCAACCATTGAGGACCTAGGCCCTCTGAAAACAAAAAATAGGAGGAAAACAGCAATGTGTCCATGTATGAAGATATGATGGACAATAAAACCCATAAACTGCCAACAATAGAACCCGAGCATCGAGTAGGAATCACTATTACATAGCCTATGGTAAGGTCACAAAAAGGGTGCTCCAGCCACCTGTATCACCGAAAGGATCTCACATTTGAGAATCCCCCAACTCAATAAAACCTCACGTTATCGACCCTCTCACGAAGGCTTATGCAAATCTCGTATAGTCAAGTCTCAGAAATGACTATCTTCTAGACCAAGTCTTAGAAATGGTTGGGACTGCCAAATAAAACCAAGCATGGCTCCACAAAGGCGTACAATGGCAGTATCCACAAGTAACGTACAATACTAGTAGACAATGCGCTCAAACAAGCGCCAAATGATGCATACCCATGGCAACTGCAAGTGACTCCCACTTGACAGTGACTCTAGTCCAGCTACCTGTACCTGTGTGAATCACCTGTACCTGTACCTATCCTTGTAACCTGTAACCTGTAATCTGCAACCTGTAATCCCGAATCTCGAAGCTTGAAGCTCGAAGCAGAAGGTACTCGAAGAAGATCCTCCGTGGGGGCGCCAAAAGAATGTGAGCAGGATGAAAACACACACAACACCTCTGTAATGACCCGATACACACTCTTGGGATGATACACGCACACACTATGGGGCACCGCTCGGCTTACACAACCCACTTGGCCGAGACAGGGAACACACCTATGGGATGAGAGGAGAGAGACTACCCATTTACCCACTCCACACAGAGACACACACACACACACACACCCAAAAAACTCATCTCAAAAGAGGAGAATTTCTGATGTTTAGATATAATTGAGCTTGGGCCAACACCAAAGGGGCAAATAGCTCACACAATACGGGTAAAATATGCCAGATACAATCACAAATTGGAGAAGAAGCTTCGCTCATACGAGAAGAAGCTGCAAGTGACTCCCACTTGACAGTGACTCTAGTCCAGCTACCTGTACCTGTGTGAATCACCTGTACCTGTACCTATCCTTGTAACCTGTAACCTGTAATCTGCAACCTGTAATCCCGAATCTCGAAGCTTGAAGCTCGAAGCAGAAGGTACTCGAAGAAGATCCTCCGTGGGGGCGCCAAAAGAATGTGAGCAGGATGAAAACACACACAACACCTCTGTAATGACCAGATACACACTCTTGGGATGATACACGCACACACTATGGGGCACCGCTCGGCTTACACAACCCACCTGGCCGAGACAGGGAACACACCTATGAGATGAGAGGAGAGAGACTACCCATTTACCCACTCCACACAGAGACACACACACACACACACACCCAAAAAACTCATCTCAAAAGAGGAGAATTTCTGATGTTTAGATATAACTGAGCTTGGGCCAACACCAAAGGGGCAAATAGCTCACACAATACGGGTAAAATATGCCAGATACAATCACAAATTGGAGAAGAAGCTTCGCTCATACGAGAAACTTACACAACCAAAACAGTAGAAAAAAAGTGAGGAATTTGGCAAAATGGATAGCGCCATCGCATCCGGAACGGCCCAAAACCCCAGTCTACTATGTCAAAGTGCTCAAATCCGACCTCGGATGAGCAATTTATGGCCAAAACAGGCTCCAAAAACAGCAAAAACACAGCTGCGGTTGTTCCTCCTCTTCTCTCCAGTTTTTTCTGGTCTTCTCTTAGGTTTTTCAGTTCCCACACTTAGCTTTATTACTTGGGCACCTTTGGCATTTTAGTTGACCTCAAACGGACACCGAACATGCAAAAAACTAGCCTCACAGTGCATAGTTGTCACCCTGCTGCATTCATCCGCACAACTGGCACACAACTTTTTCCAATAATGCATCCAACCACCACGTGAAGTGGCCCCAAAAGATGGTCCTCATGATGACCTTTCTACATAATTATCACAAGAAAACACGCATGTTGTGTCCATACTTATCCACGTGCAAATTGACCCCATCCAACCTGTTGATGACACTAGATGCCATCTAACGCACCTGCTTACCTCATGTCATCGGCCTATGGATAGCTTCTTCGAGAAGTTTTATGTGCTACCAACTCCTCATTATTATAGAAAACAACACATTGGTACTGGTGATAGTGAAAATCGATGCACTATGTACATGTTGTACTACCTGTATACATGTGGGCCCGACGTAACCACCTGGATTTGGGAAATGGGCAATCCTTTATTCGATGCACCATGCATGTGTATATACATATGCACAATCCCTTGCTCCAAAAAACTCATGACACCGTTTATTATCCCACATTAAATGATCAGTTTAATATGAGAAAATCATTTGGGTTGGTTAGATATTAGATATTTAATGACATTACCTCTCTCTTGAAATCATACTCGTCCTCGACTAGGAGGTAAAAGAGATAAAGTCAATGTCATTAGTCAATTTGTCTTAGCGAGTAGAGGATTCCTTTTTACCCTATGACATCATTCCAAGATGGATGACTAATCTATTTGGTGATTGGGAGATATAGCTACCACAAGTATGTATGCTCTTTAGTCCATTTCATCTTTCCAAGTAGAGTGACAAATTCTACATGGTGTTTGAGAGACATCGTCATCCCAAACATGATTCTTAGTATGCATATTACTTAAAATTTGTGCACAATAAAGAGAGTATTAGTCTTATAAGACAAAATATTGATCATTAAAAGAAACATGTACATTTGCTTACTCTAATGTAGCATTGTAAGCATTGACAAGGTTCATACTATCCTTAAGATGGATTCCTTGCATCCATCTAGCATCTTTAAAAGGATAATTTTTGAACTTAATAAGATACCGTCGGATAATCTTACCATGTCATAGTACCTTGCCTTCATGCGAAGGATAGCTTCGGGTTGTAGTACCTCTTCTTGATCGTCGATTTCTCAATAATTGGTTCATTTGGAGGCTCTCCTTTGTAGGGCTTGAGTAGGCTCACATGAAAAGCATTGTGTATGAGTCAATGGTTAGGCAACATGAGTTGATAAGCCACCTCATTGATTGGATTCAAAATTTGAAAAGAACCATAGTATCTTTTTGCTAGTTTAGCATAATACTTTTGATGGCCCGTAGGATTTTTGCCCGTCGTTTGCCTCAATTGAGCCTTAGGAAAATTAAGTAAGACCCAATCATTTTCTTTGAATGTTAAGGCCCTTCTGTGCTTGTCAGTAGCAACTTTTATCCTTAGTTGGGAGATGGATATAGCTTCCTTAATCTTTTGAAAAGATGCTTGCAGGTCACGGCTATACTCATCGGGCAGCGAAGATCTTCCCATGTACTTTAAGTAGCAAGGGACTTTTAGGTCTTCCCTCTATGATTTCAAAAGGTAATTTTCCCATAGAAGTATGGATAGTATTATTATACGCATACTCTACAATAGGTAAGTATTTTTCCCATTGTGAGCGTTGATCTACTTCTGTAACATAGGTCTTTATTAGATCAAGAATCGTAAGATTGGCTATCTCACTTTGGCCATCCGTTTGTGGGTGATAGGCCGAAGAGAAATTCAATCTTATACCTAGATTTTTGAAGAGACCTTTCCAAAAATTATTGGTCATTCTAGGATCTCTATCTGACACGATGGATGTTGGCAATCCATGGTGTTTGAAAATCTGTGACATGAAGAGAAGTGCCATTTGGTGTGCCTTAATAGCCCTCTTGACAGGGATAAGTGTACTTGCTTGCTAAACCTATCGCCTATTGTCCATATTTCTGTATTCCCATGGATAATTTTGGTAATTCAAAGATAAAATCGATGGATATACTCTTGTTACATTTTTTTCCAAGAGCGATTGTTGCAATTTTTTCCGAGAGCGAGTGCTATCTTTATATCCCCGCATCGTTGAACCATGGCATGCATACGAATTTTCGTCACCGCTACTGTGTTGCACTTGTTTGCATCAGCATTATCACTATCAATATCGTGATTGTTTGAGATGCCGTGCTTAAGCTTCATCGAGGAACGTTGGTCGTTTTTGCAGTGCTCGAGAAACTCAAAGTTTACAGCAGGATCGCAAATGATGGTCGCGACAAGGATGAACCAGAAATACTAAAAGGATGTTTGTAGTGTACATTTTAATTTCATGTGCTCATTCCATTTACAAGGTTATAAGGTTGCAGTTTTTAGAGCAGGCATAATAACAAAATAAAGAAAAATGAAGGGATGCCTTTTGGGGGTTCGTGTCTGCTCGTGAGAGAGAAGAGGGAGATGGGGTTTCCATTTGAGAGGGCCGGCTGCTAGGGAAGCATGTTGTGAGCATTTGTGAGAGTTTCTTGAGTGCATACGTTGTTTACTGTGTGTGTATTTTCCTATTCCAAACCAAGCCAAAGGGGGAGGCGAGGGCTCGGCCCTGTTGAAATCCAAGAAAGAGAAAGAGAGAGAACCTCTCTGAGTGAAATCGAAGAAAGAGAGAGAACCTCTCCGAGGAATTCGAAGAGAGAGAGAGAGAGAGTTTCTCAATTCTGAGTGCTGCCGAGAACCAGAGGGAGAGAGAGGGTTCAACCCTGCTGTAAACGAGAGAGGGCTCGGCCCCGCTGTGTGCTGCCTTGAGTCGAAAAGAGAGAAAAGGGGCTCAGTCCTGCTGTGTGAGAGAATTCGAAGAGAGAGAGAGAGAGAGAGAGAGGGAGAGTGCCTGAGAGGCCTCGTCTGTGGGCTCCCATGAGCAGAGGGAGAGTGCCTGAGTCGGTTCCTCTGTGTGCTTCCGAGAACCAGAGAGAGAGAGGGTTTCCCCTGCTGTGCGTGAGAAAGTCGAAGAGAGAGAGAGAGGGTTTCCCCTTGCTGCACGACGACAGAGCTAGGGAGAGAGGGTTTTTTTTTTAAAAGGGAAGAGCTTTGAATTAATTAAAATATACAAGGGGAGTTTCCCCCACAGGAAAGAGGGAGAGTTAGAGAGAGAATCTCTCCGTGCGGGCTAGAAAGAAAAAAAAAGAGTTATTGGAAGAGAGAGAGAGAGAGGGTTTTGCATTGAGCACAATCGAACTTGGGTGCGAGAGGAAGAGAGAGAAGTTGAGAGAGAGCATGAAAGCGCCGAAAGCGTGAGTGAGAGAGAGAGAAATTGCATCTAAATTAAAGGGGAGAGAGTGGCTCACCGTCAAACGGTGAGCGGTGCTCTGCCGCTATTTTTTATTTCACTCGCAGATTTCAAGCATTATCACAAAGACGGCCATTGAAGCTTCGACTACCGTCAAACTGCACAAGTGATGGCGCAACGTTCGCCATTAAAGTGAAGATTTCTTGCTTAGCTATTTGCACACTTCACGCACTGTCATTTTCATATAGCCGCTCGTAGCAAACCTCTGTGAAAAGTTATAATTTAACAAAAATAGTGAGTCTTTGTAAAATTTAATCCTCGAGGGTCGTAAGAATCACTCTGAATCTCGGCACAGAGTTTCGACTTTCGACACAATGATTTCAAAGATAAGTTTTCTCTTCTTCGTTCCCTTTTGGTATAAAAACAAAGCAAATATTTGTAAAAACGATTTACGTTCAGACATCATAATATAGACACAATTTGTGTATATTCCCATTGTGTCAGTTCGCAAGCATTCACTATAACATTTTGTTACAAATCTTCACCATCTTTGTACCTGTGTCGTGTTTGTTATTTGCAAGTGTCTCTATATTCCAACCACTCCAGCGCTCCTTGGTAGCGGACACTTAGCACAATATTTTATCTTGAAGTTCCCTCCATCTTTCTCATTGGGTTTTGGGGGGGCTCATATTGCACATATCATATATCTTTGTTGGGTATCTAGGGGGGTTTTCTTGGGTCTTTGTCCTCTTCGCCTTGTCCATCCAGATATTTACCAAACAGTGGCACGCCCGGTGGGACCTTGACTTAGTCGAGGTTCCGCGACACGAACCTACTTGGAAGGGGACGTATGCACAGTGATAAAGAGTGGCGAGAACATCTTAGGGAGAGCGAGCGAGCTAAGAGATATCATAGGAGGGAAAAGGAAAAATCATTACAAGGGCATTCTAGCTCGGCAACTCCTTCACAACAACAGATTCCAAAAGTATCAACTCCACCAGGGAAAGGTCCGTCGGGTACCTCATTTTCTGTCCATATTCCCATCATGGCCCAACCCTTTGCAATCTAGTCACCCCTAGTGTTACCAGTTAATCTCGCTCGCCCTGATGCACCGTTGATCCCACTCTCGACATTTCATGGGTCGCCCTTGAAGGATCCTACTGCCCATGTAAACAATTTTAAAATTGTTTGTTTGACATCACATATTGTCGAGGAGAGACATGTAATGACTTATTTTAGCACCACACTAAAAGGAGAAGCTTCGAATTGGTTTTCCAAGCAGCAAGCAAATTCTATTCCTAGTTTTGCCGATTTTGAGCAAAAATTCGTAGCCGCTTTTCGCAAACCTCCAATTTTTTTTTCATTTTTTGAGCAGTTACTCTCCTTTAAGCAAAATTATCCGCATGAAAGCATCGAGCAAGCCGCCACCAGATTCAAGAATTTTCTCAACCATTATACTCTCACTTTTAACATTGATCCTCTTACCATCATGGAATCATTTCTTAGAGGATTGCATCCTAGTATTCAAATTTTAGTGAGAGCTCAGGCTCCACAAGATTTAAATACTACTATCACGTCTGCTATTAATGTGGAGAGTTTCTACAAGTGCGCTTATGAACCACAACTAGTTGCGACACCATCTCCATCGTATTACCCATGGCTAGCACCACACTCTCTACCCATGTCCACTCCGACTTTATCTTTACCAGCCCCATCTTATGTACCCCAATTACAATCGACACCACCTCTACAATTACCACCTCTTCCCCCACTCCAACTTCAAGCTACACCATCGCCTCTTTCACTCCTAGCACCCACACCTGTTATAGACACTTCCTCTTCATCCACCTCTCCACATCTCCCAGCACCAGTTTCTCATGCTTCCCAACCTTTTGTGACTTATCCTCAATCTACTTCTACCATTGCACCTTCCATGCATCACAAGGGTGGGGATGGTTATGAGAGCACTGCATCTAGTATTGGGGACTTGAAAGACATGATGACTAATTACATGAACCAGCTAAATGAAAACATGAAAGCTGTGACTCTAGATGTGAACTTTTTGAAGCGCCAACAAAATTTGTTGTCCGCTCGCCGCCTTGAGCCTAATCCCACTAAGATTGTGTGTCGTGCTTGTGGCGTACCCGGCCATCTCTCCAAAGACTGTCCCACAGTCATCTGCACTTATGAGCGATGTTTGGGAAAGGGACATACTGAAGGAAATTGCTATATCAAGATGCGCCACATGATGAATAACAATTCTACAATACCACTGCCAGACCTCATGAACCATCGTAGCGGGAATGAGAGGCCCCCAGGACCTAGTTGGACACTTTTACAAAGAGGGTCTCCTAGTTCTCCAACCATGGCTTCTTCTAGTTTGGCACCCACAAAAACCGATAATCCATCAGTTAATATGATTGAATCTGTTGCATTGCCTGTACATGCCATTACACAAAAATGAAAAGAGAAAATTGTTGAGGAGGAGAGAGACCCTACACCCGATGTTGCTACCCTCCCACCCACCTGTGTAGTGTTCATGTTCCCAACCCTTTGCCCCAACCTCGTCATGTTCGTATTCACCCTACCCCAAGTAACTTATTCCCTCCTATACCTTCTTTCGACCTTGTTGCTGCTCTTAATCGAATGGAGTTTACCATGTCCCTACCACAATACCTTCTCACTTCTCCTTCTAGCCGTGCCCTTTTGAGAAGGTACTGCAGAGATTTGGGTTCTTCAAAGAGGGTGAGTCCTATTCTTCCTGCTGTTCAGAAGGTGGATTCCCTTCTAGCTGAGCGAGAGTGTCCCCGAGTGGAGTGCATGATCCACCAACTTGTGATCCCACATACTATAGTTGATGGCAGGTCGGGCGTCAATGTTTTGAGTTACACAACCTTTTCCAAGCTTGGGTTATCTTTTAATGGGGTTCCATTACTGGGTTACGCATGGGCGATCACCGTTCTGTGAGTGCTGAGGGTTTCATCCAGGGTTTGCTTATTACTGTGGCAGGCGAAACTGTGGAGATTGATTGTTATGTTTTGCGTCTTAGTCCGGGACTTGGGCAGTACTAGCTTCTTTTGGGGAGACCTTGGATATGGCGGACCGATTGCGTCATTGATATCCCTAGAGGACAGTTGTTTTTGGGTCGGGGATCTTCACGGATAGTTCTGCCAGCTTACCCTTCTTCTATTACAAGTCCTGGGGTTACTTCAAAAATTGAGAGTGATGCTGATGATGACCGCAGTTCTACTTCTTCTTGTACACCTAGTTCTTATTTTATTTACCCTGATGCTATTGGGATTACCCTTTATGAAAATGTGGAGACTCCACCTCTGGCTAGAGAGGAAGACACTATGAGGGTTCCTATAAAAGGAGAGGACAAAGTGGTGCTTTTGGGCGCTTCTTTAGAGTCACCATTAAGAGAGGAGGTTATTTGTTTATGTAAGGAGTACCATGACATTTTTGCATGGGATTACACGGAGTTGAAAGGTTTCCCACCCGAGTTAGTTGTGCATCGCATCCCACTTAAGCCTGGTGTTGTTCCTGTACGTCAACATCAATGTCGATTACTGGAGCATTATAGAGAAGCGGTATATATGGAGATAAAAAAACTTTTAGAGGCTGGGTTAATCTTTCCCATGGATAACACTGAGTGGGTTTCCCCTATTGTTGTTGTACCTAAGAAAAACAAACAGATTCATATATGTGTTGATTATAAACAACTTAATAAGGCTACTATCAAAAACTACTACCCTTTGCCTTTTATTGATTAGATTTTAGATGCTTTAGCTGGGAGGGAGATTTATAAATTTATGGATGGGTTCTCAGGATACAACCAGATGGCTGTAGCTGATGAAGATAAGCTTAAAACCACTTTTACCACCATCTTTGGGACATTTGCATATCATGTCATGCCATTTGGGTTATGCAATGCTGGGGCATCTTATCAAAAGTATAAGCATGAGAGTTTTCGTGATGACCATATAGACTTTCTCAAAATATTTATGGACGACATAGGCGTGAGGACCACTCGAGCGAACTTTCTTAAAGCCCTCCACTATGTGTTTCAAAAGTGTCGAGAGAATTCCATTGCATTGAATGCTCGCAAGTGTGTGTTTAGAGTTTCATATGGCATTTTATTGGGACACCTTATTAGTGCACATGGGATAGCTATGGACCCTACGAAGGTTGACGCCCTCCTTGCATTTCCTGCACCTACCACTGTTCGTCAGGTTAGGGGTTTTCTTGGGGATGCTAAGCATTATAGCCACTTTATTAAAGATATGGCTCATCTTATTTTACCACTCAATACCCTTTTGAGAGTTGAGCAAAAGTTTATTTGGGGGACACCTCAAGAGACCTCTTTTTCTTCCCTTAAAAGTGCATTTACTAAGGCCCCTATTCTTAAGCCACCAGATGCTTCCAAACCTTTTCATTTATTTTCCGCTTGCTCACATTCAGTTTTATCTAGTTGCATTGCTCAACTTTATGATGAAAAAATGCATCCCGTTGCATATTATAGTCGCAAACTTAAAGACGTAGAGACACGCTACACTTGGGTAGAACGGGCTTGTTTAGCTATTGCTGAGAGTGCTAGGAAGTTTTGCACATATTTATCCATGCAGCTCTCCATTATATATGTGACAAAGGACTCATTACGACTTATGATGAATAGGTTGGAGCCCCCTGTGTGAGGTCCCCACCCCGCCATATCAAACAGCGGATTTGATGGTGAACCTGGTGGCCACTAGATCTATAGTGGAATCAAACAAAGTGGTTTAGGGTTCAGCTAGCGGACGATCTCTCATCACAAAGTAAGTCGAGCTCGAGCCTACTAGCAATGAGATCTAGCTCCACCTCACAGGGGAAGCGTACTTAAACCATCTAGCGATCCTAAGACCCACCTTCCAAGAGAAGAGAAACCTCGAGTGCCTTTTTTTCCATGTTTTAGAGGCACGTACACTTGAGACTTTGCCGCTCTAGGGGCAATGAGTAATACTAACGTCTATTTATAACACTATGGGGACGGAGAGTTCCCGACCAATCGGGACCACCCTTCTCATAGGCATTGGCAACCTGAGCCAAGCCCCCACTTTCCACCCCCACACTCACACTTCCTTGTGTGCCCTAATTACTACCGCAGTGGTTGTTCAACATAAAAGTTCCTTGGTTAAATTCCGATTCACAAGTTCGTTAAGACAGCCCTTCAATCAGTATTGCACAGCGGCACCAAGAGAGAGTTCTAGTAAAAATTCTACTCAAACTTATTCATTAAAATTCCAATGTTCTGGAGGTACAACATCCCCCCTCTAGCGAGATTTTACTCCTCCCGTTGTCGCCTAGCTGCCCATACAACTAGGTATGTCCACCGCATAGAAAGCACGACATGGACATTCCCACCGCTTAACCAGCAGACGTGGGTTCCCACCGCTTAACCAACAGTCGTGGATTCAAGAGCCCTTAACCAGGAACTCTGCCCCTGTGATCAGGAGGGGGTTCATGACTAATTCAACATTGGAAATAGAATGAACATGCCGAGCTAAATTTTCCCTAGCAGACATTCTTTCCTATTGCAACCAGTATATCCATCAACCATTTCTTTCCTACTTTAGACTTTAATATACAAATGAATTCAATTGCCGAGGTTTCCATCGGATTCTCCAACATGTTTGGGGATATGTTCATTCCTAGCTAAACGTATGCAATGTTAAATTAAACAACTTGAATAAAACTATGATCTACCTCTTCCATTTCTTCGTCATTAGCTCGTGAGATGGCCGGTATTTGTTCTTCCATGGGAGCTTTTCCCTTCCCGTTCACCTTGCTCGTTCCTGCCTCCTGGTCGTGGGCTCCACCAAAGCAAGTCCTCTTAACCGGGGCCATTTTAAACTCACTACTTTAAATAATTAACTTGGAGAAAAGAGCTAATGTCCGCAAGGGTCATAACAAGCCAATGATAGATTAGCAACATCAAACAATGCCTGCTACATGAGAGGTTTAGATTTTCCCATATAGAAATCATTATGGATGACACATAATCCTATGGGAACCGGCTCTAAAGATAATTATTCGGCTTACATGATTAAGAATAATAGGATTTCACTAATGGAATTACTAGAGAGATGAATTAAGCATGATTAATCTCTTTCTTAGCAATTAGAGGGTGCAGAATCACCGCATGCATAGGTGTGAGAAAAACCACCTCTTAGAGACTTAATGACATATTAATCTTACCTTAATTATATCATAATTCATAACAGAGATGAATCTAAATCAGCTACAATATTAATGCGTGATAGAAAGAGTGATTCTCATCAATCTACACAATTACCAGCTTACCGATTAATTTCTATGCTACCTAGAGAGAGAAAATTCTAATAATCAGCTATGGGATGATGATTACATAATAGAATATGGTTAAGGAGAATTTAGAGAGTAATTATAGAGAATTACGACTAGAAATAAGCATAATAGACGAGAAATTTAGATGGTAGAGAAAGAAATTTACAGATAGCATTAATTAAACCGTGGTTACCGTGATTAAGGGCTGATAATCTTCTCGATTTTCTGATCTAATCGAGCTTCTTGAGATGAGAATTCGGCAGCACCATCCTCCTTGCTTCTCCTTCAAAAGGTGTGTGAACCAGCAGCACCTTCCCAGTGTGTGTAGGTGTGTGTGTGTGTGTGTGTGTGTATGAGCATAAGTGTGTGTGTGTGTGTGTATGTGTGTGTGCAGGTCTTTAAATAGGCTCCTACAAGCTGAAAATCGACCAACCTTTCTATTTTCATCTGGGGGAGCACTGAGTCTCTGCATTGGCAAGTACAGTTCCCCTACCCACCAAGTGTCCAGTTGGCTTGGTTAACTGGCTCTAACACTTAGTTACTGGCTTGGAAACTCTCCCAGGACTCCCGCAAAGAGAGAAGGCGTCCCCTAGCTGCTAAAGATGAGCTGGAGTGGGCTGGAACCTGTTTCCACACAGCCTCGGGCCCCCGATGTCTCCCCGGACAATTTTATGAAAAATTGGTTTTAGGCTAAAACGGGTCATACGAGTCGGATTTTGATGCCGAAAATTTCTATAGAAGGCTCTAACTAAGGCGTACCGGCCCGAGTACCTGCCATATTTAGCAGCCCCTGGGGTCCAAAAATGCATTTTTTTCAAATTCGAGGTGCGGGTGCAGATTTTCGAGACGGTCAAAACTAGATGGGTCGGGTGACAAAAACTTACTATATTTGGAAAATTTTCACAAAAATTATTTTAATTCACATTTCGAAGCTTTATAACATTCTAAACATCATGGCACTGACAGAATTCGGAAAACTGCTAAAAATAGCAACTTTTTCCATTATATTCATTTCAAGGTACAATGGTGCTCTTTTGATCGGGGTCAGAGACCTTACACCCTGAACGTATCATGCGATGGCTTGTTGAGTTGCAGACCTTTGATTATGTACTTAAATCCAAACCTCTTGCATTGCAAAAGCTTGTGGATTGCTTGGCTGATGTGTCTCTGTGTGTTGATGAACCTCTCGTGCCTGAACCTAATTTGTTTCGCATTGAGCCTTCTATGGAGTGGTATGACCAAATTGCTCATTATTTGTCTACCCTAGAATTTCCCCCAGACATGAGTAAGGCTGCTAAGAAAAGATTAGTTACCCATGCACAAAAATTTTCCATTATTGATGGGTCTTTATACCAAAAGGGGTTTGAGGGCATTTATCGCTGTTGTGTTGCACAGGAAGAGATCCCTCATATTCTAAAAGAATGTCATGATAGTGCATGTGGGGGGCATTTCGCAGGAAAGTTGACTGTATAGAAAATTTTGAGAGCTGGGTACTGGTGGCCTAGTGTGTTTAAGGACTCCTTTGAGTGGTGTAAGAGGTGTGATGTTTGCCAGAGAGCCACCCTCCTTGAGAATCGTTTGCGCCCTAACAATCCTATTATAGCCATATTACCATTTGAGAAGTGGGGCATTGACTATGTTGGGCCTATCACTCCTACATCTAAGCATGCATTAGGAGATTTTGGAGGTCTTTTGGAAGGCCTTTTGGAAGAGAGAGGAAAATAAGCTCCTCTAATGAGAGAAGAGCCTACTTTACGTAGAAAAATAGATTGATATTAACAAAAATATAAAAGGTATCCCTCTCCTCATTTAATAATCTAGTGGTCCTTGAAGACGATCACTCTCTTTCATTTAATGTGAGCACCTTTTTCAGAAGGTAGATGCGGTGCATTTAATACGGCTTACGTCATCACTCGAACTCAAAAAGTCGCAAAACTATCGAGTGGTGGAAAATTTTGAAACTTTTGATACTGTCAATGCGTCCGGAACGCCCAAATATCCTAGAAATGAATGTCTAATTGCCTTGCTCTAGCATCCAAAGAGGCAAAAGATGTCAAAAATCCCTAGAAGAACATTTTACTAACGACGCGCGAGGGGGCATTCCAAAATTTTGGAATGCCTCCTCGCACGCCGTTAGTAAAAAAACCCCTTTTTTTCCTCTTTTTAGGGAGCTTTTTGAAAGAAAAATATCAAAAACCTCTAAAAAGGGGTTTTTTTGAAAGATATGTGTCCAAAAACCACTAAAAGAATCTTTGTACTAATGGTGCGTTGGGGGGCATTCTAGAATTTTAGAATGCATCCTCGCGCGCCTTAAGTAAAAAGCCATTTTTTTGGGGGTTTTTTGATATTTTTTGCCTCTCCAGATGTCGGAACGAGACAAGTAGACATTCGTTTTCAGGGTATTTTGGCGTTCCAGACGCATTGGTGGTGTCAAAAGCCTCGAAATCTATGACTATTTGACAGTTTGTGACATTTCAAGTTCCAGTGATGACGTAAGTTGCATTGAATGCGCCGCACCTGCCTCCTGAAAAAGACGCTCGCATTAAATAAAAAAGTGACCGTTTTCAAGGACGATTGAGAATATAAATGTACTTTTTAGAGTGTCTGGTTGTCCTTTTGGACATACTCACAAGATACAAGTGCATTTTAAAAAAAGTTTGTAGAGAGAGAAATACAATTTCTTACAAGGCCCTCCAAGTGACCTCCGAAATTTTCTAATGGGAAATCCTACATCATTGTTGCAACTGATTACTTGACAAAGTGGTCTGAGGCTAGAGCGGTGAGGAATGATGACGCACGCACTACTGCTTCATTCTTGATTGAGCATGTTATTTGCCGTTTTGGGGCACCAGCAGAACTTGTATCCGATAGGGGGACACACTTTTTAAATGATGTTCTCAAGGATCTCACTTCTTATTTTAACATTAGACAGGATAAAACCACCCCGTAGAAGCCTTCTACCAATGGGCAAGTTGAGAGCACTAATAAGACCCTAGTCACTATTTTGAGGAAAACAGTGTTAAAGAATATGATGTTAAAGAATATTTCCATTGTGCTATGGGCGGTTGGACACTGACTATACTATGTTGTAAATATACTTTGGATAATAGTTCAGAGAGAAAAGAAGAGAAGAGCAGCTCGTTGAATGGCTGCTGCAGGGTAACGATTGTGTGTGTGTGTGTGTGTCTTGATGTGTGTTGGTGTGTGTGTGTAGTCTTTTTTTCTACCTTCTCCATCACCTGCGCACTCTACAAAGTGGTATCAGAGCTCAGTTTGAGGAGCTACAGTCAATACATAGGTTTTCGCAGCTCTGGAAAACAGCAAAAAAAGAGAGGTTTTTTGGTCATAACTCCCTCACCCGAACTCGAAATACAGTGATCCAGGAGTCTATCTTTATGTTTTTGAGCGTTCCGGACGCATTGGCATACTCAGATTTGCCAAAATCTGTAATTTTCTACAGCAAACAGCCAGCTCACACAAGCATAGGAGATGTCCAGTTTTGCACTCAGCAGTAGATTTACATTTACAGGTTATAGGTGAAGAATTCAGCATTTACACAGGTTTTGGAGAGCGACATAGAGCTTTTGCATCATGATATTGTGTTATCGAAGATTATGTTTGGTTGTTGTGGGTCCGTTATGGACAGCCGCCTATGTAAGAAAGGTTGTGGGAAGAAGTTGAGGCGGTTATATTGTCAGATTGAGTACTTTGTGGTTATGTATGGATATGCGGTCAATGTATTTTGGAAAACTACAGCCTTTGTGAGGGTCGAGTGAGATTTTTTGAAGCCTTGCCTTGGGAGCTTTGGTACCTTGGCAAGGTGGATTATGTACTGGAGCGAACCCCTGACTAGCCCCGCAAAAGACCTCATATGTCGTTTATGACTATGGGAAGAAGGTGGATGTATGGATATGTGGTACAGGACAGTGTATGGATTGCATTTGCATACAGGTCCATGTGGACATTGTTGTAGAGTATTTATGCATAGTACTGAGTCAGTCTGTGGCAAAGTGAGTCAGTGGATTTTCCTTGGCAGTGAGAGATTTTCTGTCAGTGTTTATGAGCACTTTGGTTGAGATTGTCACTTGAGATATTTTCCGAATACAAACGAAACTCTGCCAAAATTTTGTCAAAATCCTTTGAAACAAATTGAGAGAGTGAAGATGGCAGAAAGTTCAACTCAAGTCACACAGATTGTTGGAGAGAAGTTGACCGAAGAGAACTACAGCATATGGTCTTACAGGATGGAGAACTTTATCATGGGCAAAGGTTTATGGGATTATATTACAGGTGAACGAGGTTGGTTTGGAACCAAATAGAGAGAATGTTGAAGCACATAAAACATGGCAAGCAGGAGTAGAAGCTTACAAGAAGTGGATCGAGAATTCAAGGAAAGTGATGCATTGGATTTCACTATGCATTAGTGACTTCTTTATACCACATGTGAAGAAGGCTCAATCTCCAAAGGAAGCATGGGAGATACTAGCAAGAATGAAAAGCTCCAATACAGAACCACGAAAAGTTCACTTGAAGCAAAGGTTACATTGTGTATGGCGAGGAAATAGATCCATATCAGATTATGTGACAGAGATAAAGCAAATACAGGAAGATCTTGTGAGCATTAATGTTGAAGTTCCAGATGATGACTTAGTTTCAGTGACATTGAATGGTTTGGGACCGGAATACAAGTCATTGGATACATCTATATCTGTTCGAGGACACATGCCTGATTTTGAAGAGTTAGTAAACCTTTGTTTGCAAGAAGAGGTGAAGTTAGGCAAGTCAGGTCCTTCTACATCAAATAACAATTCCAGAGATCATGTTTTTTACTCTAGAGGTCGTGGAAACAATAGAGGTGGAAGAGGAAACTATGGTCGTGGAAACAATGTCGGAAGAGGTCAATGGAAAAACCAACAAAGTCAAAGTTACAATGATTATAGCCAAAGAGGCAGGGGGAGAGTCCGAACTCATGGACGTGGAGGTGGACGATTTTTACATCCTCAAAGAGATGGTTATTGTAACAGATGTGACATTTATGGTCACTTTGAAAGAGAATGTTACACAAGGCTAAATCAAAATCGTGATCGTGGTGGAAGAGGCCAAGGTTATGGCAGACATAGAGGAAACTTTGTTGGATACAATCCTCATGATCAAAATATATATGACAATAGGTCTAGTGGACATTTATTTCCTATGGAGCATGTTGTTGGAAGCATGGTGGAGCCACATCATACAGATGATTGGTATTTAGATAGTGGTGCCACAAATCATATGACATATCATGGTGAATGGTTTGACAGAAAAGAGAAGTTAGAAGAGGATGAGTTTGTCACTACAGGTGATGATACTATGCATCGGATTCACATGTTGGTTCAGTTCCAATGCTAGAAAAAGACGGGACATACAACACATTGGGAGATGTTCTATATGTACCTTCGATCACAAAGAATTTAGCATCAGTTGGACAAATGACAGATTAAGGGTTGCAAGTCTGTTTTAATCGTTATGGATGCTTCATAGAGGAGTTTCACAAAGGCAGACCAGGCAAGATATTGGCACGTGGAAGAAAGAAAGGTCGCTTGTTCTCATTGGAAGCTGGAGATCCATGTTTACACAGTGGTATGTATGCAAACAAATCAGTCACTCAAGATGATTGGGCAGAGTTATGGCATAAGAGGATTGGTCATGTCAATTTTAGAAGACTAAAGCATATGCAATCAAATCAAATTGTACGTGGATTACCAAAGTTTGGCAGATTGAATTTTGATCATGTTTGTGAAGCTTGTCAATTTGGAAAGCAATCTCGTTTACCATTTCCAAAGAGGGGGAGAATTAGCCAAAGTCCTTTGGAAATTGTTCGTTCAGATATTTGGGGACCTTGTGATCATGCTACGCCAAATGGTTGTCGATATTTTATCACATTTACGGATTATTACAGCAGAATGACATGGGTTTACTTTCTAAAGGCAAAGTCAGAGGCATTTGAAGTATTTTTGGAGTTCAAAGTTATGGTTGAGAAAGAGAATGGTTGTCAAATTAAATGCCTACGTACAGATGGAGGGGGAGAGTACATGTCACACAGTTTTGATGATTACTTACGTGAACAAGGCATAAGAAGACAGATTACTTGCAGATACACACCACAAAAAAATGGAGTTGCTGAGAGAAAGAATAGAGTCATAGCAGAGATTGCAAGAGCCATGATTAATGAGATGAATATGCCATTAACATATTGGGCTGAAGCAGTTCATACAACAGTACACATTATGAATCAAACACCAACAGCTGCCATTCATGAAATTTCACCTTATGAGAGACTTTATGGGATCAAGCCAACAGTTTCCTACATGAAAGTTTTTGGATGTGTTTGCTATGTTCATGTGCCAAATGAAGCAAGAAAGAAGATGGAGCCAAAGGCAGTGAAGTGTATATTCTTGGGCTACCCAGTTGAAAAGAAAGGTTACAAGTGCTATGATCCTACGACAAGACAAGTTTATGTCAATAGAGATGTTAGATTTTGTGAGCATGAACCATGGTATAAACCAAAGCCAATGATGATAGAAGATGAGTATGAAGAGCAAGAGAATGTGCGTCATGTTGTTGATAAGCCAGGACCATCAACAAGAACTATTTCAGGACCACATATGGCAGAGGAGAGTTCAAGAAGTGTCAACCCATGGAGCGGTCATTTGCGAGATAAGAAGCAAGACGAGAAAGTCAAGAAGAAAGTGGTTGAAGAGAGTTCTGGAGATGAAAGCCTCGATGAAGAGCATGGTTTACCACATTTGAGTACACCTGGCAGTAAGCATATTGAGAAATATGTACCCCCATATGCAAGAGTTGAAGAGAAGAGTGCACCACAGTTGAGAAGATCAGAGAGGGTGCGTTATCCAGTTGATAGATTGACATACAACTATTACATGCGTACACATTATGCATACATGGTTTCGCGTGTGCAACATAAAGAGCCTACATGTTTTCAAGAGGCAATTGGAAAATCAGAATGGGAGTCAGCTATGGATGATGGGATGGATGCTCTTGTGAAGAATGACACTTGGGATTTGGTTCTCTTGCCAAGTGGAAAGAAAGCAATTGGTTCAAAATGGGTATACAAAGTCAAGTGCAAGTCAGATGGTAGTGTGGAAAGATACAAAGCGAGGCTTGTTGCTAAAGGTTATGCACAAACAAAAGGTCTTGATTATGATGAGACATTTAGTTCAGTTGCAAAGATGACAACAGTCAGATTGGTGATAGCAATGGAAAGTATGTTTGGTTGGAATTTACGGCAAATGGATGTGGATAATGCATTCTTGAATGGTGACTTGGAAGAAGAAGTTTATATGATACAGCCAGAGGGTTATCAACATCCAAAGTTTCCATATTATGTGTGTAAGTTGAAGAACGCATTGTATGGTTTGAAGCAAGCATCTAGAGCTTGGTGTGAAAAGATAACCAGATTCTTGAAGAATATTAGATTTAAACAATCTACTGCTGATCACTCATTATTTTTGAAGCATGTTGATGGAGAGATCGTCGTTATTGTTATCTATGTTGATGACTTGATTCTCACTGGAAGTCATGCTGAGAAAATTTTGCATGTCAAGAAGAGTTTGTTGAGAGAATTCAACATGAAGGACCTTGGTGAGTTGAGATATTTCTTGGGAATTGAAATTGTCAATACTTTATCAGGAATTTGGATGATACAAAGACAATACGCGTTGGATATGCTTGAGAAGTATGGAATGACAGTGTGCAAACTGGTTGATACACCTCTTGATCAAAATGTGAAGTTGTTTGATGATGGACATTACATTGAGGATGTCACTATGTATCGCAAGATGGTTGGAAGCCTTATTTACTTGACAATAACAAGGCCAGATTTGAGTTATGCAGTGGGTGTTGTGAGTCAATTCATGCAAAATCCATGTAAAAGTCATCTTGATGCAGTGAGACGGATTATGAGATATGTGAAAGCCATTGTCAGTTATGGAATGTTTTATGAAAAGAATGGGAAGCTTTGTCTTTATGGTTACACAGATGCAGATTGGGCAGGAGATTTTATGGATAGAAGATCTACAAGTGGTTATGCATTTTCCATTGGCAATGGTATGATAAGTTGGAGTAGCAAGAAGAAATCAACTGTAGCATTATCAAGTACAGAAGCTGAATATCGTGGAGCAGCTTTGGCAGCATGTGAAGAGTCATGGTTGAGAGTACTTATGGTAGACTTTGGGTTTGACTATCTTGACAGTGTCATTATATATTGTGACAATATTAGCAGCATCATGTTGGCAAAGAATCCATTCTACCATGCTCGCACTAAACACATTGAGGTACATTATCACTTCATTAGAGAAAAAGTTTTGGCAAATGAGATTGATTTGGTGTATGTGAAGACAAATGATCAAGTTGCGGATATATTCACAAAAGCTCTTGGAAAGGAGAAGTTTTGCTACTTTCGTGAAGCATTGGGAATCCATCATATGCAAGCTCACTCTGAGCTTGAGGGGGAGTGTTAAAGAATATGTCCATTGTGCTATGGGCGGCTGGACACTGACTATACTATGTTGTAAATATAATTTGGATAATAGTTCAGAGAGAGAAGAAGAGAAGAGCAGCTCGTTGAATGGCTGCTGCAGGGTAATGATTGTATGTGTGTGTGTGTGTCTTGATGTGTGTTGGTGTGTGTGCGTAGTCTTTTTTTCTACCTTCTCCATCACCTGCGCACTCTACAAACAGTGGATATGAAAAAGCGGGATTGGGATGAGAAACTACCAGCGCCTGTGTGGGCATATAACACTACTTTTAAGGAAGCCACAGGTTTCACTCCTTTCTCTTTAGTCTATGGTCAAGAGTGTGTGTTACCAATTGAGCACGAGATTGCCACTTTGCGGTTTATGCATGCACATTCCTTGCCTTTAGAAGAGAGTTTTAACGAGAGGTTGGGGACATTAGAACACCTAGATGAGTGGAGGTTGAGGGCCTATTTACACCAAGAGGTAGCAAAGAAGCGTCAAACAAGCTAAAACCTACAACTTTGAGGATGGGCAATTAGTTCTCTTATATGATGCACGCCATGAGTTATTCCCCGGGAAGTTGAGCCATGTGTGGTCCGGTCCTTATCGTATTGTGAAGGTCTTTCCTAGGAACAAAACCCAATTTGCAGAAATGGATGGGACATGGTTTTCCACCAAAACCAATTTTGATAAAATTAAACCTTATTGGACGTGATCTTGTTCCTTGTTGCAGATGATGGTGATGAGTCTTCTCTTTGGTCTCTCTACTTTGATGGAGCTTGCCGCAGTGAAGAGAAGGTTGGAAGTTGTGGTATCATCATATACCCACCCAAGGGGGATGCTATTTGCTTGGGGGTTCTTTTGGGCAATCATTTGAGTAATAATATTGCAGAGTATCAAGCACTTTTAATTGGATTGAGAGCACTACTTCTTTTGGGCGCAACAGATGTTCATATTTATGGAGATTCACAACTAGTGGTACACCAATTTCATGGCCATGCCCGCACCCTTCACCCTTTGATGCACTACTATAGCCTTTTAGTCCGTGACCTCTTCACCCATTTTACCTCTTCCACCCTTACCTTTTTGCCTCGTCAAGAGAACCGTGTTGCTGATTCCCTCGCGTTGATGGCCCTATCTGGCTCTTTCACCCAAAATTTCGAGCCTTCCTTGGTGACAGCCTCATCCATCCATGATGATCCTTGGGATATGTTTCAAAATTTTAAATGCTTGGGATTAGAGGGTTTAACTAGTCATTTTAGGAGTTTGCAAACCACCCACCCTACCACATTTGATTCCCTCATCTTATCCATGACTCGTAGACTTATACACCTTTCTGATATCACTTTTCTCACTATTGACCTGTGCCATTTGCTTATGATTCTGTAGCCCAATGGATAAGGCACCAGTCTAACCGAAAATTCTGGGTTCACACTAGCAGGCTAGTTTTCCCCGCAGGACGTCACTGTTGCATTTTTTTCCGAGAGCAAGTGCTATCTTTATATCCCCGCATCGTTGAACCATGGCATGCATATGAATTTTTGTCACCGCTACTGTGTTGCACTTGTTTGCTTCAGCATTATCACTATCAATATCGTGATTGTTTGAGATGCCGTGCTTAAGCCTCGTTAAGGAACGTTGGTCGTTTTTGCAGTGCTCGAGAAACTCAAAGTTTACAGCAGATCGCAAATGATGGTCGCGACAAGGATCAACCAGAAATACTAAAAGGATGCTTGTAGTGTACATTTTAATTTCATGTGCTCATTCCATTTACAAGGTTATAAGGTTGCAGTTTTTAGAGCATGCATAATAACAAAATAAAGAAAAATGAAGGGATGCCTTTTGGGGGTTCGTGTCTGCTCGTGAGAGAGAAGAGGGAGATGGGGTTCCATTTGAGAGTGCCGGCTGCTAGGGAAGCATGCTATGAGCATTTGTGAGAGTTTCTTGAGTGCATACGTTGTTTACTATGTGTGTGTGTATTTTCCTATTGCAAACCAAGCCAAAGCGGGAGTCGAGGGCTCGGCCCTGTTGAAATCGAAGAAAGAGAAAGAGAGAGAACCTCTCTGAGTGAAATCGAAGAAAGAGAGAGAACCTCTCCGAGGAATTCGAAGAGAGAGAGAGAGAGTTTCTCAATTCTGAGTGCTGCCGAGAACCAGAGAGAGAGAGGGTTCGACCCTGCTGTAAACGAGAGAGGGCTCGGCCCTGCTGTGTGTTGCCTTGAGTCGGAAAGAGAGAAAAGGGGCTCAACCCTGCTGTGTGAGAGAATTTGAAGAGAGAGAGAGAGGGAGAGTGCCTGAATCGGTTCCTCTGTGTGCTGCCGAGAACCAGAGAGAGAGAGGGTTTCCCATGCTGTGCATGAGAAAGTCGAAGAGAGAGAGAGGGTTTCCCCTTGCTGCACGTCGACAGAGCTAGGGAGAGAGGGTTTTTTTTTTTAAAGGGAAGAGCTTTGAATTAATTAAAATATACAAGGGGAGTTTCCCCCACAGGAAAGAGGGAGAGTCAGAGAGAGAATCTCTCCGTGCGGGCTAGAAAGAAAAAAAAAGACTTATTGGAAGAGAGAGAGAGAGAGGGTTTTGCATTGAGCACAATCGAACTTGGGTGCGAGAGGAAGAGAGAGAAGTTGAGAGAGAGCATGAAAGCGTCGAAAGCGTGAGTGAGAGAGAGAGAAATTGTATCTAAATTAAAGGGGAGAGAGTGGCTCACCGTCAAACGTTGAGAGGTGCTCTCCCACTCTTTTTTATTTCACTCGCAGATTTCAAGCATTATCACAAAGACGGCCATTGAAGCTTCGACTACTGTCAAACTGCACAAGTGACGGCGCAACGATCGCCATTAAAGTGAAGATTTCTTGCTTAGCTATTTGCACACTTCACGCACTGTCATTTTCATATAGCCGCTCGTAGCACACCTCCGTGAAAAGTTGTAATTTAACAAAAATAGTGAGTCTTTGTAAAATTTAATCCTCGAGGGTCGTAAGAATCACTCTGAATCTCGGCACCGAGTTTCAACTTTCGACGCAACGATTTCAAAGATAAGTTTTCTCTCCTTCGTTCCATTTTGGTATGAAAACAAAGCAAATATTTGTAAAAACGATTTACGTTCAGACATCATAATATAGACACAATTTGTGTATATTCCCATTGTGTCAGCTGGCAAGCATTCACTATAACATTTTGTTACAAATCTTCACCATCTTTGTACTTGTGTCGTGTTTGTTATTTGCAAATGTCTCTATATTCCAACCACTCCAGCGCTCCTTGGCAGCGGACATTTAGCACAATATTTTATCTTGAAGTTCCCTCCATCTTTCTCATTGGGTTTTGGGGGGGCTCATATTGCACATATCATATATTTTGGGGGGGCTCATATTGCTCATATTGCACAATATTTCTGGGGGGGTTTTCTTGGGTCTTTGTCCTCTTCACCTTGTCCATCCAGATATTTACCAGACAAATCTCCCATGGTGAATTAGGAATTGGCGATGGCTGGAGTAATCTAGGCTGCTTCCCACTATCATACTTGGTCTTTTGGCATACTACACATTTTAAAACATACTCTTGTATGTCCACTTTCATGGTAGGCCAATAAAAGTACGTCTCTACTCCTCGAAGAGTAGGTTGAATGCCTCTATGCCCCGCATAGGGAGGAGCATGGGATTCATACATGACTTTCTCATGAAGGGAGTGGGTAACACATAGCCTATTTCCCTGGAGAAGATAACCATCCTGCAAGGTGAATTGTTCCTCTTTCTTCCCCAAAGCAAGGGAGGACATTATGCCTTTAAAGTCAGGGTCAATAGCATACTTATCTATCATAGAAGATAGATCATTGTGAGTTGCTATTGACACAACATTAACTTTTGGTCATTGTGAAAGTACATCAGCCACTTGATTGTGCTTACCAGCAATGTGAGCAATGTGGAAATTAAATTGTGAAAGAAAATTTTCCCACCTCATTTGTTTGTCGGAAAGCTTTGTTTGCATCATGAAGTACTTGAAACTGTGATGGTCTGTTCGTAAGATGAATGGAGTCCCTAATAGATAGTGTTTCCATGTGTCTAGGGCATGTGGAATAGCTAACAACTCTTTAAAATAAATTCCTAAGACCCGTTCATCCGTGTTGAGCCTTTGGCTCTCATATGCTATGGCATGCCCTTCTTGAAGCAGACGGGCAATCACCACAAGCATCACATTGGACCTCAAATGGCTTTGAGAGACCCGGAAGCATAAGAACTGGTTGGGAGATAAGCTTCTCTTTGAGCTTGTCAAAAGCACTTTTCTCCTTAGCAGTCCATGAATACTTAACGTTTTTCTTTGTTAAGTCATGTAATGGTCCTGGTATTTGAGGGAATTTTGCTATGAAGCATCTATAGTATGCAGACATATCAATAAATCTTCTTAGTTCATGTAGATTCCTTGGATTAGGCCATGCTTTTATTACCTCCAACTTTGATGGATCCATACGGATACCATCTCTAGAAATAATATGAACTAAGTATTAAATCTCTTGAAGAAAAAATTCGCTTTTCTTTTGATTGAGAATAAGCTTATTCTCCCATAATTCTTGAAAAATCACTTGGAGATGTTGCTTGTGTTCCTCCAAGAAATTGGATCACTCCAGTGAATTTGCAGTAGGGTCTAAAAATTTTCTCCATCAATCGATTGAATGTAGTTGGTGCATTATTCAAGCCAAAAGACATGACTAGATATTCATAAAGACCAAACGTTGTACGAAATGCGGTCTTTAGGATATCTTCAATCACTTTCCTTATTTGATGGTAGCCACTTTTAAGGTCAATCCTATTGAAGTAGGTAGAAACTTGTAACTTATCAAACAGATCTTCTACCCAAGGTACGGAATTTTTTTTTTTGATAGTGATATGGTTTAGTGCACGATAGTCCACACAAATGCGGTATGTACCATCTTTCTTTTGCACCAAAAGGACTGGAGAGAAAAAGGGAGAGGAGCTAGGCCTCACCATTCCTTTGTCCACCAATTCTTGTACTTGCCTCTGATCTCCTCTTGTTGAGCTTGTGAAACTTGAAAGGGAGGTTTGTTAGGCGGTGAGCTTCCTGATAGGATCTCAATTCGATGGTCATCATCCCCTTGTTTTGGAGGTAAATCCATAGGGATATCATCAATGAACACATCTTGGAATCCTTTTAGAAAGTTAGACAAGTATAACTCTTCTTGATTCCTACCATTCACCTTTGATGAAACATTAGAACTTTTAGGGAGGCTTTGACAAAAATCATGTACGTAGAAAGTGAGCTTTTCATTGACTTATCAAGGGTGAGAGGATTTACAAGTAGTATAGTATGACAAGACTCATTAGCATCTATATACATATTCTTTCCCCTGTAGGTAAGGTAGATTCTCCTGTCAGGGAACTCTCTGCTGGCAGCCATGCAATTGAACCATGGTATCCCTAGGATAGCATCCTCATGTTGGAGAGGAGAGATAAAGAAGTCTTCTTTGTCGACATAGCTTTGGACATGAAGCCTCAAATCAAGGGAGTAACGGAGGCTTGCTGTCCCTTGAAAGCGGTTGAACCATGGTATCCCTAGGATAGCATCCTCATGTTGGAGAGGAGAGATAAAGAAGTCTTCTTTGTCGACATAGATTTGGACATGAAGCCTCAAATCAAGGGAGTAATGGAGGCTTACTGTCCCTTGAAAGCGGCATTGGCACTTACAGCATCTCCCATCTCAAAATCTTGAATGCCCAAGTTGGTGGTCAATTCCATTCATATGAAGTTGAGAGTAGAACCAGGGTCAAACAAGATGAAGGCATCATTCTCCCTTACCTTTTCCCAAGCATAGGAGAGAGGTGATCCTTTGCAATGAGTATCCTCTTTTGGAGCTTTGATAGTGGAAGCTCTAGAAGTCTCATTGCAAGCATTTCTTTTCGTGCAAGAATGATAGCCATGTCCTTGCTCCCCACACTTAAAACATTTGTGATCCTTGCGAAAAGTTTCAAGCTCCTCAGGAGAGGGTTTAATTTTTATCTTTATAAACTCCTTTCTCCTTGGACCAATTGTTGTTGTTGTTGTTGGAATGGCCGTGGGAAAATTTTTGGGCATTAATTTTTCCCTTTGCATCACTTTTGTCTTTATTTTCCATGGGTTTGACATTCCATCTAACCCCTTGATGAAAATTGATGCGTGAAGCAACCATGGTATGGTGGATTACTTTGCTAATAGAGTTAGGCCGTTGAGAGTTGACATACTCGGCCATCTCTTCAGGTAATCCCACACAAAACTGTTGTTTTTGCTTAGCAAAGTCTATCTTTTGAAAGACAGTAGCCTTGAGATGTAAATCCCAAAACGTGTCGACATATTTGTGGATAGACTCATGAGAGAGAAGCCTTAAACTCTGCCCTTCGTTGAGCACTTTTTCCTTTGCATCGCTTGCAAGGAATTTCTTCATGAAACTTGTAGATTTTTCCATGTCTTTGGGGCTTTGCCATTGCCACGAAGGCTAGCCCACCATTGAAGAGCCAATTTTTGGAAGTGCATAGCTACATAGCATAGCTTGGAGGACTCCGTGAAGCCCTCGTCTCCAAAGGCCGCATCAAATTGTTGGATGAAGGCCAATACTTTGTCGGTAGCACCAAAGGTGCCATCATAGGTGAGAAAAGAGATACTCTTTCCTCCCTCTTTGAACTTCTGGAGCTTTTGTGACCTTCGCCATGCAGGGTAAGATTTGCGATGTCCTCCCCTCTTATATTCTCTAGGAGAATAGCCATAGCTTTCATCGGTAAAGGAGGAAAGTGAAGAAGAAGGAGAATAGGGTGACCTCTTTCTTGCCTTTTCCTTCCTTGGTTTCCTCTCTCTCATTTTGGAGTGACGAGGAGAAGGACTATGGGTTAACCATTTCCTCTTGGGAGGAGTTGGCGATCTTTTAGTCCGCCTTCTTTGTAGAGACACATCTTCGGAGGAATTTAGGGATTCATTGCTTTCTTGATCTTTGGATTCCTCCTCTCGTATGGGAGAGAGTCTTCTTTTGGGGGTCTCAAGAGACCTCGTAAGCTCTTGCTGAGTATGAAGTTGTCGAGTAACTTCCGCTTGCAAAGTGGGGTTGCCCATAGCTTGTTGCAACCTAGTGACAAATAACAAACATGGGGGCATCTTCATTGGCACCTTCATGTGCAAAATCAAAGTTATCAATATTCATTCTACTCTCTTGGTTATTGTCAGCCATGTTAATTAGACTTATATGTTTACTTAGTGTATGCTTTGGCAATTCAAAACCTTAGTTGCTACTCCTCTTAGCCTTTGGAAATAGGCACTTACGTATCTACACCCACGGCTCGAATTGGTTAATTATAGAGAGTAGTGAGTCTAACATAGTGAATGTTGAAGATGATGAAACAGGAAACAGAAGGAAGAAAGCAACTCAGAGTAGGAAGAAGATGCAGAAGGAGAAGACACAGAGCTTGTGTACGAGATCTCTGTAGTCTATCTCTCTGTATTGGAATAATAGAGTATATACAAACTCAGAGCTACAAAGCTTATATGAAACCCTAAGAGATAAGGTGTCCTTTCACACCAGATGTCCAGGGGAAAAACCCAGTGGGAGAAAAGTGCCCCTGGTGAAGCGCGTATACACACTAACACTACTACATGTCTACAAATCCCCCCCTGTAGTGATAGTGTGAATCCGTACAAGGTAGCAGATCATCATGTGTATGAGAGTAAGCCCAAAGCTTTTCGGAAAGATTCAAACTTTTCTCGTGATAACGCCTTCGTAAATAGATCTGCAATGTTATCCTGTGTAGGACAGTAAGTTAGTGTGATCTCCCCTGCATGTAGCCTTTCCCTGCCATAGTGGTTGTGAACCTCTATGTGCTTTGTTCTTGCATGAAATACTGGATTCCTTGCAACTGCCATAGCACTCTGACTGTCAGTGAAAATGGTAGTGGGTGCCTGTTGACACTCACAAAGATCTGCCAATAACTTGCATATCCATACACAATCAACTGTTGCCATGAAAGCTGCCCTGTACTCAGCTTCACAAGTTGACGTAGCCATTGTGGGTTGCTTCTTGCTTAGCCAAGATATACATGCATTTCCCAAGAAAAAACAATTGCCACTTGTGGAATGTCGTGTGTCAAAATCTCCAGCCCAATCTGAATCGCTGTATCCAAGAAGTTGCATAGAACTGTGCTTTCCATACATATCCCCCCTTGGAAAGAACATGGCAAGATTAGGGGTACCTGAAAGGTAACGAAGTATGCGCTTCACAGCCTGCCAATGATGCATACCTGGGCTGTGCATAAATCTGCTTGCTTGTGAAACCCCAAATTGAATGTCTGGACGAGTGTTGCCTGCCAAATATATCAAGCAACCAACCGCTGCTGCATAAGTATGTACATCAAAAGGTTCTCCAGCATCGTGCATGCTCAACTTTGATCCAGTTTCTACGGGTGTAGAGATTGGTTTACAATTTTGCATACCAAACTTGTCCAAAATTTTATGCAAATATTTTGCCTGCAACATGTATATGCCATCCTCTGATTGCACAAACTGAATACCCAAGTAATAATGTAGCAAACCAAGATCAGACATCTCAAAGGTTTTTCTCAAAGCATCTTTAAATGCTTCAATTCATCTGCACTATTGCCTGTAAGAAGCATATCATCCACATAAAGTGTTAGCATAATGAGAACTCCATCTCTCTTTTTGACATACAAAGTACTTTCTGTTGGACTATTCTAAAATCCCTGGCCAATCAAATAAGTATGTATCTTCTCATACCATGCTCTTGGAGCCTGTTTGAGACCATACAAAGCTTTACGCAATCTACATACCTTTTTATCTTGAACTTTTACAATAAAACCACTTGGTTGACTTACATAAACTTCTTCTTGCAAATCACCATTCAAAAAATCAGTTTTGATATCCAACTGATGCACTTTCCAACCATGACGAGCAGCAATTGCAACTAGTGATCTAACTGTGGACGCACGAGAAGTAGGAGCAAAGGTTTCATCATAATCTATGCCTTTCTGTTGCGCATAGCCTTTTGCCACAAGCCTTGCTTTGTACCTGTCAATAGTACCATCTTGTTTCCTTTTTACCTTAAAAACCCACTTTGTACCAATAGGCTTTTTACCTGTAGGCAAGTCCACTAGATCCCATGTATGATTCTTATGAATAGAATCAATTTCTTGCTGCATAGCATCTTTCCACTGAACACACTCTAAAGCTTGTTCAAATGAAGCAGGCTCATCTGCATCACAAAGAGTGCTAAAGCAAGCCAAATCTACTTGCTCTCTGCCAAAAGTAGTACCAGCACGTGTTTTTTGTGGCAACGGTGCATCCAACTTGCTATCCTGCAAAGTTTTCTGAACCCATTTAGGCAAGGTTCTTTCTTCCCTGAGAACTTCTTGCTCTTCACGCACAATTTCCTCTACATCATGAGGTGTCACATGCTGATCAAAAGATTGATCAAGATTATCAACCTGTTGTGATTCTTGATTCTCCACAAAAGAAGGAAGCAAACCTTCAAATACATCATGTGTCTGCATATGAGGTACATCAAAAGCAACCATAGGTTGAGCAGTAGTTTCTGCAAAAATTACATCACGACTTTCAAAAATCTTGTTTGTAGCAGGATTATAAAGTCTATAACCTTTACTTCCACTACTGTACCCCACAAATATACATTTGATTGCCTTATCATCAAGCTTCCCACGTAACTGCTGGGGGATGTGAGCATAAGCAAGACAACCAAAAACACGAAGATAACTGACTGAAGGTTTTCTGTCATACCAAGCTTCATATGGAGTAATGGTCCTCAAGGCACGAGTAGGACACCTGTTCAAAACATGTGTTGTACAAGCAACTGCCTCCATCCATAGCTTATGAGGCAAACTCTTAGCCTTGAGCATACATCTAGATGTCTCCATTAAAGACCTGTTCTTCCTTTCTGCAACACCATTCTGTTGTGGTGTTTATGGCATAGTGCATTGGTGTTTAATGCCTTTCTTTCCCAAAAAATCTTTAAATGCACCTGACATGTATTCACCTCCTCGATCGGTATGAAGAGTCTGTACTTTGCAACGTGTTTCATTTTCAACCATGGCGACATAATGTTGAAAAACTGCAGACACATCTGACTTTGCTTTGAGTGGATACACCCAACAAAACCTGGAAAATTCATCAATGAAGGTCACAAAATAAAGGCTGTTTCCTATAGATGGCGTCCTCATAGGACCACATACATCACTGTGTACAAGCTGCAACTTTCGTGTCCCTCTAGCTGAACCATCCTGCGAAAATGCAAATTTGTGCATCTTTCCAAGAACGCAACCTTCACATACATGTCTTGGTGGCATCTCCAATAAAGACAAATCACACACCATATTATGACGTTGTAAAGTCATCAAATTGCCATAACTAACATGCCCAAATCTAGCATGCCACAACTCAGCATCCTGCATGGCCTGAGTCTTTGTTTTTGCAATACATACCTGAATCTGATTTTCATAACGATCTAGCACAAATAGTCCATTTTCCAGCGTACTTGTAGTGATAAGAGAATAACCATTCTCTCGATCTCGTACAACACATCTGTCATCCTCAAAAATGACCCGAAGACCATTTTTTGCAAGAGAGGATACAGACAACAAATTCTTCTTGATCCCTGGAACATATAAGACATCTGGAAAGCATAAATCTGAACCATCTGAAATGGTAATCAAAATCTTACCAACGCGTTTGATTGGATAAGAAGCATTATTTGCACATGTCACCTTCTTTCCTGCTGGAGCTGCATCCAATGAACAAAACAAATCCTTCCTTGAAGTAATATGCCTGGATGCACCACTATCAAAGTACCAAATCATTTGTGTCTTGTCAACACTGTAAGCAAAAAAATCTGAACATACTACAAAAGCATAAGAATCCTGCACAAAGTTTGCAGACTCTTCTTTAGCTGTAGAAGAATCACCAGAAGCTGAAACAACCAAACTTGACTCTTTCTTCTTTTCTTTAGCAATTCTCTTTTTACACTCACTAATGTAGTGACCAGGTTTCTTGCAGTAGTGACATTTACCTTTCTTCTTGGACTTGTCGGAATCACCTTTAGACTTCTTTGAAGACTGTCGTGCACCAGACTTGGAGTGATGAGCACTCTCTTTACCCTTGTTTTTGTTCTGTACAACAAGAGCATGATCCATACCATCCACCTGTAAAGACTTGTTCTTATGTAATTGATCCTCCTGCAATAGCAAATCCACTAACTCTTCAAAATGAAGAGGCTCAGGATTAGCTCGCAAAGACAGAGTCAAAGAAGTCTGAAAAGTCAAATAAGATGGTGGTAGTGAATTGAGTGTTTTGAAAACCAAGTCCTTCTCTGGAATCACTTCATCAATGCTAAGCAATTGCTCTTTAAGATCCCTGATTTTTGTAAGATGCTCGACAATATCGTCACCTTCGTCCATCTGTATTTTGTCAAGTTGTTTCTTCAAAAACTCTATTCTGGCAGCGTTTCTTCCTCCAAACATAGCTTGTAGAGTGTTCCAAGCATCCTCAGAAGTTGTGCAAGATCTGATATGTGGTGTGATTGTCCTCTTTATGGTTAAGGCAATCACAACCATAGCCTGTGCATCTTTAGTATCCCATCTCTTTTTCTCTGGAGTGACTTGTGAGGGTCCTGCACCAACAGCTGCACCACGACTAGGCGTGGCAGGTGCAATGCTAACTGGACGAACTTCATCTCCAGATACATAATCCCACAATCCTTTACCAACCAAAACATTTTTGGCCATAAAAGACCAAAGAGAATAGTTGGTACCATCCAATTTGTCTTCGGATGTAAACGCACCAAAAATCTCTTTCTCCATAGATTGAGCCATACTGTGGATGCACACAAGAGAGCAAAAGAACATACAAGAGATTCACAAATCTCCTCTCCAATGCAAGCAAAACTCTACACAAAATCTCAGCACAAAGCTAAGACAAGCTGCTTCCCAAAAGAACTGTTTACCTGAAGAAAATCTGTCAAAAAGCACACCCTCTTGATCTAAACGCCTCCGAAAGGTAACTTCTGCTACGCTACTCAGAACAAAATTCTGAGGGCTCGAACGGCTTCGAAAGAGGGGTATAACCCCAGGTCACCTATTCAGAATACTCCCGGAACGTCGAGGATGCTCCCACGAGCAAATTTTCCGAAAACTACCTGAAAACTGCGATTGCGCGCGCGGACGCGGAAACACAAGTAGAGGCTCTGGAAATCACCTTGCTCTGATACCAATTGTTGAAGATGATGAAACAGGAAACAGAAGGAAGACAACAACTCAGAGTAGGAAGAAGATGGAGAAGGAGAAGACACAGAGCTTGTGTACGAGATCTCTGTAGTCTATCTCTCTGTATTGGAATAATAGAGTATGTACAAACTCAGAGCTACAAAGCTTATATGAAACCCTAAGAGATAAGGTGTCCTTTCACACCAGATGTCCAGGGGGAAAAACCCAGTGGGAGAAAAGTGCCCCTAGTGAAGCGCGTATACACACTAACACTATTACATGTCTACAGTGAAGTTGCGGAGGGATAGCTCCTTTCGGACTTCTTATAGTTCAATAATGGTAAAGCTATAGGCAAGTCTAAAAAGACTCCATTATTAAGACCAAAGCTCCCAAGGTGTGCACCATATCCCACATAGTGGGCTCAACAAAACCGATAATAGATCCCAGACCCACTTACCCTAATATAATTAACAAAAATAACCATTCATAGGCTACTTAAGGACCTAAGAAATGTTTGGCGGCGGACGAAGCGATAAGCGGCCGTTTCCAGAAAAGGGTCATATTTTTATGAGAAACTTTGTAAAATTCTTTTGTAAGAGAGCATCTCTAAGCCGAGAGCTTGTCAAAGGATTTATGATTATTCTTCTGGGAGCAATTGTATATTAGAAAGCCAGATAGAAGTTTGAAGCTTTTGGCCTGACAAGCCATTTGTAAAGACCTAAACTATAAAGGTCACTTTTTGTAAGTTTGAACATTATCTTTTTAATAGGAAACTGAGAAGACAGCGTACGTTTGAGAGCCCCTTCTTGATCCAACTTGTAATCTTCGCCATTGTGGCTACGATAATCCAAATTCAGATTCGTTTATTGCATTGTGTTCCTCTTACCTTGCTCTTCCATTCAAGTGTAATCGTTCAAGATTCGGCGTAGGTTTTTAACTACGAGTTTGAGACCTTAAATCACTGTTTTGAGTGTCTATATGCGTATTTTATGTTGTTTTGATCCTAGGAGAGGCTTTAGGGACCCTAAAACGACCCATTAGGATCACCTGTTCGCTGTTTTTGCTGACTTTGGGACGAACGATCACGATCTTTGTACCTCTCCAGAATGCTATGAGACAGTGATAGGATACAATCCGGATAGTCCCCTGTAGCTTCCCATCAAGTTTCGTGTGATTCCGAATAGATTTGCATGGTAAACGAGCGTGATGACTATAGAGCTATGTAGAAGGACATAGTCAGATTACATGGAAATAGTGCGTTTGATTTGCTTGTAGAGTTAGTAGATGCATCTCATCGAGTTCACTTCATTAGGATTGACACCCTAATGAGTTTCCATGCCTCATCTTGGTCGCTTCCCTTGTATTGATAAATATGTTGATGCTTGAGAGCTATGCTATGGACGTCCATCGCGGTGACCCGCAAACATTGGCACCGCTGCCGGGGAATGCACCTTATGTGATGAGTGATCCAATGCGCAGTCAGATTCTTTAAAAAGAAGATCAATCCACAAATGCATTTTACACCTCAGTTAGGCTGCTAGACAAGGTTTTAGAGCATAGTGGAGTCTAGAGTCAGTGAACCAGCTAGATCCTCTCTTAGGAGATTTATGGAGCTGTCAGTGAGAGTGTTCAAAACATTTTTGCTCTTCAATTTCTCTAATTCGATTGAGTACTGAAATCTCACCCGAAATCCGTCGTGTTTGTTTTTTTCGATTCATTTCCTTATATTCTTTCATTTTTGTTCTTAGGAGTAGGATAAGCAAATCACATTCCAATCATATTAGAGTCGAAAAACCAGAAAACCATAACTTTGGCAAAAAGGCCATAAGACTCTGAAATTTTGAAAATCTAACCAAACAGAGCTGGAATTGATTCAAATCACAAAGTGGTAGCACCAAACACTGAGAAATACTTGTCACAGGGAGCAAACCAAATTTCATTAGATTTGGCCCAGGTACTACGATCGGGATCAGTGTACCTATGTGTCAGATTTTGACCAGATTTGTTGTGTGCCTTCCTGATAAGATTCTAAACAAGTTTGTCTAAAGCAACAACACCCAAAAACATCAAAAATCAAGGAAATCAGGCCACTTGGGTAAAAATATCTTGACAGACCCAGAAAGTGCAAAATCTTGGCTTTTGATAATCCAAATGCAAAAAGACTTGGGGGATAGCTCTAAAACATCAGTGTCTATTACAGGCATGCCAAATTTGGTTTAATTTGGACTCAGAACTACGATCGCGATCGATGTACCTAAGTACCATATTTTGACCAGATTTCATCTCTTGGATCCTTAGGTGTATACAAACATAAAATTCTAAAGGACCTAGAGGCAAAAACCTCAAAATACCTGTCAAACCATTTGAATATAGATCCAAGTCAAAAACTGCTAAACTGGCATAGAAATTGACTTTTAGTAGACCAAAACACATCAAAACTGGGAAGAAACCATACAGAGGAATAGCCTGTACATAGAACAACCCCAGATAGCTTCCAAATCCCAAATCAAGCACCAAAATCAGATCAAACTGACAGATTCTGGAAAACGGACACTTCCAACCAAGAACTGGTAAAAGCTTGACTTTTTAGAGTGTGAATACAAAAGTATCAGAGAGGTAGCCTTAAAATAGCCTAATGAACAAGCTAGTGAAGTTTGGTCAAATTTGGGCTCAGAAGTACGATCGCGATCGGTGTACCTCTGGCCCAGATCTAACTCATTTTTAACCTGCTCATAGACCTAGACTATTTAAGATATCAGGAGTTGACAAAACCCAAATTGGACATACTATAAATAATCTGCAAGCAAAATTGTGTTGAAGTCATTGTGAAAGTGTTGAATCTGCTGATTGTTGGAATGATACAGTGATCTCATAGCCATCAAGTGTATTCATTTGCAGAGACCGATCAAGTAACAATCCATGCAGTCGCGGGAGTTGGAAGATCACTCCATCTCTAGGTAAGAGGTTTGGATTCAGTGTAAATCCCACTTTCTTCATGTTTCTGAGATCGGGAAAACAAATCAACATCCAGCACTGCAATTTGGCGGATCAAGCAAGTGTTTTATCAACGGAGGAGAGTGTAAACCAAGGTGCAGTACGACCGTTAGAGCCGATCCTTGAAGAAGGCATCTCTGATACTTCTTCAGAGAGATCTTACTAGTATTTCACAGAACACTTGGGACAATTAAAACTAAACGGAAGAGAAAACATGGCAGCAGGACCATCAGACCCCTCGGCCACAATGAAGCTATTTTTCATCAAGTATCAATACGACAACAAGCAAGGTGCCAAGATATACAAAGATGGTATGGACCGCTACTGTGTGAAAATAGAAGATAGACCAAGTGAGTTCAGGGACTTAGCGCCTGTGAGCTATAGCGGAGATAGGTACCTAGATGACGAGGGTATCATGTACTTGGTAGTCCTGAATCCTAACATTGTAGACAAGTGGGGATTGATGGGCACGAAAGCCACAATAGATGAGGAACATGAGGAGAAGGCACCAACAATAACCTTCCCTAATGCGAGGTTAAGGCGAGAAAACGAAACTTTGAGAGTCAACACGGATAATGTCTACTTCAGGTTATACAAGTATAATAATGGAGAGCAAGATCTCTATTATAGATGCGAGGAACCCTACGTCGGAGAGATGACTGAGCGGAAAAGACTTTATGTCTTCACCTACACAGAGGGAGCAGAAACGAAAATCGCCGCATATGACAAGTATGGAAGACGATACGCAGCAATCGATAAAAAGGATTTGGAAGGATATACGTACTTTGGGGGACCACTCCACTAGTATTATGTCACTCCAAGCCCACTAAGACCAGCACCTACAACTGTCGTGCCAGACCCTATGGCAACAGGTGGAGAGAGGACTCATGTAGCTGATTCTTTCAGTCGACCTCAGTATTCTATGCCAATCCCCATGGGAACGTTACATTCTAGAGAATCAATGGCTACAAATCAAGGTAGTGCGGTTCCTATCTCTACACATACATCAGTAGGTCCGACATTTGCAGCCACACCATCACATTTGCCTCCTAGTAGTAGATTCAGGGCAGGGGAGCCAACGAGAGCAACCCACGACATCCATGATGCATGAGAATGATTAAGTCGAGACACGGGATCAATGAGACTGGTCGCAAACCATAGATGGATTAGGCTGTCCCAAGTAGCTAAGTGCATGCCAAATAAGTATAGCGGATCAGGGGATCCATATGTCCATGTATCGCTCTTCAAGAAAGTCTTAAGAGCAGAGCAAATCACTGATTTCCATACTCAATACGAGGGATTCGGGCTGACCTTGGAAGGGACGGCCTTAACATGGTTTCAACCTTTGAACCTTGAAACTTATCCGAATATTGAACATGTATTGCGAGAGTTCGCGGAAAAATTCTCAAAACGGGGTATAAAGCATAATACTGTATCATAGATATATGCTTTTAAACAAAGGGAGAACAAAAAAGTGAAGGAAGCATCCTTGAGATTCAAGCAATACATTGAGAGGTGCCCGAGGAGAGAATTACCGCAGGATGAGAGATTGTATGTGCTCTTCATTGAAGGACTTAGGAACAAAATCTTGAAAAAGGACTTTCACTTGAAGGCTTGTAGCACATTTCAACAGGTTACGAGGGAAGCGTTATATCTTGTTGATAACTACAAAGCATATGGGGAAGTGTCAGAGGATACTGATTCAGTAACCAATGACTCTTCTTCTATTAAGAGCGAACCCTCTATCAAGAAAGATGCTTAGGATTCCTTGATGCCGACATCTGACCAAATGATAGAGGAGGTAACGAAGAGAATGCAACAACATATGAGATCAAATCCGGTGATGAGACAGTCTCAGACAAGGAAATGTGACATATGTGGGGGGGATCACTCGACGCCGTGGTGCACACAACAGCCGAAAGCACCAGTTGCGAATGGACGAGTACTGAAATGGTGCGCCATAGAGCAAATGAAAAAATCATGGCACGAAAGAGTGTTTTTACAACAAAAACTATGTGAGGGAAAGACCGTATGGACCTCCAGCAGGACCACCCCAGCCACCTCCTCCAAGATATCAAGTTGGACCAAATATGAATATGGTAGCAAGAGCAGACAGACCTCAACCTGTGTTGGGTCAACAACCTCCATTACCACAGGAAAATAGAGCCATAATTAGGTATGCTCAACCTTGTGAAGCATCACCAGGAACAAATAGTACACTTCAAGTTTCTTATTATGAGGAACCGAATGAGCCTTACGTAACAGAACCTGAATCACAAATGTACGCAGATGAAGCCTATCAACCTTGGGGAAATAGCGAGGGTATGGCACCACCAACGTATGTAGCACAACCTTCGAGAGATCAATATTTGGTGGGACGAAAGAATGCTAATGTTCATTGCAAACCAGAACTACAAACCAAGAGGATATCCTAATAGGGCAGGACAACCTATGGGACCACCTCCTCAAAATCAACCACCAATTGCACAGTGCTATAACTGTGGAAGTGCGGATCATTGGGAGTGTAGCTGCCCTTTCAAAGGCAAAAGAGTGAAAATTTTTGGGTTTTGTGATGGATGTAGTGTGAATCACATATTGCCAGATTGCCCAAGGAATCCGGACAACAAGGAAAAAGCAACTATAAATATTATGGGGGTGTTACCAAGTGCAAGCAGTGGATCGTAAACTGATCCCATGATCCAAATCAATGTGATAACTAGAGCCCAAGCCAAGGACTTAGAGAAAAACAAGCCATTGGAGGAAAAGGTCGAGTTGCCAATACCCACGGAAAATGAGAGTTTATCTGTGAGAACCCAGCGAAAATCTTGGAAGGCGAAACAAGACAGAATGAAAACAAGAAGGTTGAAAACCCAAATTGCCATGCAAAACAAATTACATGAAACGAAAGAGCAACTGAAACAAGAGAGAGATAGTAAAACTGCTAAGGATAACAACAAGCCGAGGAAAGCGTCCTCAGGAGGATCAGTCTTGGTTGAGAAAGTGCTAGAGCCTTTAGATGCTCTATTACACAAAGCTTAGAGCAGAGATGGTTAACTTATCCTCAACCAGAAGTGGAAACAAAGCGTTTGGTAATGTGTAAACACCTCATTGAAACAGCCCAGGCATTGATGGAACCTAAGGTGGTTAGAATCCTAGAACAAGAGGTGCTGATTCACAAAGAGCGAGAAAAACTAAAAATCGATGAAATAGAACAAGTAAACGGACCCAGGTCTGAAACGATATTGTCATTGGATCACCGAGTGGTGCCGAACACCACTGATGATGCTAAGTCAATGACTATAATGCCAATTCCAGAAGTTGAAGAACCATGGCCACAACACTTATGGGAAACCATTAGAAATAGAAAGAACGGAAGCGCGACGTTACAGTCTGCTCCAATTCCTAAGATTAACTTGGACAATGGATTTTATCCAAGAGATATACAATCGCTGTATGGGGATGCGCGAACGGAGGTTTCGATGGAAAGCAAAGCTCAATCCTTGAAAACCATGCCTTCATTTATAGGTGAACACGAGACACAATCGGAGATAAGGTTAGTTCCATCCCAGATGAAAACTATTCCACAAATGATTGACTCAAAAAGTCTTCAAGAGATGCTGTTGACACCTATAACATGCACAATCACACTGTCAGAACTCTTGAGAGTAAGACCACACTTATGGGAAGACATGTGGAAACATTTGGAGACCAAAGGAGTAAAGATTCCTCTTCAGACAAACCCTACAGGAGAAGAAAACAAACAGGAAGGTCAACCCAAAGCCCAACCAATGCCCATAAACAAGGTCGGGGATTACTGTGAAGGTGAGGAAGGTAATACAATCTTACCTGTTGAATATCAAGATATAAAAATGATAGCTATCCTAAACAGTGGAGCGGGAGTGGCGATTGCTACAAAGCAAATCTGGGAGAAATATGGCCGTCCAGCTCTTAGAAAGACGAGAATGAAACTGTAACTCGCAGATGGGTATGTAGAGAGACCACTGGGAATCCTGGACCAAATAGTTGTAACTTCGTGTGGAATTAACTATGAGCACACCTTTGTTGTGGTGGATTTTGGAAAAACGAACAACTTTGACATTATTTTGGGGCGACCTTTTATGCGTCAACTCAAAATGATACAAGATTGGGGGTACGATCAAATTTACCTAAGGCATGAAGAGCTAATAACGAAAATCAACATGAAGGATCACATCTATAGAGACGTTGCAAAAACACCAGTGCAAGAATTTAATTCAACCACAGTAAATGAAAAATAAATACCTGCATGGATGCAAACGAAACCACATGTCTGGATGTGTGGAGCATCTTATTGTGGAGACATAATCAAAGAGGAATGCGTATTGGAAAGATCCATAGAAGACGAGGCTTATCTTCCAGAACCTTTCCCTGAACATTTATTTGAGCCATTTGGGCGGACTCAAATATTGTCAACCTTGGACGTATGTGTTAACGAATGCACGCCTACAAAATTTTGTGACGATGAAGGATATGACCTAGTAACGTTGCAAATGGCTAGCGTCATCCTTGAGTCAGGATCAGAGAGTGAGGAACAAAAAGAACCACCACGTGAGACTGACTGTAAAAGAATAATTGATGAGATATCTGAAGTGATTGATAGGAATCGAACAGAGGAGGAATTCACAGATTCACTAAGCGGTGACCTTCCATTACTGGGTGATGAAATCCAAATGATAGATGCTAATAACAAAAGATCAAGTGGATCAGAGACGAATAGGAAATACAGGTCGAGACAGGACAGGTTTTACGAGTTTCCTAACCAAAAACCTAGTCGACAAGAGCGATATAAATCCAAGAGAACAAGAAAATCCAGAGCAAATAAGCATAATCCGATGCCTCTTGTCAATGACGGAACGGGATATCTAAAGCTTGTCAAAGCTGACGATTGTGTCAAAGACGAGGTCACTGGCCGGTTTATCAAAACTAAACCATGGAAAAACAACAAGAACAGGCGCGAAAAGCGAACGACTAAAACTTATAAAGGGGAGAAAACAGGGTCTGGAATGACCAAAATAGAGAGGAAAATGGAGTATAATAAGCTCAAGCGAACCCTCAGAGACATATGGACGACTGAATTGGAAACAAATGAGGACACAAATTCTGACAAGATGGATGCACCGTCCCATTATAAGAAGTATACCATACAAGATAGGAAAATCATAGTGCAACAACCGATGAGGGAATTGAAGGAACCTCGTACATCGTATGACGGTCCTGAAAAAGCCAAACGAATAGATCTAGCGGAGCCGGAAGAAGATGCAAAACCTGCATATATTGCCACGGATCTTACTGAAGACGAGGAAAAGCTTTTGGTAGCTACTCTTAAACAGTATAGAGATTTGTTTGCATAGTCATACAAAGATCTTAAGGGGGTGAATCCAAGTATCTGTCAACACACAATACCCCTTAAGAATGACGCCAAGCCCAGCAACGTCCCTATACTTACAATGAGACATTTGCAAAAAAGATCAAGGAGGAGATAGATAAGCTTAAAGAGGCAGAGTTTATTTACGAAATTGAGCACACGGATTGGGTTTCACTGATTGTGGTGGTCCCGAAGAAAAATGGAAAGTTAAGAGTGTGCGTCAATCTCAAGAAAGTAAATGCTGCTACAATTTGGGACAACTATCCCCTACCCATTACTGATCATGTAATAGAAAGAGTGGCAGGTAAAGAAGCTTATAGTTTCTTAGATGGCTTTTCGGGTTATAACCAACTCGTAATAAAGACAGAGGATCAACACAAGATGGCTTTTGCAACTGAATGGGGTATTTTTGCATTCCGGGTAATGGATTTTGGCTTAACAAATGCACCAGCCACATTTTAGAGGCTGATGGGTCATGCTTTTAAAAAATATCTAAGATAGTTCCTAGAAATTTACATGGATGACTTGTGCGTTCACTCTCTCGTAAGATTGGAGCACATAGAGCACTTGACCAAGGTGTTTGAAAAATATAGACTGTATCGGATTTGCCTGAATCCAGAGAAATGTGTCTTCATTGTAAGACATGGCAAAATATTGGGACATATAGTGTCCAAAAATGGTATTTCGACAGACATGTAGAAGATCAGCGTCATTGTTGATCTACCATGACCAGTTAAGGTAAAGGAGGTACATGCATTTATGGGCCATTGTGGATATTATCATAGATTTATCTACTCATTGTTGGGGTATAAAGCCCAATGTGGTCGCCCAGGTAAGTGGGCGGGCCGTCAGGTATGTACACATATTCTTTTGTTAAAACCTAATAAGAACTCACTATGCTCTACACATTACAGTACAGCGAGTTCACCATATCGTCGTGCTCTTCTTCTCGCACTCTCTCTCATGTCGCACTTCCGCTTGTACTTCTTCAACTGGTATCAGAGCTCAAATCGAGGCTCGGGGCAACACTGCAGGAGGCTAGAGTCACCAGATCAGATTGGAGTGAAATTCGACAGGCGAAGACATGGCCCCAAATCCAGTGAGAGACCACGAAGGGCTGGGTGTTCTCAGAATTTCATTTTGAGGTCATCTCGGCCACCGTTCGGCTTCGACAAAGGTCTGCGCAGGCCATTTTTGACTACGTGGTCTCGGCGGGTGCAGATCCGACTCTGCAAATTTGGGGTTTTTCGGCCTACGACTGCAGGTGCTGAGGATATCGACACTCCCAGAGTGTTGATTTGTGGCTGTCTACACATCGAAGGACGGCTCACAGTTCTTGGAGGCGTGTCACATACAACACGGGCGCATCTACACACAGACTGTAGGCGACATCCACTAGTTCATTAGGTAGCTTGTGTTTGCTGCTTGATATTCTAGATTTCATCCTCACATTGCAGGTACTTCCACATGGGATGTATTGTCAAAGATGATGTATGTCTGTTGAGGGTTTGCTGGCTGTGAGTCACGCAGCAAACAACCGCCGCAGCGGTTACAGCATACAGTGGGAAATTTGTGGATGTATGACTTTGTGGGAAGTCTATGTACTGTCAGATTTACTGCAGCCTTTGTTGAGGGTCGAGTGAGGTTTTATTGAGCTGGGGGATTCTCGAATGTTGAGATCCTTTCGGTGATACAGGTCTTGGAGCGATCCCTCGAGCACCCTTAGATAGGCAGCTAGGATGTATTGATTGTGAGTTAGATAGTTGGGATTGCATCTTTGCTTTACTGCCGTTGAGGCATTGTCGCAGTCTATGCTTACAGGACAGTGACAGGACAGTCAGAGACAGTACAGGTGCAGGACAGGTTTACCCACAGCTTATAGTGTCAGAGAGACAATGTTTTTTGAGCTGTTTTTTGAGCTGTTTTTTGAGTACACCAGAGCCATTTTACAAAGGAGACTCTGCCGAAATTTATTCAGAATCTGAAGCTTTCTTGGCTCATTTGACAGGTTGATATTGGTTCATAGGTCAGTTTATAGGGGAAACTCTGCCGAATTTTTCCCAGGAAAGTAAACCACTGTGAAGTGTAGCTATGGCTGAATCACAGGACACTGCTCTTTACAGTATCAAGAAGCTGGATGGAACCAATTTCCCATTGTGGAAGAAGCAGATTTGGCACGTGTTGGTAAAAAAGAAGCAGATAAAACCTATAAAGCTCAAGGGGATAAAACCAGAAGATATGGACGAAGATGAATGGAGCGAAATGGATGAATTGGCACTTTCTACCATTATGCTGACTTTGGCAGAAAGCGTTTACTTCAATGTAGCAGACGAGATGTCGGCTTATCAAGCATGGACAAAGCTGAGTGATCTTTATGAGAAGCAGAGTGCAGCTTCACAGGTATACTGGCTTAAGAAGCTTGTTGACTTGAAGATGAAAGAAGGGACACCTATGTCCAATCATCCGAATGAATTCAACACAATCTACAGTCAGTTGTCAGCTCAAGGTGTCAAGTTTGATGAACCTGTTAGAGCTATGTTCCTGTTGATCACATTACTGGAAAGTTGGGACACTTTTCGCACAGCTTTGACTAATTCTGCACCTCCAGATGGTTTGAACATAGCAGGTGTAGAAGGAAGTCTGCTTACTGAAGAAACCAATAGAAAGACAATGGACAAAGGCAAAGGAACAGCCTTAGTTGTCAGGGGAAGGACCAAAGAAAAGTACAAAGGTGGAAAGAGGAATCAGTCTCGTAGCAAGTCCCGCAGTGCTAAAGGCAAGAGTGACATAGAATGCTACCATTGTGGCAAGAAGGGTCACATGAAAAGAGACTGCAGAGAATGGAAAGCAGAAAAAGGCAAAGAGAAAGCTGAAGACCATGGTGAGAAGAACAAGTCCTCAGTGAAGATTCAAGAAATAAATGTGACAAACACTGTTGCAGAGGATGACAGTCTAGTGTTAGGAGACATCTACTTCTTGAAGAATACAATGGACTCAGCTCTTCTTACAGCATCTGATGGAAATGCACTGAGTGACTGGATTATAGACTCAGGGGAATCACTTCATGTGTCTCCAAACAAGGAGTGGTTTACCTCTTATGTGACCACTAAAGATCATGTTCGGCTAGGCAATGGGCAGACATGTGAGATCTTAGGTGTTGGAGATGTTCAATTGAAGTTTCAGAATGGCTCTTCTTTCACGCTGAAGAATGTGAGACATGTTCCCGCAATTACAAAGAGCTTGATCAACACAGGTTTACTTGATGATGCTGGCTACGTCACCACTTTTGGACAGAACATGTGGAAGATATCCAAGGGTTCTATGACAGTAGCACATGGAGTAAAGTCTGGAGGACTTTACATGATTTATGTATCAAATGTCTCTAAAAATGTAATCAATGTAACCGAGCAGTCGAACGTTTCTTTGTGGCATAGCCGGTTAGGACATATGTCCAAGAAGGGAATGGAAATCTTGTCTCGTTCTGGTTATTTACCTGGCTTTTCATTTAATGATTTTGAATTCTATGAACATTGTCTGTATGGTAAGCAAACACAGCATCCACATAAGCATAGAAGTAGTAGAAGAGATACACAGTTGGCACTTGTTCATAGTGATTTGTGTGGACCTATGCCTCACCTATCTCTAGGGGGAGCTTCTTACTTTATGACAGTTATAGATGATTACTCGAGGAAAGTATGGGTTTACTTTCTCAAGCACAAGGATGAAGCGTTTAGTGTTTTCAAAACGTTTGTGACACTTGTGGAGAATCAGAGTGGCAAGAAGCTTAAATGCTTACGCACTGACAATAGTGGAGAGTATGTTTCAAAGGCCTTTCAGGACTTTTGTGAGTCAAAAGGTATAAAACGTGAACTTACTGCTCCTTACAATCCTCCTCAAAATGATGTTGCTGAGAGGATGAATAGGACCATACAAGAGAAGGTCAGAAGTATGTTGTCTAATGCACAACTGCCAAATGGGTTTTGGGCTGAAGCTGTATCAACAACTGTTCATCTTGTAAATAGATCTCCTAGCAAGGTTTTGTAGAAGGATTCAATGCCAGAGATGGTATGGTCATGCAAAATGCCCTCATACAAGCATCTCAGAGTCTTTGGCTGTGAGGCATATACTCACGTTCCAAAGGAATTTAGGAACAAACTTGAGCCAAAGAGTAGAAAGTGCATCTTTCTAGGCTATGGTAATTCTGGTGAGATGGGGTACAGACTTTGGGATCCCGAATCCAGAAAGGTTGTCCGCAGCAATGATGTTCACTTTAATGAATCCAAATATCATTCTAAACCAGAGAGGGTTGAGGAGATTAGAGGCATTTTTAGCGTTTTTATCATCCGACCAGCTGAGCTGTAATGACAAAATCCGGAGCATTGGGATGCTTCTAGTGAAAATATATGCTTAGGGGTGAGTATAATAATTTTTGGCTAATTTTTGCCAGTTAATAAGTATTTTCAATTTATTTTGTTTGATTTTTGTTAATAAAACGTCAAAAATTAAAAAATATCGCTCACAAGTGTCGGAATCAAGTTCTGGAAGCAAACGCCGAAGTATCATGATAAGGTTATCAAGCATGGAAGATATGAAGCTAATTTGAAGATGTCGAATTTCAGCCTTAATGATCATGACTACGTTTCGCCGAAATGGCATCAAACGGTCATACGACGTCGGAATGACAAGCGGTTCGACCCACAGGTGGTATGCAGATTATATCGGGATCAAAGGTAAGAAAAATCAGCCCTATGTCAAGAAAACCTCAGGAAGATATAGGTCGGGTAGGCGAAATTCTAGCTCATTGTTCATTTTCACATTTTGAGGGAGAAGAAGAGAGCTTCTTGACCTAGAGCGAGCTGCCACATTTCTACCCCGTACGGACGGTTAAAGCCAGTATTTCATACCAGATTTCACAGCTTTGTTCCTTATCAAGTAAAGATCAAGTCTATTACGTATGCAAGCGCGAATCATTGCACAAACGCGGGAAGGGATCAAATCAAAGTCGGATCGGGTCAAATAGGTCAAGGGCCCTTAGAGGCATCCAAACAAAACTTTTTTCAAGCCTAGAACACATCAATGTGCTCCCCACAAGGTCAGGAACAAAGCCATGTGATCAAATCTCAGTTTGGTGGTGGTACACCGATCGCGATCGTTGTACCTCACTGACAAAACTTGGGACAGAATCTGCGGAAAACCTCCCCTCAATCTCGCCTACAATCTGCAGGTGTCAAAAATCATTTTGGCCCCTGTGGTACGATCGCGATCGATGCCCGCAGATGCAAGTTTTGCAACTTTTGATTTGGCCCAGGCTTGGAACTCAATTAAAGATACACTCTCTTGAATTTTCAAGGAAAATGCACAAATTTTGCTCATAGAATGGGCCTAATTTGTCAAACACAACCGAAACGGGAAAATTTGACCTACAACTACCAAACTCTGGTTAAAAATAATTATGGATAGTTTGAAGGACATACTTGTCCGATTAAGAGTCAGTACAGTTGTAGAAAACCTCGAATGGATCTCAAAATCTCCTATAAGTATAGATATGATCATTTCAGTCTCGAATGATCACACAAAGGGAGAATTTTGGCAGAACCAACGCCAAAGACCAAAAGGTGACTTAGGGATGCTCAAATATCACATTGGTATCCAAAGAATGCCTGAAAAATGCACAAGTCTGGAAAATCTCCCAAGACGGGGTATAAAGTGCATGATCAAGTCAAAATCAGACAGTGGTGTAGGCTGATGGTAGCAGCACATCATGGAAGCAGTGGAAGCTCTAAAACTAACTTCAACTAACTCCAGGCTCCAACCGAATTTCATCAGGAAAACCCGATATGGTTAGACTTAGTAAAATAAGGTCAAACAGTGAAAAATTGCTATAATTTGTTCATTTTAAGTCCAAACTTGGAAATAAATCATCAGTGGACTAGGCAGGCATATGGGTCCATGACCATCCAGTTTTCACCCAAAAAAGCCCAGGTACTACGATCGCGATCGGTGTACCTCAGCATCAGATTTTGACCAAAACTTAACAGATCCCTTGTATACATCTTGTTCAAGTCACCCACCAAGTTTCAAGCCATTTGGACATCAAAAACTCATGAAAAGTCAAAGTCTAGTCCAAAACTCCCTTGTAACTTAAAATTGGGACCTATAAACTCAAAAGTGGTTCAAATGAAACACAGAGTGGACCAAAATGACCCTCCATCTATCAGCAAACCACTCATGTGATCAAATCTAATTTTGGCCTCTGTACTACGATCGCGATCGGTGTACCTCAAGCCAAGAATTGGCTCAGATTTTAATAAGTCACAGCTCTAGTCTTCCTAGTTCCACTGGTGAAATATGGACAAGAATGGATGAAATTTGTTCAAGTTATGATCAGTTTTAACTTTTGAACTGTTTTTTACTAAAAGTCTAAATTCGATTGATTGCGAAAGGAAAATCCTGACAGCTTGTGATTCTACTGACACAGAATGCCTCACCAAAAGAAAGAAAGGCAGTGGACAGCAGCACCATATGAAGTGGATGAGCTTGCTACAAATGAAAAGGCTCACATCTCGGATGAAATACTAGCTCAGATCCCTGCTCACATTTTCATCTCGAAGTTTAGGGATGCTGATGGTGACATGGTAAAGACGACTATCATGCCACAGGAAATATGGAATCTCCACCGAAGGCCGAAGGTAATAGAGGCAGTGCAGGCTGTGCATTTGGAGTAGTTTTTCAGATTACAGTGATGGGGAACAGATTACATGAGGGCCCAATAGCTCATGATCTCGATACAATATGATGGGCAGGCAATGCTCACGGACAAGGATGGATCGAAGGTGAAAGTAAAGATCACGAAAGAAATCATCAACGAAGCTTTGCATTTCCTTCCAGGGCAACATGACTTGCTGGCAAAGACAAAGTCACTGGATAACGAGAAGGCATTCATCAAAGCAAAAGGAAACAAATACAAATACAGTGACATGATATACGGAGAGCTGGAATTACCGATGAGATTGATCTCTTAGCATTTCAGAGTACAAAAGCCTCCTCGCTACACTGAGTCAATCTTGCACATTGCCGTGGTCATGGCTCTAGCAACAGCCGAAAATAGAACCATTCACTGCGACTATGGTTCTTACATTTTGGAAAACTTGGTCGAAGAAAATTTGAAAAGCTCGGCAAAAAACAAAAGCTACATGAACGCAAGGCCAATTCTAACAAGAATAGCATCCCAAGCTTTGGGAATGATTGAAGATCTGCCAGTTGCCAGTTCTCGAATAGCCCTGATTCAGAAAGCAAAGCTGGTTGCTCATTCAGTAAGGACGACCCCTGGCGTGACATCATCGCGCTCAGCCAAGGCATCCAACAAAAGCTCGAGTGATGAAGAAAAGACGGAGACTGACGAGGAAGGAAAATCTCAAGGGTCGAAAGACAAAGGGCCATCGGAGTTTGAAGAAAGCGAGAGGAAGACTCCACAAAGCCGCTCGAGAGAAAAAGGAGGGAAAGAAGTGCAGTACCGCAGTCTGACCTTCAAAAAGCATATGCAGAAGCCCAACAAAGAGTCAAGGAGAGAAGGACCAATTTACGGGATGATAGACAGGCAAGAGCCGCTGCAACACAATAAACACAAAAACGAAGATTCGAGAAGGAAAGACAAGAAAGAATAGAAAATGCAGCTTGCATACGGGCTGAAAAGCAAAGGTTAGAAGCAGAACAAAAGGCTACAGAAGTGGAAATTTCTTTGCAGTCCACTGAAGGAACGAAGGAAAAAGATGCAGCTGATGATACAAACCAAGCAGAGCAGCTAAAGAAGACTCAAAGAGAGAAAAATGTGGAAGCGCGATGGGCGGCGGATCTGACCCGCCAAAGAATCATCAAGATTTTAAAGAAAATAAAAGTGGAAGCATCTGCTTCACAACGAGGGGAAGATGCTTCCAAAAAGAGGCATGTACGAGAAGAAGTAAGCTCGCCTCCTCCCTCGCCTAAACCATCACCTCCTCCCTCGCCTAAATCACCACCTCCTCCCTCACCAAAATCTCCTCCTCCTCCTCCTTCTCCATCAAATAAAAAACCACCACCTCCTCCTCCTTCAACCTCGCAAAAGGAGTTTATACCTCCTATGGAAGCAATCGGATACCACAAAGCCTGCCAGGTTGTTGCTGGTTTTGATTACAGGCAAACTTTAAAGGAATTAGAAAGACAATTCCAGTGCCAACACGTGGTGTTGAGAGAAAAGGAAAGCAGGTACAGGAGGCCCAACAAAAGCAGGCATCTGGGCAAGAGGAGTTAGAGAGCCTGAGGGCGTGACTGGAACTCACAATGGAGGAAAGAGACATTGAGCGACAACAGGCTCAGTCTCTGATCAGAGACTTGGTGGACGTCAGGATATATTTGACCGCCAAAGAAAAATAATGCCAAGAATTGACCGCAAGAGTACAGAAAGCAACGGAGCAGCTTGCTTACGAGAGCGCAAGGTTTCAGAGAGTTAACAGTTCGTACAACACTATCAAAAGCACTCTGAAAACCTTGATGGCAAACCAGGAACCTGCTGGAGCATTGGTCTCCACATCGGACAATGCCACAACAGTGAACACCATCGCAACACTGAAATCGGAGCTAGAGCAAGAAAAGCTTCAAAGAAAGCTGCTCTTATCAGGAATGATGGCCCAGACGGCGGCAAATGAGCAAAAGATAAAAGAACTAGAGCAGCAACTCACACAAGCAAGCGCCGAATTAGAGACTCAGAAGCAGATCGGTGACACACTGCTGAAGGAGAAGGAAGATCTAGTTTTTCAACAACAAATCAGAGCAGACAAAGCCCAGAGTCAACCGCAACTACTACCCAGACAACAAGTGCCTGATTTGCTTGAAACATCACACCAAGGGGAACAAGAGCACGAATTTGTAGATCCAGATCTGGATATTAGAGATGAGCTCATTGAGAGCCTTAAGGACATGCCAGAGGGACCAGCAAAGGATTACATGCTCTATGAAAAGAAGATAATGGAGTCAGCGGCCCTCGCCTACTTACAGCCAGAAGAGCAGGTGGAAGGGTTTGGCCATGAGTACCTACCATTTCCTCTGATATGCCATGAAGCAATTCTGTGGAAGGAAAAGATGTGTCCAGCCCTGCCACAAAACAAAGATGGGGGTTATGAAGGCATTGCACTGACAATGGAAGAAGCCCAGATACTTGTCGACGACCACCCAAAGTGGAGACAGAAGTGGTTAGACAAACGGCCACATGATCTAACTAACTACCACAACACTCCTCAGCATATACAAATAGATCCTACTTTCTGCCCAGTCCCTAGAAGACGCACGTGGAGAGATTTTGCCACATGGAAAGGCTCAAGGCAGCAAAAGTTGAACTACCCAGTCTTGACAGCACAGTAGCCTCCTACAGTAGCCTACGTGGTCAACACATTGAATTCGACAGTCACCTTGCTGCAAAATGTCCCCGACGTGGCTTGTCAAATGCTAGTAAAGATAGCTCGGATGATCATCACCTGCATCCAGGTGTTTAAAGACACTGAAGAAGATGATCATCCGTGGAATCTATTCTTGGAAGGGCACAGAGGGATCTACTGGAATCTCCAGGATTCGCCGCCACAACACATTTTGATGGCAATGTACTCCAGGCTAATGTACCTGCCTTCACACTACTTGCAGACATTCGAAGAGGCCTTCATCACAGGGTTCTTCAAAATCGACTCAAGGATCTTTCATCCTATGGCAAAGGACCTCAAGGCACGGTACATAGCATACCAACACACGTTAAGTGAAAATCCTTTCAGACAACATCAAGAAGCCCTGGAAGCTGTCCTTCGAACAAGAAGCTTTTCAGCAACACTTGCTTCATTGGAGCCACATCAACGGCCAAAGCACTGAACATACACGAGGGCGTGCAAGGATAAGGAAGAGGGGAGTTTTTGGCAGACGAAGCGACAAGCGGCCGTTTCCAGAAAAGGGTCATATTTTTATGAGAAAACTTTGTAAAATTCTTTTGTAAGCCAAGAACTTGTCAAAGGATTTATGATTATTCTTCTGGGAGCAATTGTATATTAGAGAGCCAGATAGAAGTTTGAAGCTTTTGGCCGGACAAGCCATTTGTAAAGACCTAAACTATAAAGGTCATTTTTTGTAAGTTTGAACATTATCTTTTTGATGGGAAACTGAGAAGACAGCGTACATTTGAGAGCCCCTTCTTGCTCCAACTTGTAATCTTCGCCATTGTGGCTACGGTAATTTAAATTCGGATTCGTTTATTGCATTGTGTTCCTCTTACCTTGCTCTTCCATTCAAGTGTAATTATTCAAGATTCGGTGTAGGTTTTCAACTACGAGTTTGAGACCTTAAATCCCTGTTTTGAGTGTCTATATGCGTATTTTATGTTGTTTTGACCCTAGGAGAGGCTTTAGGGACCCTAAAACGACCCATTAGGATCACCTGTTCACTGTTTTTGCTGACTTTGGGACGAACGATCGCGATCTTTGTACCTCTCTAGAATGTTGTGACAGTGATAGGATACGATCCGGATAGTCCTCTCTATCTTCCCTTCAAGTTACGTGCGATTCCAAATAGATTTGCATGGTAAACATGCGTGATGACTGTAGAGCTGTGTAGAAGGACATAGTCAGATTACGTGGCGATAGTGCGTTTGATTTTCTTGTAGAGTTAGTAGATGCATCTTATCAAGTTCACTTCATTAGGATTGACACCCTAGTGGGTTTCCATGCCTCATCCTGGTCGCTTCCCTTGTATTGATAAATATGTTGATGCTTGAGAGCTATGCTATGGATGTCCGTCGCGGCGACCCTCAAAAAAGAAAGAAAAGAGAAACCAAATGCTCTGATACCAATGTAATGGAAATGGCCTATGAACTTTGAGTAGCGGAATTAGGAAATTAGGTGCAGCATTTTTGAGAGATTACTTTGTAGCATAGCAGGTGAACTTAATTGATGGTAGCAACATAAACATGGTACTTAGTTAACTTGGCATGAACAATACTTTTCCAAGAGAGAGAGTTTAGAGAACATGACAAGACTTGAGGACCAGATTCATATGGAGCCGGTCCCCCCTCCAATAGGCATTTGTATTATAGTTTCTCCCATCAAGAGAGACTTGGTACAATACAATCTTTGTGTTCCTTGTGACCTACGTGATGCAATGAAGATGGAAAGCTTCATGCATCACAAGCTTAACATAAACTTGTAGAAAGCATTAACTATCCCAAGCCTCAGTCCCAAGGCCTCAAACACCTTCAAAGGTGGAGAGAGCTAGCAAGGAATGAGGGTAGGGAAGAGAACAAAGAAACATTCCATAGGAGAAAGAAATAGTTCCTCACTTATCATTACTCTTCTTGCTAGCATACATAATAGCATAGTAATGGAAATGGAGAAGATGGCAATAAGCATTGAAGCATGGCTCTTGGTTGGATTTGCATTCCATAGCCAAGAGTGTCAATGTAGGCTCTCACATCTCACAAGCTTGGAGAAGGTGGTGGTGTTCCTCAACTTTCACCAAGTGAGAATGCCCTTGCAAATGAGTGTGTGTGTGTGTGGAGTATATCCCCCCAGCACCCCCACCTCCTTGCTTTGGGCGAGTGGTGAATTTTCTACATGCTGCAAGCTCATTGGACCCCTATCCCCCTAGCGAATCACATGGAGCATGCAGTCAAGTACATGGGTAGTCTTTTGACAAGTGTCCTCCTTACCCCTTAGAGAGAGAGAGATCTTGAAAATATCTAGATATTTGTTGGATAGAAGTAGAAGCTCATTGGACCCCTCTTTAGCCCAACCAATAGCATTCAAGCATACCATGTGGTTAAGCTTAGTGAGACTCTGACATGTGTCCTATGTGCTCTTTTAGAAAAGGGGTGAGAATCTTCCTATACATAAAAGTCCCAAAGTTAGGGGCATCTTTGACCTAACCTTCCACTCACCCAAGTAACTTCTTCAATAAGTGTATAGGATCTCTTTTTGACTCAAGCATCTTACCCCCATGCATAAGAAGCTTCTCAAGAAACTTCCTCATTAAGTGTGTAGGGTCTCTTTTTGACTCAAGCATCTTACCCCCGATGCATAGGAAGCTTCTCAAGAAACTTCCTCATTAAGTGTGTAGGGTCTCTTTTTGACTCAAGCATCTTACTCCCCATGCATAGGAAGCTTCTCAAGCAGCTTCCTCATTAAGTATGACGAGTACCTCAAGTACCTCAAGCACCTTAGTCATCAAGCATGACAAGCACCTTAGGTGGAGTTCCCACCTCAAGCTCAGCCCTAGCTTGCCTAAGGTCAAAGGGAAGTTTAGGTCGGGTTCCCACCTCAAGCACAGCCCTAGCTTGCTTAATATCAAAGACAAGTTTAGGTCGGGTTCCCACCTCAAGCTCAGCCCTAGCTTGCTTAAGGTCAAAGTACTTTTAACACTAACCATTGGAGGTCTTTAATGAAGCTAACCCTAATGTCTTTTAAGCTCCATTAGTTAACCTTGCTCTTGGACATACCATCTCTCATTTGGGCCCCTTTACCATTGGCCCCGTGTTGAGATAGATCCGTAAGCACATGTCTATATTCTAACCCTTGTTCCCGTTTATTATCCCACATTAAATGATTAGTTTAATATGAAAAAATCATTTGGGTTGGTTAGATATTAGATATTGAATGACATGCTTATTGAAAAATTCATTTTATCTTCTTTTCTAAGCGTAGATAGAAGCTGCAGCTTTCAAGAGAATCTCATCTAGTTTCTCTAGGTCGTTGACTCTTGAAGATAATTCATGGCATGTCTACTTGAGTTGTTTGGATACCCATAGTGTTGAAATCAGCAATTCCATGGGCAAGACTGCATTAAGACCAAACAACATGTTGTATGGTGTTGCTCCAATAGATGTTTTGTAGGATACCCTATAAGCCTACAGTGTAGAGTGTAGATGTTGGTCCCAATTTTCTCTTGAATTTTACACTATTTTGGTCAAGACATCACATAGAGTCTTATTTGTAGCTTCAGCCTGTCCATTAGCATGTGGATGGTATGGAGCAGACTTTTACACTATTTTGGTCAAGACATCACATAGATTCTTATTTGTAGCTTTAGTTTGTCCATTAGCATGTGGATGGTATCGAGCAAACTTCCTATGGACTACCATGACTTCGTCTAAAATATTTTCAATAACTTGATTAATGAAATGTGTACCACGATCACTGACAATTTCTATGGGTAGACCATATCTAACAAAGATATTTTCATACAAAAACTGTGTAGTGGTCCTTGCATCTGCTTTCTACGTGGCCTTAGCTTTAGCCCATTTTGTGAGATAGTCCATAGCCACAATGATATATTGGGCATGAGTGCTATAAATGCATGCTTTTCATCGCACATATCCTAAGCGGATTGTCCTTTCCTCTCTATACAATTGATTTTCAACTAGTGAAGAACATTGAATGTCTATTTCTATGGCCCTTTGCATGGTCTAGAGGTATTTTCAAGAAATTTCCTCGTTGTCAGTAGTCGATTATACATTAGCTCTATTTTGGTGTAATGGTTACGTGAAATCATTGTTTAGACCTACATGTTGCACAATTAATAATGTACATATGAACATCATTGCACATATTCAGCCAATAAACTCCTATTTGTTTCAAGTGCTGGTATGTTTTGGTTTGCGAGCAACAAAATGCTAATTCTTGAACATGTGCTTCCAGAAGATAGCAGTTGTACTCCTCCGAACTTATGCATAGTTGCAAAATGTTGTCTGAGCCTAAATCATATAAACGTCTGCCAAGTAATTGTAAATACCGTGATTTTCAAACCATTTGTCTTTTACTTTCCTGCCCCATTCTATTGAACTGACCTCCATAGGATAGTAAATTGACTATCTCCTGAGACCATTTTGGTAGCATTTCAATGTTAAATAGATATGCATCAGGGATGTCATCATCTACCCCTTTTGGAACTTCTCCATTTGGAAATCTAGAAAAGTGATCTACTGATAGATGTGTCTTCCCTTTATTAACCACGACAATAAAATCAAACTCTAGCAATATGATAAACCATCTTACAATTCTTCCAGTATTGTAGGGTTTGTTTACAAAGTATAAGAGGGCTTAATGATCGGTAAAAAACACAAACTTGTTTGCAAGGAGATAATGCCAAAGTTTCTTTACATCATATATCATCCCAAGCCCCTCTTTTATGGTTGTGTAATTTATTTCAACATTGTTAAGCTGTCTTCTTGCATAGCAAACTAGGAAATCCATATTTCCTTCTCCTAGTTGAGCGCCCAAGATGCATCCAATAGCAAATGCCAAAGCATGGACAAGAACATGAAAGATCTTCTCCCAATTTGGTGCTTTCAATACCGGAGCAGATATGAGTGCTTTCTTCAATGTTTCATATGATTCCTCACACTCATTCATCCACACAAAGGCTACTACATCTCTCACATTAGTCATCCATGTAGATTTCCAAGAATATCCTCAAGTATTCCTTAAAGGTATGTGCCATCAATCTTTGAAAGGTTGTTGGGGCATTGGTCAGGCTAAAAGGAATCATTCTATATAGGTATATTTCCCATCCCATGGCAAACGATGTCTTGTATTGAGAAGATCAATTGCAAGTTGGTTATATCCTGAGAACCTATCTAATAAGGAGTATCTCCGCTTACCTACCACTCGTTCCAAAACATGGTCAGTAATAGGTAAGGGATAATTATCCCTTATTGTGGCAAAATTAACCTTCTTTAGATTCAGACACACTTGTGGTTTACCATTCTTCTAAGGCACTACCACAATGGGAGATACCCAATTGGTGTGTTCTATCTCATAGATAAACTCAACCTCCTTTAATTTATCAATCTCCTCCTTGATGCGCTTAGCAAACATATCATTGTACATGTAAGGTCTCTGTTGGCTAGGCTTTGCATCGGGTTTTAAAAGGATCCAGTGCTGGCATATCATAGGATCTTCTCCTTTCAGGTCTTTATATGACTAAGAGAGCACATCCTTATACTCCTGGAGAAGACTTATGAGCTTCTCCTCCTCTTCTGAATTTAGATGTGTTCCTAAGTAGGCCGGCTGTGGCTCTTCTCCGAAGTCTATCTTCTTTGCATCCTCAAGCCCATCGTAGGAATTTTTGTCCTTTGCTCTTGTACAGGTTGCATCATCACTATCCTCTGATCTTGGATAGTGAACTTTATATAGTGGGATGGCACACTCATTTTGTCCTCATTTTTTTATCGTCTTCTCCTTCCCCAATTTCTACTTCCACTGTCTATACTTCCCTGAGAGCTTTCTTAAGCTCTTGGTACTTCTTCCTTCTCTCCACCTTGGTCCATTTAGTCTCTCCAGACTTTTTTAATCTTGGTTCTTTTTTTTGTTTGGGTTTTGTTTTAGATTCCAACTTTCTGGTCTATTTTTGCAGGTCTCTTATGCTCTCTTTTTTTTGGATCTTGAGCTTTAGAGAACCTTCCAGATATCTTGTGGTTCACACAATCTTCAGTCTTTACAAGCATCAAAAAATATATTTTATCCCTTATTCTAGGCATAGGGTTCGCTCTTGGTTTCTATTCAGCTCTCTTTTTCTTGTAGCACTCTTAACGTCTAGGTTTTTTATTTGAAAAATCATAAAATTGGACATCTGCTATCATTTCTTCTTGTTCACTGAGGTTGTCAGAGCATTCATTATTGGTGGCATCTACTCTCTCAAAATGCTCTACGGAGTCATAAAACATCTCCTCTTCTTCAACACTCACCAGTTGATCATCTCTGGGGTTCTTCAGAAATAATTTATCATGATTTCATTTACTATATTAACCATATAGTATGGAATCACATCATAACCGTCCTTGTCACAAAATTTTGTTGTAGGGCCATCCAAAATAGCACACACATCTAGGGTTGCTAAAATATGAGTCCCTTCCAATGGCTCTAGAAAGTCTTCAGGAAAATGTTAAAGAATGTATTCCTTATCTTCAATAGCTATTTCCAAAATACACTCTTCTTGTTTCAAACTCCCACAATGTGATGCGCCGCACATCCATAGCTCTTTGGGATTACCTAGCCAAGCTGGAAGCTCCGATCGTGCTATTGTAGCTGATTCAAACTCCTCCACTAGGGTTTGATTCACGTCTTTGTAACTATGGTCTTTAAGGTTTATGCGCATCGTGGTTTCCATGTGTGTAAGGTATATGTGATCATATTCCAGTCTTGAACCATCTTCAATTGTCCCATGAATGGTCATCCAAGTATGATGTCATAATTGTTATTCTTGTCAAAATCAACTATAGCAAAGGTATCCTCATACTCAATGCCGCAAGAAGTAACAATCACTTTTTCCAAAAGCCCCAAGGATTTTTCCATGTATCCAATTGCTAGTTGCTATTTCATCCTAGTAGCCCTCAAGGCTAGTTTTCCCCATTTTTTCCAAATTTTCTTGGTGGCAATAGCAACACCAGCTCCACTATCGATAATTTCCATGGTTGTTACACTTTGGAATTCTACTAGAAGTGTAGTATTTCCATCTTCATCGTCGTAATACTCTCCAAACTTGTTTAATGATAAAGGTCTTGTGTTCAATTGAGGTTTTTCTAGTTCTGGGGTCCCTTCTTGCATTTCTGATATTGGATATTTTATCCCAAACCATGAATTTTCCAACAGTTGCCTACATGTTTTGTCTTAGTTGGAGAAGCTCTGCTAGCATAATAGTGCAAGTCACATGCATAGACAATATGTCTATCAATCCTTTAGAGTCCATAGCCTTTCTTGACAAGAGTCTTTGTGATGGCACCACCTTCACATCTGATTTTGCTTCATACTCTCTCATTGATGGCCGGATTTTACAAGCCACGGCCGTGAGAACCAACCCCAAAAAGGGGTGCTTGGTAATATAAAAAAGTAAAAAATTGTTCTTTTTTGCTGATGCCACCCCGCCACTCTCTTCCCTCCCATGCATGCACCCATAGCGGGCCACCCCCACCACTCTCTTCCCTCCCATGCATGCACCCACAGCGGACCACCCCTCCCATGGCACCACCCTTCCCCCGCTCTCCTCCATTATCCCCCTCTCCCTCCTTCATTATCACATGCAACCAAAAACCCTCTCTCTCCCTCTCGTTCGGTAACCCCACAGGGGGCCGCCATGCATGGGACAACTCTCTCTCTCTCTCTCTCTCTCTCTCTCTCTCTCTCTCTCTCTCTCTCTCTCTCTCTCTCGTTCGTCAACCCACAGGGGGCCACCATGCATGAGCAAAGAAAAATGAGCTCTCTCTCTCATCCACATGGTCTCTCACATGCTCCATCACCCTCTCCCTTGACCACACATATCTCTCTCATCTCTCGTTGACTCTCAAACTCTGTCTCTCTCTCTCTCTCTCTCTCTCTCTCTCTCTCTCTCTCTCTCTCTCTCTCTCTCTCTCTCTCTCTCTCTCTCTCTCTCTCGTTTTCCATACACACACACACACACACCCACCCATACACACACACACACACACACACACACCACCTCAGCCAACCCTCCCCGTCTCTCTCACTCTTGCCATCTCTCAGAGACTCTCTCTTGCTCGTTGTGTAGCAACCAGCATTGTGCATAATAGGCTCTCTCTCTTTCATTATACACACACACACACTCCCTCCCTCTCTTCCCCCCCCCCTCTCGCTAACTCACACTTCCTCTCCCCTCTCGTTCTCTGAGTGGTCGACCAAGCTAGCAGAAAAAGATAAAATAAAAATAAATCTCTCTTTTCTCTCATTCCCACACACATACCTTTCGACACACTCACACACGACACTCTTTCCATACGCACACACACCCTCACAAAACTCTCACCCATCTCTTGCTCTCTCTTTCAGTTAAAAGATATATATCTCTAGCTCTCTTTCCATACACACACGTACACTACACGCATGAGCGCACACACACATTCAAACAAACACATGCATGTCATACGCATGCACAAGAAGAAATCAACATTGATGCCTAAAACAACAAAACAGAAACACCAAAATCATGAGAAGGCAACCATCAATCAAAAAATGACGCCAAAGGCATGCCCCAACCGGCCCCGAAAGTGAGAAACGTGCTACACAGACGCATCAGCAAAGGCCACCGTTCACCAGCATATCGTCCACAACGCATCTCCATAGTAAACATCCGTAGGGTAATCTATTTTTCCCACTTTCAAGCCAAAACCTTGTATAAAAAACCAATTGTATATTGCCACATCTCTCTAGGTGATGGTCACAAAGGCCCACCTAGGAGCTATCATTTTAAAGTTCGCATAAAACAAAGCAAGCGTCAACCATCTGGGACCCGATGACTCCTTGCTTTTTCTCTCCCAATTAGGGCCCTAAACTAATCAAATTGTCCTAAAATAATGCACCATGCACCTATAAAAGAACACTGAGAGGTCACTATCGAGGGGGTTGGCAGCACTTGCAGCATTCTGTGCAACACTCGGGCACTTGGGGGTGGAACACTTGAGAGTTAGCACTTGAGAAGAAAGCCATGCACACACACTGATTCCAAGGGTCACCACACACAAGAGTAGAATCTTTGTACATATGGAATTCTCCCTAGAGAATGCAGTATAGTCTCTCTCTCTCTCTCTCTCTCTCTCTCTCTCTATATATATATATATATATATATATATATATATATATATATATCACCACGGTCGCCATCTTGCCAAAAGCTAAGATTTCTGTAAACACCACTTGAATCAAGATTTCCCTCACATCCCGAGGGGTTTTCATCATCTACGCCTCTCTCTCTCTCTCTCTCTCCTCTCTCTGGCCTGTAGTATTTGTGCTATTTTAAATCACCATTGTCCGCATCCTAGACACTCAAATCTAGGTGGTGTCCCCTGTTCACTTCTTGTGACGAGCTCGACGTGCACGATCCTGGCGTAGAGTCCATCGGGGTCCATTTTGTGCTTTGTGCTTGTCATTTGGTGCCCCCACTGAGGAAAGTTTCTTGAGAACCTTCAATTTACGAGACAAAAACAATACACGTCATCAATCATGGACGAATGGCTACAAGAATTCTCCAATTGGAGAATGGAGGAGGAAGAAATGTAAGAGTCACTCAAGGCCTTCATCAAGGTGCTACTGCCAGGTTGTAGCGTCATCTATATCCAAGAGGTAAGCTCCCCATCTTACATGGCTTGTGCAACTCAAAAATCAACAGCATAAAGAGGGAAGGCTATGAAATTTCATCACTGTTGTCAACCAAAGCATTCTATCAATGAGTGCCAATAGAGGAGGTGAGAAAGAACGGTGAGTTTTTCTTTTGAGAACCGTGTCAACACTCTCACATCAGTCAACCTTTTTGTGTAGCACCAAGTGTCTTCTTCCCAATGGTCAGAGAAGAGTTCTTGAATCTTCACTGAGGACTTGTTCTTCTCACCATGGTCTTCAGCTTTCTCTTTACCTTTTTCTGCTTTCCATTCTATGCATTCTCTTTTCATGTGACCCTTCTTGCCACAATGGTAGCATTCTATGTCACTCTTGCCTTTAGCACTGCGGGACTTGCTACGAGACTGATTCCTCTTTCCACCTTTTTCCTTTTCTTTGGTCCTTCCCATGACAACTAAGGGTGTTCCTTTGCCTTTGTCCATTGTCTTTCTGTTGGTTTCTTCAGTAAGCAGAATGCCTTCTACATCTGCTATGGTCAAACCATCTGGAGGTGCAAGATTACTCAAAGCTGTGCGAAAAGTGTCCCAACTTTCCGGCAATGTGATCAACAGGAACATAGCTCTAACAGGTTCATCAAACTTGACACCTTGAGTTGACAACTGACTGTAGATGGTGTTGAATTCATTCAGATGATTGGACATAGGGGTCCCTTCTTTCATCTTCAAGTCAACAAGCTTCTTAAGCCAGTATACCTGTGAAGCTGCACTCTGCTTCTCATAAAGATCACTCAGCTTTGTCCATGCTTGATAAGCCGACATCTCGTCTGCTACATTGAAGTAAACGCTTTCTGCCAAAGTCAGCATAATGGTAGAAAGTGCCAATTCATCCATTTCGCTCCATTCATCTTCGTCCATATCTTTTGGTTTTATCCCCTTGAGCTTTATAGGTTTTATCTACTTCTTTTGTACCAACACGTGCCAAATCTGCTTCTTCCACAATGGGAAATTGGTTCCATCCAGCTTCTTGATATTGTAAAGAGCAGTGTCCTGTGATCCAACCATAACTACGCTTCACAGTAGTTTACTTTCCTGGGAAAAATTCGGCAGAGTGTCCCCTCTAAACTGACCTTTGAACCAATATCAACCTATCGAATGAACCAAGAAAGCTTCAGATTCTGCAAAAATTTTGGCAGTCTCCTTTGTAAAATGGCTCTGGTGTACTCAAAAAACAGCTCCAAAAAACCACTGTCTCTCTAACACTGTAAGCTGTGGGTAAACCTGTCCTGCACCTGTACTGTCTCTCACTGTCCTATAAGCATAGACTGCAACAATGCCTCAACGATAGTAAAGCAAAGATGCAATCCCAATTGTCTAAGTCACAGTCAATACATCCTAGCTGCCTATCTAAGGGTGCTCGAGGGATCGCTCCAAGACCTGTATCACCGAAAGGATCTCAACATTCGAGAATCCCCCAGCTCAATAAAACCTCACTCGACCCTCAACAAAGGCTGCAGTAAATCTGACAGTACATAGACTTCCTACAAAGTCATACATCCACAAATTTCCCATTGTATGTTGTAACCGCTGCGGCGGTTGTTTGCTGCGTGACTCACAGCCAGCAAACCCTCAACAGACATACATCATCTCTGACAATACATCCCATGTGGAAGTACCTGCAATGTCAGGATTAAATCTGGAATATCAAGCAACAAACACAATCTACCTAATGAACTAGTGGATGTCGCCTACAGTCTGTGTGTAGGTGCATCCGTGTCGTATGCGACACGCCTCCAAGAACCGTGAGCCGTCCTTCGTTGTGTAGATAGCCACAAATCAGAACTCTAGAAGTGCAGATATCCTCAGCACTTGCAGTCATAGGCCGAAACCCCAAATTTGCAAAGTCGGATCTACACCCGCCAAGACCACGTAGTCGAAAATGGCCTGCGCAGATCTTTGTCGAAGCCGAACGGTGGCCGAGATGACCTCAAAATGAAATTCTGAGAACACCGAGCCCTTTGGGCTCGCCCACAGGAATTTGGGGCCGTGTCTTCGCCTGTCGAATATCACTCCAATCTGAGCAGGTGACTCTGGCTAACTGCAAATGTTTCCCCGAGCCTTGATTTGTGCTCTGATACCAGTTGAAGGAGTACGAGCGGAAGTGCGACGCGAGAGAGAGTGCGAGAAGAAGAGCACGACGATATGGTAAACTCGCTCTATTGTAATGTGTAGAGCATAGTGAGTTCTTATTAGGTTTTAACAAAAGAATATGTGTACATACCTGGCAGCCCGCCCACTTACCTGGGCGACCACATTTGTGCTTTATACCTCAACACTTAGAAGTCAAGAATTTGTGACTTTTGGTCTCTAGAAACTAGATATGGGTACCCTAAAAGTTTGGATTTAGGAAACCTGGGAAAATTCAGCTCTAAAACCAATTACTCATAAGCTTTCTTCCTAGCTATACTTGACTCAATTTGAAGTTGTCTATCAAAAGCTAGAGCAATTTTGGTGAATTGCACTTGAAACAACACCCAAAAGAGTTTCAGAATCAAGGATTTTTGCTTCTATCTTGAGCAATTGTGACCCAAATTTGTTGAAACTTGGTCACTAGGCTTATTTTACAGTGCTTAATATTTCTAGGAGCTCACTGTGAGTTTTCACCTCCAAAATAGGGCCAGAGACATTATACGCATATAAAGTCTTTTTGCTCAAAATGATTTTTTTTTTTGCAAATTTGTGCTTGGAATGGTGTGCTTATACACCTTATATAGTCAAAATTCCAAAAAATGTTTAAAATCACCCCAAACACTTCATACACGTATAAATTCTTTTGTGTCAAAATGAAGCGACTTTTGTTCCAGTGATTCCTTATCAGTCAAGCAACTCTCAATAAGTTTCAGAATTCAATTTGGACATTTTTTGAGCAAGTTAAGACCAATACAAGCCTGAATCTACAGTTTTTTGTCTTTTTCTCTTTGCAAGTCCAAATGAGCTCCAAATCCTATGAAATTTTGGCTAGGGACTTCTTTTATGCTCTAGGACACTAGGGTATACTCAGATGTCTGTTTTGACCAAGATCTGGCCTCGAAGACTTCATACGCGTATAAAGTCTTTTGCTCAGATTTTAGTTCTATATCTACCAGAGGTGCCCCTTAGTGTGTAGAACAAGAATATGTGCTCACAACAAAATTTGGATATCAAAATTTTCTCAAAATTATCAGTTTTACAAGGAAATCCTCTAGAAGAGTAAAATTCTCTTAACTCTGAGTCTATTCGTCCAAATGACATGAGATTTGGTGGGTGTGCTCAACACAACATGCAGAAGATGGGTATAATGTCAAAACTTCAAAATTGCTACTAGAATCACCCTTGAGACATCATACACGTATGATGTTTGCTGATGAACAAAATTCATTCACAGGCATCCCCAAGTGTTTAGCATTGGTTTTCAATCACTTCTACTAATTTGCATGCAAAACTGAGCTCAAAATCACAAGCTTTTTTTTTTCCTGACACTTTGTCTTTTGTCTTTTGGGTGTCAAGAGTTGGTCAAAACTCTGGTTTCTATGTGTACAAAGAGTAAAACCCCCCTTTTGAACACTTTGGTGCGGTCAGATTTTCAAAATTTTGTCTCAAGATGGTGCTGGAGACCATACGCGTATAAAGTCTACTGTCTCAGATTTCAGATATGTTTCTATTCTAAGTTCCCCTTATCATTAGCAACACATACATGTGTTTACAGCAAAATTTAAAGCTCAAAAGTGCTCACAAATACAAGTTTGTGCTTTTTCAGTCACAACTACTCTATGTTTTGGCTTTTGGTCCCCAAATCTATGCCAAAACTCCCCACTCAAGGTGTTCTTAGGGTAAATGATACCTTTTGAACACATTGGTGCAATCAGATTTTTAAAATTCAGTCTCCAGATGCCCCTTGAGACTTTATACGCGTATAAAGTCTAAGTTTACAGAATTACACACAAAACCCTTGAACATGCTCTCTTATATGCTCAACACCAATCAATCATGGAAAATTATCAACAAAAAGCTATTTATTGCATTTTTACCTCAAAAGAAGACTTTTTAAAGATCATGAATGCAAACAAGCCCTTTATCAAATAAATCAATGATGAATAGCTCTAGATCATAATCAAATCACTTACCTAAAGCTACATCTACAAATCATATGGGGTTTTGCATCTATGAGTAGAAAAACGCTTCAATGCCACATACGGACTAGCAAACGCTTTTATCACCTCACAAATCACTCGACCATACCAACAACTACTCTAATCTCCAAATCCTAACTAAATCTACCTAGTCGCTCGCAGACCCTCGGCAAGACACAGGGTCATGGCTATCCACTTGATCTCGGAATAACCTCTTCCGGATTCACTTAAGAAAAATGATTTCTTTAGCCGAAACTAAAGCAAGCAACCATCACATGAGTGTTAGTAGGAATACCTACCTAAGTCCTTGTGTCCCCGGCAACGGCGCCAATGTTGCGGGAGCAAATGACACCACCTATAAAGTGCATGCAACACAACCTAGATTAACATAATGTCAATCGAGGACATAGGTGTGACATGATAGGCACACGGAGGAAATCTCGTTAGCTTGTCAGGGTGAGACCATCCTACACATACAACACTCTGGAAGGCCAACTAAACCACAACCTAGAATCTTACTGCTCTCAACTACACCACCTAGCTCACATACACACAAACGGAAGGAAACTCACTAAACCATACCAGAATCATACAAAACTCAAGTTACGCCATCCCTCACTAGGATATACCTGTCCCTAATTCTCTACACCCAAAATCCTAGCTCAAAACCCATCTGCAGAAAACGCGTATGAAGACAGAGCCAGATTTTGGTAGTGCCCGAAACTATAATGTATAACTACCTATGCGTAGCTTATTTCACTACAATTCTAATGATTACTTGCAGGCTAAAAACAGACATCGTTTGATATACTTACGGCCACGAGTAGCGTCAGGATGAAGCTCACGCTCTCTCTGTTCCTCTCTCACACACAATAGATGGCAACACTCAACCTATGATTATGATAAAAGTTATCCTTACAAAATGACCTAGGTACCTTATATACTAAGGTCACCTTAAGTTAACCAAAAATAGAGTTTGAGGGGTCAAATGGCTTGGTATTTACAATCTGAAAGTGCCATTGCACCTCGGCTTCTGCAACTAAACTACCTAGTTATTACAAATGATGTTTATGACCATAATCCGTAGCATTCCATAACTCTCATAGAATAGCTCTTTGGTGCGAACATTGAGTTATGTCGTGTTGTTGACCTAGCCGTCAACACTCAATGTCACGCATCGTGCTTGCTGGCACTAAAACAAAGTCCGATCCATGCTCGATGACTTCTCCCTTGGGTGCTCATGCTCCCCAAGAAAATCTAGCTCCATCATAGGCATAAATTGAACAACCATATTATAGCGACTTAGGAGTAGCGATAATAATGGGAAGTTCTTTTGTTTTTATAATAAGCGCTAGCTCACAACAAGAAGAACAAAGGGTTGCAAACCGTGATCTTAGTGCGCGAAGCCCACCTCTGACGGACCAGGTGCTGAAAAGCAAAGCACACAAAGGCCTTGCGTTGCTGGATGCAATAGCTCATTCCTAGCACTGGGTAGCCTACTCCCACAAGCACGACTACGAAGTCCCCTTTGATGCCTACCCCTCCTACAAGACAATTGCTTCCTAGCCTTAGAAGCCATACTTGAGGACTATCAATGCTTCACGACCGAACCCCCAATCGCCTTCGCCTTCAAGAGGCTCTCAATCCCCTTCAGCTTGTTATATCTTTTTTTTTTCCAATTGCACAAATCCCGTGCAAATCTAAGCAAACGTCCTTATGAGTGCACGGGGTCGGTTGGCCGCACTTGAACCCATGCCCCGAGTCATAGAAGTCGAGTACTCAAGCTAGCTCCTTTGGACAAGAGGCTCTCAATCCTATCTTGTTGTATCTTATTCTAAGGTAAATAATTTGCTAAACAAAATAAATGGTTTGCCAGCGGGATTGGTTATGATAGATACTCCGGCTCTAAATGACTAGTGAGGATCTCGCTCACTTTTTCAAGGAGTGCCCGGCTATAAGTGGGCTTGCAAGGAAGACTTGCAAACGGGTAAGACTTGGAAGATAGGGTTCTTCAAGAAGGACCTGTCTTGGGCCATAGTCAACTTTTTTTAATCATTAGGACTTGAAATTACATGCACAGAGTAGGTTGTACCCGTTTTTGGAAAAGAGTTCATTAGCGAGAATTTGAGAAGATTCCCTCTTGGATTAATTAGAAAAGTAAAGGAGCTCGCAAGTAGTGAGTGACGAGCAGAGAAAGAAAGGTGTTGGGTGATGAGCACAAAAAGAAAGGTGCTAGGCGGCTAGGCAACAGCCTGCAGCTCGTCATAGGCGGGCTAGGGGAAAATAGCACGCTTGAGAGGCAACGGCAATGCCGCATGGAGCATGGCGAGAAACAAATTTTTTTAAATATTTGCATTACCATTGTGAAGCATGATTGGCTTAGGTGTGAGCTGGCTAGAGCATGGATCACAGTTTTGTAAGTAGTTACCAGAGCTCAAATCGTCCTCTCCACACGTGGTTTTACATCTCATTTTGTATAGACGGCAAAGATGCAGAGGAATCCTTAGAGGACTTGAAATCATTAGGACTTGAAATTACATTCAATATTGTATGCACAGAGTAGGTTGTACCCGTTTTTGGAAAAGAGTTCATTAGCGAGAATTTGAGAAGATTCCCTCTTGGATTAATTAGAAAAGTAAAGGAGCTCGCAAGTAGTGAGTGACGAGCAGAGAAAGAAAGGTGTTGGGTGATGAGCACAAAAAGAAAGGTGCTAGGCGGCTAGGCAATAGCCTGCAGCTCGTCATAGGCGGGCTAGGGGAAAATAGCACGCTTGAGAGGCAACGGCAATGCCGCATGGAGCATGGCGAGAAACATTTTTTTTTAAATATTTGCATTACCATTGTGAAGCATGATTGGCTTAGGTGTGAGCTGGCTAGAGCATGGATCACAGTTTTGTAAGTAGTTACCAGAGCTCAAATCGTCCTCTCCACACGTGGTTTTACATCTCATTTTGTATAGACGGCAAAGATGCAGAGAAATCCTTAGAGATTCCGAGGTAATAAAACTTCAAACGAGCCAGTAGTAGTAGGTGCTATACATTCAATATTATGTGCACAGATTAGAGAGAGAGTCCAACGGCAATTCCTTCTTTCACCTATATCAAATCGCCCCCCCTCCCCCCCCCCCCCCCCCCCCCCCCCCCCAAAAAAAAAAAAAACACACACACACACACACAAACAACACCATAACATACGTTAATAGGGTAAAGCATAGACAACCAATTTAGTTAACTACGTACACAAAGATGATAAGACATCGAAACCTGCAAAACATTGACAAAGTGAAAGTAGCGATGGAGAGGGATAGCAACCTACTCCTACTCCTTATCACCATACCATTTGGTGTAATGGCTTCTATATCTTCTTGGATATGTATCATTTGTTGTTGACCCTGGAAGGAAAGGTCTTCTACCTCCATTTGAGTTTGGCTTGGGTTGTACACAATGCCTACTTCTTGGATGGCTCTCAAAGAAGGAACACTTGCCAATATGGCCACCAAGAGCAACAAGAGAATTATCCTCATCACCCTCTTTTGGGACACCCCCATTTTGCATTGCATGTGAAAGCTTGTATGAAGATGAGAAGACCTCTCTCTTCCTCTCTCCATCGATCAACATCACGGAGAGAATGAGTCCATCGATATAGAATCGCGAGCACTTGCAAAATCTCTCTCTCTCTCTCTCTCTCTGTGTGTGTGTGTGTGTGTGTGTGTGTGTGTGTGCACGTGCGCACACACACACTAGTTGACGTGCGGCATGTTTCTCTTTCGTTCGCCCCTTCTCTCTCCCCCTCGTCCACGTCACCGACACTCACCTTTTCCTTCCCTTCAACCAAAAGGATCTCCAGAGATGCTGGCTAATTCAACCATTTTCCAAGATTGGCACGACCTACCACCAAAATAAACTAATTTGTTAGAAAGATTCTCCTCGAATCTTGTAAATTCAAAAGGAAAAGGCTTGCAGCCCCGGTTCACGCGGACCAATGCCTTGGCACTCTTTCCTCGGTGTCTTGCATCTAGCTCGTTCAATCATGCCCTCCCTCCTGAGACATGAACAGATTCTATACTTATCTCCTGACATTATCACCATCGCCTGCAACACTCTATACTCTCACATGGAAGCTTGTCATTAGCACCTGAATCGGTCCTTGTGCTCATCCGCTTGCCTTTATTTGGATCTAATTCTCAGGCAAAAGGGTACCCCCAGGTCCCTTTTTCCTCACTGCTCATTCCTACCATCATATGCATGTCAGCTCTCATTGTCGCCTACTCGGTTGCTCAGAGGCAAACCCCCCCGCACAATGCTCGGCATCGCTGCCTCACCTAGTCCTCACTGGCTACACATTCTCTTTACTCCACCATAGCAGACCAAGCCCAACCTTGCCATGCCCATTCAGCACAAAGAATGGCAGACACATCGGGTCGAACACACCATGCAAGCAAACCCCTTGGCCCTTAGCTCACTGCTCTACGACAACGAATCGCTCCCTTTTTGGTGCATGTTGTACCTGTGCTTGGCAAAGCTGAACACCCGCCCAAATGCAGCATGCTGCACTCTCAAACAAGACAAGATAACGAGATTCAAGTCAGAATTGCCCACCCCGATAGACGAACCAGAGAGAGAGAGAGGGAGAGGGAGAGAGAACACATCCGCAACTTGGCCATCCTAAAGCGCGAGTACCTACAGAGGCCTTCCTGCACACGTCCAAAAAGAGCTCAAAGGAAGAGGAGAGAGAGAGAGAGGGAGGCCCTCTCTTACCTACCAATGTTGTTGTACCTTCTAAAACAGAGATATATGCTCTACATGTAACCTAGCATTTTTGCCCAACCTTATACCTCTACCCTCTTTTCATGTTCCCTATGTTAATTTCAAAAAAATCTTTCCTTCTAACTAATTCCCTAAGAAAAAGAATGTACAACATTTCATGTCGTAAGGCCTAGCTTTCGTCTCTACCTACCCTCTTTCTTTAGTCTTAAAGTATACATGCATAATCAAAGAGCTCATGCTCAAGTCTATTGTCAAGAGTTCTATGTAGACTTCTTTGAGAATAAATCTGTTTGGTGTGGAAAATCTCCTTTCAAGCTATGCGGATTGTGCTAAACGAGGTGCCTAATTACATGACTTTTTCTACATCAAGGTATCTCTCTCAAAGCCAACATAGAATGTGTTGAATCCATCACATATGTGAAACCATACTCATGAAGCCCGTGTCGTTCCTTCTTTTATCGTAACCGGAGACTCAGTCATATCATTGCCACGAATTGCGATCGTGATATTATATTTGGGCTTTGTCACAATGCAAATTATATTTATAATGCAATTTTCCTCATCTTATGACTTTTTTTTTCAAATTTTTAATTTCTAAAATGCTAAATACTTTCACATTGAGAAAGCTACTAAATAAAATAATGAGGGATGCGCTATTCATGCTATTAAGAGTTCAAAACAAGTATAATAATTTGATACACAAGTATGGTCTTATGTCCAACCGGAGTGGTTCATGTATGCTTGAATCAAGTCACAAAAAATTGTGAATTCTCACTCATAAACGTTTTATTGGAGCAATAACTTTGTTAAAAAAAAAAAAGCAAAACTCACAATTGTGAGTGAATTATATTGAGCGTCCCAAAGATTTACAAGGTCTTGTCATGCTCTTGCTGAGCCATGACATCATCCATGGACTATAATTACATTGGCTATCAGGGCAGCCACCCCCACCAACCCGCCGCCTCCTCCTCGATACACAGGGTCCATAAAGTTGTCCTTTTGAGATCTTTTATTTACCGATGGCCAAGGTTTTCCCCCGTCGTAGGCATTCCATCTCTTGACAACACGGCACAAGTAGTCCTAGACCAATCCTCCGAGTGTGGCTTGCACCTGAGCGTCCATATTAGCACTTTGCTTTCTTAAATAATTTCTGTGAAGCTTGCCACCTCCGAAACTCCTTCAGACACACGGTGGTTCCTTGTCTGCCATACATTATATAAGAATAAGTATCTAACGTTTTGAGTGCTGACGAGGAGGGCAGGACTTCCTGAATTCTTGCCTGCAAAGAATAGGTCAGTCTTGAAAAAACTAATTTTCCATGTTCTTTGGACCCACTTTCATATTTTCCCTGCGAGGCCTTTAATAGTTGGGCAGTCCATGAATAGGTGGGAAAGATCTTCTCTAGCCATCCTGCACCCCAAGCATCGATCTGACCCAATCCCTCTCTCCCAAATCTTCACCCCCGTTGGTAGAGCACCCCAAATTACCTTCCATAGAAAGACCTTTATGTGTTGCGGAACCTTTGGCTTCCATATGTCCTCCATTACTTGCTCCCACGTTTCCTCCGGCCATTGCTTTTTCCACAGCTTGTTTAGGGGGCTAGACCAATTCTTCTTATGCATCATTGTCGGATAAATGCTTTTAGGATGGGTTTTTTAAGAGACTGCTTCCTGGCCATTTCCAGGCATTCCAGACAAACACTAAATCACGGATTGGCATCACTAAATTGTCAAGCTCCTTCATTACTTTGTGGACAAGCAAGACCTCCAAGCTATTGAGTTGGAACTGAGTAACCAGAAGGTCAATGGTTTTCCAACTCTTGCTGCCACTGTCCCAGAAGTGCCCAAGTCGCTTTAGACCCTTATTATTCAATTTCCTGGCCATCTCAATCCAATAGGGAGATTGTGGCGGATCTACAACTTTGGACAGCTAGGGGGACCAATGCAAAATGGAGTTCTTGAAGTATTTGACTTCTTCCCCCCACTTTAAGACTCCTGCTGCTCTCTTGCGTTTTCTTATCAATTCTCCTGAGCTGTCCCCCAGTCTTAAGGTAGACCATTCCGGGGCTAACAGTTTGTCATGAACTTCCACCCCTCTCCACTTTCCACCATCTGGTCAAGTTTAGCTGCTTCTATCATATCATTGACCATGACTGCCCAAACTTGATCCTGTTTATCCAGGGAAACAACAAACTTCGTGCAACAAGCTTCTGCATGGGCCACAGGGTTGAGAATTCCGAGGCCTCCTTGATTGACCGGTTGAGAAATTGATTCCCACCCGGCCCATTGCCATGGCCAGGAGTATTTCGTTTTGTTTTTCCATAAAAACCTTTTTACTAGTTTTAAGAACTCTTTCTAGTGACACTTAGCCATCTTGAGAATCGGGCTAGTGAAGGCAATGTAAGGAATCATAAAGGCATTCATTACTTTTATCCGACTTGGGAATGAGAGAAGAACATACTCCAACCTACTCATTTTTGTTTTGATTTTTTCAAGCACCCACTCAAATCTTTGCTTGAGAATCACGTCCACCCCCAAGGGGGCTCCCAGATGTCTGAATATATTCCCTTTTGTGACAATCTCCCCCGACTAGACAGAAGGGTCAAATGAGTCATTTTCCGATAGGGAGATCAGCCTTGAATTCTCTATATTGCACTGAGACCCCGAAGCTGTTGAGAATATTTGTACAATCTCCAGAGCTTTTCTGATGACTTGGGGGAAGGCCTTCTAGAAGAGGAGAGAATCGTCTACAAAAAGTTTTGCTAGGAGTTGGCTATTTCCTGGCAAAGCAAGGCCTTGCAACTCCCCTCGTTCTGCACTAGCTTCGAGCATTGTGATTAAAGGATGTGATCCTATGGCGAAAAGTAGGGGGGACCAGAGGGCATCCCTGCTTAATAGACCTTTTGACCTCAAAAGAGCCCACATTCTATCGTTGAAGAGGAGCTCTGACTGGCTTCCAGCCCCCAGTATGCGTACCAACCGACATAGGCGAGGCCCAAAGCCTAGAGCTTCCATGACGGCTTCTATATATGTCCATGTTATTGTGTCATAAGCCTTGTCCGGGTCTAACGGCAACAGAATGCACTTCTGTTTTGTGACAATTGCGTATTCGATGCCCACCATTGCTACCAAGATGTTATCGTAAATGGACCTTCCTTTTATGAACCCATGTTGATGGGGAGAGATGATCTTGGTTAATAAGGGGGCTAGTCTGAGGGCTACTGCTTTAGCTATAATTTTGTAGGCCACTGACATCATCGTTATAGGGCGCCAATGTTTCAGTTGAGAACAGCAGATCTGTTTTGGGATGGGTTTGATAAGCCCTTTCTTTACACTTACCTCCAACGACCCTTCGACCATGGCTTTATTGGCCAATCTTGTGATTGGGGCCTTGAGATCATCCCAAAATTATCTATAGAGTTCCACTATCATCCCATCCCAACCAGGGGACTTTTCCTTGCCAAGGGCTTGCAATGCTAGAAAACATTCGTCTTCGGAAAATACCCGTTCCAAGCAATTAGCTTCTGGGTGGGGAATTTCCTTCTTGACACGCTGCAGTAAGGTTCCTCTGGCTTCTTCCACTTCTTGGGATTGGATCTTTGGCCGTCCAATGATTTGACTAAGATACATCAGACCAGCCATCTCATCGTGGCTATGAACTGCTGTCCCTTTCTCATCATAGAGCGAGCGGACGTGGCCCTGGCTCTTCTTGATTTTTTAAGCCCTAAAAAACTATGTTTGATTGGAGGCTTCAGGTTGAAGGAAATTCTCCCTCGAGAGAAGCCTTGCCTTTCTGATATCTTTTAACTGCTCATAAGCAAGGTTAGACTTGGCTTCGAGCCATCGTTTGTGCTCCTCCTTAGTAGCATGCCCATTGGCTTTTGTGGAGGTAAGCAGCTGACCTCTGCTGTAAGATGCAGAAGATGTACCTCCCTAGCAACAACTTAAGATGAGTATGTACAAACTACTTAGCAAATAGCTATGCTATGTTAGAACGTCTTCATTACTTTTTTACTTTGCCTCACCTATGTCCACTCTTGTTCCTCTCTAGCTTTAACAAGTCCCCAACCATCTCAATTGTGACTCTCTCTCTCTCTCTCTCTCTCTCTCTCTCTCTCTCTCTCTCTCTCTCTCGATATATATATAATATTTGTGTGTGTGTGTGTGTCTGCATGAATGCACAAGTGCCACAAACACATATGAGTAATATTAGAGCTCTCTCTCTCTCTCTCTCTCTCTCTCTCTCTCTCTCTCTCTCTCGCACGCGCGCGCGCACGCACACACACACACACGCATGCACATTCAAACATTAATTCATATATACATGTATGTCATTTGAACTTGAAGCATTATAAACTCTCAAGGTTTTGAAAAAATTACTATGTTTTTCTTGAATAAAAATACGAGTTGTGGGCTTTGACAAGCAGATATGTCTAGCTTTCTTACTGTTGGGATACGTTTTTTTTAATCCATATGACCAGAAAAGATGCGATGCAAAGGATATGTTGGACCTCAACACGCCTTAAGAGGGAGTCATTGCCTCTTGATGGATTTTCATAAAATCAGTAAGTTTTATATCTCACACTTCATATCACAAAAGATTTGCACTTAGTAGTTAGTTTAGACGTTTTTAAGTTTGACATGCATGACAACTGATAAAAGCTCAGTGACACCACCTATAAAATGTTTTTAAAACTAGTAGTTCGATTGTTCACAAAAGATTTTTACTACTCACAATTGTGAGTTTTACCAAAAAATAAAATTTAAAAAAATTGTACTAGTTTAATAAACTAGTAGATAGTTTAAGTGTTTTTAAGTTTGACATGGATGACAAGTGATACGCTCAATGACACCACAATAAAATGTTTTTTTTTTTTTTGGCAAAACTCCGCACACCCTTCACACATACACAAGCTCACTCCAAAACACAAAACTAGGTGGCGATTCCACACACCTTACATGGGCAAAACATTGCAAGAAAACATACTCACAAAACCTCAAGCTTTATTTAGAGAATAAGGCGATGAAATGGGGAGCATAGGGTAGGGGAATGAGAAGGGAGAGAGTGGTAGAGCACATGGCGGATAGGTGGGAGTTGATGGCGAACATTCGCACGATGGTTATGGCCATCATCCTTCATTTAGTTGCCCTTCATCTTCCATAGCCAAGGGTGTAGAGATCATGCTCAAGACAAGCATGGTGATTGTGGTGATGGTGATGGTGTGGGTGTGTGTGTGTACACTAGGCACACACAGTGCATAGTGTGTTCTTTGGTGATGTTGTGTGTGTTTAGTGTGATGGTGAACCCTCTTTATATAGGGTAGGAGGGGGGAGAAATTCTAGAATTTAGAAATGAAGAAATCATTATCTACACCTCCCATGTGACTGTGGGCCCCACTTGTCTGGCTGTGTGTATATGTGTCAGAACAGCAGTCTCATGAGAGAGACTAAGAGAGAGAGATGAGTGAATGGAAAAAAGAGAGGTGACATGGAGAATAAAGTAACTACAAGAGGGGAGAGAGGGGAGTGTGTTCAGAGGTGAATCTGTGTGCAGATGTGTGTGAACACAAGAAAATCAGGTAACCACTGGGTGGGGATGGGTCTGTGGGCACCTTTTTCAGTGAAACTGATTGTGTGTGAGTGTGGGGGAGGCCATCTGGCTACAAGACAAGAGAGATTTCGAATTTTAGAGAGAGAGGGGGGTATTTGGATCATGGGAGAGTGTAGGAGAGAGAAAAGGGGGGGTGGGGTATACTGTTTTGGAAGATAGGAGAGGTGGCATGTGAGTTAGGGTGCATTATTGGTAAGGACAGGGGGTGGGGTAGCTTCAAGGGAGAGAGAAAGGAGAAAGGACAAGGGGAAGAGAGAGGGGGTTGACCTTTTGAGTGGAGGAGAGGAAAAGGGGACACCCGGCGGGGCAACAGTGAAGAAAAAGGAGGCAAGGTGGGGATGGGCTACCCCGCAGGCATGAGGTGGCTTATTTTACCTTTCTTATATATTTACATAATCATACTTTATTTTTTTCTTACTTTTTCCAATTCTTTTTATCACTCCCTCCATAAGAGGGGATTTTCATGGGGTGGGGACGAGAGAAGAGGGGTATGGGAGCTTGGCTTGTGAAAAGCCCCCATCATTAGCCCTCCCCTTTTGGCTAGAGGCATTCATGCCTTTAGCTCATCTGTTTCTTCTTCCGCTTAGCTGTAGGATCGGATATCGAGTTGCCTTCTGAATTAGCCATTCGATTTGGCCATTGGTGAGATTTCTGGGATATTCATGAATCTGTAACAGGTCGGAGTGATAACTTGTTCCTTGGAATAGTGTCGGTTGATTTAAAGGGGAAGCCCATGGCTTCCAGAACTTTGTGCCAATGTCCTCCTGGATCCCAAGTGAAAAATAGGATCATTGTCTGCAGTGTCCGAACAATAAAATTTGCATGCCAAATTGGATCAAATTTGTAACCACCAGTAGCGAGAGGGGAAATGAGCATCTTGGCTCCTGCAAAGACAGAACTGAAAATTATGATTCCCAAGAGTGTACCAAGAATCCACCATATATGGCCGCCTTGTTGGTGTGGTGAGCTCAAGTTGTCTTCAGAGTCCTGCTTACTGCCATTAGAAAAAACTGCAAGCATATCATGCTTCTTTTGGGTGTGCTCAAACATGTCAGCTTCCTTTACTGATGCTAATAGCAAGCCACCTACCTTGCGGCTTAAATACAAGCGTAATCCACTTACCTTTCTCCAAAGAGAGGATGCACTATTTGTAAAAAATTGTACCAAATTGCTAAGGAGGTCTTCATTCTTGCATTCTATCAGGCTTTTGTCTATCCATGGCTCCTTTGCTCTTATCTCCATGCTGATCTTCTCTCTATATGTTATAGCGGCTAGCCATAGCCATAGGTCTGATGCATCCCATGCAAACACAATGCTGTGTTGTGGAGGAGTTTGGAACATACTTAAAAGGTTGGCAACATATTGATCATCAAACTTACTATGAACATCCTCACATAAACTGGAGGCAGTACCCATCTCCAAGTTTATAACACCCTTTAGTAGACTAGAGGCATTACCCATCTCTAAGTCTATAACACTACACAATAAAGTCTTGCTTGGCTGCCAAGCCTCTGGAGAAATATCCAACTCCAAACCTTCAGTCATACTTACCTCTTTGTTATGGTCCTCTAGTGAAACTGCCTTGATGCAAGATTCCTTTAGCTTGCTACACTGTCCTGGGTCCATGCTGGTGCACAGGCTTCCGTTTTCAAAGCCCTCCCCTTTGCTTGATATGTTGTCCATCTTCTACAAAGCCTTGCTAACAGGCTGGTTTTCCTCTTCTCTTGTATTTTTCATGACCTTTGCATTCCTCTTACTCTGACGAGGCCTAATCAACACTTTACACCTTCTTACCCTTACTGCCCAATGCTATCGATGGATCGCTTTGGTGCCTATTTCATTCAAGGTTAAAGATGCACTCACATTTGTAACACAATTTTCTTGACTTACCTCCCCCACTTGGGTAGCATCTTTTGATTCTTTAACCTCTTGTTCCACTGCTTCAGTTCTTTGAATAAACTTCTCGCTTGATCCTTCTTCGGTTACCTTCATCTTGACCTCTTCTGCAAGACCAATGATACTTGGTGTGCGGGTACCAATTGATGGTGGGCGTAGGATGATTGTAAGTGGTGATTGTGGCGGTGGTTGCATTGGTGACTGGAGTTGAACTGGTGTGGCTAGCTGTGGTTGCACCGCTGGTGGTGGGATTTGAATAGGTGGGATTGGTTGCTTGAGTGGCGGTGGTGTTCTTGGTGGAGAGATCTGATTCTGTCTCCCCCCTCTATTGAAATTCTGACTCCTCGAGTGTGGGCAGTAGTACAGTTCATGGCCATATTTCCCGTAGTTGTAGCAGTGGTACTCTAGGTTCTGCCTTCGTTGTCCTCTTCCTTGTTCTGGGTTCCTGCCAGGTGCATGCCCTTGCTGCACCAAATGCACAGATAAACTCTCTAGTTGGGTGGTGATAGGACTTAGCAGGTCTTGCTCTTCTAATGCCTCCTGCGGTTGGACTCTATGATTGGCTATTGCAGTCACTAGGATTCGTTGTATCGAGCTTGTTTCCTCTGACTCGTTTACTCTTGCTTGCATGCGTAGCTTCTTGTCTTTAAGGCGGGCTACTTCGACTGCCAAATCATATGTTGCAGGAAACCTTCCCTTCACCTTCTCTCTAAGCGGCGACCATAGACCAGCAATGAAACGGTCCTTCTTTAGGAAATTAGGCGCTCCTTCACCTTCCTCCAGCGAGGCAACCCATCTCTCCCATAAGTCCACAAATTTGGACTCGTAGGTGGCATACTCCAGCAGGCCTCCCTGGTTTAATTTTGTTAGTAACTGCCATAGCCTCTCCGAGGTTGTGCCTCCACCAAACCTCTTTACAAAAGCAGCCATTAACACATCCCATGCATTCTTGGTGGCCTGGGGCAATGCATTATACCAGGACTTGGCCTCTACTTTCATCAGTAGAGGAAAAATTCTAAGTCGTGAAGCGTCGTCATCTTTGTTGGAGACGATACAAGCAATGTCGAAATCATCCAAAAAGTCGGTGGTGAGATCCTCTCCCTTCTTTCCACTGAACGTGGGGAAAGAAACACTTGCCATGGTAGTGACTCAGGAAATTACAAACCTCTTTTTCTTTTTTTTTCTTTTTTTTTTAACATTACATTAACAGTAGCGGCTCATAGTAGCTTTTTTTACAAGGGTGGGTGGATAGGTTAAAACAAGATAAAGATAGAAACATTAAAGGAATGATGGTAATCTAATATGGGGAGAATGATAGGGTTCGGGGAATTGAGGATTTCTCCTAGTACCGCCGCACCGAATAGGTGTACGATCTTCTGTTGGTAGAAGACTTTCCTATCTACATAGATATTCACATGCATATGCTGCAAGAATCTGAACGGGAATGCAGTTGGCCCATTTTCCATCATGCACAGAGGATGAAATACTTACTTATACTCTTATCGTGCCAGTGTTGATGAGTCGGCACATCCACAAGAGGTCGTCGCCTTTCATGGGCTCTACCTTTCCTTCGTTGCTCAGCACGTACGGGATGATGGCGATGCATCTGACCACTCCCAGCCTCTTGGCTAACAACAATTGCAGGTAATTCCGTAGTCGGCGTGTTGCATGAATTCTACTCCATTCAGTTGCAACTCGTCCCCAACCCACTGGGTTTCTCCCGTGGTAGAAAGCTTCTTCAGGATAAGTTGTACAGGGAGAGGAGGAAGATCCTCCACTCTCTTTCCAAAACAACGAGAGCAGTAGCCGAACCACTCTTCTCTAGGACATGGGAATCTTCTTACCACTTCTTCTTCCGGATTGTCGAAGTGGATTGGTAGCACTCGCATGCGTCGTGCAAATCGGTAGGCGACCTTTCGCCGCTTAGCTTCGGATGACTTCCTCTTTGGCAAACTGGGTACAACCCGGCTTTCTGAGCTTGAAGCACTTGCTTGGCCAGATGCTTCTCCCTTCGGGGTCATGTGTTTCCAGACTGGCTTATCTTCTCCTTGCCTTTGGCTCGAGCAGCCCCTTTAGGCCACTTTGGAGTTATAACTTTGACTGTAGTTTCTTTAGGGAAAAGAGGTCTCACCGTTTGCTTCCCTTCCTTGATGTGAATGACTTCTTTGCGATGAATGTCAATGTAGATGACTTCAGCCCTTTCGCTGCCTTCGTTGCTGGCACTCATTGACAGTGTGCCTTGGTTGACCTCCCACCTGATGCTCTCAATTTATAGTTAGAACGAGCGACACGAGATGCAAAATTTACCTCTTGAATGCTGACGACACTGCAGCCTGGCAGTAGCACCTCAATGAAGGCGGCTAGTGCCTCCTTCGTCTCTTCTTCTTCCGTCCTCCAGTTAAAAAATTCCTTCAGCCATTCGTCCATGATTGATAGTGGGTGTCACTTTCAGCATTGTAAACTGAAGGGTCTTAGAAAGCCCTCCTCAGTGGGGGCACCAAATGACGGGAGCAAAGCGAACCCCGAACCCCCGACGGCCTCTAAAACATCGGGGACCAAATGGTGCGCCTCGAGCCTGTCATGGTAAAGCAAACAGGGGGCACCACCTAGCTTCAGCGGCTAGGACGCAAACAACACACCACCATAACAAAGTTTTCATCCAAGAGAGATGGATGCTTGGGAGTAATGATGAAAAGGAAAGGGAATGAGATCAAGTGAGAGAGAGAGAGAGAGAGAGAGAGAGAGAGAGAGAGAGAGTGAGGGAGGGGGTATAGCGGCTTAGTACTTAGGCATCACAAAAGGATGGCGAATCCGCACACCCTTCACACATACACAAGCTCACTCCAAAACACAAGACTAGGTGGCGATTCCGCACACCTTACATGGGCAAAATATTGCAAGAAAACATACTCACAAAACCTCAAGCTTTATTTAGAGAATAAGGCGATGAAATGGAGAGCATAGGGTAGGGGAATGAGAAGGGAGAGAGTGGTAGAGCACATGGAGGATAGGTGGGAGTTGATGGCGAAGACTCGCACGAGGGTTATGGCCATCATCCTTCATTTAGTTGCTCTTCATCTTCCATAGCCAAGGGTGTAGAGATCATGCTCAAGACAAGCATGGTGATTGCGGTGATGGTGATGGTGTGGGTGTGTGTGTGCACTAGGCACACACAGTGCATAGTGTGTTCTTTGGTGATGTTGTGTGTGTTTAGTGTGATGGTGAACCCTCTTTATATAGGGTAGGAGGGGGGAGAAATTCTAGAATTTAGAAATGAAGAAATCATTATCTACACCCCCCATGTGACTGTGGGCCCCACTTGTCTGGCTGTGTGTATATGTGCCAGAACAGCAGTCTCATGAGAGAGACTAAGAGAGAGAGATGGGTGAATGGAAAAAAGAGAGGTGACATGGAGAATAAAGTAACTACAAGAGGGGAGTGTGTTCAGAGGTGAATCTGTGTGCAGATGTGTGTGAACACAAGAAAATCAGGTAACCACTGAGTGGGGATGGGTCTGTGGGCACCTTTTTCAGTGAAACTGAGTGTGTGTGAGTGTGGGGGAGGCCATCTGGCTACAAGACAAGAGAGATTTCGAATTTTAGAGAGAGAGGGGGGTATTTGGATCATGGGAGAGTGTCGGAGAGAGAAAAGGGGGGGTGGGGTATACTGTTTTGGAAGATAGGAGAGGTGGCATGTGAGTTAGGGTGCATTATTGGTAAGGACAGGGGGTGGGGTAGCTTCAAGGGAGAGAGAAAGGAGAAAGGACAAGGGGAAGAGAGAGGGGGTTGACCTTTTGAGTGGAGGAGAGGAAAAGGGGACACCCGGCGGGGCAACAGTGAAGAAAAAGGAGGCAAGGTGGGGATGGGCTACCCCGCAGGCATGAGGTGGCATATTTTACCTTTCTTATATATTTACATAATCATACTTTATTTTTTTCTTACTTTTTCCAATGCCTTTTATCACTCCCTCCATAAGAGGGGGTTTTCATGGGGTGGGGACGAGAGAAGAGGGGTATGGGAGCTTGGCTTGTGAAAAGCCCCCATCACTACCTGCAGTAGACACACACACTATGCGCGCACTCCTACCGTTCCACAGGCTACGTGCTCTGCATGATGACGACAACACCGCCACCATCATACATCTACGCAGAGGGAGAAAACTATCGAGCTTCACGAGACCCTGCCTCGCAACGGAAGAGAGAAACTTGCAGCTCTCAATGTTACTGCGCCACTCTCTTGTTCCCCTGCTCATCTCCTCATTAGCACCCCGAACATTCGCAACGACCCAGGATGACGTCTCCGTCTCTCTCTCTCTCTCTCTCTCTCTCTCTCTCTCTCTCTCTCTCTCTCTCTCTCTCTCTCTCTCTCTCTCTCTCTCTCTCTGTGTGTGTGTGTGTGTGTGTGTGTGTGTGTGTGTGTGTGTGTGTGTGTGTGACTGACCTCTTGACACTTGGGGCGCCCGAGCGTGGCCAGGATGAGGGCTTTCTCTCCCTCTCTCTGACACGTATCATCCCCGTCGCTTTTCTCCTCAAAACATTGGGAGCATCTTCCATGATTCTCGATAATTTGACCTGCTCGAAAAATTACAGGCACATACTGGATGCATGCGAGAGTTCTATCATTTCTTTAAGCGCTTAGGATAAATGCTTTTTTTTTTTGGCCAATCTCATTATGTGAGAGACAATATTAAAAAGAAAAACTAATACTCGTATAACCCATGTAGAAACACTCCCATGGGGTCCAATAACACCGCAAGAAGTCCATTTAGCTTTTATAGGGACTAGTATGTGACCCGCGCGTTGCTGCAGCCAGTTAATATGATTTCTATTGTTAAAATGTTATCTTCCCTTAGCTACAAAATAATCAATATTTTATTTCTACGTATATAAAGTTTGTTGCATTCTTGAAAGTGATAGTTAAAGAGTTCATGCTCTCGTTGGTCTACATTGAGAGCACAATGCTTTAAATCTCGATGGTACTAACCAATTGACAGTAAATTATGAAATGATGAGGACTAAGAGCTGAGTTAGCTTTCTTTTAGTTTTCGTAGAAAGGTAATTGGTATGTCCGTCTACAATTCTCTTTAGATGCCTCACATGCTTGTATCTCTACCTATGTTGTGAACCAAGCATGACAAATATGACAATAGCATACATCATCACCCAATCACAACAATACATATGCAAGTTATTTTTGTAGCACATAAATTCCTTATAGGTGTATTCAAGCACCATTTGATGGCATCAAAAGAAAAAATAATAATTGCTTACTTATTTATCTTTGCAAAGTGTTTTGAACATTATGCTAAACTAAGGGCAGGCTGCAAAATTGAAGTCTTGACTTGTAAGCATGCATTGATCGATCTCTCTCTCTCTCTCTCTCTCTCTCTCTCTCTCTCTCTCTCTCTCTCTCTCTTTACAAAAGTATGTTTTTACTTGGGAGAGGAGACTATATTCATTGAGATGATTGAGACTATTCCCTAATTATCCACACTTTGCACAATGGTAGCCATCCGGCTTGGTTCCCACTCCCTTAGATGCAAGATGCAATGTTGAGGACTGAAAAAAGTCTCTTTTTATATGCACATTATGTCTCTTTTAAATTCAAGCATCTAAGCTTCATGTCCTACTTGAGTGCTCAAATCCTCATAACGTGAGATTTTTTTACATGATTGAATCTAGGGTAAGCCGGCCAGTTACGGGACGGGGTCTAGGTATGGGACCTGCCCACCCCCAATAATTTAACATATTTAAGCACCCATAGTAGGACACGATGAAGCAGGAGGTTGGGCGGTGTTGGGAAACAAACAAACTGAAACACCTCTATAGTGATGTCACCCAAGAGCGTTGAAAGAGAACTACAAGACACCAAAAGCTTCGCAAAATGCTTTTGAAACACCATAAGTCCAATAGGAGTAGACCCTTGGGAATTTACTAGCAGTTGCCCACCCAAGAGACTATGTCACATAGGAGCAAAACTCTGCCAAAGCATGGATTTACAGCACACGCCGACCAATGCATATGAAGATTCACAATCAAAAATCACAAACCCACAACTTCAACATCAATTCCACAATTCATAGATACATGCCCTCCGAATCTGTCTACACACAATTTGCCACTAGGCTGCCATAGCCATAACCCTGCAGAGAACTAGTCGTAACCTGATGAGCACAACTCCTATTGGGGCACTTTAAATCTTGAGAGAAATATTGAAAAATGACTGGTGAGAAAGCTGAAGATGACTAAAATTGATTCCATACGCCCCCATGAGCAAAATTGACACGAATAGAGAGCTGTCCCAGCACGACTACACGTAGAGAAGGCTAGTCGGGGCAAAAAACTGCATCCAAGAGCACCAAGGAGACAGAACAAGCTAAAACATGTAAATTTCTGATCTTTGGCTGAACGTTTTTAAGTTTGTACATGAGTTTTAGTTATATACAAGGCTCACTTCAAAAAAGTCACTCACGGGCAGTAATAGTAGCCAGACAGCTGTCACTAGACTAGCGACTTGCAGTGCATGTACATGTGCTTGCTAAAGCAAGCTAAAACACCCACAAAAAGAAAGCCCACACGCCCTTTTGACATCGGGCGTCATGTCCGTATGTACAAATTTACAAAACACGGGGTGCCAGAAATGCGACCAACATAGTTTGCCACACCCCAGGCTGCTAGATCATTCACGATCAACAGCACAAAAGAGATCCTGTAAACCACATGAGGGAGTCTTCAACTCATCTTCATCATTAACCACATGATCAGAAAATTCTTCAAAAGAAGGCTCATCCTCAATCACAGTCATCAGCCTTGCAATATACTTCTTCAACCTGTAGCCATTCACACGTACTTTATGCGGGGTACCATCCAAGTCAGCAAGTTGATATGTGCCATTCGGAAACCTGTTTAAGACCAAGAAAGGACCTTGCTACTTGATTTGAAATTTCTTTTGAAAAGTGCTATCAAGCTTACTATTGTAACGAAGCACCATGTCACCCTTCTTGATGTCCTTGTTCTTTACCTTCTCATTTGCCTTTGCTTGACTCTTCTTCAAGACCTGCTCATAATGCTCAAAAGCTAACACCCTATCCAATTGTACACATTGCAAATATAAAATTCTTTCCTTGAATGCATCCTTGGGCTCTTCTTCAAGCTTTAGCATCATCTTCAAGGATGGTATCTCCACCTCAATAGGAAGTAAAGCCTCTTTGCCAAAAACTAGATGGAAGGGAGAAAAACTAGTACCTGATTTGATGGCAGTCCTATAAGCCCATAGAGCACAAGGTAGCTCTAAATCCCAAGTCTTCACATTGTTTCTTGTCATCTTTGTAAGCATCCTTATGAGCTCTCCATTAAACCTTATGAGCATCCTTATGAGCTCTCCATTAAACCTTTCATTCATGCCATTGCATTGGGGATAATATGGAGTAGTAAACCTGTGATGCACATGAAGCTTTTCACATAGATAATCCACCAACTCTCCCCTAAAACCTGGACCCTTGTCAGAAAGTAACTCCAATGGCATGCCAAATTTGCAGCAAATATCTTCATATATAAAGAAGGAAACATCTTTACTCGTGATGTGCTTAACAGCTTTGGCTTCGACCCACTTGGATAGATAGTCAACAACAGTAAGTATGTAACATTTTCCTCTAATTGTCATAGGTAGAGGACCTATTGCATCAATACCCCACTTCTCAAACACATCATAAGCCACAATGGTGCCTCTAATTTCTGATTTGAGAACCCTATTTTCCATGCTTTGACACTCTTTACAAGACTTGCACCAATGATGAACATCACGTTGAACACTTGGCCACACATAACCCTCCTGCAAGACTTTATGCAAAGTGATCTTTGCAGCAAAGTGACCACCACAAGAACCCTCATGATTCTTCTCTAAAATTTTGTAAATTTTCTCTTTCCAAGGAACTTTTCTCATCACAAGATCAGCCCCCTTCATATACAAGGCATCACCAAGTAGCACATACCTTTTGGCACGACGTAGGAAGGCGTACTTTTTGGCTTTTCCAACTCTGATGGAAGCATACCTGTTTGTAGAAACTCTTCCTCCCTCTCTAAAGCTTCCCTTCCCAAATAAAGAGGAGAATCAGCCCTTATCACATACAATTGCCCAATTGAAGCTTGCGCTGCACCATGTGCTTCTTCATTTTGAGACCTGTCCACATGCCTTAAACTCGAAGCTTCAAAATGCTTAAGCAGATTCTTCACTTGAAAACACATATTTTTCAGCCTTGGATTCTTACTTTGCCACACCCCAAGTACTTGCTTCACCACCAAAAGAGCATCACCTCTTACCCTCACACGACGGATGCCAAGCTCAAGGCAAAGGTTGAGACCTTTCTCCAAAGTAGCATACTCAGCTTCATTGTTGCTTTGTGTTGTAAGCTTCAAACTCCTTTTAGTTACAAAAGCACCTTGAGGATCATAAACTACCACACCTCTTGAAGCTTCACCATGCGCTTTCCTGTAAGAGCCATCAAAAAACAATAGATAGGCATTGTCTCTGTCAAGAGCTTCCATGTGTTGCTTCTTCACTGCATCCTCCTTAAGAAGAAGAGGGCTTTCCTTATAGGTAAGCAAATCAGCCAATGTAGCCCTTGTACTCTCCTCAACAAGAAAAGAGAATTGGCATTCCTGTAGCTCCACAATCCACTTCATGAGCCTCTTTGACAAAGTAGGGCTATTCACCAATTGAGGTAGAAGAGTGTAGCTAGTGAGGAATGTGAATGGTTTAGGGAGAAGGTAGTGCCTAAACCTTCTACATGCATAAATCACACTCACCATAATGAGCTCCACCTCAGTATAGCCTCTCTCGACCTCTAGCTTCACCCTGCTAGCACAATAGATAGGCTTCATGTAGTGGGAATTGTTACCTCGTTGAAGAAGCATAGCTCCAATAGCATCCTCACCTACTGATGGATTCACATAAAACTCCTTATCCCAATTAGGAGCTTGCATAGCAGGAAGAGAACCAAGAACCTCTTTGATACCTTGAAAAAACTCTTCACATTCATTTTTCCATTGTAGAGGATCCAACCTTGCTACTTGTTGTAGAGGATAAAGAAGTTGAGAGGACAAAGGAATGAACCTTGCCATATACTTCACCTTTTGAATAAAAGTAGAAATTTGCTTTGTATCTTTAGGTGATGGGAGGAGCACCAAAGCCTTCACTTTGTCAGGATCCGCTTCAATCCCATTCTCTGAGATCATATGCCCCAAAAACTTCACTCTTGGTTGAGCAAGATGACATTTCTTTGGGTTGAGTTGACCTCCACTTTCATCATATTGCTTCAATGCCATCCCAAGCTTTGCACAATGATCCTTTCTAGAGATATAAACACAAAAGTCGTCAATAAGATCCTTCACAAACTTGCCAAGAAAGGGAGAGAACACCTTGTTGACGCGCTTTTGATACCACGCACAGCCATTCATAAGACCAAAAGGAAGCACACAATAACAAAAGAATCCCCATGGCGTGCAATAGAATCAAGTATGGCATCTATGAAAGGAAGAGGGTATGGATCCCTCTTCATGGCTGCGTTTAGAGGCTTAAAATCAACACATATCCTCCACTTTACATCCTTCTTGGGTGTGACAACAACAGGACTCACCCATTCTGCAGTGCTCACAGGACATATGAAACCTGCTTCAAGAAGCTTGTCTACCTCTTCCTTTAAAGCATTAAGTTGTACCTGTCCCATTCTCCTTAGCTTTTGGCGTACGGGCTGAGCTCCTTTCTTGATTGGAATGTGGATTTCCTCTCCCTTAAAGCCTCTAATTTCCTCATAAGAAGTGATGAATAAATGGGGAAATTGTTGTATCATATGTAGGTACTCACCCTTCTCATGACTAGTCAAGTCGGAAGACAACATACCTTGTATCAGCTCCTGTTTGACATTAGGTTGAACTTTGGGTTGCATCAGCTCTTCAATTTGCTCATAAGGACCCGAGATATCCTCATTCTCCATAAGGCCAAGAAATCTTTGTTTCTCATGATGCTCTTCTTCAAGAAACAAGGAGGAAACATCTAGATCACTATCGCTGCTATCTTCCACTTCACTGCCCTCATCCCCATTGTCTTCTTCTTCACTTGAGTAATCTTCTTCATCACTTTTCTCATCAAAATCAGCATCCAAAGATTTCTTGCTAGCCATGTCAAACCTCTTCTTATCACCCCTTCTATTGTAGAGAGTGATGGTACCATGTCTCCAATCCTGTATAGCTTTGGTTGCTTGTAACCATGGTCTTCCAAGGATGAGAGGGAAAGCACCAATACCCGTGGGCATAACATGGCAATTGACCAGCACTTTAACATCAAATAAATCCACCTCCAAGTCCTTTAAAACTCCCAAGCACCTCACCCTTGATTGGTTGGCAAGCTTTATGCGAAAACCTGAATTCTTCACCATGTTGAGTCCCAACTTTGATACACAAGCTTGAGTAATAACGCATACATGTGCACCTCCATCAATATAATCCTCTCCAATGCACTTCCTCTTATGCCATGCATCCATAGTAGGGCATATATCAGGTAGCTCATTCAAAGATAGGACTCTCACTGACCCCCTTGTAGGCTCCTTCTTGATGGGATTGACTATGTGCTTCCATTGCCTCTTTAACTTGGGACACATCTCCATGAGTTGCCCAAAGGTAACATCAGCCTTTCTACCCACCAAATCAGACCTTAAACTATAATTTGGTTGCCCTTCTCCCAAAGGAAAGTCGGATGCATTGTAATGTTTCCTGGGCTTTCTCTTCTTCTTCTCTTTACCTGTACCTGTTTCAACCTGTTTCCCTCTTTTATGGCTGGGACTTGCATCACTCATGTCATGATCCCTTGTAACCCTCTTACCTACAGGCATGACCATAGCTCCAAAATCATCCTCTTTCTTCTCCAAACGGATTATGCTTACCACTTTTGTTTTGCCCTTCTCTTCTGCTGTCAATCCACTTGGTCCTGCTTCCCCTTTAATCTCAATACCATAATCTTGAGCTCGAGAAGGAATTTGTGGAGGAAGAGGAAACATGTCGCCACCCATTCTCTTTGGCTTGTCACATTGAGGGCTTTTATGACCCCATTCACCACAATTGTAGCATTGAAACATATCCCCTCTTCCAACCATGCCTCTTCCTCTACCACATGTATAACCCTCATTGCTTCCATAACCATGTCCATATCCATAACTTTGACCTCTTCCACCTCCCATCATATGCACACTAAGATTCTTCATAAGACCTACAACCTCTTGCATCTCCTTGCGAAAGGCATTCACATCATGAGAAGCTTGTTGATCATAACCTGGCTCCCTGATGAGGACCCTTGGTTGCTCTACCGCTTTCACTTCAAGATTTGGCTCCACATTGATTCCAAGTTGATGAAGACGCTCTGCTTTCCACTCTTTATTCTTTGCAATTTCAACTGCCTCCTCAAAGGTCCTTGGCTGCTTAAGCTCTACCTTCAAGCGTAGGTTACTCCTCAAGCTTGCAAGAAACTTGTCCTTCTTCAACATGGCTGGAGGAATTTCAGCCCCCAAAGATGTACACCACTTTTCCCATAACGCATTGAATGCCTTGAGAAAGTCTTCTATGGTTTAGCCTTCATCTTGTACTAAGCCTTGAATAGACTGCCATACCTTTTGTGGGTCTTCCACCTGTTGAAAGTGTGTAAGAAAAGCATGCCTTACCATTTCATAAGTCATGACTTGAGGAGGTTGGGCTGATTGTAGATCCTTTTCGTAGCCTTCCAACCATTCCCTAGCATCTCCCTTCAAACAGAAGTAGAAGATTCGTAGCACCAACGCTGGGTCTTGCTTGTCAGCAAGAAGGCAAGCAAACTCCATTCTCTCAATGAAAGCTTTGGAACTTTCATTTGATTTCCCACTAAACTCCGGAAAATTAACTGCCATGTCTTCAAAACCTGTAAACTGAAGGTAACTTGAAGCGATTCCTCCGTGGGGGCACCAAAACACTGTTGGGAAACAAACAAACTGAAACACCTATATAGTGATGTCACCCAAGAGCGTTGAAAGAGAACTACAAGACACCAAAAGCTTCGCGAAATCCTTTTGAAACACCACAAGTCCAATAGGAGTAGACCCTTGGGAATTTACTAGCCGTCGCCCACCCAAGAGACTATGTCACATAGGAGCAAAACCCTGCCAAAGCATGGGTTTGCAGCACACGCCGACCAATGCATATGAAGACAAGAGCCTCTCCTTTCACAATCAAACATCACAAACCCACAACTTCAACATCAATTCCACAATTCATAGATACATGCCCTCCGAATCTGTCTACACACAATTTGCCACTAGGCTGCCATAGCCATAACCCTGCAGAGAACTAGTCGTAACCTGATGAGCACAACTCCAATTGGGGCACTTTAAAGCTTGAGAGAAAGCTTGAAAAATGACTGGCGAGAAATCTGAAGATGACTAAAATTGATTCCATACGCCCCCATGAGCAAAATTGACGCGAATAGAGAGCTGTCCCAGCACGACTACACGTAGAGAAGGCTAGTCGGGGCAAAAAAATGCATCCAAGAGCACCAAGGAGAGAGAACGAGCTAAAACCTGCAAATTTCTGATCTTTGGCTGAACGTTTTTAATTTTGTACATGAGTTTTAGTTATATACAAGGCTCACTTCAAAAAAGTCACTCACGGGCACTTACAATAGCCCGACAGCTGTCACTAGACTAGCGACTTGCAGTGCATGTACATGTGCTTGCTAAAGCAAGCTAAAACACCCACAAAAAGAAAGCCCACACGCCCTTTTGACATCAGGAGTCATGTCCGTATGTACAAATTTACAAAAAACGGGGTGTCAGAAATGCGCCCAACATCGGTTAGCATGGCTGGGATTGAGTGCTGGCCGTCTGATTGTCGGTTCGAGCCTTGTTGGTCGATTAGTCTTTAAATACCCCCTCCTGTTGACTGGTTACTGGCTCCCACTTTTGTTGCAAGCGAAACCAAAAAACAGTGTCGATCTTCACGTGTCAAGCTGCATTCTCGTCGAGTTTTTTTATGTGCCTAGGACTATCGTAGCGCTATTGATTGCGCATGTCCATGCTCAAAACGATGCAACAGTGATGAAATCCGCCCAGGCACGGCTTAAAGGTTCTAAAACTGGGGGTTTTACCCTACTCCTTTATCTAAACCACACCATAGTATCCATCTAACATGCTCCTCTCAATGCATAACATAATGTTGAGGCATCATGGAAAAGTCTCCCATGTATGCACATTATGTGCATTGAGACTTTGGGAGTCTAAGCATCATACCTTATGTGAGTGCTCAGTTTCTAATCACATTAAGCTTGCTTTTCTCACATTTCAACCTCAACCATTGCCAACATACCTTTCTCTCCTAGCCCTCCTCGAGTTTTAGTTGCCATCCTTAAATACGTAATCTTCAAATCTCAAGATTCATTGATCAAGTCAACATAGAGCATGTAGCATTTTTTTATTTGGTTCCATAGGTAAATTTGATGTTTTAACTGATGATAATTCATTCTCTCTCTCTCTCTCTCTCTCTCTCTCTCTCTCCCCCCAACAGATGATCAGAGGCATTCTAGCACGACACCTAGAGTGTCATTGAGGGGCGTATTCTACATTTCACATTTCACACTTCAGTTTCATTTTCACATTTTACATTGAGTACTTTTTTGTACTTGTACTTCAGGCATTGTATTAGATTCACCACTTTGTATCTGATGGTCTCATAGGTCATTTGGGCCTTTTGAAGACGTTAATATATCATTTCATTTCATTTCTCCCCCCAATACTGTTTGTTGAGGTCTATTGTGATTGTTCCTACCACAATAATAGTGCCCCTCCCTTATCACTCCCTGTGTATGTATGCACATGCAAACTCTCATAATCAAGACTTCTATACTATATTTGGAGGTCTTGTGTGATTGATTGCTCCTACGTAATTTTCTCCGCCATAGGAGTGAGACTCCCACTGCCTATAAGAATGATGCTTCTAATGGCAACAAAACAAAGAAATGATTTCCACCAAACACAATCAATATAACACAAATTAAAATTTTAATGCCCTTCAAAAGCATAAACTCCATTCACCATAGCCCTTGAATCACACACATATATATTTTTATACCCCTTGAAATCATAAAGTCCTTCAAAAGTTTCAATCATGGGCCTTCAGTAAAAGAAGTTGAAAATAAGTCAAGAAAAGCCTCAAGTTGACATGTGTGATACTAGCAATCTAAGTGGTGAGTACTTTGCTTAAATTGTTTAAAAACATTACACACTTCACACACTTCCTCCTTGCAGCAAAAGTGTACTATCATCATTTGTAATCAAGTGTTGACATTATTTTAACCTCATCTTGTCTTTATCTTTTTTCTAAAGTGCTCCCTTGAGCTTGAATTGTATTAATCACAAAATGTTACAATCAACATGGCATAACCTTTTGGATGCACCTCCACAACTTCTCTTACTTTTGAAGCTTGTAATTTTTATTCTTTATACAAATGATACTTCCATGGAAAACCTTGACTCTAAGATAATGAATACCACCTTGTCAAGGTTATATTTGTGACACAACCCCAATAGGAGAGAAGAGAGACAGAGAAGAGAAGGTTTTTTTTTTTTGTGCAAAACTCACAATTGTGAATGGATAGTATTAAGAACAGAAATATCCTCGAGCTCAGGATATTCATCCACCGCCCAAACAAGACCAGAAGAGAAGGTTTTAATCTAGAAAATGCAGAGTGAACGACATCAAATAAGCATTGTCATCTCTATCCAACATTTAAAAAGTTTTGCATTAGCCACACACACACACACACACACACATAGAACCTTATGCTTCTTAACTGTTTCCTATTGTTCACCTCTATGCTAGAACATTTTTTTTGGCCTCTTTGGCTGAAAATTTCCCTCCTCAAAACTCGCTTCTCAAATCTCAAGTCTCTATGTACTCATATTTACCAAGTTCCAAATATGTAAATCTCATCTTCTAGAATGTCCTCTTCTTGAAATCCAAGACCAAGGGAAGGGGAGAGATGGTGAGAGAGGTCCCAAAAAAGACTAATATGTTTCCTCAACCACGTAGATTTACAACCATGTAGTCCATCCGACCACTCGATCTATCCCACTTGAGCGATTTGTTACTTTAATAAGGACCAAATACGCATACCCGTAGGAAACATTCAATAGGTTTGATGGACATGCTTGTCTACCCCACTTGAGAAAATGATTGTGACTACATGCACACACACCTAGGAAACATCTCAATATCTTGATGGATATCTTAGTCTACCATAATCAAGAAGATAATACACCCTCAAAAACAACTCGATATCTTGATGGGCGTGCTTAGACCCAAATCACATTGCGTTGATGGTCTCATGGTCCACGTAACCTCAACAGATGCCATCATGTTGTAACCACTCTTTGTTTTGTTTAATATGTATTATCCCATTATGTTTTTATTGGAAAAAATGTATGATAAAATGGTGATGTTATCATATTAGGTGTGCGCTTACATATTGGTTTGCTTCATTGCTCAAAAAAACCATTTTGTCTGCCATGGTTTTTAAAGGGAAAAGCAATGAGACAACCACATTTCTTTGACAAAATTTAGGATTTTTACTGAGATTTATAGCAAAAATGTCCATATTTTTACCTTGAAAATCAAGGTCCAACTGTATCACAACCGTGATTTTTAAATTTTGATTGAGAAATTTACATTACAAACAGGGATATGTGAGCATTGGTTTGCTACATATTTTGGAAGTTGGGAGTTAAATCCCCAAGTCTTAACTTCTCTCTTAGAGTCTATCTCTGTTTACATAAAGCATAAAAGGCACACAATTGAAAAGTCACACACATAGACACCACATGCATGGATGATCACACATACATATGTACATGCAAGCTCACCCATTCCTCTTTTAGTTTCAAAAGTCTATTTCCAAAATATTTCACCACATTCCCAGAGCCTCCTAGGACCACCACCACCATTAGAACTTTCTTGTGTCAAGAGGTCGTGTAATATACTATTCCACATTGCTCATGTGCAACTCTAGTGCATATAGATGTGAAATCAAAAGCTTGCATGTTTATCCTTACCACATTGAGATGATAATACAAAAGCACACATGATGCAATTATAAAGTTCATCGAACAACATGCATTGTATTATAATTTTTATCAAAGGGAAAGAGGGGGGGGGGGGGGGGGGGGGTTGGCATCATCGTGTCTTCAAATGAAATTCATGTCACAAACAATGGATCATTTTTTTCAAGAGACAACATTCGCAACATCTAGGTGCATTCGTAAATTTTCTACATTCATGCATATCATCATGCGCAAAACCACCATGAGTCATATCCCAAGGAGATTAGACATATGCTCCAACATACGTTGTCTACATCTCCATAAACACCCCAAAGCCAACATGGCTAGTTCAATGTCATTATCTTGCATTAGCTAGCACACGTTCTTAGCTTGTTCCTATTCAAAATCCATACACTCTCTTGGGAAGCACAACATTCCCATGTCAAGACAATTGGCTAATACACTTGCTTGGTAGGCATTCATCGCCATAATCTCTACCCGTACATCACTCATAAGGGCTTCCAACCATTTTCCTTGCAGATCAACACATAGTTTCCACATAAGGGGTACCTTGATCGGCCTACACTCAACCCACAATCCTTATACACCGCCCCTCTACTCCATTTTGCACTGCTCTACATGTCCATCAGCACATGGCATCCATTGATGTCATGTCGTACTCCATTGCATATATTTTCCATGAGAGTTTTCCCACACAAAATCCTTGGCCGGGTTCTACCTAGGACATCTTGTCATTACATGGACAACCAATCTTGGTATCAAAGTCAACCAAGGAACATTGAGCCATAGCACATTAGCAGTTCCACGCACAAAAGGATGACGTGTAGCATGTCAACACCCGACTAGAGCCTATGGCCACCTACAAACGCATGTTACGCATGACCTATCATCACCCCATTGGCCGCCACTCACTCCTTTCTTGCAAAGCCACACACACATTCGTCAAATGTGACCTTGTGCAAGCGCACTTCAAGAGTTGCAACTCCCAAGGTTTCACATTAACCTTAAGGTTGCATGTATCCCCGATAGATTTTCCTCATTCATGCCTTGTGCTAATCACGTGTTTGCCTCCTTGCATCAAATTTTCCACATTACTTACATCACGATTGCAATAAACAATCAGCCCATGATAACAATCACATCCTCAATTTTAAAAAATCCTAAAGCTTATTTTCTCTGAATATACTACACTCTACTTACATGTCCCAAAACATTGCCAAGCACAACACCTTGTTTCAACCTCCTCTCATCACTAACAATTTGTAAATGAAAAAAATTAAAGAGCTTCCTGCCCTGCCTATATGTTGGACATAACCCAATAATTTGAAGTAGTCCAAGAGATTACACCACGTCAAAACACAAGTACATCCGGAGAGAAGACCTAGTGCTAGATTTAAGAAAATAGATATCTGAACAAAATAGAGTTTTGAACCTACTAATAAGATCCTGTAATCAATGGGCTCCAAGACTTGGCCTTCCAAACATGGAGTGTATCAAGCACTTCGGTAAGTGGGAAAGCATATACCTGTGCACGCATCCTACGAACAATGAGTTCTTAGTTTCACGTATGCGTACACCTTCAACCCATCCCATGTGCTATAATTTAATTCCCTACATACTCACGCTGACACGAACGCCAACACATTTGAATTGAGCAATTCAATGTGAAAAAGACCGGTTCAATGTAAAAATTATAATTTTTACGTCAAAATTTGTAATTTTCAAATTTTCATTTCGACCTTGAGAACACCTCAAGATGATCACACACATGAAACACAAAGATAAATGCATCGTGAGAACCTTCAAATATAGCTCGAGGGTTGTTGTTCATAGCTCTCAATTCACTCACTCCCGCCTTCATCGCTTGCCACTTGTTCTCGCCTCCCACCACTGCTCGCCTTCAAAGTTCCCCCTCGCCGTTTGCCTTTATTGCCCGTGATTTTCCCGCCTTGTTCACTTGCCGAGGGAGGACCACCGAGCTTTAATTGTCGCGATTTTGGATTTTGGAATCGCAAGCACACACAAGAAGGTCTTGAACAAAACAGTAAATCAATATGGCCTCACTCCAGATGCAAGACAAATGGAACTTGCTACATGTGGCCTCTCTCTCTCTCTCTCTCTCTCTCTCTCTCTCTCTCTCTCTCTCTCTCGCAAGCACTCAACCTCCTTCTCAGCACAGCATGTGGTGTAACGGTGTTTCCCACTCTCTCACACACGCACCCACTAAGTAGTCCGAGGACTAGCTCAACGATGCACTCTCTCATCTACATAAACCACAATTTTGTGGATGGATGCAGTTTCACACACACAGACCCGACGCCCAAATCGCTTAAATGATCATGCAAGTTGCAACCCTGGGGTATGTGTGTGTGTGTGTGTGTGTGAGAGAGAGAGAGAGAGAGAGAGAGAGAGAGAGAGAGAGAGAGAGAGTTGCACTACATCAACCTCATGATCAGTAGGCGCATAAGGTCGTGCTGATTAGCTGTGATTCTTGAGACGTCGATGTATCTCTCTCTCACACATTCATGCACAGGGCCGTGTTGCCAGACGTCGGCCATGCTGAGTACTCTCTCTCTCTCTCTCTCTCTCTCTCTCTCTCTCTCTCTCTCTCTCTCTCTCTCTCTCTCTTCGTGCGCACACACACACACACACATACACACACGCAAAACTCATTGATGTTGACGTGCTGATAGAATTCATACTTTCTCGCTCTCTCACACACAGTGGCCACTTTGTTGAGATTCTCTCTCTCTCTCTCTCTCTCTCTCACACACACACACACACACACACACAAACTGACATGCACACTGCACAACATCGAGCCGTGCTCTCTCTCTCTCTCTCTCTCTCTCTCTCTCTCTCTCTCACACACACACACACACACACACACACACACACACACACACACACACACACACACACACACTCACACAAACGCACGTTGGGTTTGATTTGGTGGATGTCACAATGCAGTGCGCAGTCAATGGACACGGTCATTGATAACTGACAAAGGACTCATTGCATGCTGGGTTTGATCTGGTGCACGTCACAATGCAGTGCACAATCAATGGACACGATCACTGACAACAACTGACGAAGAACTCGCCGACTGTCTCACGAGTGTATTTATATTTTTTCCCGTTCGAGGCAGAACTAAACGTGCAAGGTTATGTTTGTTATGAAACATTCTTCTCTCTCTCTCTCTCTCATACTTTCTTTTTGCACTGAAAGCTTTTTTTTAATATTTGAAAGCCCTTTATTGGAGTTGAAATCCTTTGGAGAAGTAAGGAGGTAGTGACACGTGGAGGGGCTCTTTGAGCTCAAAAAATTTAAGCTGTGTTATAGCATTATAAAGAGGATAGATAGATATAGATGAAGTAATAAGCTTTTTTTACTTTTTGACATAAATATTAGTACTATGTCTTTTCATTTTCTAGCATCAGAGTTATTACTACTTACCACTTACCTTTCACTTTTTCATTTCAAACCAAAAGTTTTTCAAGGGGGGTTTCTTTTAAATGAACCACAGTGTGACATGTGGATGCCCTCTCCTCCTAGAAACTTTTAAGTTGCATTATATATAGTATAGATGTTCAACCGGTACATAAAGACAAACCAAAAACCCTCGATTGTCCAAAAGTTACACTGTGCTTTTATAGGGATGCCCAACCTAAACAAAGTAATAAGAACCTATTGTAGGTGAGCATGAGTGCCACCAACTAGGAGGGTTTGCCACCCCACTCTTGGCAACTCGCAACACACCAATCGAAGGAGCTTTCGACGTTAGACGCGCCACCATGGGCACCACTGACCATCGGAGGAACAAATGCAAGATCATCACAATAGACTCTTGAAGGCAAGCCAAGTGCCAGCAAAAGAGGCAGATCTAGTCGCTTCCACAAGAAAACCCCCCTACCCATGGAAGGAGGGTGCCACCAAGAAGCCTCCATTGCCACCACAAGGCTGCTCACCCATGAACCAAGGCGTACGGAAGAACCAGCAAGGCCAAGCGTGCAGATTTACCCCCAAAGAGAGAGAGGGGTCTCCGCCAAACCCCAAGACCAAAAATATTCAGGCAATGAAGTAGGGTTAGAGGGAAGGCATAGAGTGGCCAGGTTCCTCCCCTCAAGGATGTCTCTGCTCCTCTGCGGTGTAGATCCATCCCTCCCATCGACGAAGTTGTCATGCCTTGCTTCCCCATGAATGCCCCACCCTCCTCCATCCCCTAAAATGCCTACCCAGAGCACTCGCTGGCCCATGCAGAGTGCATAGAGCCGATGGTCGAGAGCAGCACGCTAGGGTTCACTGAGCACTTAAGGTAAATGCTATTTGACATTGAAGATGGAGACCAACAATGTCTACTTTTGTAATTTTAAGCTCTTACTTTAAGTCTTTATACTGGGTCTGGGACGCGCGAAGTAATTTATTAGTCTCGCAGATTCGCTCACGAGATTTTCGCGCGAAGGAAAAGTCCAGGAAAACTACATGTTGCTCGGCTTCCCATGCGCGGCGCTGGGTGTCCGCCCGCAGGCCCGTCGCTGTCCAGCCGAGCCTAGCACGGGAGTTGTCCAGCATTTGAAAAACGGTGCCAACCGTGGCTTGACTGCAATGCTGTGGATTGACTGCAATGGTGTGGCAGACAAACCATTATGTATTGAGGGAGAAGACAACACATTACTCGTTGTATTTCATTCACATGAGACACAAAGCATAATGTATTCAGGCAGCAAGAAATGTATTAAGATAAATGTACTTTGGATATAGTGCTCTTGTACAAACTGACCATTCCAGCAAAAAACTGTTCGAATGTCAGATACACAGATTTCACAGTATGACATAGTCCTGTTTGTACAAACTGTCTGTTTCAGCAAAAATATAGTTGCAAGCTCTGATACATAGGTTTCATAGCAGTATTCGGCACTGGGGAACGCCTGTTACATAGGGAGCCTAGCAAACACATTTGACATCCTGCACGCAATCGCATTCAACTGATTTAGCCGTGTTTTCAAAATGTTAAGCTCTCTGCGTAACAAAAAGATTTGTTCCTCTAGTCTCGCCACTTGCACATCAGCAACGTTCATGTTATAGCTATTGACGCTTTCTTTGATTGTGTCGATTGCTTCAAGAAGCACTGTTCGCAGAGATGGTTGGCTCGTTGTTCGATCTCTAAGAAATTCCTTCAAGATTGCAACCAAGACATCCTCGATGCTATCAATGCGCAAGTCTTCATCTGCTTGTGTCTCCTCTTGCAGTACTGCTTCATTTTGATCTACGTCACCCATTTTTTCACCTACAAGACACAAGATGCAAAGTCAGAGGGATACCTTGCTCAAAAACATAGCGAATCAACAACATAGCAAGTAGCAATACTTCTCTAAGCAACTGTCGTGACACCAATTTCATGCACCAACGGGATATACTCGTCCCCTATCTTTGGATTTGGTGTGTTTGGATCTCCCGAGTCAACATCAGCCTCATGATCATCATCAACCGCACAACTTGGGCTGTTACAGATACCGACAATGAGATCCTATTTCAGTCTTGAAGAATGCAAAGCTGATGCATTACCTTTCTCTTTCTTGCAAACACGACAGGAACCAATCCGATCGTGGATGTGTTGTCCCGCACATGTCATCATTGACAAAGATATTCACAATGTCCTGGTAGCTAGAAGTGCTTGGATGCACCATACAACGCCAAAGCGCTTTTATCTTCCTCATGCCAAGGCGAAGGGCTATATATTTTTTTACTGTTGCGATGCCGCATTGTGGGGGAGGTAGGCCTGACGTCACTGGAGTTGTTGCTTTGTAAAGCTAGAGAGCGAGAGCGGATGGAGCAGGACTACAATGGTGACCCCATAGAGGTGAGGATCACGGCAAGGGAACTCAACTAATCATATTGAGCGTTCGCTCTCTCTCTCTCTCTCTCTCTCTCTCTCTCTCTCTCTCTCTCTCTCTCGTGCAGAGCAGGCTTAGGGTGGGGCGTATCCCCTCTCTCTCTCTTCGCTATAGCAGGGCAGGCTCCAAGGATGCTCAGGATGCAGTGGGTGTATTGACCAAGGATGCAATAACAGAGAGGACGATGCTCACGATGCACAACATGAGGTTGCGAAGCAGAGAGAGAACTTAGATCGAGCTCAAAGGATGCAGGAGCTGGGCGTGGTGCAGGAGAGGAGCTGGGCGAATGTTGCGTGTACATCGCCTCCACATTGTCCTAAAATGCATTATCGTTTTAGTGTGAATGGAATCTCTAACGTTAATTAATGAATGAAGAGCCCAATAGACACAAAGGCAAGTTTCTTGAGTTGGAGGGATAATGACTCTTGAATGCAATTTATCACAGAGGGACGTCTATAACCACCATTAGTAAATCCTCTAAGAAGGTACATAGGTGTTGGGTGGTGTGGAATCATTCTGTGTTGGGATTCTCGCACATAGTCTTTTAACATGACCGGTTTCAGGATGTAGGAGTTATCAACTCCATTTTTACTCAAGAAGGATTCCCTTTGATTGCAACCATGTGAATAGGGTGGTCTGCATGTCCGGTTTGGGGGAATCTACAAAGCTCCTCCTGCAGGACTGGAAAAAGAGAAGCCCAACTCTTGACAGGTGGTGCACAGGCAGACAAGATGGTCGAGCTGGCAGCAAAAGGGTGTGGCAGAAGGATTTTTAAACGTTCTCACCACTCGCATGCGACGAAGTTGACCTCTGACAGAGAACTCGTGAAGCTAATAGGTAAATTTGAGATCTTTGTGTGTGTGTCTATCTGCACTGTCAACTTCTTCCTGCTGCTGCTATGTTGAAAGCTTCTGTGTGTTACACTCGGAGTGTCTAAGAGCCTAGACTGGGAGTGTCTGAGAGCCTGCACTGGAACTGTTCTTTTGAGTTGACGCTGGTTTCTGCTGGTGCGAGTTCACTGGTTGCTCTACTTTTGTTCTGAGCCTCTGAGATTAGCAAATTGGATCTGTTTTTTTCTTGACTGTACCGCTACGGTTGTGTGTCTTGTTGGTACCTTAGGGTTCTAGTGATTCCTTGCAGGCAGATGGTGAGATTGAAAGCAAAAGCTCGTCTAAAGGGAGATGGCGCGGCTGAGGCAAGCCATGCCAGAAAGAAGGAGAGACAGGTTAGAATGATGGAAATCAGTGTCACCATCTCCGTTGGAGGCGATGACATAGATGTCTCACTGTTGTCTGCCATGCAATCATTCCTTGAGAACGAGACTATAGCTGGGCTATGTGCTGTTGAGAGGGGCGGGGATCTGTTGCACTTGCACTTTCAAATGATTGTCCGGCTGTGGACGAGCTCATTGATTTCTACAAACAAGAAAATCAAGCAATACCTAGGTTGGGATAATCATTCACCAGCTGGAGCCGTTGGGCTTTGCCGCGGTTTGAAACAACGAAACATGCATACGTTCGAGGGGATGCTTGTCTACTGTATGAAGGATCACCGGAAGGATCACTTTCAAATGGCTATCCACAATGTCCATCCAGATCAGATAAATAGGGGGTCGAGCTCTATAGCTTGTATGGCGGTGATGAGTTGAAAAAGAAGGTTTGTATGACACCAGTCAATATTTTTGACAGAGCATTCATGTTCTGGAAGTATAAGTTGATGCATCCACTAGGTAGCGACTTTCTGTCAACATTGCATAAGATGTTAAAAACACGGAGATACTACCCGTCATCGTCTTGGGTGACACCGTATCAAGGCCGGGGCATGGAGCTAGAGAAGACTAAAGCACTTTGGATATGTACGGTGCATCCATCAACGATGACATACCAAGACGTCGTTAGTGTATTTATAAATACTCAAATGTACACAAGTACACATCCTCGTGCTGATTGGTTCTTGTCTCGATGGCAAGGCGTCGAAAGTTATATCATGCGATACATGTAAAAGCAATCCGACTTGCATCCTTGTTCACTTACAAAGATGTTGCACCCAGCCCGCCAAGTGTCGTTCGCGATGATGATGACCATGAGAATAAAGAAACCGAGGACGCCACAGGCAATGCTGACTATATCCTGCTGGTTCACAAAACTGGAGTCACGACTGCTGCATGATACTATTCGTTGAGTTTATGGTTCTACTCTCTTGCTGTGATTTGTTTTAATATACCTACCTCAGGATGAATATAAATGATTTTGTTGTGTCTTTGCAGGACAACAATGGAGAATACTCAAGAAAGTCACTTTTTGATGGCAACAGGAGAATCACAAGCGGATGACCTATTGGACCGGATTGAAGACCCATGCCTTGAAAAAAGAGAGGAACTCACAACACAAATTTTGCATTAACTATCTGGCGATTGCCTGATGAGAGATCTCTGCGCATGGAGCTAATAACAACGAATCACAGTTTGAAAGAAGCAATAGAAACGTACAAAGGCGACCTTGCTGATGTTCAAATTTGCAAGCTTGAGGAGCAAATTTTTGCACTGCGCAAGGAGGTGTCATCCTTGAAGACACAACTAAATAAATTAAACGCACTTATAATCAAAATCACAGTCATCCTTGGCAAGAATGCCAGCCAGTAGTGTTCGAACATCACAACCATGTACTTATTGCGAGGTGTAACATTTTGGCTGCATATGAATTTGTACTCCTGCTTGTAACTACTTGCTGGTCACTACAAACAGTTTTGTATGAATAAGTACTATTGTTTCTCTCTCTGGCTCTCTCCCTGTCTGTCAGTCAAAAGTAGTCCTGGATGTAATAGATGCAGGTTACGAATACTGTGGTGTCCAGGACGTAGGAAATGCACGTTACGAATACTGTAGTGTCCCTCGCTGGTTTCCTCTCGTCTGCCTCTTAGAAATATTGTCGGACATAGGACATGCGGCTTAGAGATTCCCTGTGGGCAAGTCTGTTCAGCCACGCAAACCAACAACAGCCTCATGGCTGATCTTCCCGCTGCCGACACAGCAAGCGACTCCCTGGACTTTGCGCCATCTACAAGAGCATCTAGGGGTATATCGCCAGATTCCGATTATCGGAGGCCGACCCAGTCACTTAGTGACTTGAGACATGTATTAAAATACTCGTTCACAAAGCTTTAATATTCCAATTAGAGTAGAATGTTCATAGAGACATTGTCATAATATTGGATTATAAAGCAGTAAAGCTTCTTACTTGCTCACCTATCTATTAACTGGAATCTCCATCAGATTCCAAAAATTAAAGTGTCGCGCTCCTCTCTGATTGCAAAGAGCCACTAGTAGCTACCTACCTACTCGCTCGCCTTCGCCTCTATCATCCCCTTCAACTGGTCTGCTGCAACACCACAACAGATGCGCTTGCCTCGGCCTTGATCTGCTTTGTCATCTTTTGCCTGTCCCTGGCTGCCCCCTCCATCTAACGAATTGTCAAGCCGAGGCAAACCATCACGCAAAGAGAAAGAGTGGTACTTGAGGGACCCATCACCCGTTCCCCCGCACTCTCCTCATCCCCCTCGACGTTGTGTGCTGCCCTACAACCGATGTGCGCAGCTTCGGCACTCGTCGATGCTTCCCCCTTGGCTCCCCTTCTGCTCATCAAGCCAGTATCCCTTTGCAACACCCAGAGAGAGAGAGAGAGAGAGAGAGAGAGAGACCATGTTGCTCCCGCTACGTCTGCACCTGTACCTGCTGACTATCAAATCATCCCTTACCCCCCTTGATCCTGCCTACTATTCGTGATTGCTTTCTTCTCCTCCACAAAAAAACACAGAAGCCTATCCTCAATGCGTAGAAGTCTCCTACAGGTTGCACCAATCTTCACATCTGCTCGATCTCCCTCACATGCAGCTCCTTTGAGGCTGAACCAAAACACACACACAGACGCAACGTCTAGCAGAGAGGAGCAAAAAATATCTCCACGTGCCTTTTCTTTGATATCCAAACACAAGAGTCTAATTTTTTTAAAAAAGACACTTTATCTTTTGGTGAACCAAGCGGATCTTTGTTGATTCCCTTCAAAAGAACATGCATACCACATTGGAGTACAATGTTTATAGATTTATTATTTTTTCAATACAAGAATTGAGAGAAAATAAGCAACGCTCTCATCGAGGTTGTTATTAGAGATAATTTACTTACCTACGGATCATACTGATGTGGTAGTGGGCCCATACTCAATGGGCCTACTATTTCATTGCATATGGTGCCTTGAAAAGGGCATCTCTCTCTCTCTCTCTCTCTCTCTCACACACACACACACACACACACACACACACACACTCTCTACCATACATGTATGTCATGCAAAATGGGACCCATCAACATTTGTGTAGCACCCATGCAAAACGGCATGCACACACAAAAGCACACGCAAACATAATGTCATACCTACATATTTAACATTTGACTTGAAGCAATCTAAACTCTAAGATTTTGTAAACAAAAACTATGTTTTCCTTAGACAAGAATATGAGTGCTCTGGGTTTTGATATGCAAATATATCTATCTTTGTTATTGTTGCCAATAAATGTCCCTCCAATTTTGCAAGCTACTCTCTATTTAGTGGGAATCTGGTAAGATGCTTCCGACCCTTTGAGGAGAAAAGGGGAGGACATGGCACATGTAGGAAGGGGAGAGCGAGAGAGAGAGTCTCTGGCAGCCTGTGGCTGCATGACATGTGTGTGAGACTAGGGCGCCTTGGGGCAGGTAATGTCGCACGTGTAGGAGAGAGAGAGAGAGAGAGAGAGAGAGAGAGAGTTCCCTACATTCTCCGGCAGACTGTGGCTGCGTGACACGCATCTGAGACTAGGATGTCTTGGGACAGGTAATGCCGCATTTGTTTTGGATCTGCAAGGTGGGGCACAACAGCACATCTGCGCAATAAACACGATAAGTGGAGGATGAGTCGGAGGTGTAAGTCAGTGAAGGAGCAGGTAAAGCCGAACACAGGGGGCACAGGCTTCTCATTAAGCTGGATTCTCCTATGCCTTTTAGGGGGAACAACGGGGCAAATGCTGAGAGAGAGAGAGAGAGAGAGAGAGAGAGAGAGAGAGAGAGAGAGACTCCATGGGTCGAGATGAGCGAGGGGCAGAGAGGGTGATTTTTTTCATCTGGTTTGATGGCATCCATACATCAAGAGGTGGAAGAGACAGAAATGTTATTTTTTGTTGTCCTTCGCAGGGATGGCTTGCCTATGTGCCGTGAAGGGAAGGGTGAGGGCTCTGCATAGACGATTGCACAGAAAGGGCAGGAAGTGAGGTTTGTAGGGAGTCAAGATCTCTCTCTCTCTCTCTCTCTCTCTCTCTCTCTCTCTCTCACACACACACACACACACACACACACACACACACACACACACACACACACACACACACACACACACACACACACACACACACACACACACAAGTGCCCAGGCATCACAAGGGAAGGAGGTGGATTCTGTGTCGTCACACACAGGGTATGTATGGAATGTGTGAGGCTTCCCTCTTGCATGCGGAATTGGGACAACTCTCTCCTTCTCTCGCACAAATTGAGCGAGGCAGATCTCTATCTATCTGCAAATCCATTATGCACACATGCGCAATGGGGCAGCTCGTTGTGTATCTTGCTTCGCAATGAGGGAGGCATCTCAGAGCTAAGACCTTCATGCTTGATAGCATCACCTGGGGGAGACAAGGCCATGTGCATCGGCTCCAAGTTAGAGGTGAATGGAAAAAGTCATTAGCCTGCGGGTAGCGAAGGAATCTGGCTATCAAATTAATGAATGGATCCAATATATACCCAATATGTCATACAGTCTTGTGGGTCTCTATCTCACTAAAAAGGATGTAATGTAAAGAATACTTATAAATTTTGGAACCTCAATATGCTTCAAGGAGTCATTGCCTTGTGATGGCTTATCGTAAATAAAGTAGAGTTTATATCTAACACTTCATATCACAAAAAATCTATAGTGCTTAGGATAGTAGTTACATTAGGTGTTTTTAAGTTGTACATGGATAACAATTGATAGGCTCAATGACACCTATTAAATATATTCAACACCAATCACTTGATTGTTTTGTTTGCATGGACTTTGCAGGTGAATGTTTTACCCTTTTTTAAACATGCTTGGGGTGATATCTATCTGACCTCAAAGATGAAGACCAATGACGTCTGCTTTTGTAATTTAAAGTTTTTGATATATAGGAAAAGTGGAATGTACCTCTATTTTTTTGTGTGGGTAAAACTCACAATTGTGACTCGATTATATTAGCATCTCCATTCTTTTTTTTTATAGCAAAACTCACAATTGTGAGTGGATTATATTGAGCAGCCCAAAAATTATATTGAGTGGATTATATTGAGCAGCCCAAAAATTACAAGGTTTTTTCATGCTCATGTTAAGCCATGACAACATCTAGGGATCATAATTACAGACAACATCCAGAGATCATAATTACAACGGCTATTAGAGAAGCCACTCCTACCACCCTGCCTCCACATCCTTGTTACCCAAGGTCCATACTCTTGTCATTCTGAGATCTTTTAATTACCGATGGCCAAGATTTGCCCCCATCCCAAGTCCATCTGTTGACAACAAGGCACAAGTAGTCCTAGACCAATCCTCCGAGTGATGCTTGCGCCCGAGTGCCCATATTAGCACTTTGCTTTCCTGTATAATTTCTGCAAAGCTTGCCACCTCAAATCCTCCTTCAAAAACACGGGGCTCCTTGTTTGCTATACATTATGAAAGAAGAAGTATCTGACGATCTGAGTGCTGACGAGGAGTGCAAGACTACCTGAATTTTTACCTCCAAGGCAGGTCAGTCTTGAAAAAACTAATTTTCCATGTTCTCTGGACCCACTTGCATACTTTCCCTCTGAGGCCTTTTATAGCTGGGTAGTCCATGAAAAGGTGGGCTAGATCTTCACTAGCCAACCTGCACCCCAAGCATTGATCTGACCCAATCCCTCTCTCCTGAATCTTCACCCCCGTCGGTAGAGCACCCCAAATAACCTTCTGTAAGAAAACCCTTTGGCTTCCATATGTTCTCCATTACATGCTCCCACCTTTCCTCAAGACATTGCTTTTCCATAGCATGTTAAGGGGGCTAGACCAATTCTTCTTTTGCATCATTGTCTCATAAATGATTTTAGTATGGAGTTTCCACAAGAGACTGCTTCCAGGCCATTTCCAGGCATTCCAGTCCACAACTCCGAATCACAGATTGGCATCACTAGATTGTCAAGTTCTTTCATCACTTAATGGACAAGCAAGACCTCCAAGATATTGAGTTGGTACTGGGCAATCATAAGGTCAATGGTTTTCCAACTCTTGTTGACACTGTCCCAGAATTGCTCAAGTCGGATCAGACCCTTATTATTCAGCTTCCTGGCTGTCTCAATCCAATAGCGAGTTTGTGGCCGATCTACAACTTTGGAGAGCCAGGGGGACCAATGCAGGATGGAGTTCTTGAAGTATCTGGATTCTTCCCCCCACTTTAAGACTCCTGCTACTCTATTGCATTTTCTTACCAATTCTCCTGAGTTTCCCCCCAGTCTTAAGGTAGACCACGCCGGGGCAAGCAGTTTGTCATGAACCTCTACCCCTCTCCACTTTCCTCCCTTCGAGCCAAGTTTAGCTGCTTCTATCATATCTCTGATCATGACTGCCCAAACTTGATCCTGTTTAGCCAAGGAAACAACAAATTTGGTGCAACAAGCTTCTGCATGGGTCACAGGGTTAAGAATCTCGAGGCCTCCTTGATTCCCCGGCTGAGCAACCGATTCCCAACGGGCCCATTGCCATGGCCTGGAAGATTTCGTGTTATTTTTCCATAAAAATGTTTTTACTGGTTTTAAGGACTCTTTCCAGTGACACTTAGCCATCTTGAGAAGCGGGCTAGTGAAGGCAATATAAGGAATCATGAAGGCATTCCGACTTGGGAATGGGAGAAGAGCATACTCCCACCTACTCATTTTTGTTTTGATTTTTTCAAGCACCCACTCAAATCTTTGCTTGTGAGTTACATCCACCCCCAAGGGGGCTCCCAGATGTCTGAAGATATTTCCTTTTGTGACAATCTCCCCTGACCAGACAGAAGGGTCAAATGAGCCATTTTCCAATAGGGAAATCATCCTTGACTTCTCTATATTACACTCGGACCCCGAAGCTAGCGAGAACATTTGTACAATCTCCAGAGCTTTTCTGATGACCTGGGGGCATGCCTTCAAGAAGAGGAGAGAATCATCCGCAAAAAAATTTGCCAGGAGTTGTCTATTTCCTGGTAAAACAAGGCCTTGCACCTCCCCACGTTCAGCACTAGCTTCGAGCGTCGTGATTAGAGGATGTGATCCTATGGCAAAAAGTAGGGGGCAAGAGGGCATCCCTGTTTAATAGACCTTTTCACCTCAAAAGAGCCCACAATTCTATCGTTAAATAGAAGCTCTGGTTGGCTTCCAACCCCCATTACACGAACCAGCTGATAGAGGCGTGGCCCAAAGCCTAGAGCTTCCATGATGGCTTCTATATATGTCCATGTTATTTTATCATAGGCCTTGTCCACGTCCAACTGCAGCAGAATGCACTCCTGCTTTGTGACAGTTGCGTATTCTATGCCCACCATTGCTGCCAAGATGTTATCATCTGTAATGAAACCATGTTGATGGGGGGAGATGATCTTGGTTAGTAAGGGGGCTAGTCTGAGGGCCACTGCTTTAGCTATAATTTTGTACGCCACCAACATCATCGTTATAGGGTGCCATTGTTGTAGTTTAGAGCAGCAGATCTGTTTTGGGATGGGCTTGATAAGCCCTCTCTTCACACTTGTCTCCAATGATCCTTCGACCATGGATTTATTGGCGAAACTTGTGATTGGGGCCTTGAGATCATCCCAAAATTCTGCATAGAATTCCATTGTCATCCCCTTTTCCTTGCCAAGGGCTTGCAATACTAGTGAACATTCATCTTCGGAAAATGCCCGTTCCAAGTTATTAGCTTCTAAGTGGGGACTTTCCTTTTTAACACTCTGAAGTAAGGTCCCTCTGGCTTCGTCCACTTCTTGGGACTAGGTCTCCGGCCGTCAAATGATTTGACTGAGATATCTTAGCATCATACCAGCCATTTCATCCTAGCTATGAACTGCTATCCCTTTCTCATCATCGAGCGAGCGGACGTGGCCCCGGCTCTTCTTGATTTTTAGAGCCCTAAAAAACTGAGCTTGATTGGAAGCTTCCGGTTGCAAACTCCCTAGAGATAAGTATAGCCTTTTTGATATCTTATAATTACTCATTAGCGAGGTTCGATTTGGCTTCAAGCCATCGTTTGTGTTCGACCTCAGTAGCATGCCCATTGGCTTTTATAGCGGTAAGAAATTGTACTTCCGCTGAAAGATGCAACAGGTGATCCTACCTAGCTTTCTTGATTCGGGGGCCCGAGTTTTTGATTGCTTTCTGGATGCTCCGAGCAAAGAAGTCCCACACATTGTGTTTGTTGAGGTTGACATCTTTTTTTAGCTTACCCAGTGCTTTCTTGGCTAGATTCCTAAAAAGAGGGTCTGTGAATAGGTGTGCCCCTGTTACCAACAATTTTTTTTACCTCTTGGGGCCTGATCCTCCTCTTTATTCTTCTTAAAATGTATGTGCAGAGGAATGTGATCCGAGAGGATTGTTGTTGGGAATACCTTCATTTCCATCAGCGTGGATATCCAGTAAGCTTGGTGAGAGCAATAGCATATGTCCAGTCTAGAGGCAGTGCGGGCGTATTGAAGGCTTGTGTAGGTGAACCCAAGCGTGTTTTTCCATGGGCCAACATCCCATAAGTAGATCATTGCCCACTTTTCACACAAACTTTACCATTTAGAACTTTTTGAGCCAGCCAACACACTAGAGGATCCTGTTCTATCCTTGCTCTTTTCTAACATGTTAAAGTCACCAACCAACAACCACTCCCCTTCAATAGGGTTATCTCTGAGATGCATCCATAGTTTAGCTCTATCTTTTGCATTGAAAGGGACGTACACATTCACAATGGTGAGGGGACGCCCTTCCCATTTGATTCTAATCCCCAGAATCCTGCCGGATGGGTGGTTAAGAACCAACTTCGGCTCCAATTCTCTATCCACAATGCTGAGGACGCCACTGAAGGCATTATTTCCTTCATAGAATACCAGTTTCTTTCCTAGAATCTGCTTTCTCTTGCTATGGGCGTCTAGATGGTGTTCCTGAATGGCCCAAAAGTTGATTGTCTTCTCCTTTTTTATTTCCTCCCAGAAAAGGGTACTCTTCTTACGGGTTTTCAACCCCTTTACGTTCCAAGATTGGATAGTGAGAGACTCCATCATTAATGCGGGGTTCATTGGGATAGAGGAACAAATTATTCAGCATCCGAATCATTCGCCCCCCGCCCCCTTCTCCTTGGTCTCAGGAGAATCCGGGGGTTCCAAGTCAGAGGATTTCTTTTCTTGCAGTGTTGCAAATGGATTGTGCAGAGGGACAATGAACCCCCCTCCTTTCGAAGGGGTAGAGGATGACTTAGATCCTTTCACCTCTAGTGTTTTGACGACTTGCAACACTTTGGAGTCTCTTGCCACTACCTTCACTCTTTTGGCTCTTTTCAGAACAAGGACTTGGACAGCCGTCGCCGTTGTTACTGTCATAAATTTGGGGGTAGCAGCGGGAGTAATGATCCTATTAATATTGCCTGTACCTTCAGAAGCTCGTTGTATGGGAATTGATTCTTCCACCATCTTTTCCTGCATCTTCGTATCCATTTTCTCACATACCATCCCTCCTTCATCCTTCCCTGTATTTGTCCCTTCATTATTGTCTCCCTGCTTCTCCAGCCCTCCCATCGGGGATTCCATTTTATTGGGGGTCTGTACTGTCGGAGCTGTAGTACCATTAGAATTCAATGGGCAATCCTTGGCGAAGTGACCAAAGTTGTTGCATTTAAAACATGCCCCAAAGTATGTTCCAAAGTTTAGCGGAATGGTGACAAGCCCATCTCCGACATTGATAACCATGCTTTTAGGTGGCGTTTTAGACGAATCCCATCCTATACAAACCCTGTTTGAAGTTCTGCCAAACCCTCTCTTACTAGGTATAAATAAGGGAGTGCCCAGTTGGCTAGCAAGCATCCTGGAATCATCCTACAGCCAGCTAGAGAGTCCCACAAACTCAACCCAGACCGGATGAACCGCTTGTAAAGATTCAGCTGAGTCGAACACTGGCTCCCAAGGCACCACACACACCGTAGTCCTATTAAATACTAGGGGCCCTTTGTCGAGGATCTTTTCCACATCGGAGGCCTCTTTGAATCTCACTGAGCAAAAACCTTTAGCTAGGTAGGAAGTACTTTCAACTGCTCCTCCATGACCAAGAATTCTAGGGCTCTGAAGCCATTGGATCATCTCAAACCTGTTCGGGATTCTTCCATTGAACCCAAATACAAGCGTCATCTTAGCTTGGCTGGCTAGTTGTTTTTTTATCAGTGCTGGTGGAATTGCTACAGTAATAGCCTCGACAACCTCCACTTGTTGTGGCAAGGACTTTTTTAAAGCAGAGAAGGCTCGATCTGCCAACCCATCTTCTACCAGCCCACTGAATCTTGAATGGGAGCAAGTTCTTTTGTTGTTGTTAGGGCCGGCCTCAAGCATTTTGTTGACTTCCAAGAGCTCTTGTTGAAGTCTAGCTTTTGCATTCTGCAGGTTTTCGATATCTCCTGCACTTGACATCCCTTCTTCTCAGCTTTTTCCATAATCCCTAGAGTTAGGCCCCTTGAGTATGCTAGCAAACGATATACCTGGCCTACAAGCAGTCGATGAACTTGAAGCTTTATTTACGTTCGCACAGATGGGTCCCTGAGGAACCACGTCTTTGATGGTTTTTACTTCGAATTTGAACCCTTGCGCTGAGCCCATTTTCTCTCCTGTTTCCTCAGAGGGGACTTTTTCGGTCGGAACAATTTTGACCTCTTTCGTGGTTGAAACCTTTGGCGAGCTGGGGCCTCACATTTTCGTGTCATGCACCGGTCTCAAGACCGAGCCGCCACCTATATGCATTGGCACCGCTAGCTCCATTTCGGACCTTTTCCTCGCTGCTAACATCTGCGAGAATTTGCCAATGTCCTCATTTACGGCCAGACCGTCGAATTCCATTAGCACAGAACCTTTAATAACTTATAAATGGCTCAATTCAACAATTGGGCCAACCGCAAACAACAGGTTTTAAGGCTATGGTATGAAGGGGGTACAATGCAAAAGGGAGGTCTCAAAGGAGCAAGGGCGATAATTAATGCATGCTATCAACGATTATTAACTACGATTCTTAAAGCGATTATTTGTGCGGTGAGCGATTATTAAGTGCGAGGGGTATCGTGCAACAGGTTGAGTGGAGGTGGGCGTGCTGGAGTGGGGGGGGGGGGGGGGGGAGATGCGCTGCACTAGCAGCTTGGCGCTACCCAATTCACAACCTCCAAGCTGCTGAGGCTGTCATCCAAAAGCTCACTGCTTTTTGGGTCCTGAATGGCCGCGGCGCACAAGGAGAGAACCTCCCAAGGTGTACAAACATTACTCAGGAATATGCCCCGCTCACATGCAAAGCGAAACCTATGCTCAAGAAACCTGCACGCCGCTACCCTGCTCCCGCCATCGCTCGCTTCATCAATATTTTGTAGGGTTGGGTGGTCAGACACTTAGGAGATTCTAGCTAGATCTTTTCTTCGCATCTCCATTCTTATTTGAAGTAAAAAGTTTTGAAATACAAAAGAAGTTTTGTACTCACTATGTCCAGGTCAAGGTGGCCTCAATATACGAAGATATTTCTGTGGAAAGTGATGTGGGGTGCTCTGCCAACGGGCGTAAAAGTACAAGAAAGAGGAATCGCGTCCGATCGTTGCTCGGAGTGCAGAATAGGTAGTGAAGACCTAGCCCACCTTTTCATGGGATGCCAGGCAATCAGTGGCATGACTGGGAAAATATGAAAATGGATTCAAAAGACATGGCAAATTAATTTCTTCAAGACTGATCTGTTCTTTGGTAGTAGCAGGTTGGGAAGTCCTGCTCTTCTTGTCTGCACTCAAATAATCAGGTACTACTTCTTTCATCATATTTGGCAAGCAAGGAACCTTCGTGTATTTGAGGGGGATCTGACTGTGGCAAGCTTTTGTGAAATCATACAAGAGAGCAGAGTGACGATCCACAGGATTGGAGGCAAACAAGCCTCAAAGGACTGGTCTAGAACAATATATGTCATGATGACATCTTGTAATAAGTAAAGCCTAGGAGTAGTTGTGGTTTCTCTGACAAGCAGAAAACTTGTAATCCGTTGACCTTTAAGGCTTGATTTGAGCTTGAGGTTGGTGTATATTTCTGTTATTCGTAATACTATCCACTCACAATTGTGAGTTTTGCAAAAAAAAACATGTAAAAGTGGTTTTTGTGTGTAAGTAATGTAATGTAAGTTCTACAAAAATTAAAGGTGGATGTTAAGAAAGCGTGATTTCATCCTCATTCTATATGAATTTTCAAATTCAATAGGAGTAGAGTAAACTTGTACAAAATCATAAGGATTGCAATTGTGCTAAAAATGTATGACATTGCATCAAAATTGTCAAGGACACTATTTAGCATGCCCAATAGCCATCACCATGACTTGTGAATAATTTTCAACACTTGATTAGATTTCCTCTCTATAGCCTAAGGTACTCATAGCACCCATTCCTCTCAAAAACACCTTCAAAACCTCGCACTTTTTCTAAAAAAACATCACTTTCACACATACCATTGCACACACGCTATGTAAAATCCCCAGACTGCAATCATCCTAATTTTGTTCGCTTCTAGTGCTTCCACAACTGAAAACCTCTCTCTTTATCTCTCTCACACACACACAACCCCGGGGTGCACATGCTCACACACACTAGAGAAGAGAAAAGAAGAAAGGGTGGAAGAGAGAAGAGATAGCGCCACAATTGATGATGACATCTTCAATTCCAATTTAAAACACTACATATAACTTCCATATTCTTCACTCTAGGCTACGCCATGGGCGTTCTCTTCATATAGAGGGGAACACACATCCCTCGTAGCTCGGCTCCATTGGCACACATACCGACCAAAAATCCTCCTGGTAGACCTCCACTTGGCCTCCCTCTAGGTAGCCCTTGTTGGCTCCCTCTGTAAAAAAACTATCTTCTTTGGCTTTGCAAACCCTCTCCTTCTTTGGGGACCACCCAAAATGCAAAAAAATGGGCCCTTATAGGGAAAGGTGGCTATTTTTGGCACCTTCTATATTTGTTAGACATTTGTCCCTTTCTTTAGTTTGACTGCATGCAAACCATCCCTTTTTTCCGACTTTTTTGAGTCTCAAATGCATGGGAAGGGCCCCCACTCTCCAAGCAACTGTTGGAATTAGGGTTGCAGAGAAACACACACAGCTTGGAGAAGACGAAGGAAGCTCAAGGCACACAATAGAAAGTGTGTTACTTAGTGTGTGCAATGGAAAGATAGATAGCCCTAGAGTGATGGGCGTATATACAATGCACGGGGGAAAAAACCTCCTAAAGAGGGAAAAAATGCCCCGGCAGTCCTAGTGTGTTCACACACATCACTACCACATGTATGTGGTAACAAATCCCCCCTGGAGTGATGCGGTGAACGAGAGCTGGCACATGAGTAAAGGGAAGTGCCATGCCTTGAGGACAGGATCAGTCCACAAAGGGGAGTAAGCCCAAATCTTTGCGGATAGCTTCAAGCTTCTCACGAGACAATGCCTTTGTGAAAAGATCTGCAAGGTTGTCCTGTGTTGGCACATAAGCCAAGCTGATCTCTCCTGCTGAGAGCCTCTCCCTGACATAGTGGTAATGCACCTCAATGTGCTTTGTGCGAGCATGAAAACTGGGTTCCTCGCAACTGCCAATGCGCTCTGACTGTCAGTGTAGATAGTGTTGGCAATGTCCTGTCCAACACCCAAGTCAGCCATAAGGCGTCTAAGCCATACACACTCAACCGTAGCTGTGAAGACTGCCCTGTACTCAGCCTCACAACTCGAAGTGGCCACAGTAGGTTGCTTCTTGCTTAACCATGATATACATGAATTGCCAAGCATGAAACAAAAACCACTTGTGGACACTCGCGTGTCAAAACAACCAGCCGAATCTGAGTCCGAAAAAGCGTGTAAGTCTGGCAGCAATGATCTCCCCTTGGGATAAAACAAGCCAAGATGTAAAGTGCCACTAAGGTAGCGGAAAATCCTCTTGACAGCCTGCCAATGCTGAGACCCTGGGCTATGCATAAATCTGCTGACCTACGAGACTGCAAACTGAATATCTGGCCTCGTGTTGCATACATAAATGAGGCAGCCAACAGCAGTTTGGTAAAGAGTGACATCAGTAGGATCGCCAGCATCATGTAGACTCAACTTCAAACCTGTTTCCATGGGAGTGGCAATAGGTTTGCAATCCTCAAGTCCAAACTTACATAGCAATGTCTCTATGTAACTTTTCTGACACAAGGCAATACCACCATCACACTGCTTAAACTGTATACCCAAGTAATGATGCAACAGCCCCAAATCTTTCATCTTGAAAGTAGCATTCAAATCAGCCTTAAATTCAGCAATATGTCTCTCATTTGGTCCAGTGATCAGCAAATCATCAACATAAAGAACCACAATGAGAAATACATCATCCTCACGCTTTACATACAATGTGCTTTCTGTTGGACTGTTACGAAAGCCTCGTTTAACCAAATGAGTGTCAGCTTTCTCATACCAAGCACGAGGAGATTGCTTCAACCCATACAAACCCTTCTTACATTTGCACACTTTGTCCTCTTGTCCTTTTATGACAAAACCGCGAGGCTGCGTTACATAAACTTCCTCAAATATGTCACCATTCAAGAAAGCAGTAACAATGTCTGATTGATGTACATCCCAACCAAAATGAGCTGCCAATGCACATAGAAAACGCACAGTAGTCATACGACAAGTGGGAGCAAAAGTCTCTTCATAATCTATGCCTTTTTGTTGTGCATAACCCTTTGCAACAAGTCGAGCCTTATGGCGATCGATCTCACCATCCGGCTTGCGTTTCAACTTGTAAACCCACTTCGTACCAATGGCCTTTTTTCCAGGAGGCAAATCACATAAAGTCCATGTGTCATTCTCTATAAGTGCATCATATTCTGATTTCATGGCAGCAATCCAATTTTTTGAATTCTGTGCTTCATCAAAAGACAGAGGCTCCTCAACATCATGTAAACTAGACACAGCCAAAGCATAACAATCTGATGCATAAGATGCATGGCGAGAGCCTGAACGAGTACGACTAGATAAAGGTGAATCCAATTTACTGTCACGCAAAGTGTGCACCAGCCATTTTGGCATACCTCTAGCCTGCTCATTTTCAGCCCTTTCCTCATCAAGTACATCATGTACATCCGCATCAGTAATAGGCTGTTCTAAAACATTTTCAGAAACCCCCATAGGCTGTACATTTGCCTCATTGGAACTTACATTCGTATTTCCACCACTGAAAAGAGGCAACAAAGTGTCATAAATGTCCTGTGAGCTTACATTACTGTCTCTAGTACATGACAGCAAGGGCTGAACAGAATCTTCCACAAACACTACATCCCGTGAAACTAGAATACGTTTTGTTTGCGGATGATACAACCTGTAACCTTTTCTTTCAGCACTATAACCAACAAAAATACATTTGACAGCCTTATCATCCAATTTTTTGCGCTGCACTTGTGGCACCAAAGCATATGCCAAACAGCCAAAAACACGCATGTGCTCAATAGAAGGCTTTCTATCATGCCATGCTTCATATGGAGTAATAGACTGCAAAGCTTTCGTAGGACACCTGTTAAGTACATAAGTGGCACACATGATGGCCTCAAGCCAAAAAGAATGCGGCAAAGCTTGACTTTTGACCATACATCGTGCCATTTCCGTTAGTGACCTGTTTTTCCTCTCAGCAACACCATTTTGCTGAGGTGTATAAGGCACTGTACATTGGTGTTTTATCCCACGACTAGCCAGAAATGCATTAAATTCATGAGACATATACTCCCCCCCTCGATCGGAACGGAGGGTGCCCATAGTACATTTTGAGACATTTTCAGCCATAGCCAAAAATTGTTTGAAGCACATAAAAACTTCGGACTTCGCTTTAAGCGGAAATACCCATGCATGCCTGGAGTAATCATCAATGAAAGTCACGAAGTATAGGTAATTGCCCAAGGACGGAGTTTGCATGGGCCCACAAACATCACTATGCACAAGCTGCAACCTGCATGTGGCCCTAACTGAACCATCCTTTGGAAACTTAGAACGCTGCATTTTACCCAGAATACAGCCTTCACAAACATGTTTGACAGGTGCTTCAAGAGGCAGCAAAGAAGCAACCATATCAGATTTCTGCAAACGCAGCAAACTGGCAAAATTCAGATGACCAAAACGTGCATGCCAAAGTTTTGCATCTGAAATAGCCCTTGAATCTGCAACAGCATTTGCAAAATTTTTTCCACACTTGTCATACAAAGTGAGCTTATACAGCCCACGGCACAAAAGCCCAGATGCAACAATTTCATCACCAAAACTGAGATCATGAACTGTACACTGTCATCCACAAATTTGACTACCAAGTCCAAGTCTAGCAAGTGCGGATACAGACAAGAGATTCTTCTTGATCCCAGGTACATAAAGTGCATCAACAAGTGTGAAGGAACTGCCATTAGCAGCAATGAGCACAATCTTTCCAACTCCCTGAACTGGATAAGAGGCGTTGTTGGCACAAGTGACTGAATTCCCATGAGGGACAGACTTGAGAGAGGTAAACAATTCACGATGTGAGGTAATGTGCTTTGTAGCACCACTGTCGAAATACCACACATGTGAATCTGCAGCAACAACTGACAAGCATGCATCATGGACAACAGGATTGTAAGTGCACTCTACGCTAAACGCCCATTCTGCATCAACATCAACATCACAATCTCCTTTCACAGAAGACTCAACAATGGCTGCATTTGTAGTGGAACCAGCATTTGCAGTGGAACCACCCTCTTTCTTCTTAGCCTCTTTGGCCTTCAACTTAGGACACGACTTGATCAAGTGATCATTGGCTTTACAATAATTGCAACGCATCTTCTTTTTGCCCTTATCACCAGAATTGCCAGACGAAGTGCTGCCACCAGAAGCATTAGGAACAGAATTTTTGCCACTCGCAGCAGAACCATAAGAAGTGGCTGCATTACTGTTACCACCCTTTCTTTGAGAAGCAATAAAAGCCTGTTCAACTGCACGCTGCCTAGTCCTGTTTTTTCTAGAAAGTGACTCTTGCAACAGGATTTCCTTGGGTCATGAGTCTCCAAGTACTAGCAAAAGTCTGGTAGGAATCTGGTAAGGCATCAAGAACAGTCTGCACAAGGGAACTGTCCGAAATGACTTCACCTGCAGAAATGAGTTGCTCATTGATATCCTTGACACTAGCAAGGAAAGTGTCCATATCATCTTCCTCATGCATAATCTTCGACTCTAGCTCTTTACGCAGCAAAGCAATTTTAGCCTCATTGCGGCTTTCATAAAGACCTGCTAGAATATCCCAAGCCTGTTTTGCAGATTTTGCTGAACGGATGTGAGGAATAATGGTGCGCTTCACAGACAACGCAATCAATGCATGAGCCTGCGCATCCTTAACATCCCAACGAGCTTGTTCTGCCGTAGGCAAAACAACTCTAACAGCTGCAATCCTTGCAGCAAGACCTGCAACATCCTCAACATCGCCTACATCTTCAGAACCAGGACGTACATCAATGCCCTGCACAATGTTCCAGACACCTTTTGACACAAGAACATGTTGCATCATATAAGCCCACATAGGGTAGTTGTCCCCATCCAACCTGTCTTCAGCAGCAAACATCTTGAACACATCTGTGTTGTTGTTGTCAGCCATGGTAAATGCTGCACCTGATGTGAAAACTGCCCGAAAATAGGAGAAATGGACCGGGAACAACTTGTGCTATATAGCACAAACCATAGAAGACTATAAGGCACCTGTTATGCAGAAAAGGGCACTGACAAAAAATCTGCACAAAATGACGAAATAGCCTGTACAGTACTGCCCGTAGTGGAAACGGAGGCCGAAATGAGCCCAAATCAAAATTCTGAGCAGACCAAGCTCCTTGAGTTCTCCCAAAATATTTGTCGACCTGCGAACGCTTGCCAAAGCTCACTGGAATCGGAGAAAGTGAGCAGGCGTGTGCTGGAGCAGCTGGCGACTAAGCCCGGGAGGACGTGACCTGCTCTGATACCAATTGTTGGAATTAGGGTTGCAGAGAAACACACACAGCTTGGAGAAGACGAAGGAAGCTCAAGGCACACAATAGAAAGTGTGTTACTTAGTGTGCAATGGAAAGATAGATAGCCCTAGAGTGATGGGCGTATATACAATGCACGGGGGAAAAAACCTCCTAAAGAGGGAAAAAATGCCCCGGCGGTCCTAGTGTGTTCACACACATCACTACCACATGTATATGGTAACAGCAACAATGGCGTCGGGCGCCACTAGGTGGGAGGGCCTCCTTTCCTTGAATAAAAAGAAGAGGGGACTCAAGAGCATCCCTGTGATAATCAACCCTTGCGGGCGTAAATCAAACCGCTAACAAGCCGTGCCAGATTGCCAACCACAAATGCCAAGCAATGCCACAAATGCCACCACAATGACCACAAGAACCATCGAGCAGTGCTTGCACCATATCCATCGACAAGAGGGAGCTCCCTCTCTCTCTCTCTCTCTCTCTCTCTCTCTCTCTCTCTCTCTCTCTCTCTCTCTCTCTCTCTCTCTCTCTCTCTCTCTCTCTCTCTCTCTCTCTCTCTCTCTCTCTCTCTTTCCTTGCTTTATGGAGTAGTTTGTTTATCCATCATAAATGTCGGGGTTCATTAACAAATGAAACAATAACTCAAAAACACCATTTGATCAGAGAGAATCAACTTAAGAAACACTTCAGGCATAGTAGAGCTCACATAGGTTACTTCAGATTGAGCAAAACACTACCCAAAAATAGATCAAACACATGAGAGAACATAGCATTGGTTGATTCATCAAGAGAATACATTCATCTCAAACTAGGACTACATGACATAGACTATGCCTTCTTGAGGTAATGAGACAAAAGTAGTTTAACTGCCCAACAATGTTCTTGAAATAAAACATCATACTCAACAAAATTTGACCAACAATATTTTGACCCAACAATATTTCAAATCATCAAATATCTGCCTCAATATCTGACTTAGCAGTGTTTGGCTTAGCATAATCCGACTCAAGAGATCCAACTTAGCATATCAGGCTCAACAATATCAGACTTAAAAATTATGAGACTCAACAATTATTAGACTCAGCAATTATCAGACTCTACAATTATCAAACTCAGCAATTATCAGACTTTGCAATTATCAAACTCATCATATTTGCTAAATTTGGCTCAATAATATCTACTAAATCTGACTCAACATCACTATCAGACTCAGCATATAGTATCTAGTCAACAATATATACCATGCACTTTATGCCATGTTGTGCACATGTGGGACTATCCGCATGCCATGTGGCACTGCCTGAGCTACTGGACTCTCAAGGGTTCAAAAACCTTCATAAATTTTTATAAGAAACCCAATTTTTTCCACAACTTTGGAAAGCCCCTATCTTTTTCTCATTAGCCGCATGTCCGTTTTGTAAAATCCTACTGATAGCTTGTATTGTGATTTTGATCCCCAAAGTCTTTTCCCAAACTTGCAAAAGACAATTTGCCACCTCCACACAGACAACTGCTACCAACTTCCATTGACCATATCTCCGCACTCCAAGCCCCAATGATTGATGCCCTATAACTTTTTTTGGCCTTCCCATGCCACATAGTATCCATGAAAACCGCGGTGAACTTCAAAATTTTCCTGATGTCATACCTACCAAGGCAGTCAAATTGACACATAATTGGCCCCTGATAAAACTCCAAATGCTCATATCTTGGCCGTTTGAACTCCAATCTCCGATCTGAAAAAATTGACATGCACCATAAGTTGCACAGTCTAGTCCCATGCATTCACTTCCACTCCAACCAACCATCTGCTACTGCCCCATCTGGCTAGGATCTGCAAATCAATTTAACCTTCAAACGGCCATAACTTGCACCTTGTAGCTCCAATTGAGGAGACATCTAGATCGGATCATAGACTACATTGAGGGCCACCTCTAGCACTTCCATTCCTACACTTTTCACACTTTGACCAGCCTAATTTGATGGGCACCATAGCAAAGAACCTTGGTAAAAAAACCACAAAAAGCATACATATCTGCTGCCCTTTACTTGCTTTTGACCTTCATATCTTCTTTACTACTTTGGCATGGCCCTATGAGCACAGAATAGCCCTGCATTGCACTCCTCATAGTATCAAGCATCTTTAGCTGCATTATCGTTTCCCTCCCCCCTTGTTGAGCATTCATGTTCAGCCAAAAACATGTTTATTGAACTCTAGAAACTCCAAAACTAGAAAACACTGAGGAAAACAAAAAATCGCTACCATATGTACAAAATCTTATTCTCGATTCCTATTTCCCTTCTCAAGCGGGTTGCCCAACCCCCTTCTTAGTCAAACCTCCTGGATTAAACACTTGGATTTGAGTGCATCCATCCATTTTCATCAACCTCCCATAGTGCTGCATCCAGCACATAATGAATTATGTATATAGAGTGTAAACATCTCTTCACCACTCCAAGCATCACCTTGCATCCAACCCACTTCAATTAGAGCACCATAGTGCTCACCATCCATATACATATCTGACCCTCACTCCTAGCCATGTAGAGTAGAGTCCTCCTCAAGAAAATCTTGTAACGGACGGATAATCCACTGTACAACTGCACTCACAAGCATACCCTTGAACCATAAAGCACATACCTCTTTACAAAGCTTGGACAAAACCACACCTTGGGATTATCCTCCATGCACCATAGAACATGATTGCTGCACTGAAACTTCATCCACCATAGGCTCTCTACTGCCATCATCCGCGGACTTGCCTCCTAGCTACCTTGTAGCACCCTCAATCTCAAAATCATCAAGCCCTTCCGTAAAAATTGGATCAAGCGGCTCAACCATCACTTTCTGTATGCCATTCTTGCCTTCTTGATTATCAAGCACTTGTCTTACTATCATGTCCTCAGATAAAGATGAAAGAAAATCATTACATACTACATTATCCTTGAGCGTAGCATCAACAAATTTATCCTTTCCATAAGAGCTTGTATCCTCATTGTGTATATCTCCACATTCAAAAGATCAAACTCCTCGTACCTCAAATGGGAAGAATCCATCTCCTTGGTTGTATGTTTATCCAGAGAACTACTATAGTCTACTTCCACACCCTCGTTTGCCTCAAGACCTGGGATTTTCTCTATCTCTTCCACTTCAACCTCATCTGTAGACCTCACTCTTTGATCTCTAGCACATTTTGATCAACCATACCTAAGGTTGCTTGTACACGTCCCACCTTGTTTAGCACCGTTGGAACTCTTTAACTCGCATCTTTGGGAAAGAATCAACTCCATGTCTCTATAGCCAAAGAGCCCTTGGCTCCTCTTGGTGGACAGGTAGATTCTTTTGCATCGGCTTGCCTTTCCTTCCACCATACAACTGGCTTTGGAACCACTAGATTTGATAAGCCCTGCTTCACTTGATGCTTCTTCAAAATATTTTTGGTTTTGCCTCTTGCATAAGTCATTGCTTTTGCATATGTCACATGCCCATCCACCTCCACTTTATCTCAAACCTCCTCATGTAGGCAATCCATAAACCTGCTCAACTTAAAAAAGTCAACTTTTTTTTGTAATAGTTAGCTTTATAATCTGTCCCTAAAGAGCTTCAAACTCCCACTTGAAGTGACTCTCAGAAATCACCATCCAATATTTTCTTCAAACCATCCAGCATCCACTCCACTTCTAAAGCATCCAACATCCACTCCAAAAGGCCACTTCTAAACATTTCCAATTTAGCTTCTCTTTTTCATGCAATCCATCATACCACTTCTTCGCTTTACCAAGAACTGGGTGCGAAAAGGCTTGAACTACGCCTTCTTCTATTTCCCATCTTCTCTCTAGAAGAAACAATCTATAATCTTGAAGCCACAATCCGTATCTTCAACCCCACTACAAATTGGAAAACCCAACCACACATCTTTCTTTACGAGCACCTGCTCTACCGAAACTGCACATCTAGCATCACCAAAACCACAACTTTACCTTCAATTAGGAGAAATTAGATTCTCCTCAATGGGGTCACCAGAAGATGGAGAGGGGAAATGGGAACACACGCGGAAACACAATCAACTTTCCTCTTTATAGCTTAGGGTACTCACAACACCCCACTCTCCTCTCAAAAACACCTTTAAAACTTCACGCTTCCACTAGCAAAACACTGCTTGCACCATACCATCACACACATGCTCTATATAATCACCAACTGCAATCACCCTTATTTGCCTACTTCTAGCACTTCCATAACACAACACCTCTGTCTCTTTCTCTCTCACACACATAGAAAACCCGGGGGTTTCACACACTCACACACACCAACACCACACAGATTGGAGAAGAGCAAAGAAGAAAGGGGGGAAGGGAGAAGAGACAACACCACAATCAACAATGATATCTTTAATTCCAATTCAAAACACTGCATACAAATTCCATATGCTTTGCTCTAGGCGATGTAGACCTCCTCTTGGCCTCCCTCTAGGTAGCCCTTGTTGGCTCCCTCTATTAAAAACTTTCTTCTTTGGCTCCGAAAACCCTCTTCTTCTTCGGGGAAACCCCAAAATGCAAAAAAATGGACCCATATAGGGCGAGTTTGCTATTTCTAGCACCTTCTATATTTATCGAACAATTGTTCATTTTTACAGCTTGATTGCATGCAAACCATCCCTTTCTGCCAACTTTTTTGAGATCTCCAATGCATGGGAAGGACCCCCACTCTCTAAAAAACAATGGCACCAGGCGCCACTAGGTGGGAGGGCCCTCTTGCAAATTCAATATTAAGTGGAGGGGCCTCAAGGGCACCATTCGTGAGAACCGGCCCTTAAGTGTGCAAATCAAACCACCACCGAGTGGAACCACAATGTCAACCACGAATGGAAAGCAGTGCCAAAGATGTCGCCGCAATGGCCACTAGAACCGTAGAGCAGCGCTTGCACCATATCCGATGAGAGGGATCTCTCTCTCTCTCTCCTTTTTCCTGATTTAAGAAGTGGTTTACTCCATCTTATATACCATGCACTTTATGCCTTGATGGGCACATGTGGGACTATCCACATGCCACATGGTGCTGCCCAGGCTATTGGACCCTCAAGGGTTCAAAAACCTTCATAAAGTTCTATAAGAAACCCAATTTACCCCATCCTACCAGTACCCCACATAAAGTTCTTAAGGAACCCAATTTACCCCATCCTACCAGTACCCCACATTGCCGTCTTTGATCCCTAAAGGCTTCGCTCCTTTCCAACTCTTCTATGGACTCAAGCAACATACCCACTTTGCAAAAGAACATCTTCCATCTCCACACCTGCAACTGTCACCAGCTTCCATCGACCATATCTTTGCACTCCAAACCCCAATCAACACATTCTAACTTCCTTTTTCCTTCGCATGCCGCATAGTATCCTTGTGAACCCTATCAAACTTCAAACTTTCCATGATGGCATGCTCATCAAGGCGGTGAGCTTGACACATAATTGTCCCTCAATGAAATTTCAATTGCTCATATCTTGACCGTTTGAACTCTAATTGCCATCCAAAAAGATCAACATGCACTCTAAGCATAGCATTTTAGGCCCATGCATTCATTTCCACTCCAACCAACCATCTGCATTGCCCTATCTATCTAGGATTAGCAAACCACTTTAACATTCAAACTGTCATAACTTGCATCTTGTAACTCTGTTTGAGGAGCCATCTAGACCGGCTCATAGAGTGCATTGAGGGCCACCTTTGTCACTTCTATCCTTGCACTTTGCACACTTTGACTAGATACCCAGCATAACAAAGCACCTTGGTCCAAAAAACCACGTAAAGCATACATATCCAGTGTCCTCTGCTTTCCCTTGACCTTCAAATTTGCTTTACAAATTTGGCATGCCCTTGTGAGCTCATATAGCCGTGCATTGCACTCCTGAAAGCATTAACCAACCTTAGGTGCACCAAAGATTACATAAACTCTTGCATAATTACAAAGACAAATATTAGTGAAAGCACAAGGGCAAGGAAAACTCCTTGTCCCACCACTCCTTGACAAAAAATTTGGTGTTCCACAGAGGGAAAATGGACCATCTATGAAACACATGACTGCTATACTGACCTATAATATGATGGTAAGTGAAATATGCGCCCATGAGACCACAGGGACAACATGTTTATTAATATCTACCCAATGTGACACACAAGGGTCTAGACCTATAGAGGAATGGAGAGACCTCAACATATATACATATAAAAATCTCCATTACATAGGGCAATGCTATTCCATTTAAGGTCATAAAACCTAAGGAATTATTAGAAGAACATGCACTAGTTCTAGCAATTCCGTATGAGGAAGCTAGTTCTTCATAGGCATTAGAGAAAGGTTGGTATGAATCACAACTAGTTCCTATGTATGAGCCGTTATAATACACTCAATTGAAATTTTTCCAATTTACTTCATTGAAAATTATGGATCTAGGCCACCATTTTTAAGACCATGATAAACTTAATAAAGAACTGGGGGATGTCACAAATGGGAGTACTCGATTGTTAGAAGAATGAGTTCCCACAAGATAAATAAGGGCTAGTGCCAACACCAGTATATTTCATAGATTGTAACAAAAAGGGGGGACACTTGAAGGAGTACGAGCGGAAGTGCGACGCGAGAGAGAGTGCGAGAAGAAGAGCACGACGATATGGTGAACTCGCTCTACTGTAATGTGTAGAGCATAGTGAGTTCTTATTAGGTTTTTACAAAATAATATGTGTACATACCTGGCGGCCCGCCCACTTACCTGGGCGACCACATTGGGATTTATACCCCAACAACCTCCCACTTAAAGTCCAATGTGGTACTTTAAGTGTGAGAGAAGCTACTTTACAAGCTAATATACAAGAGATGTAGAGAAGTGATGTACTACCCTACACCTAACTGCCTGCGAAAATGCGCAAAGCTCTATGAGGGAAGTCCTTTTGTAAGTAGATCAGCAGGATTTTCTGTGGTGTGAACTTTGACAAGCTGAAGTTGCTTATCCTCGAGCATTTCCCTGATGAAATGATACTTCACATCCACATGCTTTGTCTTTGAGTGATAAACTGGATTGCGAGCCAATTGTATAGCACTTTGACTATCACAATATAACACAGGCATCTCTTCTTTGATTCCCAAATCCGTTACTAGTCGATTAAGCCAAATTGATTCTTTGCATTCCTCTGATGTTGCAACATATTCAGCCTCTGTAGTAAACTGAGTAACACAATCTTGTAATCTAGAACGCCATGATACTGCTCCACCAGCCAATGTAAAGACATACCCTGACGTAGACCTTCGGTTGTCTAAGTCACCTGCATAATCTGAGTCTGTAAAACCCTTTACACTTAGCTCTTGACTCCCATAGCATATACGCATACTCTTTGTAGCTTTCAGGTATCTCAATATTCCTTTCACTGCCTCCCAATGTTTCTTGCCTGGGTTTGACATGTATCGACTTACTACTCCCACTACAAATGCAATGTCTGGGCGAGTAGCAATCATTGCATACATCAAACTACCCACTGCAGATGCATATGGAATCTTATCCATTTCAGCCTGTTCTTCCTCAGACATAGGACAATCTTGTTTGCTAAGTTTCACATATGGTGGCAATGGAACACTCAATGCCTTTCCCTTCTCCATATTGAAACATTGCAAAACCTTGTCAATATACTCTGTTTGAGATAACCAAATCAACTTCTTTGATCTGTATCTCTCAATGCGCATACCAAGTATATGACTTGCCTCACCCATGTCTTTCATGTCAAACGATTTTGCCATCTTTGACTTCAAACCTGAAATTTCTTCCAAGTGCTTGCCAGCAATCAACATGTCATCCTTAGCCTTCTTTGTATATAGACACTGATCGAACTCACTACGTTTGTAGCCTTGAGAAAGCATAAACTTGTGGAATTTATGGTACCATGCCCTCGGTGATTGTTTTAAGCCATAAAGACTCTTTAACAACTGGCATACCCAATCTTCCTTGCCTTTCTCAACAAACCCTTCTGGCTGCTGCATGTAAATTTCCACATCTAAATCACCATGCAAGAACGCTGTCTTGACATCCATTTGGTGCAACACCAAATCTAATATGGCAACCAATGCAAGAAATCATCTCAATGTAGTCATCTTGACCACCGGAGAGAAGACTTCATCAAAGTCAATGCCTTGTTCTTGCTTAAAGCCCTTGGCAACAAGCCTTGCTTTGTACTTTGGTTGACTATCATGAGAGGTGATCTTATACCTGTAAACCCATTTATAGGGTAGAGCCTTTTTGCCCCGTGGTAATTTAACTAGCTTCCATGTCTGGTTTTTATGCAGAGCTGTCATCTTTGACTGCATGGCCAATTGCCAATTCCCGGAGTCCTTCATTTGCACTGCTTCCTTGTAACATGAAGGCTCATTGCAATCAGTCAACATGACATAGTTCATAGATGGAACAAACCTATCAGGAGGTCGCGTGACACGTCCAGATCTACGCACAATAGGTGGCTCAGGCTCAGCCACAACCTGTGGTTCCACTCTATCCTGTCCTTGCTCCTCTTGAGCCCTGACATTTTGTCTTGCACGTGCAGGTCCATCTTCTTGGAAGACAACTCTTCTAATCTCCTCAACCCTCTCTGGTTTAGAATGATATTTCGATTCATTAAAGTGAACATCATTGCTGCGGACAACCTTTCTGGATTCGGGATCCCAAAGTCTGTACCCCATCTCACCAGAATTACCATAGCCTAGAAAGATGCACTTTCTACTCTTTAGCTCAAGTTTGTTCCTAAATTCCTTTGGAACGTGAGTATATGCCTCACAGCCAAAAACTCTGAGATGCTTGTATGAGGGCATTTTGCCTGACCATACCATCTCTGGCACTGCATCCTTCTGCAAAACCTTGCTAGGAGATCTATTTACAAGATGAACAGCTGTTGATACAGCTTCAGCCAAAAACCCATTTGGCAGTTGTGCATTAGACAACATACTTCTGACCTTCTCTTGTATGGTCCTATTCATCCTCTCAGCAACACCATTTTGAGGAGGATTGTAAGGAGCAGTAAGTTCACGTTTTATACCTTTTGACTCACAAAAGTCCTGAAAGGCCTTTGAAATATACTCTCCACCATTGTCATTGCGTAAGCATTTAAGCTTCTTGCCACTCTGATTCTCCACAAGTGTCACAAACATTTTGAAAACACTAAATGCTTCATCCTTGTGCTTGAGAAAGTAAACCCATACTTTCCTCGAGTAATCATCTATAAATGTCATAAAGTAAGAAGCTCCCCCTAGAGATAGGTTAGGCATAGGTCCACACAAATCACTATGAACAAGTGCCAACTGTGTATCTCTTCTACTGCTTCTATGCTTATGTGGTTGCTGTGTTTGCTTACAATACAGACAATGTTCACAGAATTCAAAATCATTAAATGAAAAGCCAGGAAAATAACCAGAACGAGACAAGATTTCCATTCCCTTCTTGGACATATGTCCTAACCGGCTATGCCACAAAGAAACGTTCGGCTGCTCGGTTACATTGATTACATTTTTAGAGACATTTGATACATAAATCATGTAAAGTCCTTCAGACTTTACTCCATGTGCTACTGTCATAGAACCCTTGGATATCTCCCACATGTTCTGTCCAAAAATGGTGACGTAGCCAGCATCATCAAGTAAACCTGTGCTGATCAAGCTCTTTGTAATTGCGGGAACATGTCTCACATTCTTCAGCGTGAAAGAAGAGACATTCTGAAACTTCAATTGAACATCTCCAACACCTAAGATCTCACATGTCTGCCCATTGACTAGCCGAACATGATCTTTAGTGGTCACATAAGAAGTAAACCACTCCTTGTTTGGAGACACATGAAGTGATGCCCCTGAGTCTATAATCCAGTCACTCAGTGCATTTCCATCAGATGCTGTAAGAAGAGCTGAGTCCATTGTATTCTTCAAGAAGTAGATGTCTCCTGACACTAGACTGTCATCCTCTGCAACAGTGTTTGTCACATTTATTTCTTGAATCTTCACTGAGGACTTGTTCTTCTCACCATGGTCTTCAGCTTTCTCTTTGCCTTTTTCTGCTTTCCATTCTCTGCAGTCTCTTTTCATGTGACCCTTCTTGCCACAATGGTAGCATTCTATGTCACTCTTGCCTTTAGCACTGCGGGACTTGCTACGAGACTGATTCCTCTTTCCACCTTTGTACTTTTCTTTGGTCCTTCCCCTGACAACTAAGGCTGTTCCCTTGCCTTTTTCCATTGTCTTTCTATTGGTTTCTTCAGTAAGCAGACTTCCTTCTACACCTGCTATGTTCAAACCATCTGGAGGTGCAGAATTACTCAAAGCTGTGCGAAAAGTGTCCCAACTTTCCGGCAATGTGATCAACAAGAACATAGCTCTAACAGGTTCATCAAACTTGACACCTTGAGCTGACAAATGACTGTAGATTGTGTTGAATTCATTCAGATGATTGGACATAGGTGTCCCTTCTTTCATCTTCAAATCAACAAGCTTCTTAAGCCAGTATACCTGTGAAGCTGCACTCTTCTTCTCATAAAGATCACACAGCTTTAACCATGCTTGATAAGCCGACATCTCGTCTGCTACATTGAAGTAAACGCTTTCTGCCAAAGTCAGCATAATGGTAGAAAGTGCCAATTCATCCATTTCACTCCATTCATCTTCATCCATATCTTTTGGTTTTATCCCCTTGAGCTTTATAGGTTTTATCTGCTTCTTTTGTACCAACACGTGCCAAATCTCCTTCTTCCACAATGGGAAATTGGTTCCATCCAGCTTCTTGATATTGTAAAGAGCAGTGTCCTGTGATCCAGCCATAGCTACGCTTCACAATAGTTTACTTTCCTGGGAAAAATTCGGCAGAGTTTCCCCTATAAACTGACCTCTGAACCAATATCAACCTGTCAAATGAACCAAGAAAGCTTCAAATTCTGCAGAAATTTTGGCAGAGTCTCCTTTGTAAAATGGCTCTGGTGTACTCAAAAAACAGACCAAAAAACAGCTCAAAAAACACTGTCTCTCTGACAATGTAAGCTGCGGGTAAACCTGTCCCACACCTGTACTGTCTCTCACTGTCCTGTCACTGTCCTAAATGCATAGACTGCGATAATGCCTCAACGGAAGTAAAGCAAAGATGCAATCCCAACTGTCTAACTCACAGTCAATACATCCCAGCTGCCTATCTAAGGGTGCTCGAGGGATCGCTCCAAGACCTGTATCACCGAAAAGATCTCAACATTCGAGAATCCCCCAGCTCAATAAAACCTCGCTCGACCCTCAACAAAGGCTGTAGTAAATCTGACAGTACATAGACTTCCCACAAAGTCATACATCCACAAATTTCCCACTGTATGCTGTAACCGCTGCGGCGGTTGTTTGCTGCGTGACTCACAGCCAGCAAACCCTCAACAGACATACATCATCTCTGACAATACATCCCATGTGGAAGTACCTGCAATGTCAGGATGAAATCTGGAATATCAAGCAGCAAACACAAGCTACCTGATGAACTAGTGGATGTCGCCTACAGTCTGTGTGTAGATGCGCCCGTGTCGTATGTGACATGCCTCCAAGAACTGTGAGCCGTCCTTCGATGTGTAGACAGCCACAAATCAACACTCTGGGAGTGTCGATATCCTCAGCACCTGCAGTCGTAGGCCGAAAACCCCAAATTTGTAGAGTCGGATCTGCACCCGCCGAGACCACGTAGTCGAAAATGGCCTGCGCAGACCTTTGTCGAAGCCGAACGGTGGCCAAGATGACCTCAGAATGAAATTCTGACAACACCAGGCCCTTAGGGCTCCCCCACGAGATTTGGGGCCGTGTCTTCACCTGTCGAATTTCACTCCAATATGAGTTGGTGACTCTAGCCTCCTGCAGTGCTGCCCTGAGCCTCGATCTGAGCTCTGATACCAGTTGAAGGAGTACGAGCGGAAGTGCGACGCGAGAGAGAGTGCGAGAAGAAGAGCACGACGATATGGTGAACTCGCTCTACTGTAATGTGTAGAGCATAATGAGTTCTTATTAGGTTTTTACAAAAGAATATGTGTACATACCTGGCGGCCCGCCCACTTACCTGGGCGATCACATTGGGCTTTATACCCCAACAACACTTTCTTGAAGACTATCCAAAAAATTCCAACTATAAAGAAAAGATACCTATGAATTTGGTAGAAGTAGTTCCATCAAGCTCATTGAAAAGTGAACCAGTGATATCCATCATGGTAGTCACAAGAGAAAAAGAAAAATTGTGGAAGCATGATAAAATCAAGGGCTCAAGTAGTAGTGTCGAATTTTCAATATGAAATTTAAAAATACAAAAGAGAAAGTAAGAAGAAAGAAATGGTATTTCAACGCTTAAATTGAGGCTAGGGTCCAAGAGATTGTAAGAAAAGAATCAAATCTATGTACAAAAAGATGGAGGAATCTTTAATGAAATCTTGGAGGCTAGTTTTAGTTGAAAAGGTTTTATGAACCATGAATTCCACCTTAGTTTTCTATAACTATAGATAGTTTTGTTGTCTAGCACACCTAATAGAACATATAAATAGCATGCTATTATTATGATCAATTTTTTCTATAGAACACACATAATAGCATAGACATGGTGTTGTGCTACTTTTACACACATCTGCTATGTAGCACACATATTACTCTCATACTATAACATAGTTCTTCTACATAGCACATATAAGAGCATAGATAGGGATAACATGCTATCATTAAAAAAATATGCTATATAGCACATATGGTGCTCTCATACTATGACATAGTTCTTCTACATATCACTCATAATAGCATAAACAGGGATATTGTGTTATTATTACACACATTTACTATATAGCACATATAGTGCTCTCATACTATGACATAGTTCTTCTACATAGCACTCATAATAGCATAAATTGGGATACTATGTTATTATTACAAACGTCTGCTATATAGCACACATACTTCTCTCATACTATAACATAGGTTTTCTACATAGCACACATAATACCATAGATAGAGATATGATACAATTATTGCACTAACTTCTACTATATAGCACATGTACTGCTCTCATACTATAAAATAGTTATTTTACACAACACACATGATAACATAGACATCCATACTGTGCTATTATTACACATATGTATGCTATATAGCACACATAATGCACTCTGCTTGTAATATAGTTCTTCTATGTAGCACACATAGTATCTTGGATAGAGATATTGTGCTATTATTACACACTCCTCCTATATAGCCCACATGCTGCTCTCATACTGTAAAAAAGTCCTTCTACATGACACACATAACAACATAGATATAGACACTTGGCTATTATTTTGTGCACTTATGCTATATAGCACACATAATAGCCTACATAGGGACAATGGACTGTCATGACACACAACTTTGCTACATATCACACAAAAAGTGCATGGATAGATATCATAATACACAATGCTTCTATATAAATCCATAACAGCAATGCATAGCTTTTCATAAGGACAAGATGTCTTACATGAGAGTTAGTCATTAAAATAATGGGACGTGTTTACCTGAGAGTCATCACAAGTAAGTGAATGGGATGTTGTTCATATCATTTTTGGAAAATATCTTTCTTATTTAGAGACACCCCGGTGTGCTCTATCCAAAATGTAACAATTATCTGCTTTGATTCGTCAAATAACCAAGCATATCCAGACATACTTTTGCATAATTTGAAGCTCATTGTGCTTGACATACGATTGCTTCTTGTCTTCCTTTGTGTGTACATCCACATCTTCTCTATGGAATTCTTATGATACAGTGTTGATGTTGGGTTGTACTTGCGTTTGTGCATGGCATCGCTTTCTGTACTTGCGTTTAACTTGTGCTTCATACCTCCTCACTGCAGTAATTTCATCCTCATTTAGACAAGCCTTCCTCTTGGAGTACACATGTGTGAACCATATGTACTTCATGTGCCACATCATGAAATACTTCCTCCACCATCTCCAAACTGTTTGTAGAAGTGTGAGCTAAATGAGGGTACACAAAACTTATCAATTGTAATAGTGAAGTGAAATCCATATGCTCCACATTGTCGAGTTCAAGAAGCTCCATTGTTGCTTGTGATGATGCATGAGCTAGAAGCAAAGCGAGCTCAAGGAAAGAGTCTCTAACATCCATTTTCTCAGAGAGAGAGAGAGAGAGAGAGAGAGAGAGAGAGAGAGAGAGATTTATCGTCCCCACTGAGGTCAGAAATGACCTATGGGACCAAAACAAAAGACGGGTAATGATTCCTTCGAGGGAAGGCATGGGATACAAATCAATTAAGGTATGGGGGACCATCGATAAGGTAAAAGAAAATAGTTCAAAACTAAGGGAAACAGAAAACTAAGAGGGGTCTAGGGATGGAGGCGTCATTTTAGGAGTCCGAAATTCTTGGATGACCGCTTTACCACCCTGGTAGACCGCCCATTTGCCTTGCTTGCGGGCTTCGTGTATCTTCTTGAGCTCGTTTGCTTTGACTTTCAGCCGGTTGGTAGTCAATTCCTCTTGTATCCAAAGCTTGGTTCCCTTCAGGAGGCGAGATTGGCGTAATAGCTCATCTGCTCCTCCTTTGCCTTGAAGGTGATGATGCAGTGTTCAGGTGGCACATGTCTTTTTGTGTCATTGATCCAAGAGACAATGTTGGGCTTGATGGTGATTGGTTGGAGGATGTCGTTGAGCTTGGTGATCATGTCTTCTAGTGTGTCCTCCTCAGTGCACCAAGGCGACCGAAGTCCCCCAATTCTCACTTTGAAGCTGAGAGATTCTTGTGTTTGGCATTCTTGAAAGGCCGCCTATATTTTGGTGTCGATCTTCTTTGTAATTCCATGTGTAACTTCATGGACTTTATTTTGAACAACTGTGACCTCGACGAGGGAGGCTTCAACCGCCTGTGCCTTTGCGAGCAAAGTTTGACTCTTCGCTTCTTGCGAGCTCTCGAGTTTATGTAGCCGTTGCTTGAGGGTTGCATTCTCCTCTATGAGGACTTGGATCTGAGCTTCGAGAGCCGAGATCCTTGCTTCTTGGCGGGCGGAGGGATCTTTTTGAGGGGTAGCGGCCACAGCAAGAAAGCTCCGTGGGCGAGATGCTGCTGTAGACATGCCAACTGTGGGCTGTGAGGCTTATTGTGATTCTTTTGGTAGCTTGGGCATAATGACAACCTGTGTAGGAGGGTGGGAACCTCGCTGTAGTTTTTGCAAGGCAAGCCAATTGGCAACTCTGTAAGAGGTGGGAATTGGGGCGTTTAGATTTACAAAAACAGAACGCAAATATAAGCCAACAGCCAATAGTCTATCGGGAAGCCTTGACGTGAATGTCCTACTTGTGTTGGAGGGGGAGGGCAGGGTTAGGTTAACCCCCCAGCCAGGCACTGTCCTGCAGCCTGGTGGGGAGCACGCACAGAGATGGGTAGCGACTTGCTGTTGGGCTAGGGTTGAGAGAGAGAGAGAGAGAGAGAGAGAGAGAGAGAGAGAGAGAGAGAGAGAGAGAGAGAGAGAGAGAGAGAGAGAGAGAGAGAGAGAGAGAGAGAGAGAGAGAGAGAGTTTGACATAGTGGAGTCATGGAGCAGTTAGTCTATAGGATATAGTTTATTAAAATAATTCATCTAAAAATAAATTAGTCTATATGATATATTTTCTTTAAATCCAACTATGGTGCCATACATAGCATTATACTTGGTGTCCATGGACAAGAAGTATGTAGACACCATTCTATGCTTTCACCCAAAAATGCATTGTTTAATGTAGCTTTGCTATAGAAAGTGAAGAACAGATAATCCCATCTTCTCATTTTTCTAATTATCTTGCTCAGGAACCAGTCAAATATTTGATTATCCAATATTCCCACTCTGAAAGGGCCGCCTAGGTGCTTGAACACAATGCATTTACCAATAATCTCCCTTGACCAATCCACTAGGTCAAACGAGTTGCTGAGAGGGAGAGACACACACACACACACACACACACACACACACACACACACACACACACACACACACACACACACACACACACACACACACACACACACACACACACACAGACACACAGATCTAGATTTCTCAATATTGCACAATGAGTCAGAAGCAGTAGCAAGTAATTGCACTATCGCAAGGGCTCTCCTAAGTACATCTAACTTGGCTTTCCCAAAGAGCAAAGAATCCTTTGCAAACAATTGTTTACCTCCAGGAAGTGCCAAAACTTGAATTTCCCCTTTTGCCGCACTATTCTTGAGCAAGGTTATCAGAGGGTGAGAGACAATAGCAAAGAGTGGGCTGCCTTGCTAGATCAATCACTTGACCTCAAACATTCCCACAATCTTGTTGTTGAAGAGTAGCTCAGGGTAACTTCCCACCCAAAGCCTATGCACTATTCGACACATTTTGTGACCAAAGCCCAAAGCCTTCATGACTTCCACAATGTAGGACCACGAGATTCTATCATACGGCTTATCCAAGTCAAGTTGAAGGAGGACACATTGTTGCTTGATGAATGCCACATATTCAATGCCAACCATGATTGCCAAGATGTTATCATAAATAGAGCATCCTTTGGTGAAGCCATGGTGGTGAGGGGTGATAACTTTGATTAGGATTGGAGCCAGTCTTAATGCAATCACCTCGACAATGAGCTTGTATGCCACCATCATCATGGAGATAGGTCTTCAGTGTTTTAGCAGTGAGCAACACACCAATTTGGGAATAGGTTTTCAATTCGCCCTTTTTAAAGGCTAGCATCCAACTATCCCTCCAAGAGGGCCCGATTTTCTATTTGCAGTAGTGGAAATTTAAGATCCTCCCAATATTCTTCAAAAAATTCAGCTCTAATTTCATCCCACCTAAGTGACTTTCCTTCTCCATTGCCTGCAAGGTACTCCAACATTCATCGACTGAAATAGGCCTCTCTAAATCTTTCGCTTCTTCCAACATCACCAACACTTTATAGTAGCGAGCAATTGGGCTTTGACCTCCTTGACCCTTTGGGAGCATTCTTCGGCTGACATGTAATTTGACATGGATGGTCTAGCATGTGTTTGGACATAGCATTTTGGTCCCTTACAATGTTCCCCCTCTCATCAATGATTGATGTAATAGAGTCCCTTCTTCTTTTGACTTTGAGAGCTCTAAAAAAATGAGCCCGGTTGGCAAGGTCGGGTTTGAGGGCAAGCTCTCTAGCTAGCAACAAAGTCTTTTGGATCTCCTCAGCTTGCAGTCCAGTCAGCAGTGTTTGGGCCTCATTCCATCTCTTTTGTTCCCCATTTGAGGCTCTTCCTTCTTGTTCACTCTTGGATAGCTTCTCTACTCCTTCTTTCAACTCCCTGTTTGTCACCTCTTGAGCCTTTTTCATGAGAGGTCCTCCGTGTTTTGTCTCTGATTGGATGCCATGAACTAGGGAGGACCAAGGGCAAGGGTCAACAACATCCACATCCCACTTCATTTTGTGAAGAGTCTTCTTAGCTAGTAAGTTGAAGAGTGGGTTCCTTAAAGAGATGTTCCCCAGAGACCGTATTCTTCTTCTTCCCCTTCGCGAAGCAAGCATCGTTGTTGGACCTAGCAATGTAAAGCATTAAGGGAAGTGATCCAACAAGCTTTTGGAGGTATTGATACTCAACATCACAGAAGGGGAAGGCCAATCCACTTGATAAGAAATGTAGCACCTGTCAAGATGAGAAGCCATCTCGGCATACTGGAGGCTCGTGTATGTCCAACCAGGAGAGCTGCTCCACAGACCAACATTCCATAGATCAAGCAACAACCATTTCTCACAAAGTGCTTGCAATTTGGACTTTTAAGATCCAACTAGTAAGCTACCCAAGCCCGTTTTGTCTTTTTGAGCCTCTACCATATTGAAATCCCTCATGATGCACCAATCTTTTTCTAATGGCAGATCCCTTAGATCCACCTAGAGCTTAGCTCTCCCCTTGACATCACATGATGCATAAAATGTTAGTAATGGTAATACAGTGACCTTCCCACTTCACATCACGCTTCACACTTATCCCAAGGACTCTCCCAAAGGCATGGTTAAGCACTACTTGTGGCTCCAACTCCCTGTCAATAATGGAGAGCATCCCACTAAACCCAAGAGTGCCATGGTCTCATGAAACACATACTTATTCCCTATTTCCTACTTCCTGCAATTGGTAGTATCAAGATGGTGCTCTTGAATAAGCCAACAATTTGTAGCAATTTTTTGACCTCCTCCTAAAATAGAGTGCTCTTTCTAGTTGACTTTATGCCCTTCACATTCAAGGACTTAATTTGTAGGTCATTCATCATGGGGAGAGCAAGACAAACTCCTCCATGACTAGAAAGCCATTCATCATTGAATCTCTTTCATTGTCCTCCTCTTGCTCACCCTGAGGACTACCCTTGTGTTTCCTATTGCCCTCTTCCGCCTCGATCAACTACGCGAAAGACATCTCCAAGGTGAGTAGGCCCCTCGGATTCTTGGCTTGCAAAAACTCAAAGAAGTTTTCCAAATTAATGGGAGACTCTTGACTATCTAGTGGATCCTCCTTACGGTAGAAACTACTGCATGCCAAGGTTTTTACTCGCTTGCACTTAATTACAGATAGCCCTCGTCCACCTTCCTCAGGGTAGGGGCCACAACAATTATCTGATGAGGCTTCACCGTAGTTTTGATCATAGAGAAGGCCGAGAATTGTAGGCTTGGCCACTACTAACATTTGGACTCAGCTCAACAATAGAGTGGACTTGGGGGATGACCTCATGTGTGACTAACTTGTCCATTTCAATCACTACATTTTCGGTGCTGCTCCCACCTTCTCCTTGCATTGCAACTTTTTAACTTTTAAGAGGTCCTTAAATGAAAATATTGCAATATCTTTTTTTTTCTTTTGGGCAAATCTCACGTTAGTGAGAAGTTAGATTAATTAAACCACTACATCAGCACCATGCTCACCCTGAGCCATGGCCCAAAAAAAATTTATAAAGGTCCGCTGGCTAGATAGGGGGCCACGATGGCTTTTACAGGGAACCCTCCAACCCAAAATACAGAGAACAAAACAATGACAGGCTTTACAGGGAGCCACGCTTAAATACAAAAACATCATAGACCTCGACTGAGCTGCCACTGGGGAAGGCACTGATTGCCACCACGAAAACTCCCCACCTCCATCCAAGAGCAACCAGACACCGCAAGACCTTTCGCCAACCATCATTAGTGCCAGACGGACGGGGCCCAAAGTCCCCATCACCAACAACTCACCACAGAACTTGCAAGGTTGCCACTGCCCACACTACCATCAGGCAAGCATCCACCTGAGCAAGACCACCAAAAACGCGCATTGCAAATGTCACTGCATACTGAGGAGCCAACAATAGAATCGTCAGGAACTGCAGATTCACCCGCACAAAGAGGGACTAGCACACCAAGTCATTAGAGCCATCAACACCCCTCCAACGAGTGAGGGTGCCTCCAAGGAAACAAGACCATTCAACCAACAGGGCAGATCGAGTAGCCCCCGGTCGAGGGGAGGGTTTCCACCATACCCTTGAGCAAAAAATAGGATGTGCGCTGATAATACCTACGAATAACAACCCCAACCCCGGGGAAGCCCTCCACCCTTCTACATCGCAAATTTTCACTTCGCAGCCGCCGATGCTGCCAAGCCCGACATCCCCCGAGGTCGCCCACCATCACCCGTCCCCTTCCTCAGTAGCATGGAGCCCTTCCTGGCTCTTGCAACCTAGGCAGAGCCGACAGAGAAGGAGGCTCTTAGTGTTTCAACGCGGCATAGCCATCATAGAATTACTCTTATCAATATCTCACATCATAGGATAAAAATTCTATGAATGTCTTGGCTTTTGCAGACCAAACATGAATGGCATTGTTTGCAATGTAAAAGCTGTTAGGTACTGCACCCACCTAGCGATATACTATTGCATGCAACCATGATGAAAGCCAAGGTAAAGAGAGGATGATGAAATTTATCAAGTTAGATCTTGAAACCTAATCTCTTTTTGCTTATAATTTGACAAATCATTAGTTTTTTAGTCTTTCGAAAAAAAAGAGCTCATTTGGACTTAAAATTTATACCGTGGCATATCCTTTTCATCCGAAGTACATTGCTCTTGGCAACGATTTTGTCAGCAGTAGACCTTTTTACAGTTTTTAAGAAAAAACCAACAATTTTTTTGGTTTCATCTTTTGAGTTCTTTGTTCTCCACCGAGATTGAAGAAATTAGGCACTTGTGTTAAGGATGAGAAACATCATTTCTTCGCTCACTTTTGTGAAACCAAACATTTTTGGATGATACAATTTGATATTGATCTGAGATCATTTACGCTCTGCACCTACAATTGTACACAACTTAGATTAGTCAGCTATGTGTTACGCTACCAAAGTTAAATCAAAGTCAGGTAAACCTACTCATATGTAGTCTGTGTTTTATGCATATGTGAGTATCGATTTTGATGCGATTGGTCATGGTTTTCATGATTGTGTAGTGGTCAAGTGATCTCCCCAAAAGAGAGAGAGAGAGAGAGAGAGAGAGAGAGAGAGAGAGAGAGGAAGTTTTGCTTTTAGCAAAATGAGGGGTGGGTTGACAAGGAGACTTAATGCAATGATTACTACTTAATGCTCTCTCTTTGAAATTAGCCCCAACATAAGATAATCTTGTCACAATATTTTGATGGGGCCTTAGTCTGTTGCCACGTGTATGAGTTTAGGCTACATGGTTGTTTAGGCTAAAGCACCGAATATAAAAAGCTTGACACATTTACATATAGAGCTCCAATGGTGATATTACGAGTCTCCTAGGTAGAAGGCTCTATAAAGAGGAGGGGGGAGCAAGGAGGAGTAGAAGTTGATTGAGTGAGAGAGAGAGAGAGAGAGAGAGAGAGAGAGAGATGATGGAACACATTATGTACAACAGAGTTTGTTGCCATGCTATGGTGGTTGTGTTGTTGATACAAATGAGTATATTGGTGGGCTTGATGTGCCTTGATGTTGTGCATGTAGAGGCCGCTGCACACCGACCACGGGGCTACAATGCATCTCCAACACAAGTAGTTGTCCAAAATGAGTCTGTAGTACCCATCAATGTCACTGTTAATGACCTCATGAGCATGGTGGTGGATACTACCTCTAATGTCACCTTATTGTTGAGCAGCATTGAAACTGTTGCAAATGTCGCCAATATCACCATCACCAACCTCCTCACCATGATTACTGCCTCTACACTTGATGTGCCACTCGATGCTCTCACCCTTGCGAACCTCCTCATCACCCCTTCAACCATCCTCAACTTTGTCAATGTTTTTCTTCCTTCCTTGGACATAAATGGTGTCCTCACTTTCCTCACTTTCCTCATCTAATGAAGGAAAGATCCCAAAAAGTCTGCACCCATGTCTCTTTAATCGGAATCTTGAAAGATCCTTGGGCTAAGAGAAAGAGAAAAGAAAAAGAAAAACTTTTCCTTTATTGATTTGTTTAAAGGGAAAAGGGGAACAAGAGGGGGGCAGTTTTGCGTGGTAGAGGCGGGACAAGGCTTGGACATTGACGTCGACGCGTGGAGGGGTGGGTTGCCAGAGCCCTGGGTTTCCTCTTCACTTGAACACCTTCGCTTCTAAGTATTTACTTTCTTGCATAGTAATATCGAACCCTTTTCTCTCTCTCTCTCTCTCTCTCTCTCTCTCTCTCACACACACACACACACACACACACAGAGCCAATGAAAAATTTTGGTGTAAGAAAATAATAAATCTTATCCATCCAAAAAAATGTCATTGAAATGACCTTTTTCCATAATATCGGAGAAACAAGTTAATTAAAAATCTTAATGGTCTTCCTTTGAAATATCAATATGTAAACATTCATTGAATTGACGGTTTCTCATATCAATTTGTGAACAAATTCTTTATCTTTAACATGTTAAAATGTTCGATTGTTGTGTAAGGTAAATATCCTCTCTCTCTCTCTCTCTCTCTCTCTCACACACACACACACACACACACACACACACACACACACGTACGTGAGCGCAAGAGAGTGGGCTATTTAGACCCATTTTTAATACTTTTGTAACATACAATGGAGTATTGATTTTTAACATACAATGGGGACATACACAAATTGAACTAAAAATAGGGTGTGTTATATGCATTGAAATTTGATATGGGGTTTTTAAACTAGGCCTTGAATTTGGAGAGCTTAGGTATAGTGAACCCCCTAGTCCTCTCCCTCTCTCAGTCACTCACCTACAAACCCACTCACGCACACATGCGCATGTGTGTGTGCGTAGTGTGTGCGTACACACACACACACACACATGCACGTGACACATAACATAATGGAAGTCTTAAGGTAAAAGAGAGAGCAGGACAACTAGATCTGAGAATTGACCTAAATTATTAAATTAATCACTCAAATTCAATTAGGTCTCTCCAATCTCAAAAAATTAAATATCCTTTCAAAACATCTTTTTTTTTTTGCAAAACTCACAATTTGTGAGTGAGTTATATTGATTATCCCAAAAAATTACAAGCTCTTGCCATGCTCGTGTTGAGCCATGACTTCATCCAAGGACCATAATTACATCGGCTATCTAGGTAGCCACCCCTAACAACCTGCCCCCTTAACCTTGATACACAAAGTCAATAATCATGTTCTTCTGAGATCTTCTATTTACCAATGGCCAAGATTTTCCCCCTTCCTAGGCATCCCATCTACTGACAACAAGGCACAAGTAGTCCTAGACCCATCCTTCGCGTTTTGCTTGCACCTCCATATTAACACTTTGCTTTCTTGTATAATGTTTGTGAAGCTTACCACCTGAGAACCTCCTTCAAACACACGACGGTTCCTTGTCTGCCATACATTATGTAAGAAGAAGTACCTGACGATTTGAGTGTTGATGAGGAAGCCAGGACTACCTAAATTCTTACCTTCAGATCAGTCTTGAAAAAACCAATTTTCCATGTTCTTTGGACCCACTTGCATATGTTCCCTACGAGGCCTTTGATAGTTGGGCATTCCATGAATAGGTGGGCCAGATCTTCAGTAGTCAACCTGCACTCCAAGCATCGATCTGACCCAATCCCTCTCTCCTGAATCTTCACCCCCGTCGGTAGAGCACCCCAAATTACCTTCCATAAAAATACATTCATGTGTTGCAGAACCTTTGACTTCCAGATGTTCTCCATTACTTGCTCCCACCTTTCCTCCGGCCATTGTTTTTATCTTGTTAAGGGGGCTAGACCAATTCTTCTTATGCATCATTGTATGATAAATGCCTTTAGGATGGGGTTTCCATAAGAGATTGCTTCTGGGCCATTTCCAAGCATTCCAATCAAACTCCGAATCACAGATTGGCATCACTATATTGTTAAGCTCTTTCATCAATTTGTTGACAAGCAAGACCTCCAAGCTATTAAGTTGATACTAGGTAACTAGAAAGTCAATGGTTTTCCACCTCTTGCTGTCACTCTCCCAAAAGTGCCCAAGTAAGTTCGGACCCTTATTATTCAGCTTCCTGGCTATTTCTATCCAATAGGGATTTTTTTGTGGTGGATTTACAACTTTGGAAAGCCAAGGGGGCCAATGCAAAACATCTTAAGTGCATAACTGAAGGGTGAGTTGACGAAATGGAAAGATCCATGAAAGTGAAAAGTCAAAAGACTTTTTGTGTCCATATAAAGAGAATTCTGTGTCCATATAAAGAGAATTCAGTCTGGTGCACTTTCATACATTTGTGTTTTTCTTTGCTCGTGTTCTTTTTAGCATTTTCTTCCTTTTAGAGTATCCAACACTATGTAAGTAGCCAGTATATATCTTATAAGCCATTTGGGTATACCTTTTAATTATACAATGGATCTTTTAATTATACAATGGATGAATCTTTTGAGATGCTATTTTTTGTCTTGAGAAAAGGAGGAAACAAGACACACGGAGGTGTGTCAAATTTTCGAGAGAAGAGAAGAGAGAAGGGAGAGAGGTGTAAAGGTGGGAGAAGGGAGAAAGAGAGAGATTTTCTTTATCTAACACAACAAGTGGAAGGAGATTAAGGTGTTCTCTCTCTCACAATGATGTGCAAGGTGGAACTCGGATCCAGGTGCGATATTGGTGGCAGGTAGGGATTTGTGATTCTATGGCTCATTATGCACAGGAAGGGTGGTGAAGGGTACATAAGGAAGTGTCACAATGCACACAGGGGTAGGTTCGCAAGAGCTACGATTGAGGCAGCTCTATTGTGATATCTCTCTCTCTCTCTCTCTCTATGTGTGGGTGTGTGTGTGTGTGTGTGTGTGTTTGTGTGTTTGTTGAGGGGTATCGAGCCAAACGCAAGATTCAAGAGAGAGAAATATCAAACTCCATGTCTAGTGTAGATCTCTCTCTCTCTCTCTCTCTCTCTCTCTCTCTCTCTCTCTCTCTCTCTCTCTCTATGCTTCATCCATCAACAAGGAATGGGTGAATTTGCGCCTCGGTGAATGTGCTTCAAGCAGAGCCCGAAGAGAGAGTGAGTCGGATTAGCCATGATGGGTAAACGAGTGAAGGATGCAGAGGTGGTTGAGGTGGACATTGTGTACAAAGATGGAGGGGAACATGGAGCGATTCAAGAGGCCTCCATCGAGAGTGCGACAAAGCAGCACAAGTATGATCACCGAGTAGCTTCATCTGCCTCATCCTTTGAGTGCTTTGCAGGATTCGAGGGGAGGGAAGGAGGGAAAGTGCAAACGGCCCTGACTGGGCAACTCGGATGCCGATAGCAATGTGAGAAAAAGAGAGCCCTACAGCGGGCTTTGTGTGAGCGCCGAGAGACAACGGCCGCTGTGGGATGGGTGTTTAACCTCACTCCTATCTTATTGCAGATTTAACGAGAACCACGATTAAATTGTCAATCCATGGGACGAAGCTGACTCGACTAGTGCATAGAGGCTACAAGAGGTTGTCAATCTCTCGAAAAACAACAAACAACTCGTATCTAACTCAAGCTACACTCAAGTGACTGAAATCACCAAAAGCCAATCGCTCATCGGCAAACAAATCACATCCGTTACAGCATCAAATGACATCCAAAAGTAACGAAACTTCTAGAATATGTTTATAAGACCTAAGCACACATGTTTATGGTTTCAAATCTCACTTTAGGTCAAGTGCCAAAATCGTGATTATCAACAGTAGTGGATTTTTTATCTATTTGTTTTCGACCCAAAATGCACCTTAATGCTTAGCAATGATGTCCCAATACCCCACCTATGCTTAATTTTTTATTTTGAAGTGTAAATTCCTACTTATGATGATATTAGGCCGCGGGTCGGCGACATCAAAAGCTATGAAATACCATGAAGTGTTTACGTCAATGCGTAAAGCTCTTACCTGCGGTTGCAATGCAACAAACGCGACTGCAATGTGACAACCGGGGAGGGAGTAGGAAGCGCGAGAAGGAGAGAAGCGAGTGCCGTTAGCTCACGTTGTGTATTTTATTATCCAAAACTTGAAATTAACTTACAAAATTGGCTTTGATACCTTAGCCAAGTTTTTGGTGGTCAAAACTAATAATCAGGGAGCTCTAACTAAAGATTGGTAATGACAGGTTTATACAATCTGGAAGCTTGTAGCCCCGGCTCATCTATTACAAAGTTTATCCGAAAAATAGGAGTTATAATATTCTCGAGTTATCAAAATAATAAGTGTTTTTACAATGAGAGATCCGAAAAATGGTATACGAATTATCTTGCTGCTAACATTCCGCCCCTCTTCGCCTGTGTCGTTCCTTGACACAACTTTATGGACTGAAATAGTCTTCGGGTTGACGACTGGCGAGGCGGTCTTTAAGCACATTTAGAGCCTTTTTGTATCTGATCTTTCTCTCTTTATCTGGCACCTACAAAAACTTCATAGTGACTCTGTTTTTGAGCTCAACAGTGGAGTAGCCTACAAATCTCGAAGTCAGGTTGCTGATCACTGGCCCAAATATCCTCGTCACCAAGTGAAGAACCTTGTGTAGAACTCTTCCTCAAATGCCAACATATTGTGAGAAGGTAAGAACATACATTGGGCGTAGAAGCCATAGAGGACTTCTTCGGAAGGTGGACCACTGAGATCGTAGCATAAACCTTTATTACCCTCGAGGAATGACATCCATGGGGTGCGTGCTTGCTCTGGCTCATGAAAAACTTCGATGCAGGGCGTGAGAAGCATTGGGGAGATTTTATAAAGCATCGCACATGATAGATCAGGTAGACTTTTGAATAAGGACATGGCGCCCGTCAGGGTTTTTGCCATGTATTCTTCTGTCGGTGATCCCTTTTCTGGTGTTGACAATCTTGGGTAGTTCAGCCAGGTTGGCCGCTTCTTTGTTATTGCCTTATGTGCTTGCCAGGTCCTTACTCTTGGTATAAGACAAAAAGTGGGATCCTTTTGAAGTGCCGCAGGTGCTCTTGTGAACAGAATCAGATACTATAGATTCTTGTTCAGCCAGCTCAGCCTCCACTTTGGGTGGTCTTCATCTACGCCTTCTACTTGCATGTCTTTGTAAAGCCTCTCTTTGACTTGGAGCAATTCCACCTTTATCAAAGGATATGGATGGCATTGCTGATGCCATTTTGCATTGATTTGATTGGGAGTGAGTTGTGTAACATTGACAGAGGGAATAACTCTCAACTCCCAATCCATCACTGCTTTCCACTGCTCATCCACCTCCTGGATAATCTTCTCTTTCAGTGCATCTTCCTCAGCTTTTGACAGTTGGACCATTGGCATTGTATCAGCTTTTGTTAATTGTACCTGGAATTCCTCCTCACCACCTAGCCCTTCTGCTGGCTGTGTCTCCATCTCAGCGAAAGAAACTGAGGGAATATCTATCTATGGGCTGTTCTGAAGTTCCTGCTTCTTCTTGCGTTTCTGGCCGTCTATCTCTCAGCAGAAGCTGGTTGACTCTTTTAAGCTCGGATATTTCTTTTAGCAGCTCTTCTTCTCGTTGCACCCACATTAAGGCTAGGTATTTGTGTTGAGATTGCTCCAACTTTAGCTCTAGCTTGAGGTCTTTGTTCTTTTTCTCTAATGATTTATAGACTTCGTCTATTCCTTTGATCGAGGCTACTGCGGGATTTTCTCATATTTTCCGCAAAAAAGTTGCCTGATCATTTATCCTCTACTCTGAGTATTGCAGGGAGGCATTGGCTACATCTAAATGCACTTGAATCTTTTGAAATGACAGGGTTGTAATTAGAAGTTTGTTAATGACCTTTGTCAGCTGTTCATCTTTGGCTTTGCAAGCATCTGACAACTTCGTAAGAAGTTCCCCTAATTCCTCCATATCCTTTTGCTGTTTATCCCTTGCTAGCTGGTGTTGTTTAGCTTCAGCTTTCATTTCCTGCACTTACTTTTGTAGATCGGTGATGAAATTTAATATGTCTTCTAACTCTCCTTGGAGAGCTTCAATCACCATCTCTAGTTCTTTAGCTTTTGTGTTGGAGTCTTTCCGTCATATCCTGCATTTGCCTTGCATGTTTGTTGACTTGCAGGATTACCTCATCATTTGATTGTCAATCTTCATTTCTTGCGAGCTGCCTAGATGTCTCAGCAGTCTCTTGTGACTCTCCCTGCTACATCATAGCGGCTGGTTGTTCTTGCCCTTGAGACTGTGGTTGGCCTTCCTCTGCTCTGCTGTCATCTTGAGGCTTCGTGGATGCCTCAGCCGTTTCATGATGTGTGAAGGTAGAAGGTGTTTCCTCTATTCCATGTTCTCGTGTATGCTCAAACCTTGTGGTATCCTCTGGTGCAGGACTCGCTGCCCTTTCCGGCTGTGGTTCTTGTTCTTTGTGTTGCTCTTGTGTAGTGGCTGCCTGTTGTGAAAATTTTGCTGCTTCTTTTTGTTTAGGCTCTGTTTCTTTTGTGGGATTAGTATCTGTGGTTCTATCTATTGGTGATGATGGTGGGCTTGGCATGGGGTGATCATGCTATTCTGGAGCAGGTGAAGAAGGTCGGGGAGACATGTCACCTTGTTCATGATGTGCTTCTCCTTGTGCAATTGATTCCTTTGCTTGTTTTTGCTGCTTCGCCACCTCTTTAGCTTTTCATTTTGCTTCTTGGGCTTCTTTCAGCTTCAAAGCTTCTGCCTCCTGATACATTTTTTCCAATAATTCTGTGGAATCTTCGGCCTGTTTCCTGGCATGGTGCTTTGTTCTTGGTCCTTTCAGTTCAATGGGTACCCACTTTGCAAGGTCCTTGCCTTGAGCTTGGCGGCTGCATTCGTAGGAGTTCTTTTCTCTTTCAAACCTAGCCAATTTTTGTTGCGGCTCCTCCTGATGTGTTGCCCCAGCTTTTCTTTTCATTTCCTCGATACGTGCTCTTCTTTCCTCATTATCAGAACTTTCACTAATATGCCGTTCTGGCGAGCTCTCAACAGATCCTTCATTAGACTTGTATGTTCTCTTGGTAGATCTTGTGGCTCGAGTGGAAGGTTGTGCAGACACGATCCAAGTGTTTTGATCTGGGGCAGGTAGCAAGTTGTCTACCATGCCGATAGCATGGTAGGCAATTCTTGTGAGAACCTCTGGTGCTCCCAGATATGTTATTTTACCCTCTTTATTTGTCCCTTTTAGTGTGGACAACACGTACTGCGCATGGTCTATAGGTTGCCTAGTTGTGGACTTGAGAACTTGTGTAAATGTGCTGGCAACCGCATGATTGGGTGTCGTGTATCTTGGTGGTCTCTTGGCAAAGAAGTGGAAGTGTTGATGATACAATCTTGCAGGTTCTTCCACCCGTTTCTGGATGAGATCGGCAAATGTTGCAGCAACGGTTTCCTTGGTGAAGTTTCCTGCCGTCTTTCTATCTCATGCCCTCATGGTCATTCCTTCTGTTGGCAGTTTGAGAGCCTCTACCACTATCTCTTTTGTAAACACCAATTCGACTTTGTTCCCTTGCTAGTCAGAGATTTGGGCGGTTCCATCTGCTTTGACCGTGGACAAGAGCTCATAAGCTTTTTGAAAATCCACTCCACATGGCTCTTGCTCGTAAAACTCTCTGAGTCCCAAACTTTTGTTGGCTTCTTTTGTCTCTGGCTTTGTGGTGATATCATAGACTTCTTTTTGTAGAAGTTGCAGTTCTATCTGATGTCCTTATTTGCTTTTGAATCTACCTGTGAAAACCGTTGTGTTATGCTCTTCAAGCTGTTCTTTCGATAGGTAGGTCGCTTTGGTAGTCTTAACTGAACTGGGGTCTAGTTGGTATGGTGGTAGCTCTTGCAGCTTCTCCTTTTGCGAGAGCTTCTTCTTGGCCTTCTTTGCAGCTTGCATGGCTCATGTTGAGTGAATAGAGTGTCAAAGTTAACAAATTTGGTAGATTCTTCTCTGAAATGTCCTTCAGTCTTGAATGCTGACAAATTGAGTCCAATTTGCTTCAAATCAATTTTTGAACACGCATAGATGCATAAAAACATGTAAAGATCAAAATCATGAAGTCCAAACAAAAAATTACAACAAAAGAAATAATTATGATTATTTATAGCTGAGTAATTTTTTCAACTTTTTGCTAATATGGCATTATAGGCTTGAAGTATATACCAATTAGATACTCTGAGTGAAATATGGGCTCATTTGGGTGCACAGGATGAAATTGGTGCCAGATTTAGGCTTTAGGTCTCTGAAACAGTAGATGTACAGGAATTTTGAGATTTTGAGCTTCAAATTTGTTCAAATTTGGCTAGGGGCTTAGAACATCATGTACTTTGGTCCTATGATGGCAAAGTTGCAAATTTTTCCATCTTGGCAAAAAAGTAAATAATCGCGATTATTAACTTTTTCATCAAAATGAACATTTTTTGGTGCAACTTGGTTCTAGGCATGGTGTAGACCCCGTGTATGTGATATGAGGTGATTTGGATCAAAAAATGTGGCTCGTAACTTAGAATTTGGCTTGCAAGGACTTCTTTGCGTTTTTTTGACAATTTTCCAAGTTATGATTGTTCATTTTGGGTAATACTTGAAATTTGGCATGTAATAGGTGTGTACAAGTGATAGGTGAGGTGATGATACAATTTTCAAGCCAAAATATTGCAAAATTAAATAATCGTGATTATTTACAGCAGTCAACTTTTTCTTGCAAAACTTGAAATTTTTGACCTAAACACATTCTATACACCTAAAACAAGTCCTAAATTGAATTTGGTAAACTTTGGTCTTGCTAGTATCACTTTGTGCTTTGTTGACTCTGAAATGTGCTACAAGGGCTATAGAGTTGGTTAGTCACTTTTGAGGCTATGGACTTGTTTGCAACATAGTCATGAAGCAACTCATCCAATTTTTGCCCATTTGGAGTCAGTTTGTTGACCTCGTATGACGAATTTGACGCTTTGTAGATTTCGAGCCGTTTTTTGCTTTTCAAGGGCTTGGCTTGATTGATTTTATGAAACCAATCATATACATTGTATATAGACTTCGTAGATAAGCTGTCTGTGGAGTTAGACTCCAATTCTAGCATCTGCCAAAAACCTAGCTTTTCTACTTGGGGACCCCTCGACCCTTGCCGAATGGTCAATTGTTGATATAGAAGAGTTCTATTATGTTGGGGCATGCTACAGTTCAAATCTCATCCGACAAGCCGCTATGGTCGATTTTTGGTCGTAGGTCTTCATGCACTGCTCGAATTCTAGGGTTTTTTCCAAGGGTTTAGACTAGCTACCGGCCGTACAAAATGCATCATTGATAAGTAAAGAACTTACCCCTCATGTCTCGTGTGAGATGGTGCTAAAAACAGGTGAATGTGAACTCCGGAAAATACACGCGAAGAGGGTCGAAAAGCTCTCTCTCTAAAGGCAACAAGTGAAAATGAGGTGATTTTAGCCTACCTTAGGTATCTATACTCGGACTTCCCGAACCATTTTTCCCCAGATTCCCCTGTTAGTCCTACCAGGCCGTGAAATCTACGTTAGACTCAAAAATTTTCCTAATCGGATTCCTATAGCTCATTCTGCAAGAATTCTGCAAAAGTAGGTCTGACTGCCTAATTTAGGCTTCCCGCTTCCATCTGCCGATTTGATTAAGATTTTTTGTGCTTGTCCACCTTGTCTTTCTGATCATCATCGTGTCTTCAGCTTTTCCATATGAGTTCCTTTGCTATTTATTATTAATTTTTGACCTGTTTATTGGAAAAATCAAAGAAAATAACAAAATGCGCTAAAAAATCAAAGTGAAATCCAATAATAAAGAAAATCCATTGAAAAACACAGCTTTATTTGTTTTTTGTTGGATTTCTCCATTTTTAAGTCTCAATATGAAGAAAATTAATGAAAAATAACCAAAAAGGACTATTTTTGATGATTTTATGATAGTATATACACTATTTGCACTCATCGAGGAGATATTATCAGTTAAATTTTCCCTGTTGATGATTTATAAGGAGATTATTAGGTAATTCTGCAAAAAATCACACGTTAACATCAAACTTTTTCCTCCCTCTTCAAACATTGCCCTTAATTACTTAGTACTCTTCCACCCCTCCTAGATGGCGTACTCCGGGAAGACTGTGTGGATGGGTTGAACAATCGTGTCTATGCATAGCCGTGGTTGGCTCTACCATGCTTTGAAGATCAATGCTGTTCAAACCATTATGCTATGCAAGAGTTGGGTCTCGAGTAATTAACTCAAGGGTAACTGATGTCGAGCCTTTCTGATGCTGTCTTCCAAAGAGAAAATCTTGTAGCATATGTGCTCTTTGCTTGATTGTACCATCAGGATGACTTAGTATGCTGATTTCCTGAGCTTTTGGTATCAATAATGATTGCTGTCGAGCTTTGACCCTCCATTGATATCTTGGTTTGTCTTGGTCAGAATGGTGTGGTTGAGGTTTCTAAGACTTAACTCTCTATTGCTTGATTGGTTGTCTAGTTTGCAGAGAAGGTAAGGTGCTCCTTTTTCTTCCAAATCCATTTCGTGTTAGGTTCCTTTCTCGGAGATGATCGTCTTTGTGTTTTGACCTTTGGAACCGTCTTTGGTATTGTCAATGATGTTTTGGGTACCCAGATTTGAATCGGCTTGTCCTTAAGCTGTGCTTTTGTTACCCAAATTTGCATGACTCCTTGCATGCTACTTGTAGAATTTGTTTGTCGATAGGATGGAAAATATTGATTGCTTCGTGGTTTGCTTTGCTAATAAGATCCTTTTCATTTCTCCTTGCTTAGTGCAATTGGAACAATGAGTTGTCCGTCTTTAGGTGATAGCTTGAGCTGATTGGTATCCCAATCTAGTACTGCCTTGTATGTCCGCATCCAAGGAATTCCAAGAATCATCGTTTTATTAATGTGTTCATCTGATAAGCATACAAACTGATGAGGACATGAACATCCATGTACTATCACATTCAAGTTGACTACTCCCAATGTTGGTGTTGGGTTCTTATTGCATCCTTTGATGGTCACTATTCCTGCTGTCAAGGACTCACTTGTTGCTTTTTTATACGTGGAATAACTGACTGCATTTACTCTAGCTCCTGTATCGCACAATGCATTCGTGCTATGGTTATTGAGCTGTACTTTGATGCGAAGGTATATTCCATCTAACCATTCATCATTTGTTGACACTATATCTTTCTGCAATTCCCATTGTTGGTCATCTATTTCTAGTGTGTTGATGGGAATAGGTATCTGTTGATTCTTGAGAGTAGCTTTCCTTTTGAGTACCCGAAGTTGAGCTTCCTCGTGGGCTTCATCAATAACCTACTGTCATTTTATCTTCCTTTGCTTGGCTGCATGCATTCTTTCTAGCAATTCATTGGTTAGTGGCAAATTGTACTTCTTTAAACGACATCCTCTAATCCATTAGCCATTGGTTCACCGTTTAGGATGGACAACTTAACTGCTCCACTTGGAGATACATCTTCAATGATAAACGGTCCATTTCTCTTTTTCTTAAACTTGAGAATGTGTTGCTTAAGGGAATAGATTAAAACTAAGTCCCCTTTTTTGAAGATTTTTTTAATAAGATGGGAATCAAAAAATTGTTTTTGTTTCTGCTTTTGTGCATAGATGTGAGCTACCGCTGTCAGCCTTTGCTTATCTAGCTTCTCTAAATCTTCAAGTCTCTCTGAAAATTCATGTCCAGTCCACTCAATATCCTTAGCTACCCTTAGTGTCGGCAATAGAAACTCTATTGGCAATATGGCATCAAGACCATAAACAAGGTTAAAAAGTGTAGCATTTAAAGCTGTTTTGAATGAACTCGATAAGCCCATAGAGCTGCATGGAGATTCATTTTCCAGTCTATCCTTCCTGAACTAACCACTTTAGTCAATACCGAGCTAAAAATTTTATTCGTATGCTCAGCTTTTTCGTTTGCTTGTGGGTGATAGGGGGCTGATTCGTTATTGTGACCATAAATTCATTAAGCAGATACTCGATTACCTCATTAAAGAAATGAGTTCCCCTATCATTGACAATTTCTATTGGCAGTCCATATGTTGTGAATATATATTCATATAAGAATGTGGTAGTGGTTCTGGCATCACTCTTTTGAGTTGCTTTAGCCTCGGCCCATTTAGTCAAATAGTCTGTAGCTACAATGATATATTGAGCTTAGGTTCTATAAGCAGGTGGCAGTATTGGCCCAACAAAGTCTGTACCTCATTTTGCAAAAGCTCTAGCTCCCATCATTGGCCTTAAGGACATGCTATCCACTCTTGTTGGCATTTATGCTCGTTGACAAGAATCACATCTTCAAACATATTCTTTGGCATTTGCAAAAAATGTTGGCCACCATATGCCCGCCATCAAGATTGTTGTTGTGGTGGTCTCACTAGAAAAGTGACCTCCAGCTAATTCAGCATGTGCTTGTTCTACAATTGGAATATATTTGTCATCATTTGCACAAAGATGCAAATGTTGATCCTTACCTCTCCGATACAATTGGTTTCCAATAAGAGCATAGTATCTTGCTTCTGTTTCAATTGCTCTTTGACAACGTTTACTCATATCCTCAAGAAATGTGCGGCTTGTTAAGTAAGTAACTAGATAGTTACTCCACTTAGGAACATGAAACATTGGAACAATGTCACATGAGGTATGGGTGTTTGTTTTTGACATTGAAGATAATCCTTTACAAAAGAGCAAACATGACTCCTCATAGTTGGCCAAAATACTCGAAGTCTCAAGATCCTTTGCATAGTCTGGTCTTCTGCAAAGTGAAGTCCTACTACGGTAATATGTGCTTGACTTAGGTATTGGGTTTTCTCTTTAGGATTAATGCATAAGAGCAATATTCCATCTTGATTTCTTTTGTATAGTCTTCCAGCTAGTAATTGATACGTAGACAATTTCTCGATTAATCCAATTGTAATAGGAAGTGATATTTGCAAATCCACTTGAGCTATGGTCATCAATGATACCATATTTTTCAACCACCAAGGTATCATTTTCCACGGAGAATAGATATGCATCTGGTATCATCGTCTACTCCCTTAGGTGGTTCCCCTGAAACAATCCTAGAAAAATGATATGCTCTTTGATGACTGGTGCCCTTTTTTGCAACTACAGTGAAATCAAATTCTAGAAGAATGATGAACCATCTCACTATTCTTCTTGTGTTGCATGGTTTGTTGACCAAGTATAATAAGGCTTAGTGGTCCACAAAGAACACAAATTTGTTTGCTAATAGGTAATATCTATACTTTTTTGCTAATAGGTAATAAGGCTTGGTGGTCCACAAAGAACACAAATTTGTTTGCTAATAGGTAATATCTATAATTTTTTATGGCATAGATCATTCCTAATCCTTCCCTTTTTGTGGTGGTGTACTTCTTTTCCGCCATGTTCAACTGTCGGCTAGCATAAGAAATAGGAAAATAAATTTTCCCGTCTCCTGGTTGAGCTAGTATACACCCGATGGAAAAATTGGAAGCATCTACATGTATATGGAATATCTTATTTCAATATAGTGCTTTCGATATTGGAGCTAAAGTGAGAGCTTGCTTAAGATTCATGAAGGATTCTTCACACTCATCAATCCATTCAAAGTGTGTAATCAAGATATACATGGGTTTTGCAATTATAGCGTACATGTAAATGAATCTTCTGTAACATCCACAAGGTCCCATGAAGGCTTGAACCCCCTTGACTGTTGTTGGTCTAGGAAAATAAACAATAACATGAATCTTATCCATATGAGTAGCTATGACATTTTTAGACATTATATGTCCAAGAATTTCTCCTTGTCTACCCATGAATGTGCACTTTTTAGGATTTAATCAAATCCTATAAAGTCTACATTTTTCGAATACCTTTTTGAGGTGTTCAAAATGGTCAGCCCGGATTGATGAATGTACGCATAGATCATCCATATATACTTCCAATAATTTCCTAAGATATTCTTTAAAATCATGACTCATCAATCATTGAAAGGTGGCAGGAGCATTAGTTAATACAAAAGACATAACTTGATAGGCAAAAATACCCCATTCCGTTGCAAAAGAAGTTTCATGCTAATCTTTTGGGTCAACCAAAAGTTGATTGTATCCCTAAAAGCCATCTAAGAAACTGTAAGCTTCTTTTCATGGAACTCGTTCTAAAACATGCTGAGTGATTGGAAGAGGAAAGTTGTCTCTAATGGTAGCTGCATTCACTTTCTTGAGGTTGACACACAATTGTAATTTTCCATTCTTCTTGGGTACTACCACAATTGGAGACACCCAATCTATGTGTTCAATTTCATAAATGAATTCGGCTTTCTTTAGTTTTTCAATCTCTTCTTTGATCTTTCTGCCAAATGTTTCATTGTATATGTATGGCCTTTGTCTACTTGGTTTCACATCATCTCTCATGGATGGTAGGTTGACAGCTTTCTGGATCAACACCCTTGAGATCCTTGTAAGACCAAGCAAAGATATATCGGTATTCTTTTAGTAGGCTTAGCAAAAGTTCTTCTTCTTTTTCTGTTAGGTCATTTCCAATGTAGGCAGGCCTAGGCTCTTCTCCTGGTTCATCCAGATCTATCTTTTTTGTATTTTTAGGCCCTTTGTAGGACTCGCCTTGTTTTCATAGTTCTCTAACAGGTTGTTAAACTATGATTTTTTGATCTTGAAGAGTATATTTCTTGTAATGAGATGGAACACTCGTTGCATCTTTACCATCCTCTTGTGTGGTTTCCATTTCGATTGTATATATCTCCTTTAGAGCTTTTTCCAACTCTTGATACTTCTTTTTTCGCTCAAATCGTGTCATAGTTGACTCCTTGTCCTTTTTCTTTGGCTTTGCTTGAGTATCCTTCCTCGTTTTTCTTGATATTTTTGACATTTTTGGATTTTCTTTTGAAGGATATCTGCCAGTGATTTTGTCCTTGACACAATCATCTGCATATATCTGCATTAGGAACTGTGTTCTACTGGAGACTGATGACATAGGTCTAGCTTTCACGTTTCTGGTATCCCTTTTTCGTCTTTACCATTTTTTTCTTCTTGATTTTTGGTTTGGAAAGTCAAAAATTTTTCCTCCCCTCCTTTCAGGAATAGCTTAGCTCTCACATGTTCTTTTTCCAACCCCGAATCATCTGAAGTAGCTGAATGTTGTTCTAACTCATGTGTTGCATCGTAGTAGAGGTCTGAAAAGACTTGTTGAGCTTTCATCAAGTCCTTGGGTTACTCAATTTCATCTTTAATGTGGAGGGTTGAAATCATTTGTATGGAAATTATGTCATAGTCATCCTCATTGAAAAATTGAGTAGGCATAGACGTATTCACACATACATCCATTGTCACTAAAATTTGAATCCACTCAAATGGCTCAAACAAATGCTCTGGAAAGGATTCAGGTACATAGGCTTTGTCTGTGCAATCCCTTTCTAAGATACATTCCTCTTTTTTTAAGCTCCTGTTTTTTGAAGCTCCACACATCCAAATAGGAGTGTCTTTGTTCAACCAAGATGGAAGCTTAGTTTCAACCGAAGAGACTGAATCAAACTCTTGTATGGGGGTTTTCATGACATCTCTATAAGTGTGATCTTTTAGATTAACCCTTGTTATTGACCCCACTTGCTTCAAGTACAGATATTTGTTTCCCTAATCTTGGATTAGCTGTACCTGTTGCATGAAAGGTCTTTCCAATATGATTTCGTAATTGAGTTTCTTACCAAAGTCTACTATGACAAAAGTGTGTTGCTATTCAATCCCACATGAATTACCTATAACTTTTTCAAGCAGTCCTAAGGGTCTTTCAATGTGTCCATCAGCCAATTGCAATTTCATTTGAGTGTCTAATGGCTGGTTGTCCCCAGGATTCCCATACTACTTTCGTGGCTATGGCTATATCTGCTCCATTATCCAGTATTGCCATTGTTTCTATGTCATTATATTTTACTCGAAGGGTGGTGTTTCCTTCTTACCTTTCGTAGTATTCTCCCACTTTGTTCATTGGAACAAATCACATCTTTTTGTTATCCATTTTGTGTTTCAATTTTTACAAATTTGTTGCGATTACCCCTGTTATCCCCACATTTTCTAGAGTTTTCTGTAGATCATTCCATAGATATGGTTTGATTTTTAATAGTTCTCCCAAAGTAAGAGTGCATTGGATGGGTGTAGACATGATTGAATGAATGTTGTCTACTTCTAGGGTTTGTTCCGCTCTTTTTACTTGAGTGGTCTTACACACTATGGTTTCATCTTTGTTATCTCCCAAGTAAGAGGGTAATGTTTTCAAGGTCAATGGTTTAGACATTCCTCAAGCCTCAGATCCACAATCCCCATACAAGGATTGTACATCCATGTCTATATCAGGAGGTAGGTTGTCTAACCAAACTTCCTCTATAGGAGCTGACTTTAGAGATAGGCTTCCATCATTGATCTCTCTAACTTTTTCCCATAAGTGTCCTAGCCAGTCTTCTTCTACGAATGGAATTCCGTCTAAGGCATCTTTGCTATCCGGCACTATAAGTTACGACTCTTTTGTTTCAATGTGGGGTTCTACCACCACTTTGGATTTTCCTTGATTATCTCTTACCACAAGCTCCTCAGGTTTTGTCATACTTTCGAGCTTGGGTTTTCTTTTTTAGCATTTCTTGCATGATACTTACCAAATTTTGATAAGCTTCAAGATTAGTTGCTTCCATGTTTGGAGAAGGATATTTTTTAAATTTGTTTTCCATGTTTTGGCCTCCTTTAAGTCCTGCTTGATAGGCTTCCAAGGCTGCATTAATAGGCTCAAAAATTTTATCAAAATTGATCCTCCAGATTTCATGGTGGTTTGTTTGATTTCGCTTCCAATTTCTTTCACCTTTTCTTGGAATAGCTTTTTTGCTTTCTCCTCGATTTCAGCCCTTGGTTTCTGTTTTCTCATCTCATACCTTTTGCTTCTGCTTCTTTTGGTCTTTTGAGAGGCAATTTTTGTATTCTCCGAATCATCAAAGGAGTTATGTTTCTTTTTCTTAGCCTGGAATCTAGTGATTACCTTGATTGGAACAATTAGTTCACTCTCAGATGAGCTACTAGATATCACTTAGACTACGTTTACTACTATTTTACCCTTGTTTAAAGGATTTTTAGGACAATCTTCCGGGAAGTGTCCTACCTTTTTGCAACATTGTATGCAATAAGCTTCAGCTGGCTTGAGGTTTTGGTCAGGCTTTGGGCATTCATTTTTCAAACGATTATCTGCACCACAGTTATGACAGTTTTCCGTTCTTGGCTTAATCATGGGTCTTACCATAGGAGGTCTAACACCTTGATTAGCTACATAATACATTGGTGTAAGATTGGTGGAGTATAAGTCATAGGTTCTTCCATTGGTGGTGGATGTGAATTATACCAATCTCCTTCTACCATTATTGTAGATGGACTAGGCTTAGCATAGGGTGTAACATGCACTAGTGCTTGTTCATCTATGACTCCTTCTGAATGCATGTACTTTACATGCACTGCATTATGTCCCGAATACGGAGGTTGTTGACCCAACACGGGTTGAGATCTTTCCATACCCATCGGTGGTCTTTGAGCTGGTGCCATGTTAGGCTAGTATCTGTACATGGGTTGTCCTTGTGGCCTCATAGGCACGTACTGAACATTCCCATCATACTTTGGTCGGTAATAACACTCATTGGTCTCATGGTTGGTCCATTTACCCTCGATAGCACACCATTTTTGCGGTCTAATTGGTTGTCCCTGTTGAGGTATCCCTTGCCCTGGTCCTCTCATAGGTGCTTTTTGCATGTTATCATCATGTCATTCATCCTTTTGAGCATATCTTCTATGGTTAAAAGTGGTGTTGCAGCAGATGTTCCCACTTGTGCTGGTTTAGTGGATGTTGTTTTCTTACTTTGGTTATCCTTAGGGACATCTTCTTCGTTGAAAATATCACAATTGTCTCCTAAGTCAATAGCATCTGACACACACTCTTCTAGAGATGTATGCTTCTTGCCATACGATATAGCATGAAGCTCTTTGTTTAGCAGTCCCTCTAGAAACAATGACACTAGCCATTCCTCTGTAGGTATCTCTAGCTCTGGGCATCTGGCAATGTATAGTTTCATTCGAGTTGCACAATCCCGAACAGACTCACCTTGTTTCTGTTTAAAGCTATAGATTTGAGCTACCGTATTGTTTTTGAACCCCGTTTTGGAACAAGCAGCTACAAATCCTTGAGCTAATGTGTTCAAGTCCATGATTGACCTTGGTGGAATGTTTTGGAACCATGTTAAATCTTTTCCTTCTAATGTCATTCCAAACCCCTCGAATTGAGTACGGAAATCGAATATGCGTTCTGCTCTTAGCACTTGCTTAAAGCTTGCTAAGTGGTCGTATGGATCCCCCGATCCACTATATTTTTTGACCCATTTTTGAAAATCATCTGGTCTGATGCATCTATTTGATTCAACTCCCGGTCTCTTGGCTGTCCCGAGTCCTTCAAACGAGTATGTTGTCCCGTAGCCCTGGACTGGCCTTAGTGTCACCCGATTTCTTTTGTGATGAGGTGGTTTTTGGTTTCTTAACATTACTCTCAGAAGATTTCTCACGGTGTTCATCTCTTTAGATTTCTCACGGTGTTCATCAAAGATCCAAACTTGTCGGAGGTTGGATATTTAGAATCTACTCTTCAAATGCTATCTATTGATATATAGCATGCATGTATCGGACATTGCCTTCATGTAGATCTAGAAAAAGGTGATTTTAGATTACCGTAACGGTAACAAAACCTGGCTGATTGAAAAAAAATGGCATAACTTTCATAGAAGTCATCCAAACTTTTCGGACCTTGGCTCTTTAGAATCCATTTTTCAAGAACTTTCCAATGATAGGTCATATCATGGGGTTCTAAGCAATATTTAGAGGGGTCTACTGGGTTGCTTTCTTTTGTATAACTTTGATGATGTGGCACTCTTAAAAGGCCCAAAAATGAGTTCAAAATTTTCCTAATGATTATTCGTACTAAGCCGTTTCAAAGGCTTCAAATCAACTTGATCGTATCCCTCGAATTCTAAAGTTGTTGGTCCTTATTTTGCGGATTTGGAATTATGGTATTTACTTGTAGCCCCCATTTTTCTATCACGTCAGGGTTAATGACTTGTAAATACTAAGTTCCGTTTCTATCCTGTACATTTTTCCTTGTTTGTTTGCCCTAATTTCTTCTTCGAACTCAATGCCATGGTCATCAATGCGAATAGCATACTCTTCATCATTAGGATCCAGGTAAACTCGAGCTCCATGGCGATTAGTCTTATAAAAAGAGAGTATATGCTTGTAGCGCACTGTCGTTCCGGTTTTTGAGTGAGTCAAATAAGGAGATATTTCAGATGTTGAATCAGAAAAAGTATTTGAGACTTCTTCAAGGATAGTGTGTAAGGAATTGCCTTGATTCACACTTTCTTTGGGGTGGATACTCTACTGGAGTTTTCTCCAAATATGCCTTGATTTCCTAGTACACAACCAGATCTAAGGTTTATAAAGACTTGTAAAGCCCTGGATAGAGTACTTACCGTCGGATTGACTTGTTGTCAATTTTCACTTGACTTGATTGCAACTTCTGTCAAGCTGCCGATTCCTCGTTTGCAACCTGATTCCTGTATCAATTTTGATCAAGTTAGCTATTCTTTTACAAAGACTGTGTAGCTTTTGCTAACTGTTGTGATTGATCTATGTGTATCACTTCCATTCGAGCTAATTTAGTCAGCAGTTGAGATTTTCAGACTTGACTTTGACAAAAGTCAAAGGATTAATCTGCAGCCTGGACACTGAGTGAACATGTACCAATTTGGATCCAATTGAACCCAAAATTTCATGGTGGCTTTATATTATGCTGATCTAACACTGTACAAGTTCAAAAGTAAAAAATGGTGGCTCTCTGTAGCAGTAGTAAATAATCACGATTATTTACTTTTGTAAGTTTTTTACACTTTTTGGTTTGGTTTGCCAAGTATACAATCTATTAAGGTCCTTGGACAAGTTTCAACAAGTTTGGGCAAAATCTGTTCAAGTTTATTAACTATTTTGTGTCCGCAAACTCTGATTTCAAGAGTCTGGCCTAAATCTTACTTTTGTGATCCAAATTTCACCAAAATTGATTTGTGTGGTTTGCTTGATATGCTTGACCTTGTGGTATGCTCAAATATGCAAGATTGTCAATTTTTGAAGCAGATGTAAATAATCATGATTATTTACTCTAGCTAATTTTTTGCAAGTTTTTGTCCCAATCTTGACATAGATCTGTTAAGCACTTCAACTTAAGGTCTCTAGCCAAGTTTCATCAAGTTTGGACAATTTTTGGTCAAATGGTCATCAGTTCGTTGTCCGTAGACTAGCTTTGCAAATTTGGTCACAATTTTTAGTCCCATGATCCAAATCTTACCAAATTTGGTTTGTGGGCTTATTACAACATGGTAAAACTAGTGGTATGCTAACTTGGTCAAAAAAGTTGAAAATGGGATAGTAGTAAATAATCGCGATTATTTACTTCTGGCAAATTTTTGCATCTTTTTGGTCAAGTGAGCATGTACACATGTCTATCACATCAATATAAGCCTATAAATCAAGTTTCACTGATTTATAAATCAAGTTTCACTGATATTGATGTCTATCACATCAATATAAGCCTATAAATCAAGTTTCACTGAGTTTGGACAATTTTTTCCCCAATTTACACTCAAGTTCTCGAAAGTGAGTACAAGCTTTAGTTTTGACCCAGTTTTTTGCCAGTTTGTGATCCAAATCCTATGTGCCTTTACATAAGTTGTTTGTGCACATGCAATGAGTCACCGGTATTAACCTTTGTCAATTTTGAGTTGAAAGTAAATAATCGTGATTATTTACTTCAGGCTAAAAATGATTTTTTTTTTTCACTTTTTCAATGGACAGTCTTTTCATGAGTTATTTTAAGCCTAGAAATCAAGTCGAGGCCGAGAGGGAGAGATGTGCAGGTGCTTCCCAGGACTAAAGATGGTAGCACGCATTAAGACACACAGTTGTTAGGCTGCAAGAGATTGCGCTGACAGCGTCGGTCCTGTGGGCCAAGAAGACTAGGGTGTTGAGTCCCCAACTTCGCTCTCTCTGCGCTAACAGGCCTTCAAGTCCTCGACTTTGCTCGACAAGGCAGGCAGGCAAGCTTCGCAGCTAAGGAAATCTAAGGGCACGCCTCTTTGGCTTCGCTCTCAAGAGCTTGTTAGCATCATCGTCCACTTGCCTGTTACAGTACCGCGGTAGGAACGTCTTGCGTTTTGAAATAATCGCGATTATTAGCCTAGCCCTAGTTAATAATCGTTCTTCTTGCTTGCTACCCTATAGATACCTTAGCTTGAAAAATAAAACCCTTTTGGTGCTCATGCCTACGAATTAAAAAACGAGTATTAACATCTTGTAAAAAAAAAAAGAAAAAGAGAGGAGGTCACTTCTTGGTGGCTAGGGCCTTTGGCCTCCAAGATTCTCACGTGACACTTGCGAATGGAACTCGACGGGCTAGCCGTAAGTGAAGACATTGCCAAATTTTCACAGATGTTAGCGGCGAGGAAAAGGTCCAAAACGGAGCTAGCTATGCCAATGGATATAGGCGGTGGCTCGATCTTGAGACCGATGCATACACGGAAATCTCAGGCCCCAGCTTGCCAAAGATTTCAACCATGAAAGATGTAAAAATGGTCCCGACTGAAAAAGTTTCCTATGTGGAAACAAGAGAGAAAATGGGCTCAACGCAAGGGTTCAAATTCAAGGTAAAAACCATCAAAGATGGGGTTCCTTAGGGACCCATCTGTGCGAATATAAATAAAGCGTCAAGTGCATCGGCTACTTGCAGGCCATGTATATTGTTTGCTAGCATACTCAAGGGACCTAACTCTAGGGATGTGGGAAAAGGCTCAGCAGAAGCGATGACAAGTGAAGGAGATATCAAGAACCTACAGAATGCAAAAGCTAGACTTCAACAAGAGCTCTTGGAAGTCAACAAAATGATTGAGGCCGGCCCTAACAACAACAAAAGAACTTGCTCCCATTCAGAATTCAGTGGGCTGGTAGAAGACGGTTTGGCAGATCGAGCCTTCTTGGCTTTTAAAAAGTCTTTGCCATAGCAGGTGGAGGTTGTTGAGGCTATTACTGTAGCGATTCCGCCAGCACTTATAAAAAAAAAGTTAGCTAGACAAGCCAAGCTGACACTTGTATTTGGGTTCAGTAGAAGGATCCCGAACAGGTTTGAGATGATCCAATGGCTCCAGGGCCCTCAAATTCTTGGTCATGGAGGAGCAGTTGAAAGTACTTCCTACCTAGCTAAAGGTTTTTTCTCAGTGAGATTCAAAGAGGCCTCCGATGTGGAAAAGATCCTTGACAAAGGGCCCCTAGTATTCAATAGGACTACGGTGTGTGTGGTGCCTTGGGAGCCAGTGTTCGACTCAGTTGAATCTTTGCAAGCGTTTCATCCGGTCTGGGTTGAGTTTGTGGGACTGCCTAGCTGGTTGTGGGATAATCTCATGATTCTTGCTAGCCAACTGGGCACTCCCTTATTTATACCTAGCAAGCGAGGGTTTGGCAGAACCTTAAACAGGGTTTGTATTGGATGGGATGCGTCTAGAACGCCACCTAAAAGCATGGTTATCAATGTCGGAGCTGGGCTTGTTACCATTTTGCTAAACTTTGGAACATACTTTGGGGCATGTTTTAAATGCAGTAACTTTGGGCACTTCGCCAAGGATTTCCCCTTGAATTCTAATGGTACTGCAGCTCCGGTAGCACAGGCCCCCAACAAAATGGAATTTCTGATGGGAGGGATTGAGAAGCAGGGAGACAATAATGAAGGGACAAATACAGGGAAGGATAAAGGAGGGATGGTATGTGAGAGAATGGATACGAAGATGTAGGAAAATATTGTGGAGGAATCGATTCCCATACAACGAGCTTCTGAAGGTACATGCAATAATAATAGGATCATTACTCCCGCAGCTACCCCCAAATTTATGACAGTGACAATGGTGACGGCTGCACAGGTCCCTGGTTTGAAAAGAGCCAAAGAGTGAAGGCAGTGGCAAGAGACTCCAAAGTGCTGCAAGTCGTCAGAACACTAGAGGTGAAAGGATTTAATTAATCCTCCACCCCTTCGAAAGGAGGTGGGTTCATTGTCCCTCTGCACAATCCATTTGCAACACTACAAGAAAAGAAATCCTCTGACTTGGAACCCCCGAATTCTCCTGAGACCAAGGAGAAGGGGGGGGGGAGGGGAATGATTCAGATGCTGAAGAATTTGTTCCTCTATCCCAATGAACCCTGTAATAATGATGGAGTCTCTCACTATCCAATCTTGGAACGTAAAGGGGTTGAAAACCCATAAGAAGAGTACCCTATTCTGGGAGGAAATAAAAAAGGAGAAGACAATCAACTTGTGGGCTATTCGGGAACACCACCTAGATGCCCATAGCAAGAGAAAGTAGGGGCTAGGAAAGAAACTGGTATTCTATGGAGAAGGGAATAACGGCTTCAGTGGCGTCCTCAGCATTGTGGACAGAGAATTGGAGCCAAATTTGGTTCTTAACCACCAATCCGATAGAATCCTGGGGATTAGAATCAGATGGGAAGGGCATCCCCTCACCATTGTGAATGTGTACGGCCCTTGGAATGCAAAAGATAGGGCTAAACTATGGATGCATCTCAGAGATACCCCTATTGAAGGGGAGTGGTTGTTGGTTGGCGACTTTAATATGGTAGAAAAGAGCAGGGATAGAACACGATCCTCCAGTGTGTTGGCTGGCTCAAAAAGGTCTAAATGGAAAAGTCTATGCGAAAAGTGGTCAATGATCGACTTATGGGAAGTTGGCCCATGGAACAGCACACTTGGGTTCACCTACACAAGCCTTCAGTATGCCCGCACTGCCTCCAGACTGAACAGATTCTATTGCTCGCACCAAGCTGACTGGATACCGACGTTGATGGAAATGAAGGTAGTTCCAACAACAATCCTCTTGGATCACATTCCTCTGCACATACATTTTAAGAGGAATAAAGAGGAGAAGCAAGCCCCAAGAGGTAAAAAAAATTGTAGTAACAGGGGCACACCTATTCAAAGACCCTCTAACCAAGAAAGCACTGGGTAAGCTAAAAAAAGATGTTGACCTCAACAAACACAACGCGTGGGACCTCTTTGCTCGGAGCATCCAGAAAGCAATCAAAACCCCGGGCCCCCAAATCAAGAAATCTAGGGAGGATCACCTTTTGCATCTTACAGCGGAGGTACAATTGCTTACCGCTATAAAAGCCAATGGGCATGCTATTGAGGTCGAACACAAACGATGGCTTGAAGCCAAATTGAACCTTGATAATGAGCAGTTAGAAGATATAAAAAAGGATAGACTTCTCTCTAGGGAGACTTTTTTGCAACTAAAAGCCTCCAATCAAGCTCAATGTTTTAGGGCTCTAAAAATTAAGAAGAGCCGGGGCCACATCTGCTCGCTCGACGATGAGAAAGAGACAACAGTTAATAACCAAGATGAAATGGCTGGTCGGATGCTGAGCTATCTCAGTCAAATCATAGGATGGCCGGAGACCCAGTCCCAAGATGTGGAAGAAGCCAGAGGGACCATGCTTCAGAGCGTCAAGAAGGAAATTCCCCACTCAGAAGCTGATAGCTTGCAACGGGCATTTTTCGAAGACGAATGTGCACTAGCATTGCAAGCCCTTGGCAAGGAAAAGTCCCTTGGTTGGGATGGGATGACGATGGAATTCTATAGAGAATTTTGGGATGATCTCAAGGCCCCAATCACAAGGTTGGCCAATAAAGCCATGGTCGAAGGGTCGTTGGAGACAAGTGTGACGAGAGGGCTTATCAAGCCCATCCTAAAACAGAGTTGTTGCTCTAAACTGAAACATTGGCGCCCTATAGTGATGATGTTGGTGGCCTACAAAATTATAGCTAAAGCAGTGGCCCTCAGACTAGCCCTCTTACTAACCAAGATCATCTATGGTTTCATTAAAGGAAGATCCATCTATGATAACATCTTGGCAGCAATGGTGGGCATAGAATACGCAGTTGTCACAAAGCAGGAGTGCATTCTACCACAGTTGGACCTGGACAAGGTCTATGACAGAATAACATGGACATATATAGAAGCCGTCATGTAAGCTCTTGGCTTTGGGCCGCGCCTCTGTAGGATGGTTCGCATAATGGGGGTTGGAATCCAGTCAGAGCTCTTATTCAACGATAGAATTGTTGGTTGTTTTGAGGTCAAAAGGTCAATTAAACAGGGATGCCCTCTTGCCCCCCTACTTTTCGCCATAGGATCACATCCTCTAATCACGACGCTCGAAGCTAGTGCTGAACGAGGGGAGGTACAAGGCCTTGTTGTACCAGGAAATAGACAACTCCTGGCAAAACTATTTGCAGACGATTCTCTCCTCTTCTTGAAGGTGTGTCCCCAGGTCATTAGAAAAGCTTTGGAGATTGTTCAAATGTTCTCAGTAGCTTCGGGGTCCCAGTGTAATATAGAGAAGTCAAGGATGATTTCCCTTTTGGAAAATGACTCATTTGACCCTACTGTCTGGTCAGGGGAGATTGTCACAAAAGGGAATATCTTTAGACATCTGGGAGCCCCCTTGGGGGTGGATGTAACTCACAAGCAAATATTCGATTGGGTGCTTGAAAAAATAAAAACAAAAATGAGTAGGTGGGAGTATGCTCTTCTCCCATTCCCAAGTCGGATAAAAGTGATAAATGCCTTTATGATTCCTTATATTGCCTTCACTAGCCCGCTTCTCAAGATGGCTAAGTGTCACTGGAAAGAGTTCTTAAAACCGATGAAAACATTTTTATGGAAAAATAACACGAAATATTCTAGGCCATGGCAATGGGCCCGTTGGGAATCAGTTGCTCGGTTGGGGAATCAAGGAGGCCTTGGGATTCTCAACCCTGTGGCTCGTGCAGAAGCTTGTTGCACCAAATTTGTTGTTTCCTTGGCTAAACAGGATCAAGTTTGGGCTCTCATGATCAGAGATATGATAGAAGCAGCTAAACTTGGCACGAAGGGTGGAAAGTGGAGAGGGGTGGAGGTTAATGACAAACTGTTAGCCCCGACGTGGTCTACCTTAAGACTGGGGGTAGCTCAGGAGAATTGGTAAGAAAATGCAATAGAGTAGCAGGAGTCTTAAAGTGGGGGGAAGAAGCCAGATACTTCAAGAACTCCATCTTGCACCGGTCCCCCTGGATCTCCAAAGTTGTAGATCCGCCGCAAACTCCCTATTGGATTGAGACAGCCAGGAAGCTGAATAATAAGGGTCTGAACCGACTTGAGAACTTCTGGGACAGTGTCAACAAGAGCTGGAAAACCATTGACCTTATGGTTGCCCAGTACCAACTAAATAGCTTGGAGGTCTTGTTTGTCCACAAAGTGATGAAAGAGCTTGACAATCTAGTGATGCCAATCTGTGATTCGGAGTTGGATTGGAATGCTTGGAAATGGCCCGGAAGCAGTCTCTTATGGAAACCCCATACTAAAATCATTTATCAGGCAATGATGCAAATGAAGAATTGTTCTAGCCCCCTTAAAAAGCTATGGAAAAAGCAATGGCCAGAGGAAAGATGGGAGCATGTAATGGAGAACATATGGAAGCCAAAGGTGCCGCAGTACATGAAGGTTTTCTTATGGAAGGTTATTTGGGGTGCTCTACCAACGGAGGTGAAGATTCAGGAAAGAGGGATTGGATCAGATCGTTGCTTGGGGTACATGTTAGCGAGTGAAGATCTTGCCCACCTGTTCATGGACTGCCCAGCTATTAAAGGCCTAGCAGGGAAAGTATGCAAGTAGGTGCAGAGAACATGGAAAGTTAGTTTTTTCAAGACTGACCTATGCCTTGGAAGTAAAAATTCAGGTAGTCCTGCACTCATTGTGAGCACTCAGATCGTCACATACTTCTTCTTTCATAATGCATGGCAGACAAGGAGCCGCCCTGTTTTTGAAGGAGAATTTGAGGTGGAAAGCTTCAGAGAAATTATACAAGAAAGCAAAGTGCTAATATGGGCACTCGGGCTCAAGTATCACTTGAAGGATTGGTCTAGGACTACTTGCGCCTTTTTGTCAGCAGATGGAATGCCTAGGATGGGGGCAAATATTGGCCATCGGTAAGTAATAGATCTCAGAATGACAAGAGTATGGGCTTTGTGTACCAAGGATGTGGAGGCGGGGGGGTAGGGGTGGCTGCCCTGATAGCCGTTGTAATTTTGATCCCTGGATGTTGTCATGGCTTAACATGAGCATGACAAAACCTTGTAATTTTTTGGGCTGCTCAATTTAATCCACTCACAATTGTGAGTTTTGCTATATTAAAAAAAAAGCCTAGAAATCAAGTCAAAACTTAATTTGGCCTAAAATGTTGAGAAAAAGTAAATAATCTAAGTTTTTGCAAACTCTTGAAATTTGCAAACTTACCTCCAAGCTACCTCTACACATTAAAAGATAACAATCTTAGGCTATGCGGTTTCTAAAAGAAAGTTTTTACTCTAGGAGATCCTTGAGAATGTTAAAAGATAACTTCACAACACGCTTGTGTTTTTCCCTAGTTTAGGTCTCTTCGATCCCCAACAATGGCGCCAAATGTGGGATGGGTGTCTAACCTCACTCCTATCTTATTGCAAATTTAGCGAGAACCACGATTAAATTCTCAATCCATGGGATGAAGCTGATTCAATGCATAGAGGCTACAAGAGGTTGTCAATCTCTCGAAAAACAACAAAAAACTCGCATCTAACTCAAGCTACACTCAAGTGACTGAAATCACCACAAGCCAATCGCTCATCGGCAAACAAATCACATCCGTTACAACATCAAATGACATCCAAACTAACGAAACTTCTAAGACATGTTTATAAGACCTAAGTACACATGCTTATGGTCTCAAATCCCACTTTAAGTCAAGTGCCAAAATCGCGATTATTAACAGTAGTGGATTTTTGACCTAGTCGTCTTTGACCCAGAATGCACCTAAATGCTTAGCAATGATGTCCAAATACCCCGCCTATGCTTAGTTTTTTCTTTTGAAGTGTGAATTTCTACTTATGATGAAATTAGGTTGCGGATCGACGACACCAAAAGCTACGAGATATGTGAAGTGTTTACGTCAAGCGTCCAGCTCTTACCTGCAGTTGCAATGCAACTGCAATGTGACAGCCCGGGAGGGAGGGATCATCGATGTGTTGTGGATTTATGGGCAACACATCCTTTATGCCCATGGTGCATACTTTATGAACATGTATGGTTCATTGGATCTTTAGAGCATGCAAGGTATGGAGAAGTCACATTATCGTGCCAGAGGTGTCTACTTCAAGAATACAAGACATGGAGGGGGTTTAGTGCGCTTATGCTATCTTTTAGAAATGGTCAACTGGTTTTATCACACCACCTTTGGATGCAAAGTGTCGATTGAATGTGCAAGGTAATTGCATTTTGCAAAAGAAGCCCATCAACTGGCCCATGTTCTTTCCTCAAAGCGCTAGAGATCCTCACAAGGTCCAACACATCATGCAGTAGTGTGGTGAGCATCAAGGACTAGGGTAAAAAAAGTTTGGGTCATGAGGTAGTATATGTATTTCAAATCTCATGATAATGGAAAATCCATTGCAGTTGGATGCACATGTTATCCCCGTAATCTGAGCATTATGTCATTTTTTCTTGTACACAACTCTCTCTTTTTTTGGATCGTGTTTTCATTGTTTGATTGTTTATGCAATTTTACAAGTAGCCATTCCACTCTGTGTGTTTGAATAGTTCTCTAATTTCATGTGGTTTTAAAACTCAAAAGATTATTTTCTTTTGCTTTTAGTGGCTCTTTTCCACCATGTGAACCCACCCTTATATGGCCACCCTATATAAAGAGGGAAAACCCCCCCTTCACAAACACATAACACTCCTTCCTTCACCAAACACCACAAGCTCCAAGAAGCCCCCCAAACGCACTTTCTAGATGGCAAGGACCAAACAGACTGCAAAGTAGAATCCAAAGACCAATGAGGCATAGAAGGTAGAAGATGTGTGCAAATTGGCAACTAGAAGAGCTAGCTGACCCAGAATGCACAGAGACGGACATGTTCGATGAGCGTCCGCTGGAAGGATATCCTAGGTCTCCACAAACTGTGGCCGGCAAGTCACTGTGCCCAGGGGAATGGGTGCCATGCTTTCTTATCAACCCAACAATGATGAGCGAAGCAGTGATGATGAATATTATGAAGATGATGAATATTCCCCCCAGCCACCTCCCACGCACCGTTGAAAGTCAAAATCCTACAAGAAGCCACAGAGAGAAAATCCACAAGGAGCTTGGAGGCCCACACAACGCCGACCTCAAAGAGCACGATGGTTTTGTTGAACGTTTGCTGAAATTCGACATATCTAGAAGATAGCGGACCTGCTTATTAGGAAAGCACCATTCTCATGGACATGTAAGTAAGTGCTACAAAGCTACAACACAGAGCTTCGGATGTCTGTAATTGCTCTCAAATCAATTCAGGAGGCTACAGAGGCTTATTTGGTCAGTCTCTTTGAGGACACGTTCTTATGTGTTGTCCATGCCAAGTGTGTAACAATCATGGCCAAGGACATGCAACTTGCACGTCGCCTAAGGTATGAGTGATACACTCTGACGTCAAAACCTCTTTTTGTAACTAACTATTGTATTGGAGTTGAGTTTGCTTTGGAACCCTTGTACTGAATTCAAGTTTTCTTGTGAACTCAATGTATTTTCACTTTGCGACAAATATAATCGCGTCTCTTTTTGTCACTCTATGTAAACTTAATGTCCACATTTAATGTATATATTTGTCTACATTTCTTTTGTTAAATGGTCGAAGGTGAGATGATAATTAATTGTACAAAAGGTTCTCCAGTTGGCATGCATAGCTTAGATGATGTCAATTAAAGCTAAATAAATTTCTTGATTGGCTTGAAACTGCCCATTAGGTAAAAAATTTGCTCTGTATTTGTCAGAATATGGAAAAATTAGCCAAATTGGTTGTGTCCACAAGGCAACAATATTTGGCCAGATAGCAGACTTGCAAGGCACTTTCTCGCTGCCTGGTGGACACATTCAGATTTGCATAAATTTTCATATACACGAAGAAACTAGTACAAAAAAGTAATTTATATGCCATTTTTTGGACAAATTTTTTTCAATGTAGAAAATCAACATTCAAATAGTTAATACGTATTACAAATGGGTAGAATTTTCACAGTTTTCCTTGTCACTAAACATGATCAAATCAATAAATTGTACTTTGCAAAAGATCATGGACAAGAGAGATAATTTTCATTTAAAAGCTTGTAATCCGGCTTAACTATCTTTTGATAGGAGGCGCTTTGCAATCTCTCTATGACATTCTATAGCACTGGGTAGAATGGATGTAAGCGCAGAAGCAGCTATAACTTGGGCATTGTCAACCCTCAAGGATTGACAAAGTGCTATGCGTGTCATGACCTCGCCACAAAAACCAATGGAAGAAGTGGAAATTGCAGGTGATTTTTTCACCAAGATAATTACATAGGCAATTTGAGGGATAGTGGCTAAGCATAGGAGTTTACTTGTGGCCTTAAGCACCCACAAAACAAAATGGCTATGGGGGAGAAATCCTTGTGTATGATGCACACATCTTGCATTGGTAGTTTGCCGATCTAGTGTGCAAGGGCTGCCTGAGGTTACTTTATGGGTGCTATAGGGTTACTTTATGGGCGCCCATGAAAATGGAGGGAAAGAACCCCCCCCCCCCCCCCCCAACTTTCCCCCTTCTCTCTCTTTCTAGGGGACAAAGCTATAATGAGGGGAACAAATAGGTCCCCATGCCCCCTACTACCCTACCTTTTAAGAGGGTAGCTGTGGCCACCACCCTCTTCCTAGTGGTCCATGCTTTATCACCCCTTAAGCTAAAGAGCCCTTCTGGGGTTCATATTTTTCCTAATGAAGATCCCCTTCAAGCTTTTATGATCAATGAGTAACTAAAATTTGTGACTGGGAAGATAATGTCTCCATAGCTTTAATGCATGGATGATTGCTACGATTTCCAAGTCGTGGGTAGAGTAATTATTCTCATGATACTTGAGCTTTCGAGAAGCATAGGCTATGGGCCTACCTTCTTGAGTAAATACTTCCCCTAAGGAAAGTGTATTGGCATGTGTTATAACTTCAAACTCTTTGTGAAATCAGGAAGCTTTAGATTAGGGGTTGATACTAGGTAACCTTTTAGTTTTTCCATGTTGACCTTATGTTTTTCTCTCCACTCGATCCTCATTCCTTTTCTTAATAACTTCGTTACAAGTGCTGCAATAAGAGCATAATCCTTGACAAATATCCTGTACCATCGTGTAATCCCAAGAAGTCCCCTTATTTCACTTACGGCGTTAGGAGTTTTTTGAAGCAAGGGATTGCACATATGTACATACCCATGCACGATGCATCGAATAAAGGATTGTCCATTTTCCAGAGCAAAGTGGTTACGTGGGGCCCACATGTGTACAGGTAGGACATCATGTACATGGTGCATCGATTTTCAACGTCACCAGTACCAGTGTGTTTTTCCTATAATAATGAGGAGTTGTTAGCACGTAAAACTTCTCGAGGAAGCTATCCGCGGGCCAACGACATGAGGTAAGCAGGTGCTTCAGATGGCATCTAGTGGCTTCAAGAGATCGAATGGGGTCAATACTTTCACGTGGATAAGTACGGACACAACGTGGGTGTTTCCTTGTGATAATTATGCAGAGAGGTCATCATGAGGACCATCTTTTGGGACCACGTTCACGTGGTTGCGGGATGCATTACTGGAAAAATTTGAGTGCCAAGTGTCTGGATGGATGCAGCAGGGTGACAACTATGCACTGCGAGGCTAGTTTTTTGCCTATTCGGGGTCTGTTTGAGGCCAACTAAAAGGCCAAGGGTACCCAAGTAATAAAGCTAAGTGTGGGAACTAAAAAAACAGAGAGAAGACCAGAAAAAACGTGGAGAGAAGAGGCGGAATAGCCGCAACTGTGTTTTTGCTATTTTTGGAGCCTATTTTGGCCATAAACTGCTCATCCGAGGTCGGATTTGAGCACTTTGACATTGTAGCCTGGGGTTTTGGGCCGTTATGGACGCGATGGAACTGTCCATTTTCCAAATTCCTCACTGTTTTTTTGCTATTTTGGCTGTGTAAGTTTCTCCTATGAGCGAAGGTTTTGCTCCAATTTGTGATTGTATCTGGCATATTTTACCCATATTGTGTGAGTTGTTTGCCCAAGCTCAATTGTATCTAAACATTAGAAATTCTCCTCTTTTGAGCTGAGTTTTTTGGGTGTGTGTGTGTGTGCCTTTGTGTGGAGTGGGTAAATGGGTAGGCTGTGTTCCCTGTCTCGGCCAGATGGGTTGTGTAAGCCGAGTGGTGCCCCATAGTGTGTGTGTATATCATCCCAAGAGTGTGTGTCGGGTCATTATAGAGGCGTTCTCTGTGTTTCCATCCCGCTCACATTATTTTGGCGCCCCCATGAAGGATCTTCTGTGAGCACCTTCAGCTTCGGGAGTAGAGATTTCAGATTGCAGACTACAGGTTGCAGGGACAGGTACAGGTACAGGTACAGGCGATTTACACAGGTACAGCTAGATGGTGTACAGTGATATACTAGCAGTGGAGTCACTTGCAGTTGTTGTGGGTATGCATCATTTAGTGCGTGCTTGAGCGCATTGTTTATTGGTATGGTACGTTACTTGTGGAAACTGCCATTGTACGCCTTTGTGGAGCCATACTTGGTTTTATTTGGTAGTCCCAGCCATTTCTGAGACTTGGTCTAGAAGATAGTCATTTCTGAGACTTGACTATACGAGATTTGCATAAGCCTTCATGAGAGGGTCGATAGCGTGAGGTTTTATTGAGATGGCGGATTCTCAAATGTGAGATCCTTTCGGTGATACACGTAGCTGGAGCACCCTTTTCGTGACCTCGCCATCGGCTATGTACTAGTGATTCCTACTTGATGCTCGCGTTCTATTGTTGGCAGTTTATGCATACATATACAATCTATATTCTGGGTTCTCACTGCTCTACTTCTGGGGAAACTCTGTCAAAATTTTTCCAAGTTATGATGGCTGGTTTTTTGTTCTTTTAAGCCATTTATGCTGTTATGCTGCTGAAATTCTGGTAAAATCAGAGGATAAGTTAGGTGTGCCTTCTTGGGAGCTTCATGGTTGGCTTTAATGGATGATCAAAATGGCATCAATTCACTCCTTTGCATTTAACTCAAAGAATCAGATAAATGTTTATGTGTCCAAGAAGATTTTTTTTCAGTAGCGCATAGTCTTTATGTTTGGGCCAAGAAGATTAAGAGAGATACTGGAATGCCCTTTGCCTATTGTAATTACGATGATTAACTATGAAAACTCATCTGATGTGCATGTGTTTGTCCTTATCTAAAGACAAGCTCCATTGAAGTTTCTAGGGATTGAGTCAGTCAAAAGTTTTGGGTTCTTTCATGTGTGCTCGAAGGGGTTCTCAAAGCATCATAGCTTGGGTAGCCATGGCTTTCTCTTATCCGGAATTTCATGGAAGAAGTGATGAAAATGTGGAAGACTATTAGCAACCAGATTCATGACCCGGCGCAGATGTTACGTCTTCTCCAAATTTGTTTGAAGAGTGATGCACGAGTTTGGTCGAAAGCATTTGAAGAGGAATTGTGTGTGGCTGATCCACCTGTAAGATTGAGTTGGGACAATCTAAGGCATGGATTGGAAGTGGAGTTTGTGAAGACAGAAGATCCCGACAAAGTGTGGCAAGAAGTACAAGGTTTGGTGCAAAAGGAAGGTGAGCCAGTAGATGTGTACATACATAAGTTTTCATTGGCATGGGAGCGGATGTGCAAGGTCTTAGCACCACAAGTACCCCTGCCTGACATGATGAAGAAGGACAGGTTCTTGGCTGGTCTTTGGGAGAATATATGTTGGATAGTGGAGCTAAAGAAGCTTAGGACATATGAAGATCCACTAGAGGTAGCGAGGAACAAAGAGTGGAAGCTGAGAAGAATGAGTCAGCTAGGAGTAGAGTCTTTGCCCATGAGGTCTGAATTTCAGCCTATGGATTCTTTGCAAGGTCGCATGCCAGGGGTTCATCATGAACCAGTGGTTTTTGTTACTCCTCAGGTTATGCCAGCAGTAGTCACTACAACAGTGCAAGATGATGGGCTAAGGCAATACATGAGGCAAGTGGTAGATTTAATGAATAATCTCAGCCTAAACATGCTAGGTCAAGTGGGAAATAATCGAGGTCGAGGGAGATTTGCAAATCAGCCAGGAGGTGAAGAAAAACCCAGGAATGGTGTTGGACAAAGCAATGTGTTGAGCCAGCAGAGGATCACACCCACATTTTTGCTCACACCCATCATTTCGTAACCATTGATTGTAATAAATGTCTTTCCGACATTAATTTTGATTTGAGCCATTCATTAAGTAACGGGACTCAATTGAGTTTCCAGCTTGTAATCCCGAAGTATTTTCACCTGTTAATGTAAATAATTAGAGATGTTCTCACCTCCAAGGCTGAGGTATATAAGCCAAAGTTTTGTAACCTAAGGGAGATTCAATTATTAATCAAAGGGAGTTTTTGAGCGCGGTGACTGTGTCTGAGAGAGAGAGAGAGAGAGAGAGAGAGAGAGAGAGAGAGAGAGAGAGAGAGAGAGAGAGAGAGAGAGAGAGAGAGAGAGAGAGTCTTATCTCCTTGCTACGCGAGCTACGGGGCCGCCATTGGAGAAGCGACACCGCCATTGTGTTAGCAACGGTGAGAGCTACGCACAGATACCAAGAGTGCGCGCTATCGGCTTCTATGTGTGGTAAGTTTCTACGAGCTTCGGTGTGAGTTTTCTTCCAACTCGTGTGTCGGAATAGAGCGTGCAACATATCTATAGAACCACAACGAGTAGAGCTATGCATTAGTACCATCGGGGTCAAGTTTCGGTCACCTGTATTTTTCGGCCTGTCTTCATACGCGTTTGCCGCATGGAGTGGTTATAGGTTGATTTTGTAGTTCAAGTCTTTAGGGTGTTGTTCTTACCTAGTGTATAGACTTCCCCTTGAGTTTGAGATCGATTCAATGATTCTAGATCCTGTTTCGTATAGCATTCATTCATAGTACGGATTTCAGTCACTTGCGTGTTTTAGAACTTAGATTTGATTTCCTTAGTAGTGATTGTCATTAGAAGGTCGAGTAGGTGATTTGACACCCACCTAGTTGTTTCCATGCGCCTGCGGGTCAAGCTCCGTCCTCGTCTGACAAATTCTGTTGTTGGTTGAGTTCTCGCTATTTAGCTTCCGCTAGCGGCGTAACCGCCTTAACATTTGGCGCCGCTGCCGGGGACGAGAGCCCTAAGTAGGTGACCTTAGACTAATCCTACGAGGTGAGTCGTATAAACTACTTTGTATACTTTAGTTAGAAAAGATCTAGGAGTGGTGGACTCCGAAGGTCTCGAGAGATACTAGGAAGTGGGGTATTCCTGGGTCTTCCGTGTTGACAGTATTTTTAGTTTAGCTTAGATTAGATTGTTTTTGATGGTGTTTAAGTGGTTGTTGACATAAAAAGCATTTGCTACTCCTTGTGTGGTAGTAAATCTCTTTATATTTTCAATTGCAAAAAATCCATTTTATGATTAGAAGTAGCTTAGGTAGGGCTTGATTTGATCCTGATCTAGAGCTATCAATTGGTGTTCTATTTGCTTGATGTGTTTGATTGCATGTTAGATCACTGAAAAAGTCGCTTTGGTAGTGAAATATGCAATAAACAAAGTTCAGAAAAATTTTCTGTGTAACTGATTGTTGCTGAGCACTTAAAAGAGCTATTGGAAGAGTTCTGTGCTGAAAAACTGGAAATCTGCAACTTTAGACATCATACGCGTATGATATCTTAAGACCTAAACAGAGACTAAAATTAAAATTTTGACATTGCCAGAGTGTTTAGAAGGGGGGTTTTACCCTAAGATCAACTTAAAACAAGAGCATTAACACTCAAAGAAACCCAAAAAGACAAGTCGGAGTCCAAGAAACGCAAAGAATAGGAAATTTTGGATTCAAATCTTGTTTTTACATTCAAACCTGACAAAAACACTTGAAACTCAATTATAAACATTGGAGAAGGCTTAAAACCAAAAATAGTCAAAATCTGGGACAAAAGACATCATACGCGTATAATGTCTTTTGGCACATCCACTGCTTATTTTTGATATCTGACCTGACAAGATTGTTACAGGCACTGTAAGAAGCATAAATATCAAGTTTGGACCCAAATTGATGAAAAAGACATCATACGCGTATGATGTCTTTGACCTAATTTTGGACATATTTTGATACATTGCTAACACAGATCCATTGTAATAGCTGTCTAGAGGTTATATTTCAAGTTTCATCCCATTTGGATCACAATTGACCCAAAAAACAAGTCAAAAGCGAAAAATTGCCAAGAAAAGCCTAAATTAGCCATAACTTGCTCAAACAGAGTTCAAAGTGAATTTTGTGAGTGAACAGAGCATAAAGGGGCCACTGAGAGTGAGCATAACCAAAATAGTCAAAATCTGTGAAAAAAAGACATCATACGCGTATAATGTCTTTTTCAGCATAACTGCGACAAAATTCTCACTTGATGAAACAGAAGTTGTCCAACTGACAAGATTAAACAATTGACCAAGTATCAGTCAATTTGGATCAATTCTGACCACAAAAACTTGGGGAAAACAAATTGCCGAGACGGAAAAGTTACAGTCCTTTAGGGGAATTGATGAATTTGAGATCGGGCAGGAATCTCCGGAATAATCAACCAAAACAAGGGGAACCAGCAAGTGTCATATCAACCGAGGGAAGTGTAAACCAAAGTTGGGTGCAACCATTAGAGCCGATCTTTGAAGGAAGTGTTTCCGATACTTCTTCGGAGAGGTCTTACGAGATTTTCACCGAACACTCGAACAGGAACAACAGAGAAAATATGGCAGCAGGATCATCAAACCCTTCCGCCACAATGAATCTATTGTTCATAAAATATCAGTACGACAATGAGCAAGGTGCAAAGATCTACAAAGACGGAATGGACCGCTATTGTGTAAAGATAGAAGATAGACCTAGTGAGTTCAAGGACTTAGTGCCTGTGAGCTATAGCGGAGATAGATATCTAGATGACGAGGGTACCATGTACTTGGTGGTCCTAAACCCTAACATTGTGGACAAGTGGGGATTGATGGGCACCAAAGCCAAAATAGATGAAGAACTCGAGGAGAAAGCACCAATAATGAACTTCCCTAATGCGAGGTTAAGAAGAGAGAATGAAACTACAAGGATCAACACTGATAACATCTATGTGGGGCTATACAAATATAATAATGGGGAGCAAGATCTCTATTATAGATGTGAAGAACCCTACACCGGAGAGTTGACAGACAAAAAAAGACTCTATGTCTTTACCTACACAGAGGGATCGGAAGTGAAAATTGCCGCTTACGATAAGTATGGCAGGCAATACTCAACAATGGGCAAGAAAGAATTAGAAGGATATACATACTTTGGGGGACCACTACATCAGTATTATGTTACTTCTAGCTCACATAGACCAGCACCAACAAATGGAGTGCAAAACTCTAGGACAACAGGAGGACAAAGAACTCAGGTTGCTGACTCTTTTTGTCAACCTTGGGACTCGAAGCTCGGACCAATGGGATCATTACATTCCAGAGAGTCAATGGAGACGAATCGAGGTAGTGCAGTTCCAATCCCCACCTATACCACTCTAGGTCCAAGGTTTGAAGCGGAACCATCACATTTACCTCCTAGTAGTAGATTCAGGGCAGAGGAACCGACAAGGGTAACCCATGAAGTCCACGATGCTAGAGAAAGCTTTAGCCGAGACACAGGAGCAATGAGATTGGTAGCAGATCATAGACGTATGAGACCATCTCAAGTAGCCAAGTGTATGCCAAAGAAGTATGGTGGTTCAGGAGATCCGTATGCACATGTGTCACTCTTTAAGCAAGTCTTAAGAGCTGAGCAGATAACAGATTTCCATACACAATACGAGGGATTTGGTCTTACTCTAGAAGGTACTGCATTGACATGGTTTCACCACTGAACATAGGGGGATTCCATGACATTGACCATTTGCTAAGAGAGTTTGCTGAGGAATTCTCAAAACGAGGGATTAAGCACAATACGGTCTCACAAATATATGCTTTTAAACAGAGAGAACACGAAAAAGTGAAGGAAGCTTCACTTCGCTTCAAACAATACATTGAGAGATGTCCAGTACGTGAACGACCACAAGATGACAGACTATCTGTTCTCTTTATTCAAGGATTGAGAAACGACGCTCTCAAGAAGGACTTGCACTAGAAAGCTTGTACAAGTTTCGAGCAAGTAACAAGAGCAGCATTGTACTTAGTGGATAACTGTACGGTTTATGGAGAGGTGTCAGCGGATACAGATTTTGCATTCAGTAGCTCTTCCTCCATAGCGAGCGAGACTACCACTAAAAAGAATGTTCAAACAATAACCATGCCAAATGTAGAGCAAATGATAGAAGATGCTCTAAAAAGGATGGCACCATACCAAAAACCATTGCCAAAACCACTGAAATGGTGTGCTATTGAACAAAAATGGACAAACCATCCAACAGAGGAGTGTTATTACAACAAAGGGTATGTAAGGGAGCGCCAGTATGCACCTCCTGCTCAATTAGCACCACCTCAGATACATCTAGTACCTCGATACCCAACGGGAAATGTACCGGGACCTATGGGGATAGAAAGACCGCAACCGGTATTGGGACAACAACCACCTTTACCAGGAGCAAGACCAGTGGGCATTAGATATGCACCAACCTTAGAGAATCAGGAGGAACAAGCCTTAGTGCCTGTTCAAGCCTATTACGAAGAATCGGGTGCACACATGTCTCCGACAGTGTATTACCCAACAGAAGAACCAAAACAACCAGAACCATGGGGATGATGGGGAATGTTGGAACACCAACAATTACAAGTGCTTCTGATGAAGAGAGATACAATATGGACGCAAGAACCTTGATGTTCATAGCTCATGGAGGGTTAGCAGGACAGAGACCATCCTATCCACAAAGGACGAATCAGGTAGGACCAAGACCAGCACTAGGACCCTGTTACAAGTGTGGAGGTGACCATCTGATGAATGTTTGCCCACATACGGAAATCATTAGAATAAACGCTTATTGCAATGAGTGTGGGGTTACTCACTTCATTGAGGATTGTTCAAAGAATCCAAACAAAGTGCAAAAGACGACATTGAATATGTTAGAAACTATTTCTACCAGCAGTGGGTCTGAAAATGAAACTCTGATACCAACGCAAGTTGTTACTAGAGCTCAAGCTAAGAAAACCACTAGAGAACCTGAGAATGGAAAGTTAGCGACTGAAGTGGTTAGTCAAGGACCGCGGAGTCAGAAAAACACATGGAAAGCTAGAAAAGCACGCATGAAGTTGAGAAAAGAACGTGAAGACGCTATTCTAGCTGAGGAACTAAAGCAAACTAAAGCTAGATTAGAAAAACTTGAGAGTCAAAACGGGAAACGAGAGATGAGCCCGGAAAGAATGAAACAAAAGAGTATCAAAGAAACAACGAGCTTAAGCTCAGGGGGATCAGTCCTAGTCGACAAAGTACACGAACCATTGGACGCACTGATGAGAGCTTACGAAGCTAGGTTAAAGAACAACCAAACACAAGAACAGAGGTGGATGACATACCCAAACGCGGAATTGGAAAAGCAGAGACTTGAAATGTGCCAGAGAATGATCGAGACTGCACAAGCCTTATTAGAACCACCAAAAGAAACAATGAATTGTGGGAAGGAAAACCCAATTCAGCAAGAGACTATCGTTTCATGGGTAGCTGAAAAGACTCCCAGTGCAGAAAAGCCTGAAAATACACAAAAGGATGACCGCATAGTATTGAACACAACCGATCAGGAGATAGAGAGTTTTCATCCAGTCATACAGAGGATTTACGGAAAAGATGAGAATTACAATGAACTTTGGAAACAAGTGAGAGAGGCAAACTTTGCAAACGAGCTAAGTTGCCAAGCTAATCAGACAAATTGGGAAAAGGACATCAGGAATCCTCCCATAGTGGAATTTGAGGCAGGATCTCAAGTGGACTTGGATCTGCGATCTTACTGGGGAGATGGGGGCTCTGTTAGAACAATGGAGAGTAAACCTCATTCACTGAAAACCTTACCTTCATACTTAGGAGAGTATGAAGCAAAATCCGAGATTAGAGCACTTCCCTCACGAAAAATCTCATCAGAAAAAGTCATGGACTCGCAAGGATTGATAGAGATTTTGTCAACACCAGTGACATGCACTATCACTCTAGCTGAGCTTTTGAGGCTAAGACCACATATGTGGACCACTGTAGGAAAATGCTTGGAGAAATTCGGGATAAAAGATCCAACATCGAGATTGCAAGAGAGCATAGAGGAGCTGAGCAAACCACAAAAGAACGCTAAGCCTGTACCCTTAAACAAGGTCGGAGAGTATTGCGAAGGTGAAGAGGGGAATACAACCTTACCAGTTGAATTCCAAGGAGTGAAGACGATGGCAATACTAGACAGCGGAGCAGGGGTAGCCATTGCTACAAAAGAAATCTGGAAAAAATGGGGGAAACCAGCAATAAGGAAGACTAGGTTGAAACTCCAATTAGCAGATGGACACATGGAGAAACCTATGGGGGTATTAGAGAAAGTTGTAGTGACTTCTTGCGGCATTGAATACGAACATACTTTTGCTATTGTCGATTTTGGCAAGGAGAATAACTATGATATCATATTGGGAAGACCATTCATGAGACAGTTGAAAATGGTCCAAGATTGGGGCTACGATCACATATACTTAAGAAATATGGAAACCACTACACGTGTGAACCTGAAAGACCATAGCTACAAAGATGTGAACCGAACACCGGTAGAGGAGTTTGATTCAGCTACTTTGGCGGGATCCGAATTTCCAGCTTGGTTAGGTAAACCCAAGGAGTTATGGATGTATGGAGCTTCGAAATGTGGAAGTCTGAAACGAGAAGAATGTGTTTTAGAAAGGGCTATCGAAGACGAAACTTATGTAAGAGAACCCTTTCTAGAGGACACGTTTGAACCATTAGAATGGACACACATTCTAGCAACCCTAGATGTTTGTGCAATTCCGGATGGTCCCACAACGAAATTTTGCGACAAGGACGGGTACGACATGGTTCCGTATTTCATGTTGAGAACTGTACTCGAAAAAGAAACTGAAAAGAACGATACACTGGAAAAAGAAGATGAAGAAGAGGTGTTTCACAACATTCCCAATCATCCAGAGTGGGGAAATGAAGCAGACAACGAGTCAACGAACAATTCAAGCGGAAACGAAGAAACTATAACGGATGTCCGATTTTATGATTTTCCGAACCAAACTAAACAATGCCAGAGACACTATCGAGCAAAGAAAAAAACAAAAGGGGTTAGAACCAATCCGATGCTTAGAATAAGAGGAAAAAATCAATTCCTAATGCTAGTAAAGGCTGAAGATTGTGTTAAGGATAAGATTTCTGGAAGAATGAGAGGCCGTGATCAAAAGAGCTTACGAAAAGACAAAAGAGGCTCAAGAAATCAAGTTCAAAAGAATGGAACGAAAACTGAAACAGAAAAATCAGAAAAGAACAAGCGCAACAGAGAATACACAGAGTCCAAGTTAGAATGTAGAAACAAGTACATAGAGCTCAAGAAAACTCTGAAGGAAGTTTGGACGACAGAAATTGAGAGTGGAGAGGACGAAAACGTCAAAATCAAGGAAAACATGGATGTTCCCTCTCACTATAGGAAATTCACAATAGAGGATAGGAAGGTGATATTAACCCCACCTATTCGAGAGAGGAAGGAGAACGAATCTTATGACGGACCGGAGGATGCAAAAAGAGTTGATTTAGCAGCTCCAGGTGAGACGCCTAGACCGGTGTACATAGCCACAGATTTGTCTCCAAGCGAGGAAGAGAGACTTTTGAGTCTTCTCAGAGAGTACAGGGATGTGTTTGCATGGTCTTATAAGGACTTAAAGGGAGTTGACCCATCGATATGCCAACACTCAATCCCACTGAAACAAGACGCAAAGCCTAGCAGACAGAGACCATACACATATAATGATACTTTTGCTAAGCGAATCAAGGAAGAGATAGATAAGCTAATGGAAGCTGAATTCATATACGAGATTGAACACACTGATTGGTATCTCCGATTGTGGTAGTACCTAAGAAGAACGGAAAACTCTGAGTGTGTGTCAACTTAAAGAAAGTGAATGTTGCAACAATCAGGGACAATTATCCCCTGCCGATAACTGATCATGTTCTAGAGCATGTATCAGGGAAAACAGCATACTCCTTTCTTGATGGTTTTTCAGGATATAACCAGCTAGCCATAGCACTGGAAGATCAACATAAAATAGCTTTTGCAACGGAGTGGGGAATTTATGCTTATCGGGTTATGCCTTTTGGTCTAACCAATGCTCCCGCAACCTTCCAAAGGCTGATGACGCATGCTTTCAAAGAATACTTAAGGTTGTTTCTCGAAATATACATGGATGACTTATGTGTACATTCTCTATTGAGAGATGAGCATCTAGAACACCTAAGAAAAGTATTTGAGAAATGTAGGACATATCGCATTTGTCTCAATCCTGAGAAATGTGTGTTTATGGTCCGACAGGGCAGAATTCTGGGACATATTGTCTCACAAAACGGAATATCCACGGATTTAGAGAAGATAAAAGTTATAGTGGATATGCCTAGACCAACCAATGCGAAACAAGTACAGAGCTTTATGGGACATTGTGGATATTATAGACGATTCATTTACATGTACGCTGTAATAGGCCAACCACTTTACAGGCTAATAGTGAACTTTGAATGGACAGAGGAGTGTGAGGAATCGTTCAAGAAATTGAAAGAGGCACTCATTACTGCTCCAGTCTTGAAATCACCAGATTGGGAGAAGATATTCCATGTGCATATAGATGCTTCGGCATATGCAATAGGATGCATTCTGGCTCAGCCAGAAGAAGGAAACATGGATTTTCCTATCTGTTACGCCAGTCGACAGCTCAACAATGCAGAGAAGAATTACACCACAACAGAGTGAGAAGGATTAGGAATGATCTATGCTGTGAAGAAATTTCGGCATTATCTTCTAGCCAACAAGTTTGTGTTTTTTACGGATCACCAAGCCTTGCTCTACCTAGTGAATAAACCATGCAATACCGGGAGAATAGTGAGATGGTTCATTATCTTACTGGAATTCAACTTCACGGTAGTAGTAAAGAAAGGAAAAACACATCTTAGAGCTGATCATCTTTCGCGATTGACGAATGGAGAAGACCCTATAAGAGTAGATGACGACATGCCAGACGCGTACTTGTTCAACATAGAAATGATACCGAGGTGGTCTCAAAATGTCGTTAACCTATTAACCTATGGAGGAGAGTTCGATAGAAGAGAATGCAACCTGAAACATATTGCTATTCAGCAATCCAAGAATCTTCAATTGGTTGCAGGAAGGTTGTATCAATTGGGAAATGATCATGTTTTACGACTATGCATCAATCCTGAGGAATATAATATATATCTGCGCGAAGCACATGTTCAGGAATGTGCATTTCATTGTTCAAGAAGGAACACATATAGGAATTTGTTACAATTGGGAGTCTATTGGCCAGGAATGAAAGAAAGCGTACATGAATATGTCACTGTATGTATTGTATGTTCATCAAAACCGCCAGCAGAGTATTCAACATTATATCAGATAATGATCGCTCCAGAATGGAGTCAGTATATTGTTGAATATCTCACAAATAGAACTTTCCCAGAAGGAACGTCAAAAGCTCGTCAGAAATCTGTAGAGACAGAAGCTAGAGATTACGCTTTAATAGGAGATCAACTCTATAAGAGAGGTAAAGACAACCAGCTTAGGATTTGCGCATCAGAGTCTGAGTATGTGATAATCCTGGAGCAAGCTCATGGAGGAGTAGGTGGAGGCCATTTCTCAGGTGATAAGACAACAAAACTTGTCTTAGCCGCAGGAATATGGTGGCCAACATTACATATGGACGCTGAGGAATACGTTAAACGGTGTGATGACTGTCAGCGGACCAAAGTACCACTTAAAAGAGATGATATGCCGCTTAGACCAATGATGGGGGCAAGAGCTTTTGCAAAATGGGGGATTGATTATGTCGGACCCATTTCACCTCCTGCATATAAGACTCATGCACAATACATCATTGTGGCTACAGACTATCTAACAAAGTGGGTCGAAGCAAAGGCAACTCAAAAAGCAGATGCCAGGACCACGGCACAATTTCTATATGAATACGTCTTTGTACGATATGGATTGCCAATAGAAATTGTGAGTGATCGAGGCACACATTTTATAAATGAAGTGATAAAGATCCTTCTAGATGAATTCATGGTAATCCATAGGAAATCAGCCCCGTATCATCCACAAGCAAACGGACAAGCTGAAGCAACAAACAAAACCATATGCACGGTCCTTACGAAGATTGTATCTGAGTCGAGAACTGACTGGGACCAGAAGTTGCATTCAACATTATGGGCATATAGGGTAGCATATAAAACATCAATAGGAACGACCCCATATAACATGGTTTTTGGGCTAAATGCTATCTTACCAATAGAATTCTTGATTTCAACCTTAAGGGTGGCTAAGGATCTAGAGTGGACAGGGCACGAGCTCTCTGATAGAATAGATGACCTGGAAAAGCTAGATGAGCTTCGCCTAAAAGCAGTAGCTTCCATCTACGCTCAAAAAAGGCGACAAAAGGAATTTTTTGATAAGCATGTGCGGACTAAAGAGTTTAAAGTTGGGGACTATGTCCTAGTTTACACTCTGAAACAGCATGCTAAGAAGCTTAAAAAGCGAGGGATGGGACCTCTGGTGATTAAAGATCTATCACCAAGTGGAGCCGTCAAGCTTGCTACATTAGACGGAGAAGAAATGCCCAATTGGATTAGTGGATGCAGAGTGAAAAAGTATCTTTTGCCGCTAACCCAAGACATGCTTCTCAAAATACATCAAGAAAAGCTGCGTGTCCAGAAAAAGAAAAAGATTGAGGAGGAAGCGCAAGCCGAGGCGAAGGAAAGAATGGAGAAAAGAAGACTACTGCGTCAGAAACAGCGCAATGAAGGAGCAATACGAATAAACGCAGTTAGTATAACAGAAATGGGGAATGACAAAGAAGAACCCATCATTGAATGCAAAGTAGGGACCAACCAAATTAAAGCCAGAGCACTATTGGATTCAGGAGCTCAAGCTAACCTACTTTCACTCAGTTTGTATAGACAATTGACAAATGACACTAAACTACAAACTGCCAAGCAAGAGTTAAAGAGTTACTCTGAGAATTCAATCAAAACTGTCGGATGCACAGTTCTACATATACAGATTAACCAATATGTGTATCCTCATATGTTTCACGTGGTTGAAGACCAAGCTACACAACATCCATTATTGCTAGGACAACCATGGCAGAAGCAATATAATGCAATGATTGACTGGAGTTCTAATTCAGTGCTTATCAAATACGAAGGTGAAAGTCAATCAGTTAAGTTCACCAAAGGAGAAGAGCCAACTCCAAAGGACGAATCCAAAGAAAAAGATAAACAACAACTAGAGAAAAAGAAGAAGCAATGGCAACCAAAAGTTTCTATACAACCGGATTACTCTTCGACGAGGAATTCTCAACAGTGGATAAGGAAGACAAGCAATAATATAACAGCTCAACCTTGGAAAAAAACGGAGTCAAAGTTGGTATGGAGACCAAAAAAGGCTGTGCTAGAGAACACAAAGGTGGAAAACAGAGTCTTCAATACCAGACAACAGAGTGATTCCAGACAATCAAGGACAGCGAAACAGATCTGGATTCCAAAGAAGTTCATGACGGCACAAAGCTATAGCAAGCAAATTTGGATCCCAAAGATTTGTAAACAGGAACTCCCTTCAATACAATCAACGGAAACTCCTAGGTATTTCAAGGCGAGGAAATCAACACACAGAACAAAGCAGGTTTGGGTCGCAAAGAGTTTGTGGCAAGCACAAGCAAAGCGGAAGCAGATTTGGATTGTGAAAAAAGACAACAAGGTAACGAAGAATCCATCTACTGATTCTACTACCAAATGCCAAAACCAACCCAAAACCCGACCACCAATCCTTCAATCAAACAAAGAGCAGCTTTATTGGAAAGAATGTTGTATCGTCGCTCTACAATTACATTGGGAATTTATGACCAAGACAACTACAAGGCTTCGCCCACAGACACTTCATAGTCGTCCGGGAGGACTCAGACTAGGAGGGGGGGAGGTATACAGGAGCTACAAAGCAGCCACAAGCGGAAAAAACAAAGAAAAACAAAATTATATTACAAGGGCAGTGTCTTACATGATTTTGCAATTTTTTTATGTTTGATTGCGGATATTGATAATATTTATGCCCTTATATACCTTGTTTTGCAACAAGAAGAGATCAAATGATGAATTTGGGTCTCTAGATGTGTAAATATCACTAAATAAGAGTGTTTTTGGAGCTATAAAGTGGAAAAAAGTGGTAATCCAAGTCCAGAAATCACAAAGAAGTGTATATTCATATACACAGGGTTACCAGCTATTTATCGTGTATGTTTGGAATTTTTTGGCTTCAATTTGCTATTTTCTTTTATTTTTTATGATTTTCTTAATAAAAATAAAAAAGCAGGTGAAATGAGATCGGAAAAAAGAAAAGAATAGACGGTGATGGTCCTAATGACAAGGGCAACCCAGGATAAAAATTGGGTACAATTCTGAAAAAGTTGCGGAAAGCCCGAAATGACAGAATTTTGGTAAAGTGGACAGATTTCTCAGAAACAGGTCAAACGGAGTCCAAATTGAGAAATTTCAAATCCTAAAGTGCATTTCACGGCAAGATAGGAGTACATGTCAAATTTGGTAACAAGTGATCCGGGAAGCCCGAGGTTAAGTATTTTTCACTTCACTATCAAGCTCATTTCCACTATTACCTTCTTGGAGAGAGCAAAGAGCACACAAGAGCATCCGACCTTCTACCGCCTTCTACGACTGCTACGAGAGCCCAGAGGACACCAAACATGAGAGGTAGACTCGTTGCCATAAGCTTTTGATGCTTATCGTTAACTTTTGTCGCGAAAACTCACCAAAACCAAGAAACAAGAGCAGACGGGGAATGGGGAGGAACGCTAGGTAGGGGCACAACCGCCTAACCAAACCTTGCAATAACTTAGAGGTGGGTTACCCTAGTATAGGAGACGAGTTTCTAGCACTCAAAGCTCGAGAAAGAACGACTGGAAAAACCCTAGGTCAACAGAGCCTGCAAGAGGCAAACAGAAAAAAATTGTCGGAACGACACAAAACTTCTCAGGAAGCTTAACAACATCGAGGTCAATGCAACCATGGAGTATCTCCGGGTTTGGATCACCAAAAGTAGGTTGGAACAACCGATTCGGCTGCGGACACACAAAGCGTCATTTTGGCATAACGGCTAAAATTGACGACCAAATGACATGAAACTTCACAAGCAGCTTCAAATATACATGGATGACTTATGTTTGCAAGCAAAACCCAAAAGAAAGCTGATTCACTTACCGATGGTGAAAAAGACGCTTTCGGGCAACCAAATGGAGAAAGATGGAGAACGGGGAGCCAAAGTCAAGTTCAACCAAATAGGTGGCTTCACAACATATCCAATGAGCTGGAAATGCAACTCTCGAGAAGAAAAGTTGAAGAAATTCAACTCCAAGGCAAAAAGACGACTTCGGAGACTGAAATGCCTATAAGGGGGCTTTTTAGCTAAACTGATGACTTTTTAAGTTGAAAACTAGTTAGCAGGGCTTAGGGCACTAGCACAAAGCATTCTTTGCACAAAAAGACCAACATTTCAAGAAAAGACATCATACGCGTATGATGTCTCACAGCATGATTTTCACATCCATTTCAACATTTGAGTGCATAGCCTCATTCCACATGTTAATCACATCCTATGAACCAAGTATCATGAGAATTGGAGTTAGAAAACCCAAGGAAAACCAAAAAGACGCAAAGTAGGCCATAAAATTGATTTTTGGTCCTAATTTTGTCAAAATAACTCCAAACTCATTGAAACTTTGTAGGATTGTTGATTAACACATCTACAAGCTATCTGGAACCAAAAAGCACCATTTTGACACAAAAGACATCATACGCGTATGATGTCTATTTGCACTTACAGAGCAAAAAATGCTCATTTGTCATCATACATCCATTATATATATCTAATACATGCTACATATGAAGTTTGGAACCATTTGGTCAGGTGGATCACCCCATTAGCCCAATTAAGAGAAAATCCTTCATACAAAGCCTATTTTTGTCCCAAATCCAACATATTCAAGTCCAAACCAAGATTTGAGTATAAACAGTCCTTCACTAGCACATGGAGAGTCCACAGAACCAATCCCATGAAAAATTGATGAAAAAGACATCATACGCGTATGATGTCTCCAGAGCCATTTTTAGTCCAAATTCTATCCAAACTTGATAAATCCACTGAATAAGCCTATCTAAAGCCAAAACCAAGCTTATAGAGAAAATTGGTCCAAAAATGCACTAAAAGACATCATACGCGTATGATGTCTCACTATGTGATTTTGGCACCTCAGGGCTTCAACCACCAAACAGAAGTGATCTACATGCCATTTGAAGGTGAACCACCAAGTTTTATCCAATTTGGATCATAAAATCCATTTCCCTTTCAAAATTTTGCCAAGAGCCTGAACTGGACTGAACTGGCCAAAACTTGACCAAATGGGATCCAAACTCAAATCCAAGCATATGACACTCATGTATACACTATCAGCTACAAGCACAACCAATATGAAGTCATTCTGACACAAAAGACATCATACGCGTATGATGTCTCAAGCATGTTTTTGAGCCCAGTTTGCATATTTTTTCACCTACATTGCATCCTTAGGCCCTGAATAGCTCATGTTTCAATTTTCAAGTCATTTGAATAGTTAAAAGCTTCATTTCGGCTTTCAGTACTAAAAAGACGCTAACTTCTGAAATTGGAGTTACAGGATCCATGGATTCCGCTAAGTCATCGGCAACTAAGAGAAAAAGACCAACCATCAAGGATGCTCTTGCAGAAGCAGAACCTTTTGATATTCCAACAGAAACCCTCAAGCCAACCAAGACTTGGGTGGAGGAAGCAGTACTAGAAAAAGAGGGAATAAAGATCTACCAGGGGACTTTCAGAGATCCTCAAGGGCAATCGGTCGATGTACCTATGATCCCACGAGAATTAGTGGATTATAGCAGATCAGAGAACATCAGCAGATACCTGGAAAAGGCTGACTTACACAGGTTCTTCACCTCGAGACCATCAGGTGTAGACACAAGAAGAGTGTATGAGTTGGCAACATCCATTCAGAAGGATGGGAAAGCCACGTTGACAGCCATGGATGGAGAAACAGTTGAAGTACAGATCACTCCACAGCTCATTGCAGATGCATTGAAGCTGCACAACAAAGGGAGTTCTGTCAGAGAAAGAAGGGAGGCCATAGAGGTCTATGGATCAAAGAAACAAAATACAACCTACGGAGATATGGCAGATCAACGAGCGGCAACCCTTTGCCGATTATACAACCAGTTTTTCCATGTGTGCAGTAAAAGACCGCAGAAGTATACTACACCACCCCATGCCATTGCGACAACCATCACATGGGCACTGAAGAGCAACATGCCAAAAGAGGTGAATTATGCTCAATACATCCACGAGCAAGTAATCGCCATGCACAACCAGAAGCCAAAGTACATAGGAGGAGGAGAAATCCTAACAAGAATAGCTTATGAAGCTATTGGAGCTAGGGATCAAGGGCCACGGGTTCCCTCCCAGAATGAGTGGCTTAGAGAAGCCGATGAAGAGAAAGAACAGCAAGAAGTATCCAAGAGGGCGTCCACAAGAGCACGCCGAAAACTAGAAATAGTTTCAGAACCTGAAGAGGCTGTGGACGAGCCGCTCAAGAAGAAAGTGAAGAAGAAGGCTGATCCCAAGCAAACCAAAAGTCAAAAAGCCGCAAGAATGGAAAGGCTGGTGGAGCAGTTTAGAGCGGAAAGAGCTCTAAAGGGGGACTTTGAAGAAATGTGGGTGCCAGACCCCACTAAAGTCGGAACCAGCTCAGCCAGGCCACATGTTGATCAATATGATCAATATATTAGAGCTTATGAGGAGTCGGAGGCCATACTGGAGCAGCAACCTGTCGAGCCTTATACTGAAGAGGAAGTACAGCTTTTAAAAGCTGAGCTGAAAAAGGACGACAAGGAGAAGAAGGAAGTAGATGAGTCTACTGAACTTCGAGAGAAAGACGGGCAAGCAAACAAAGGGAAAGCCAAGATGACTGAGGACAATCAGCCCTCCTTTACTGATGTACCAAGCCCGAAGAAGACGGAAATTATTGTGGAGGAGACCACAATAGAAATAGAAACAGAAGTTATGGAAAAGCCGGAGGCCGGGACCAAGGAAAGGAGATAGATCCAGTTCAGCAAAAGAAAGATGATTATGAGGATCTGGTAGCGATCGGATACAGTGAAGAAGAGGCCCTGGAGGCAGTTTATGGGATATCCCTACGAAAACAAGATGATCGGAAAGGGACGAAGGAAAAGACAAAAGGTACAATGGAGAGTGAAGAGAAAATGGACGAACAGAACATACTAGAAGAGCCGAAGCCATTGGAGGTGGTGGCAGAAAGAGCTGTCAAGTTGACAGATGAAGATGAAAAAGACATGCACATGGTGCATGAACTGCTCAGCAAGATTAAAGAAAGATCCAGAGCAAAGGAAGTAGCAATTGAGACAGCAAAACAAAAGGAAGCAGAGTTGCAGAAGAAGTTAGAGAATGCTATGACTGAATCTGAAAGTCATAAAGCATCACTCTACGACGCAGAAAACGAGAGAGACGGCTTGATACTCCAACTAGCCGAAGCTTCAAGAGAGGTAACAAGTTCACAGGAAGCAAAGGAGCGAATAGAAGATGAGCTGGAGGCAGCCAAGGATGAGCTCATTGAGCTAAGGGAAAGAGTCGAACTTCAAGAAAGGACAATCACGAGACTCAGGACCACCCCTAGAGCTAGCAGAGCAGGAACAGAACAAGAGGGAGCCCTCGTACCAGCTCTGGAAGATCAGGTCAGAAGTTTGCAAAGAGAGCTAAGGTTAGAGCAAGTGCAAAGATTGCACATGGCGGAGGGATCATTGGCTGCAGAGGAGAGGCTCACATCAGAAAACCAAACACTAAGGACAGAAAATGAGGCCCTCCGCAAACAGCTCCAAGACCTCCAAGAGCAACAAAGAAGAGAAACAGAGACACCACAAGAAGAAGCAGGGGGAGCAGCCATAGAGCTACCAGAAACTGGAGAGGCAACCACAATTGAAGATCCAGCCCCAGTTCAAGAAGTGGCCTCGACTTCAGGAATCTCTGAAGAAGAAGAACAAAGGCTCCAGGACCAAATAGAAAAGTCAACAGAGGAAAGTGCCAAGGCGGAAATGGAATGGGAAAGGAGACTCCTCATCTCCATTAGACTTCAAGGTTTAGACACAAAAGTGCTCCATGAAGAGTGGATGCAACCCAGCCTGCCTTTCCCTCTGATGAAATTTGAAGTGATAAAGACGAAAAAGAGAATAGAGGAGGAGCAGTATGTCGCTCTTTACGAAGGCGACATCACAAAGGATGAACAATCAAAGAAGATTGTAGATTCTCAACCTAGATGGAGGAAAGGTTGGCTGAACAAATACCCAGCCTACCTCATCTACTTGGTAGAGGCTCCAAAGGAGATTCGGGAGGATGCAACCTTCTGCCCGGTGCCAAGAGTCAGAAGCTGGAAAGAGCATGGCAGGATTGCAGAAAAGAAGCCAAATTGGCTTAATTACCCAAGGATGCCAGGACCAAAGGCAGGAGAGAGAATAGGTAAAGCCTACATGGTGAAAACCCTAACGGGCACCATCAAACTCTTTACTGGCTCTCCTGACCTTTCGTGTCAGATGCTAAAGAAAATCTGCAGGACTCTCTTAGCATGCATTGAAGTGTTCGCGCCAGATAAAGCCACGACCTCGAGTCTACTATCGACGGCCGACACAGTGACGGATATGATGTATGATCTTTCATTGCAGCCATCACCAAAGGTGTTACATCTCTTATACCAAAGAATTATGTTTTTGCCTAGCTTCCACATGCAAACATTCGAAGAAGCTTTCTACACCGGCTTTTTCACTCACGAAAGCAAAATATTCGGCCCAACCTTGACCATCGGCAACCTACGCTACGAATCACATTTGCAGATGCTCAAGACGACAGGACTCTATTGACCAAGCCTAAAAGTCATGTCAGGGACGACATGAACGCGGAGGGGGGGAGTGTTGAGCCAGCAGAGGATCACACCCACATTTTTGCTCACACCCATCATTTTGTAACCATTGATTGTAATAAATGTCTTTCCGACATTAATTTTGATTTGAGCCATTCATTAAGTAACGGGACTCAATTGAGTTTCCAGCTTGTAATCCCGAAGTAATTTCACCTGCTGATGTAAATAATTAGAGATGTTCTCACCTCCAAGGCTGAGGTATATAAGCCAAAGTTTTGTAACCTAAGGGAGATTCAATTATTAATCAAAGGGAGTTTTTGAGCGCCGTGACTGTGTCTGAGAGAGAGAGAGAGAGAGAGAGAGTGAGAGAGAGAGAGAGAGAGAGAGAGAGAGAGAGAGAGAGAGTCTTATCTCCTTGCTACGCGAGCTACGGGGCCGCCATTGGATAAGCGACACCGCCATTGTGTTAGCAACGGTGAGAGCTACGCACAGATACCAAGAGTGCGCGCTATCGGCTTCTATGTGTGGTAAGTTCCTACGAGCTTCGGTGTGAGTTTTCTTCCAACTCGTGTGTCGGAATAGAGCATGCAGCATATCTATAGAACCACAACGAGTAGAGCTACGCATTAGTACCATCGGGGTCAAGTTTCGGTCACCTGTATTTTTCGGCCTGTCTTCATACGCGTTGCCGCCGCACGGAGTGGTTATAGGTTGATTTTGCAGTTCAAGTCTTTAGGGTGTTGTTCTTACCTAGTGTATAGACTTCCCCTTGAGTTTGAGATCGATTCAATGATTCTAGATCCTGTTTCGTATAGCATTCGTTCGTAGTACGGATTTCAGTCACTTGCGTGTTTTAGAACTTAGATTTGATTTCCTTAGTAGTGATTGTCATTAGAAGGTCGAGTAGGTGATTTGACACCCACCTAGTTGTTTCCATGCGCCTGCGGGTCAAGCTCCGTCCTCGTCTGACAAATTCTGTTGTTGGTTGAGTTCTCGCTATTTAGCTTCCGCTAGCGGCGTAACCGCCTTAACACAATGGTAGGTTCTGGAGGCAGACGCCCACATGTTATAATTGCGGAGAGTTGGGCCACATCAACCCGCAATGTGATAAGCCACCAAGGATGGGGGGAGACATGTATCCATTGCCAAGACAGGTGCTAACTAGGTCAAATGATTATGGCATTGAAATCAAGGGAGAAGAAGGAACGAGTGGATTAACCCAAGAGGAAAAGGGAAAGACAAATTGATTAGTGTAGTCAACTGGAGAAGGCATCAAAGCTAGAGGATACATTAGTGATTCCTATTGGGAAGAGGAACACAGAGGACAAAGAAGGACGAAGTGCCCAAGGTCCTAGTAAGAAGAAGGGAAAGAGCCATGAAGGCGAGGATGTCAAGGCCAAGAGGAAAAGAAGGGCTCGTCGCAAGTTTCATGTTTCAGATTTTCCACTAGGGGAAGGGCAATTAAGCTATGACTTGAAGGAGGATCTGACAAGCAGAAAGGCAGATGTTACTTTTGGTCAGCTGTTGACCGCTGGGTAAACAACACAACATAACTCAAGTTTCGTACCAAAGTCTTATCTTTTGTGAGTTATGAAATGCTGCGGATTATGGCTATAAACGTCATTTGTAATGAGTAGTTATTCTAGTTTCAGAAGCGGGGGTGCAATGGCACTTCCAGATTGTAAATACAAAGCCATTTGACCCTTTCAACCCCAATTTTGGTTAAACCTAAGGTAGCCTTAGTATATAAGGTACCTAGGTCATTTTGTAAAAAGACTTTTAATCATAATCAAAACTTTTTAGCGCTGCTGTCTACTGTGTGTGAGAGAGAAAGAGAGTGAGCGTGAGCTTTATCCTCTCGCTACGCCCGGCTCGCTCAACACATTGGAGATCCGACTGCACCATTGTTGTAGGCTCGAGGAGAGCTACGCGACAACGCCAAGCATTCCACGTGAGACGAAGCGCACACGCCGACGCATCTACGAGCTATTTGTGGCCGTAAGTGTCTCAAACGATGTCTGTTTTCTGCATGCTAATAGTCTATAGAATCGTGGCAACATAAGCTACGCATATGTACTCATAAATTTCAGTTTTGGGCACTTTCAAAATTGTGCTCTATCATCCTACGCGTTTTCCACAGACGGGTTTAGAGTGAGGGTTTTGAGTGTAGAAGCTTAGGGACAGGTGTATCCTAGTGAGGGGATGGTGTTCCTTAAGTTTCGTATGAATCTGGCATGATTAGGTGAGTTACCTTCTATATGTGTGTATGTGGCTAGGTGGTGTAGTTGAGAGCAGTGAGGTTCTTGATTGTGGTTTAGTTGGCCTTCTAGAGTGTTGTATGTGTAGGATGGTCTCAGCCTGACAAGCTAAAGAGATTTTCTCCGTGTGCCTATCGTGTCATCTGTGTCCTCGATTGACATTATGTTGATCTAGGTAGTGTTTGCATGCACTTCATGGGTGTGTGAGTCGCTCGTCCAACATTGGCGCCGTTGCCGGGGACACAAGGACCTAAGTAGGTTTCCTACTAACACTCGTGTGATGTTTTCTTGATTTAGTTTCGGCTAAAGAAAGCGTTTTTCTTAAGTGGATCCGGAAGAGGATATTCTACGATCAAGTGGATAGCCAGGAAGCGTGTGTCTTGCCGAGGGTCTGCGACTAGATAGGTTTAGTTAGGATCTGTGGATTAGAGTAGTTGTTGGTGGTCGAGTGATTTGTTAGGTGATAAAAGCGTTTACTAGTCCGTGTGTGGCAGTGAAGCGTTTTTCTACTCATAGATGCAAAACCCCATATGATTTGTAGGAGTAGCTTTAGGTAAGTGATCCGATTTTGATCTAGAGCTATTCAGCACTGAATTATTTGCTAAAGTGCTTGATTGCATTTGAAATCACGGAAAAGTGTGCTTTTGAGGGTAAAAATGCATTAAACAAGCTTTTGTGGATATTTTTGTATGACTGACTGATCTGTGCATATTAAAGAGCATTTGCAAGGGTTCTGTGAAGAAAACCTGCAATTTTGTAAACATAGACATCCTACGCGTAGGATGTCTCAAGGGGGTTCTGGAGACCAAATTTGAAAATTCTGACTGCACCAGTGTGTTCAGAAGGGGGGGTTTACCCTTAGTGTACATTGAAACTAGAGTTTTGACCAACTCTTGACACCCAAAAGACCAAAGACGGAGTGTCAAAAACGCGAAAACAAGGAATTTAAGATTCTGAGAACAATTTTGCATAAAAACTGCTAGAAATGCTTGAAAAGTAGTGCTCAAGACTTGGGGAGGCCTGTGGATGAATTCTGCCAAAAATTTCATCAGTAGACATCCTACGCGTAGGATGTCTCTAGGGCACTTTTGGTAAGGAATTTGGGAAAACTGAGGTTACCAGTGGGTTTAGAGGGTAGGTTTTACCCTAGCAACATATTGACTTGAGTGTTTTTCCCTATTTTTGTTGACCAAAATCCAAAAGGCGGAGTCAGAGAACGTAAAATTTCAGAAAAGGCTTAATTGAGTGATTTTTGCATGTTTTTGCAATTGTGAAGCATACTTGCACTTGCTGAGAGCATAAGGAAGCATCAGGGACACTTCATTCTGAAAAAAATAAGCAGTAGACATCCTACGCGTAGGATGTCTACAGGGTGATCTGGGCATTTTTTTGAAAATCTGAGGTTACCAGTGTGTTTAGAAGGTAGGTTTTACCCTATTTTCACCTGGAAAGTGGAAATTTAACCAAATTTTGACAGATCAAAGCCAAAAGACGAGAATTGCCAGACATCCTACCCAAATTGTGTCCAAGGCCTAATTTTGAGACCAAACCATAGGATGACTCCATAGGCATGTTCTAAATGTTGTATTGAGTGCATGTGATAAATTTCATCTCATTTGGGTCAGTAAAAGTGAAGATTGAACAGACTTTAGCACTTTTGACTGAAAAAGGCTAGAACACCTAGTTTTGGGGTCTTTTGACATCCAAACTCAAATCTAAGCATACCACTGGGTTGCTGACATCAAGGGGAAGCTGTGGCTCAAGTTTGGGGCAATTCTAAGCACTTAGACATCCTACGCGTAGGATGTCTTCACCATGATTTAGCACTCCAAATCAACCTCTGAGCATACCACAGTGATCAGCACCTCAAGGAGAGTCTGTGGTTCAAATTTGGGTTCCTTCTAAGCAAAAATACATCCTACGCGTAGGATGTCTACTGCATGATTCTGAGACCAAAATTCTCCTGTTACCATACCATGCTGTCATATAGCCTTAGATAAGCCTCCTAGGCAAATTTGGCCCAATTTGGAGTTGATTTGACTTGGGAATTCATCAGAACAGACATCAGGATTTTGGAACAGATTCTTGTGCATTTGACCAACCTATAGGTGTCAGAATCAAAAAGTAAAAAGAGCTGTGAGATCAGCACTTCAAGGGGAAGCTACAGTGCAAGTTTGAGCTGAAACAGATAAAAAAAGGCAACCTACGCGTAGGATGTCTCCAGGGTCATAAAGTGGTCAAAATTCTACTTTGACCATAAAGGGAGGTTCTCAGTGTCTCAAGGATTCCAAATCTTTTTTCAAAAGTGAATTTGGACCTTGTTTGGCCTATTTACCAAGCAAAGACAAGAAATTGTCAGACATCCTACTCTGGGAGTGCACTAGAAGCTCTTGCAGCCTAAATCTTGACCTATTGGCATCCAAATTCAATTTTGAGTATACCATTGGGTTGCTGAGCACTAGGAGAATCTTGGAATCAAGTTTGGACAAAATCTGAGAAGTTAGACATCCTACGCGTAGGATGTCTCCAGCTTGATTTAGGACTCCAAACCAACCTATGAGCACACCACTGTGATCAGCACATCAAGGAGAAGCTGGGGTGAAAGTTTCAAGTCATTCTGAGCAAAAAGACATCCAAATGAAATTCTGAGCATACCATTGTGTTGCTGGACTTAAGGGGAGTTAAGGGGAGCCTTTGGACCAAATTTTGTTAAATTCTGAGCATATAGACATCCTACGCGTAGGATGTCTCTAGGCCAGTTTTAGGATCCAGCTGTAATTTTGACCATACAGAAGTGTTCACAGTGTCACAGAGATCCCAAATCTTCTTTTAAAATTGAATTTGGACTCATTTTGACCAATCTAAACTGCATTTCACTGTTTTAGCCATAACTTTCACAAACGGTATCGGACCGGAAAAGTTTTTATATCAAAACGTAGCTTGAGAGCGGCTCTACAGATCTTAAAGCAAAACATGACCTAAATGTATGCCAACGGCAACCATTTTGTTCAATTTTGAAAAAAACATCATTTGAGGCCTCAAAATACATCCGCAAGTCAGGGGTGTTTGAAAGCGACAATTTGCGAGAATTGTGACGAAACGGTTGCGGTTTTGGACATATTTTCGACTTTTCCCTAACCAAATCACTTGAACACAGTGGACTAAGTCTAATTGAACCAAGCAAAAGCTCTTAAGCCCAGAAATCATGTCAACCCTAGATTCAAACGCAGCTTACACAAGCTTGGAGATCACGACGATAGAGGAATATCCTCCCACAATGGATCTTCCAAACTTGCAATTGATAAAGATCCATCTTATTGAGAGAGTTTGGATGATTGGTCATGAGAGTGAAGGACTATATAGATACATTGACGACAATGAGGTCAATCTTTATATGTGCTCAGATCCATACCTAGAAGAGATAACGGATTACAAGCTCTTATATGTCTACACATATGGAGTCGACTGTCAATAGAGATCTATAGTTGTCGACAAGTATGGACGAGAATACAGAGTTGTAGAAAGCACAAATCCACAGACTGTACTAGAAAGAGGTGAATATTTGGTCAATGAAGGACCACAAATGTCTCCACCAAACACGAGAATTCCTATAGGAATTCCAAGAAGAGAGCCACCAGGATTCCGTTCAATAGCGATAACGAGAGAAGTATTGGGAGAGTCTCTGGTTAAACTTATAGACAATCGACGAGTTAGACCATCCCAAGTCCAGAAATGGGTAAACAGAAAATACTCCGGAGATAAAGATCCGAGAGATCATGTAACGGCTTTTAGAAGAGTGATTAGAGCAGAGGAAGTTTCAAATTTTGCGACACAGTTTGCGGGATTTGGATTGACTCTAGAAGATGATGCAGCTACATGGTTCGACTCGGTGGAAAAATGGGATTTTGAGACCCTAGATGAGTTGTTTGAGGAGTTTATTGAATAATTCTTGCCAAAAGGCATTGCTCACAACATGGTCTAGCAAATCCATAGATTCAAACAAAAAGAGGATGAATCAGTACGCAAAGCATCATTACGGCTCAAGAGGTATGTTAAGCTCTGTCCGGCGAGAGCAGAATTACCGATGCAAGCACGACTGATGCTGATCTTTATCCAGGGAATGAGAGATGTGGGCCTTCAGAAGGATCTGCATATGATAAGGAGGATGACGTTGAACGAGTTGATCAAAGAAGCTCTTTATCTATTGGATAACTGTGAGGCATACAAAGAAAAGGACTTAAAGAGTCAAGGAGATGACACATCCTCTCACCACAATGTTTCACATATAAGTGAGTCCATTGCCAAGCCAACGGAACCTATTGATCAAGAAAAGTTTATTGACGACTTGGTCAAGAGGTTGATTCCTCTTGTAAGGTCTAGTTCGGGAGAGCCGAAGTGGTGTGAAATTGAGAGAAAATGGATGAACCATACGGGGGAAGAGTGCTATTATAGCATGAAAAATGCTAGGGAGAGGTATGTACAACCTGTTCCAGAAGCACCTACTCCACCTAGATACATTACGGGGAATGCGCCAGGACCAGTAGGAGTTTTAAGGCCACATCTTGTCTGAGGACAACAACCTCCGCTGCCAGGTGCTAGAATGCCACCAGACATGAGATACATGCCAATGATGGAAGCATCAAATAAACCAACGCCAGTACCAGCTACAATGTGGTATAGCAACCAAAGTGAGTACTACCCTTCGGAGCAACAAAATGTGAGAGAAACACATGGAGTGGTGAGACCGGTACAACCTCCACCTCTTGGGTTTCAGTCGAAAGAAAGAAGGTATAAAATGGACGAAAGGACATTGCGATTCATTGCAAATAGCGGCTTATCTAAGTCAAAGCTTGCTTATAGCCAAGAGGAAATGCTAAAAGAATCTCCTCAACCAGAGACAGATTGTCACAAAAGTCGTGACAACCACTTGGTCAAACAATGTCCTCATACGGAGATCACTGAAGTAAATGCCTATTGTCTTGAGTGTGGCATCACTCACTTGATCCCCGATTGCGCAAAAAACCCAAACCAAATCAGGAAAATCACGACAAATGTATTAGGGATTGTTCAGTCCCCCTAGTAGCTCAGAAAATGAAAATGTTGTACCAGTTCAAGTAGTTACGAGAGCACAAGCTCAAAAGAAAGCTGATGAGAATCCAGAGACAAAGAACATGGAAAGTGACATGAGTCCAAAGACAGATGATGGACCAAAGACAGACGCACCTAGTCAGAAACCAAGAGAAAACAAAATAGTTGGAAAGCTAGAAAGACTAGGATGAAAGCACGCAGAGAACGAGAGAAAAAATCCCTAGCTAAGAAGCTTACCGAAGTTGAGGAGAAGATAAAACAACATGAGGAAAAGGAGGCACCTTCTCTTACACAGATGGTTAAACCTCTAGGAGAACCATCCACGGATGAGAAACCGAGAAGTGCTAGTTCAGGAGGATTTGTGTTGGCAGAGAAGGTTAATGAGACATTAGATGCCCTCTTGAAAGCCTATGATGTGAGGCTCAAGAACAACCAAACCCAAGAACATAGGTGGATGACACATCCCCATGCGGAACTAGAAAAGCAAAGGTTTTAAATGTGCCGAAAAATGATTCAAACAGCCCAAGCTTTACTAGAACCACCAGTTGCAAAACCTGAGGATGTGATCCGTGTCATGCCTACACAAGTAATCCCACCAAACCAGGAACTAAAAGAGCCAGATTCTAGTCATGAGCACAGACCAAACTCAAAGACCTAGCATTAGAATCAAGGAAAGTACTGAATACCACGGATAACTCTTCCGAGGGATTTCACCAAGCTATACCTGAGGATTGTAAAGAGATAGATGGTCTTGACGAATTGTGGAAACAAGTCAGAGAGGCCAATGAAGCCGATGACCTAAGAAGACGAGTAGACAAGACTGGTGATGAACGAGGAGTGTTTCTACCACCAATAGAGGAATTTGAGACTGGATCTCAAATGAATCTAGACGTGAAATCTTATTGGGGTGAGAAAGGATCTGTACAATCTATGGATAATCAACCCCATTCGCTAAGAACACTACCGTCCTACATGGGAGAGTACGAGACCAAGTCAGATGTGGTTGCAGTTCTATCACAGAGACTGTCTCCCAACAAGGCCATCGATTCAAAGGGGCTAGTAGATATTCTATCTACCCCAGTCACCTGAACAATAATGTTAGCCGAGTTGCTCAGAATAAGACCAAACATGTGGGCTAATGTGGGTAGATGTCTAGAGAAATTTGGTGTAAAAACCCCAATGACTCAAATCGAGGAAGGCATCAAAGAGCTTGAAATGCCTCAACTAAATACTAGGCCAGTGCCATTAAACAAGGTAGGCGAGTATTACGAGGGAGAAGATGGAAACACCACCCTTCCTATGGAATTCAATAATGTAAAAACCATGGCAATCCTTGACAGTGGAGCTAGTGTGGCCATTGCAACCAAAGAGGTTTGGAAAAAATGGGGAAAACCTGCCTTGATATCCACACAAATGACCTTGTAGCTTGCACACGGACACAAGGAAAAGCTCCTAGGACTGCTAGAAAAAGTACTTGTGTCCAGCTTGCAGACGGACACAAGGAAAAGCCCCTAGGACTGCTAGAAAAAGTAATTGTTACTTCTTGTGGCATTGAATATGAACACACTTTCGCTGTTGTTGACTTTGGCAAGAAGAACAACTATGACATCATTCTGGGAAGACCATTCATGCGACAATTGAAAATGGTCCAAGATTGGGGTTATGACCATATATACCTAAGACATATGGAAACCATAACAAAGATAAACTTGAGGGACCATAGCTATAGGGATGTGACGAGAACACCGGTTGAGGAGTTTGATTCCGCCACAGTAGTAGGATCAGAACTTCCAGCTTCATTAGGTAAGCCTAAAGAACTATGGATGTGTGGAGCTTCACAATGTGGCAGCTTGAAACTTGATGAATGGATGTGTGGAGCTTCACAATGTGGCAGCTTGAAACTTGATGAATGTATCCTAGAGCGGGTTATAGAGGATAGGGACTATATCCCAGAACCATTTCTTGAAGAAGAGTTAGAGCCTTTTGGATGGGAACACATCTTGGCTACTCTGGACGTGTGCGTCCTAGAGGATGCTCCCACAACAAAGTTTTGTGATGAAAATGGCTATGATGTCGTTCCTTATTTTGCAGTGAGTGTAATCCAAGAAAACGAAGAGAACCAGACATCAACAAGCTCTCGACATAAGGAGCAAACAAAGAAATGTGGAGAATCAAAAGATGAAGAAGACGACGAGTTCTATGACTCTGTAGAACACTTCGAGCTTCAAGAAGATCAACGACCCGGGAGTCAGCAACAACAAAACAACCAATAATCGCAAAGAAATGGGTCCCAAAGAAGAACAACAAAACTACTGTTAGTGCATCGCCGCTTGAATTCTTACAATTCTTCCTACGATTACAATACACTTAGAAGAGAGCAAGTCGCTTCAATCAAGCAACGATACAGGAGCTTCAAAGACCATTACATTGCTTAGAATAGAAAGCCTCGCCAACAAATGCCAATAAGCAAATTGCTTATACCCACATCTTGCACACCATAAATCTTTTCCATGCATTGACTGTGTATGCATAATAGGGCTACATTACAAGGCCTGCATAGGCACAACTTTTAATTGCCCAAGCACAACACATACCCTTTGCGATACCCTATCGTAAAGGATGACTCCAAATAGGAAGGGGAGAGGCATTCTGAATGCGGACCTAACATTATGACTATTAGAGGGCAATGTTTTGTGAGAGACATTGAATTTTTGCGTTTTATTGTAATAATTTTTTGACAAAATTTAGAGTATATGCCCTCATAGTAGTGTTACAGAGGAGTATGGGGACAAAATCCATATATGAGCCCCTAGGGACATGTGTATAGTGTACATAGCATTTAGATTTCTATTTGAATGATTTTTCTTTTGTTGAGTTGTTTTAAGATTTTCTTTGTTTATTATTAAGAAAAAATATTTAAAAAATCCATAATCCACATGAAGAAAAGACTGACGAGAGGCCTGAGCACTACAAAGAGAAGAAGGTACAGGAAAACGATGAAACTTCACGATGACAACTTGAGAGACCTTCTCCTTCACTTCACCGAAGAACAAGGTCTGGTGAAGTGAAGGAGAAGGTCCAAAAGACACTCACGTACTGAGCACAGTGAGATACGAGTGGAGAAACTTCTACATCGACAACCCTTCTTGGAAAGGTGGAAGCTATTGAGACATCTTTTGATGTCACATGTGCTACATTTATTCCTCGAAAACACCCATCATCTCCTTCTTTCACATTGCATGCTTTTGTTGACAAATTTCTCATATGCATATAGAGTGTCCCATAATTGGCACTTGCATCAGGCACTCTTTCCGTGTTTCACCCAAGCACTCACCTTTCATGAACATGTACTTTACGTTCAACTGCTCAACTCCAATAAGAGCGTATACCAAAGGCAATTTTTTTCCCACCGGGTTTTTTCCCTTTGGTCATCCAGGTTTTAGACCCTAATCTAAAGACACCTATCACCATCCTCCTGTACATATTCCTTCTACATCAACAATAAGGAAATGCTACTCAAATCAATTGACAAATGAATTGGAGCACCAATTTCTGATCATAGCATACTTCTCCTCAATGACGAGTCGAAGAATGGCCTACAATGACAAAGGTGCAGACAACACTAACAACATGATAACTCAAGAACAAATAAGTCCTCAATGACAAAGAGCAGACATAAGGGTAATCAGAGGATCTCAAAATCTTGTCCTTGATAATGCACATCGAATGCTCGACAGGGTTTTGAACCTCAAATTAGAATAATTAAGTCCTGGTTTCGGCCTGACAGACAGACTTTGCATTGGAGTGCAACTTGGCCTAAAGAAGTTATGGGTTTAGCCATACAATTTCTACAAAATCCTTACAAAGTTGTCATTGGCTCACAAGATCAGAAAGCCAATCACTCAATTCTACAGATTGTAGAAGTTGTTTCTGAGAATAACAAATACTCCGAATTGATAGATTTGCTGGAGCAAATGATGGATGGAGCTTTCTCTATCCATGATGATAAGAGTCAAGTTAAACGACATTGGTTTCTTTTTGAATTTACATCTGGCAGTAGACCTATAATGACAGAAACAGATGCTGCAGCTCGGAGCGTGGAGGTGAAAGACATAAAGTTCATCATCAATTATGATTTTCCTGAATCATGTGAAGACTATGTACATCGGATTGGATGAACAAGACAAGCTACTGCAAAGGCTATAGTCTGTACTTTCTTTACAACAACAATACGACAGCAAAGACCACATCGCCATCGACAATCAGGTCATGTCGGGGACGACATGAACGCAGAAGGGGGGAATGTTGACCGTTTGGGTCAACAACACAACATAACTCAAGTTTCGTACCAAAGTCTTATCTTTTGAGAGTTATGAAATGCTGCGGATTATGGCTATAAACGTCATTTGTAATGAGTAGTTATTCTAGTTTCAGAAGCCGGGGTGCAATGGCACTTCCAGATTGTAAGTACAAAGCCATTTGACCCTTTCAACCCCAATTTTGGTTAAACCTAAGTTAGCCTTAGTATATAAGGTACCTAGGTCATTTTGTAAAAAGACTTTTAATCATAATCAAAACTTTTTAGCACTGCCGTCTACTGTGTGTGAGAGAGAAAGAAAGTGAGCGTGAGCTTTATCCTCTCACTACGCCCGGCTCTCTCAACACATTGGAGATCCGACTGCACCATTGTTGTAGGCTCGAGGAGAGCTACGCGACAACACCAAGCATTCCACGCCGGACGAAGCGCACACGCCGACGCATCTACGAGCTATTTGTGGCCGTAAGTGTATCAAACGATGTCTGTTTTCTGCGTGCTGGTAGTCTATAGAATTGTGGCAACATAAGCTATGCATAGGTACTCATAAATTTCAGTTTTGGGCACTTTCAAAATTCTGCTCTGTCATCCTACTCGTTTTCCACATACGGGTTTTGAGTGAGGGTTTTGAGTGTAGAAGCTTAGGGACAGGTGTATCCTAGTGAGGGGATGGTGTTCCTTAAGTTTCGTATGAATCTGGCATGATTAGGTGTGTTACCTTCCGTATGTGTGTATGTGGCTAGGTGGTGTAGTTGAGAGCAGTGAGGTTCTTGATTGTGGTTTAGTTAGCCTTCCAGAGTGTTGTATGTGTAGGATGGTCTCAGCCTGACAAGCTAAAGAGATTTCCTCCGTGTGCCTATCGTGTCATCTGTGTCCTCGATTGACATTATGTTGATCTAGGTAGTGTTTGCATGCACTTCATGGGTGTGTGAGTCGCTCGTCCAACATCAGCTTATAGAGATGGTGCCTAAGCTAAAGCGACAGTGGAAGACGATGGTTAACCCAATGGAGAAAGAGCCAGAGAGAGGTTTAGTAAAGGTCTTGGCAATGGATGAGCTACCATACATCTGTCCAATAGTAGATGTGTGGCACAAAAGAAAAAATCTTGGACAAGGTTATGTGGATGGTGGAGCCCAAATATGTGTCATACACACTCATGCATTGAGAAGATGGGCCTTACAGTGAGTGGGGTGTTAGGCTTTTGGATTAGATTGGCAAACCATCAAAAAGTAAAATGTTTGGGTGTTGTAAAGAGCTTAGAAGTGGAGGTGCATGATGCAAAGGAAGTGGTTGATTTTCATTTGATGCCAGCGGGGTTGTGAGCATATCCTATTAGACTGGGCAGACCATGGTTACGTGTAGTGGGAGCTATTCAAGATTGGCGACGTGGTACAATTAGCCTCTATGGAAAGACAGGTGCCAAGAAGCTATATAATATGGACACAAGGAAGCGATTGGAGGAGCTTTATGAAGATGAGGATGAGTCTAGTGATGAAGACTATTGCACAGTGTCTGACGAGGAAAGTGATAGTACTACCAACAGTGATGAGGGCTGATGCAAACCAAGGTTGAATTGTTAGAGAAGCAGGAATTGATGACACAAATGATCAGCGGAGACGTCTCAGCTATAGAGAAGGAGATATGTTTGCACATGCTAGCTAGTTTTCTTGATTTGTTCATTACCTCATATGAAGAGATCAGAGGGTTCAAAGGAGAAGAGATGCATATAGAGATGAAAGAGGGTGCTAAGCTAGTGCGGCAAAGGCTAAGAAGGATGGGTCAAGAGCAAATGGAAGCCTTGCAGGAAGAGGTTATGAGAGGTACAATGTGTGTGATGGTTTTTCAGGCTATTTTCAATTGAAGATTTCTCTTAAAGACCGAACAAAGAAAACTTTAATTACGCCATGGGGTTGCTATTGCTACGCAGTATTGCCATTTGGGTTGTCAAATGGACCATCTTTCTATCAAGAGAGAGCAAATTGGGTATTGGAACCATTCATTGGTAATTGTGTTAAATCTTTTATGGACGACTTTTGTGTCTACAGCAGTAGGGCTGAACACCATGAGAAGTTGCAGCTGGTATTGGCTCGATATGATGAATGTGGAGGACAACTAAATCCAAAGAAATGTCATCTAGCACACCCAAGATTGAAGTTATTGGGCCATATGGTGTCAGAAAATGGCATTAAGGCTGATCGAGACAAGGTTAAGTCTATTATTCTTCTTCTATCACCTACGAGTACAAAGCAATTGGCAACCTTTATACAGAAAGTGAAATACATGGCGCGGTTTATTCCATTGTCTTCGCAGCTCCTTTATCCATTACAACAAGTGGCAAAGCATGATCCATTGCAATGGGATGACAAGTGTGAAGAGGTGTTTCAAGAGGTCAAAGAGGTGTTAGGGGGGTTGTTAGCTATGCAGGCTCTTGATTGGGAGAAATTTTTTTATGTAAATCTATCAGTAGGGGACGATGCCATTGGAGCCATGCTATTGCAAAAGGGGAAGAACAACCATTATATGAGACCAATGTATTCTGCAAGTCGAGTGAAGCTGTAGCAGAGAGAAAATTCTTGAAAGTAGAGCTAGTGATGGCCAGTGTAATATTTGCTTGTCGACTTTCGTCATTACTTGCTACCACGACCTTTTGTTTTCTTGACAAGTTACGCATTTTTGCCACAGTTAATAAATGGCACTAACATGTCAAATGTGGTGAAGAAATGGGTAATTGAGCTGCAAGAGTTCGAGTTCTCATTTTTAGTGGAAGACAATACAAGAGCTACCCTAGCTGCTTTGTTGACTTATAAGGAGAATCCCCTTCTTGTTAAGGAAGAGGTGGTGAGAAAGGTAGTTGAAGAAGTGCCACAGATCATCAATGCACATGTGTTGTTATTTGATGGCTCATACAAAAAGAGCCATGATGCAACTTTAGGGGGTATAGCACTTTATGATCCAAAGGGGAAGCTAGTATGCAAGAGAGGGTTCAAATTGGATGCTCATAGTAACAATGAGGTTGAATATGCTACATTGGAAGCTGTATTACACATTTGTTTGAAGCAGGGGGTTAGAAGGTTGAGCATAAAAGGTGATGCCTTGTTAGTTGTGAAGCAAGTGTTGGGTGTGTGGAAGAGCAAGAACACCTCATTGAAGGAAATGTGTTTTAGAATTAAAGGCCTGTTAAAAAATTTCGAAGCATGGAGCATCAAACACATAGAACGTGCTCTAAATGGAGAGGCACATGAAGCAACTCAAATCATGATTGGGGAGCTATTTGTGTTGAGGACCAATTTACCTCTTTATCATGGCGGGGAAAGTTTGGCTCAAGAAGAGGAGTTTTTGCTAACAGGAATCATTCCGAAGGACATTTAGAAGTCTAAGAAGTATGGCTTCGTGCGTAGAGCATACAGGTACAAATTGATTGGTGATGTCTTATACATGAAAGGGGCTGATCTTGTCTTGAGACGTGTACCTTGGCAGGAGGAGCTTTATAGAGTGTTGGAAGAGAATCATGAAGGCACATGTGGCAGCCATTTTTCTCTAAAGATCACCTTGCATAAAATCTTGCAAGAGGGGTATGTATGGCCTAGTTTGCACAAGGATGTTCACCATTGGTGTAGGTCTTGCAATAGATATCAAGCATTTGGGAAGAAAGTGTTGAAGCCAGAGCTACAAAAAACCATTATGGTGTTTGATGTGTTTGAAAAGTCGGGGATTGATGCAATAGGCCCGTTACCTATCACAAGCAGGGGCAAAAGCTATATTTTGACTGGAGTGGACTATCTCTCTAGATGGGCAGAGGCTATAGTAGTAAAACAAATCACTGCAAAGGATGTGGCAAAATTTGTGTACAATGAAATAGTTGCAAGTTTGCGGTGCCACTAGAGCTACTTTTGGATAAGGGGCCAGGATTTAGAGCTAAACTGCTAGTTTTTTTATGCGTGAAGATGAAGATTAGGCATCATCATACCACTCCTTATTATCCACAGTGTAATGAATAAAAGATTCAATGGTGAGTTGGTACAAATTCTTTCGAAAGTGACAGAGCACCAAGGAAAGAATTGGGATTTGGAATTGCCTAGTGCATTATGGGCTTACCGTACTTCTTTGAAGACAAGTACAAGGTTTACTCCATTTCATTTGGTATATGGAAAGGAAGCACTATTGCCTGTGGAAGTAGAGTTGCCTGCAGTAAAGATGATAGAAAATTTGTTTGGGCCACCTAGTGATGCATTCAAAGAGAGGCTCTTGCAGTTACAAGAGGTTCAATTGGATAGGATGAGTGCATTGGAGCATTATGGGCTAATGCAGGATAAGGCTTTGGCAAACATAACTGAAAACGTCAAAAGTAAGGGTATCAATAAGCATGACTTGGTTTTGTGCTACAACAATAAGCTGGACAACACCTTCCAAAAGAAGTTTCAAATTAAGTGGGAAGGCCCTTTCAAGGCAGTGGAGTGTTTTCCAAACGGTACCTATCAGCTGGCTAACCTGGATGGGATTCTACATAAGTCAAGGGTAAATGGATTGCGTCTTAAATTATATCATTCTAGATTGATGATGGTGGAGCAAGATGAGCAGTCTGTAGAACAAGTAATGTATGTGAGGGATGAGGAAACATGTGATGCAGCAAGTCTCATATCTCTTTTTGTTGCTGCTGATCATGAATGATCTAGCAGGCTAGGGGATGGGCAAACTATGTTAGGAGTTTTTTGGAGCAAGGGATTGCACATATGTACATACCCATGCATGGTGCATTGAATAAAGGATTGCCCATTTTCCAGAGCAAAGTGGTTACGTGGGGCCCAGGTAGGACATCATGTACATAGTGCATCAATTTTCATTGTCACCAGTACCAGTGCGTTTTTCCTATAATAATGAGGAGTTGTTAGTTCGTAAAAATTCTCGAGGAAGCTATCCGCGGGCCGATGACATGAGGTAAGCAGGTGCATCAGGAGGTCGAATGGGGTCAATACTTGCACGTGGATAAGTACGGACACAATGTGGGTGTTTCCTTGTGATAATTATGCAGAGAGGTCATCATGAGGACCATATTTTGGGACCATGTTCACGTGGTTGCGGGATGCATTATTGGAAAAATTTGAGTGCCAGGTGTGCGGATGGATGAAGCAGGGTGACAACTATGCATTGCGAGGCCAGCTTTTGGCCTATTCGGGATCCGTTTGAGGTCAACTAAAAGGCCAAGGGTGGCCAAGTAATAAAGCTAAGTGTGGGAACTAAAAAATAAGAGAGAAGACCAGAAAAATGGTGGAGAGAAGAGGAGGAACAGCCGCAACTGTGTTTTTGCTGTTTTTGGAGCCTGTTTTGGCCATAAATTGCTGATCTGAGGTCGGATTTGAGCACTTCGACATTGTAGCCTGGGGTTTTGGGCCATTATGGACACGATGGTGCTGTCCATTTTTCCAAATTCCTCACTATTTTTTTGTTGTTTTGGCTGTGTAATTTTCTCATATGAATGAAGGTTCTGCTCCAATTTGTGATTGTATTTGGCATATTTTACCCATATTGTGTGAGTTGTTTGCCCCATTGGTGTTGGCCCAAGCTCAAATGTATCTAAACATAAAAAATTCTCGTCTTTTGCGCTGAGTTTTTTGGGTGTGTGTGTGTGTGTCTCTATGTGGAGTGGGTAAATGGGTAGCCTCTCTCCTCTCACTCCATAGGTGTGTTCCCTGTCTCGGCCAGGTGGGTTGTGTAAGCCGAGTGGTGCCCCATAGTGTGTGTGTGTGTATATCATCCCAAGAGTGTGTGTCGGGTCATTGTAAAGGCGTTCTGTGTGTTTCCATCCCGCTCACAACGAAAGTAGGTTGAGGCCATTCCACAATGTCCTTGATTTTATCAGGGTTGACTGAGATACCTTTGGAAGATATAATAAATCAAAGATAGTTGGATTGGAGAGATTAAAAGGTACATTTACTTTCCTTAGCATAAAGCTGATGTTGGTGTAAGATCTGTAGTACTTTACAAACATTCTCTTCATGATATGTCTCATCTTTAGAATAGATCAATATATCATCAAAGAAGACCATGAAAAAGCATCCTTGATTTTATCAGGGTTGACTGAGATACCTTTGGAAGATATAATAAATCAAAGATAGTTGGATTGGATAGATTAAAAGGTACATTTACTTTCCTTAGCATAAAGCTGATGTTGGTGTAAGATGTGTAGTACTTTACAAACATTCTCTTCATGATATGTCTCATCTTTAGAATAGATCAATATATCATCAAAGAAGACCATGAAAAAGCATCTAGGTAAGGTCTAAACATATACTACATCAATTGATTGAGGCTTGCAGGAGAATTAATATAACCAAAAGATATTACTATGAACTCAAAATGTGCATACCTAGTATTGAAGTTGTCTTTAAACTAGAAATTGTATTTTCATATACTGATGACAGTACAACTCACACCAAGTTTTGATATAACAGAGTTCAATGATGATAAGAGGAAAAACTCAATGATAAAAAGGACTTCCTCTAGTGTGAGAGTCTTTCTTCCTATAGTGAGTTTGGATCTAGCCAACTTATGGCAAACTGATGCCGTGTGAATCCAACGAGCTTGATCTGGTTGGTTGGCCTTGATACAAGCCTTTGAAAAAGAAATTAGATATATCTCTAAACTGGGGTTTAGAGGTTGCTTTTTTGTCAAGCTCCTTCTGAGATATCCTCATTGCTTTAATGCATTAGATATCTTCAATGCTTCTATAGAGAGTTGGAGTAGCTCATTGTTGTCTTGATCAAGATCCTGATTTGGCTCTTCCACTATGTCATCATACCTTTGAAATTAATTAGATCATCCTTCATCTCTGATACTATTGTTTTTTGCTCAATATCATTGAGAATACTTTTCTATGCAACCCAAAGGGCTTTACTTTTTTCATACCATTTTCTGATCTGGTCTACTATCCTAATATACCTTTGCTGATCAGTTGTCTCATTGTATTTTGGTTACACATATCAAGATAAAATTTGGGAAGATCATCATCTTTCATTGGTAGAACGTACATGAGTATGAAAGAATCAAGCACTAAATCAATGAAATTCAGCATTGTGTTGTGTAAACCTCTAAATATTTTAACATTTTGTACCAAACTAGGGTTATTTTGGGGATATGCATGGGCATGTTAGGAGCATATGCATACAAACCATCGCATAACTATGTCCGCTTAGCATGATTTTATGTCTGTTGCATATTGCTGATTGGATGGCATTTAAAGCACTTGTTGATATTTACATTAAAATTTGAATGCCTTGCCAGTTCTTTCAAGGAAATTTTAGGAGCTTGCCGTCGCTAGGTGCCTCTAGATGCAGTCCGGCTCATGACCTAAACTCCATGCTAGGTCAGGCACTGAGAACTCCTCCCGTATGAAAATGCTTATGTAACTCTGATGTATATTGAAATTGTATATTGAAAATTACATAATAGTGTAAATCGTGTATTTTGTGCATAGACCCCTAGGGAGGGGTACCTCTCAATTGTCTATGTCTCTCAATTAAGAGGATCTATGCGAGAGTGATGAGTGCGGATAAGGAGAAGAAGAACATAGGGATTGGGTAGAGTCCCAATGTAACGCAAAATGCATTATGTCATAGATCCCTTATACTTTTATGATGGATGATTTAAATATGTTCATTTTTGTTTTTTTCTTTTGAACAATGGAGTTCTATTATTGATTATGCCACAAGCTCTCCTAGTGAGAGGCACGTCACCTCCACAATCGTATTGCAAATTGTTGGCATCCTTTATGGTGGACCTGATGTGAAGGGTTAGTGTTTAAAGGCTTTTTCAAAGACTTTAATGCATACATTATAAGTACTATAATGGAAATACAAATATAAATGTTTGGGAAATTTTCACTGTTTAGGCAAAAGTAGCAAGTTCTAAAAAGGAGGGAAGTCTCTACCACAATTGCACCACTCAATTATTAAGGAAAAAATGACAATATATGTATTCATGTGCTTGTGACACTATGTAAACGAGATGGAACTACGTAGTGTGTCTATAACTGATATAGCAATGAGTTTTGAATTTGTTTGTGTACCTCATATTAGATTGTGTGTAAGGGAGAAGAAAAAAATGTGGTGAAGATTGGGAAGCATTAAAAAACCAATGAAGTAAGAGAAATTCATGGAAGATTCTCAATAGGTTATAAAGAGATGTTTTTTGGAATGGGTTGTCAGACTAAATCAAGGATTCTCTATCCAACTTACTTACTAAGATTTTTTAGAGATGATATGCTCAATTATTCACATTAGAGTAGGGACTTGGGATGGAGAGAAGAAAATATTATTTTCACAAGCTATAGGAAAAGACCTCCAAGATAAGCTGGAGCTACTTTTGGAGGACAAGAACACTGAAGACTTGGGTTTGAGTGGAAAGAGGTTCAAGATGTGGTTTCATTATTTGCAAAGAGATAGTACTACATAGACAAGATGGTGGTAAATAGCGTAACTCTTACATCTAGCCCACCAACGAATGTAGTCATGACAACTACTCTGAATCAAAAGAGTGATAAGTCTTCAATGTTAATTGATCTTGTCAAAGGGATTCGTGAAATGAAGCTCAAACACGCAAGGTTGGAAGAAAAGGGACAACTGTCACAACAAAAGTTTTAAACTAAGGAAGGTTTTGTGCCTAGTATATGGTGTGATAGCACATATCATGGTAGAAGAGATTGTGATAGTTTCAATGATTCTTTGAGAGATCTTGCCTTTTTCAAGGATGGAAAAACCCATTTGATAGAATGGGTATGCTATTTGGAGCAAACATTGGAAAGGGAGGAAGGAAAAAGTTAGTGGTCTAGGATATGAAAACAATCCTACCATTTTTGCAATGGAAGTTTCTATCTATGGGAGACACACTTGTGCTCTTGAAGAGCTTTCCTCAAACCAAAAAGATGGTTTACTTCAAGATTCCATGGTAAAACCCTCGTTCCCAATCGCTAAACACACCAACATGGAGAAAGAACTACAGGGTAAGACGTAAATGAGGGAGAAAGAAGCATTTTTCAAGCAAGAGAAATAGCACTTTGTATATATTTACTCCATGAGAAATCTCTTAGCATAGCTTGGCATAATAGAGTAGTAGAAGATGATGAGGAAGAAGAAGATCTTTCACTTTCTTAGATATGCATCCATAGCCAAAAGCCCTTGAGCATAGAAGCCATCTCTAGAGCTCCCATGCAAGAGCGGGAGAGGTTTCTTTTGGCCATTCTTGGCACTTGAGAGAGTGAGAAAATGGAGAGAGAGAGAGAGAGAGAGAGAGAGAGAGAGAGAGAGAGAGAGAGAGAGAGAGAGAGAGAGAGAGAGAGAGAGATAATCCAACAAGTCCATGCTTTGGTATTCATGAAAATTTGCTATCTTCCCCATATGGAAGGCCTACAACTTGGTCCAATGAGAAGTGAACACTCAAAAATACAACTCTTGCATGCTCACACACATGTCTCCTCTTGCTAATCTTGAACAACTCACCCTCTTCTCTTCAACTTGACTTGGAAAGCGTACCTCTCTCTTTCTCTCTCTCTCTCTCTCTCTCTCTCTCTCACACACACACACACACACACACACACACACACACACACAGACTTGGTCACTTCATCTAGCTATGATTTCTTCACTCAACTACACACACTTACACCTAAGCTAATGATATAGCTAATGATGATTTTTCTTATGGGGGACTACCTTGAGCATGTACCTTGATACTCCTGGCTCAAACTCTTAAATCATAGTGCTTAACTTGGCCTTGTTGATTGAATGACCTTCCAAAATATTTGAACACCAACACACCCTTATTAACTATTGTTTCTGACACCTCCCCCTTGGTGGGTATCTACTAATGGGTTATACTATTGAGTTTCCCTCAAGGTTGTGCTAGGAATTTCGGGGTTGATGGTGACGGGAGCAAATCGAACCCCGAACCCCGACGGCCTCTAAAACACCGGGGACGGAATGGCGCACCTCGAGCCTGTCATGGTAAAGCAAACAGGGGGGCACCACCTAGCTTCAGCGGCTAGGACGCAAACAACACACCACCATAACAAAGTTTTCATCCAAGAGAGATGGATGCTTGGGAGTAATGATGAAAAGGAAAGGGAATGAGATCAAGTGAGAGAGAGAGAGAGAGAGAGAGAGAGAGAGAGAGAGAGAGAGAGAGAGAGAGAGAGAGAGTGAGGGAGGGGGTATAGCGGCTTAGTACTTAGGCATCACAAAAGGATGGCGAATCCGCACACCCTTCACACATACACAAGCTCACTCCAAAACACAAGACTAGGTGGCGATTCCGCACACCTCACATGGGCAAAACATTGCAAGAAAACATACTCACAAAACCTCAAGCTTTATTTAGAGAATTAGGCGATGAAATGGGGAGCATAGGGTAGGGGAATGAGAAGGGAGAGAGTGGTAGAGCACATGGTGGATAGGTGGGAGTTGATGGCGAAGACTCGCACAAGGATTATGGCCATCATCCTTCATTTAGTTGCCCTTCATCTTCCATAGCCAAGGGTGTAGAGGTCATGCTCAAGACAAGCATGGTGATTGCGGTGATGGTGATGGTGTGGGTGTGTGTGTGTGCACTAGGCACACACAGTGCATAGTGTGTTCTTTGGTGATGTTGTGTGTTTTTGTGTGATGGTGACCCCTCTTTATATAGGGGAGGAGGGGGGGGAGAAATTCTAGAATTTAGAAATGAAGAAATCATTATCTACATAGGCCATGTGACTGTGGGCCCCACTTGTCTGGCTGTGTGTATATGTGCCAGAACAGCAGTCTCATGAGAGAGAGACTAAGAGAGAGAGATGGGTTGATGAAAAAAAGTGAGAGGTGACATGGAGAATAAAGTAATTACAATAGGGGAGAGAGAGGAGTGTGTTCAGAGGTGAATCTGTGTGCAGATGTGTGTGAACACAAGAAAAATCAGGTAACCACCGGGTGGGGATGGGTCTGTGGACACCTTTTTTAGTGAAACTGAGTGTGTGTGAGTGTGGGGGAGGTTATTTAGCTACAAGACAAGAGACATGGCGCCCTTTAGAGAGAGGGGGGGGTATTTGGGTCATGGGATATGATAGGAGAGAGAAAGGGGGGGTGGGGTATACTATTTTGGAAGATAGGGTAAGTTGCATGTGAGTTAGGGTGCATTATTGGTGAGTTAGAATGCATTATTGGTGAGAGGTGGGGTAGCTTGAGGGGAGAGAGAAAGGAGAAAGGACAAGGGGAAGAGAGAGGGGGTTGACCTTTTGAGTGGAGGAGAGGAAAAGGGACACATGGCGGGGCAACAGTGAAGAAAAAGGAGGCAAGGTGGGGATGGGCTGCCCCGCAGGCATGAGGTGGCCTATTTTACCTTTCTCATATATTTACATAATCATACTTTATTTTTTTCTTACTTTTTCCAATGTCTTTTATCACTCCCTCCCTAAGAGGGGGTTTTCATGGGGTGGGGACGAGAGAAGAGGGGTATGGAAGCTTGGCTTGTGAAAAGCCCCCATCAATGGTTACATTGTATGATGCCTAAGTTTGGGCGTGCACACACACACACACACATAGGTCACTTTTGTAGTAGCTCACTTACAGAACAATATCCCCGACTACTCATGTATCCTTTCTTTATTCCTCCCTTAGTAGTGGACAAGTGGACACTCCCCTTGAGGTATTTAATTGGAGTTTTTTTCATTCAAGTCCTCCTCCCTATAACTCTATAAGTGACTTGAACTTTGAATCTTATCCTCTCTAGTGTAACCTATTTTAACACACTCAAACTATCTAAGATAGGTGTTACTTGGGTTTAAGGGAAAAGTAACCCCCATCCACCCTATCTGAGCGTGATAAATGCCCTTTATCATGAATTTGATGACCCACATGTTGCCTTGCCCTTTGCATGCCCTCCCCTAGCATATTCAGTACATTTCCTTAAGGTTTACTCTCCTCCCAATTGATATGTATGCTTTATACCTGAGACGGCCTTGCATGATGAAAACCCCCCTACGCTTATACTATGGCAACACTCACATACCATATGCTATGGCTACATGTATTCCTCAGATCTCTATGACATGTAGTGGGTTGCCTTGCAATACTACCGTGTTATAACCTTGAAGATTTTACTTGGTTTTTGGGCCGATTTGGTAACCACAAATGGAGGGTCACACTGTTCAATTCTGGTTTATCAGACTACCCCTTGCAACCTATTTAAACTAGCAGGTGAGGGATCCTCTCTCCCTCATTTAGCCTTGAATCTTGTTTTGTCTTGCATGCTGTGAAGTGAGGGTCATGGTATGCTTATTGGCTCACTTTCTGCAATGTGGAAATAGTTGAGAATTGTGAAACCTCTCACGTTGGTGCAGCTAATATTAATTATTACTCATAATCTTTAAATTGTTGCAACTCTGATTTGGTGCTCTTCCCCAAATCAAAATGTTGTAGGTCTCATTGAAACTATTTTGCCTTTCTCTTGAACCGTAATTAATCCTCTGGGAAACTCTACTTACCTGTTGTTACATTTATGGTTTTGTTGATAATCTTTGGAATTTTATTTTGTATCTGATGTCAACATGGTTGAAATACTTTGGGAATATCAGAGTTGGTATGCATCTCAATTTTTCACCTAACTACCTAGTGTTACTCATTGTGAACTTAAACATGAGGGATGATACTTTGGCTTATACTAGGGGTTCTAATGGGAGTATTTTACCTAGTTTCTAAACAAACCACTCTAGGAAACTTTTTGCTTAATATCGTCCAAACACTTTTGGTTTGAATAGGTGATGAATAATCTTAGTAGTGTGGGGTTTTTCTTACTTAATATGTTTTTATAAACTTGATTATTTATAAGTGGTGTTGGCCATCTAAGAGATGTTTCTAAGTGATGTTGGCCATCTAGGTGATGGTGGCCATCTGTTGGCTTGGAATGCTTACCCAATATGGTGCTATTACGCTTTTTCTACTTATATTATGCCAATAGACTCAAGAAAACAAGCCATTTCTTCTAGCTTGGGATGACTACCTGGTATGAGGTTAAGAAACTTTTCTTTTTAAAAATGCTATGATGATAGGGTTAACCTCTGTTCACATACTGATTGTAATTGGTTTCACTTGCTAACATAATTGGCTAACCTATGTTGTATACTTTGGTGATGGTCATAATCTGCCTAATGTTGGGTTCACTTTTGCAACCTGCAAGGTGTAAGGGGACTCTAGAACAAATTGAACTTGGTGAAGCACTATTGCATAAGTAAAACAAAGGATCACTTACACTATTTAGTTTTGAAATCTGCTCATATGATGTAAATGAGATGTTTTTTTTAGAGTTGTCTACAAAGCTTTACTATGTCAACAATCCCTTCTTGGATTGGTTGCAAGTACTGATGGTATTACTTCCAATGCTTAGGTTAAGATCATTGCCTAGCTATTACTTCCCATGATGCTATTTATGATACTTACACTCTAATTATACGATGATCCTAGTTACTCTAATTAATTAGGTCTCCTTGGATCATTTACTTCTTTGGGGTGCTTTGGCAGTTCCTAATATGATACTTTTCTCACAATGATAATGACTGATTGCTAGCTTGGGCTATTTGACCTACTTACTAACATACCTAGCTCACCCGTGCTAGATACCTTGGTGAGGGGAATTTCATAACCTACCCAGGGCTGGGGTTACTTTGGTTTGATAACCTTGGATCGCTGCTCCTAGATAATAAAAACGATATTAGTTATGAGTTCTGACTCATGTTGGTTGAGAATATTGATGGCTCCTGATGCTTTCATTGATCTGTTGTTTATAGGAATTCCGATCCTTTCCTTTTGAAACTAATGGAGATGTATGACCTAGCAGTACCTTGGCATCTGCTGGCTTGAAATGCCTAGCTGATATACTGCTATTAAGCTTTCCTACTTTTGAGATTTGAAGTACTTTACCCTATGGTAGATATAATTTGGGTTTTCTTGGATCATCTACTCTCTTATGATCTCAATTGAGTTGTGATACAAAAACCACTACAAATTTGGGTTTGGCTATAAGGATTATTGTGGAAGTAATGCCTGCTGGAAGTAGCATATGGTTTTACTAACTCCGATAAGAAATTTCTACCTCACATGTAGGTTTTTCTTGGCATAGACTATCACCTAAATTATTTGTTAGCGGTGCATACCTTTTGGTTATTAGTGTGAGTGGACCTAACTAATGGGTTGGTTATTAGTTGGTTGAGGATCTTGCTTATGACACATGTAAAATATTAGGTCTATTTCTTGATTACAAAAACCACTTTACATTGCAAGTAGTTTAACAAAAAGGCTGCTTCGAAATGATGCCGCTTGATGGCTCTGAATATCTTGTTCATTTAGGGCTGTTAGGTTTTCCTACTTGGTAATGTTTTGATGTTAGACATATTTTTGGTTGAAAAGGGGGTGTTTCATCGCAAACCTAGCTTATCAATGTCTAGAAGGATCCCAATTGTTTTAAGGAGATGCAAAGTGCAGGATCCACTAAGTGCACGCCTCTAAAATAAGCTTACGTTGCCTAGCTTTGCACTCCAAAATTAGCTTTACAAGTTTTCTTGAGTATAGAGAATTGATGCCTCTTGAATCAATGCCTTTGGGGTGTGACCCAGCATTCGGCACTTCCCCTTGGAGTGCAAGTTCCTCCTACAAACTTGAAGGCATGCACCAGGTTACTTATGCAAGATTTTGGTGTGCCAATTTGAGTTTGGTGGGGTTTTCAACATCGGCCCTGGAGATTGATGGGTGGAAGGACTCCATAATTGTTGGCTTGCCATTGAGGGTCTCCAAAATTTTATTATTGAGGCGCAATGGGGACTTTCTTTGAAGCCAAGGTCAAAGAAGATCACCCGTCTATGCATGTCTGACATCACCATGCTTTCATCACCCTGCCATGAGAGCCAGCATGTCAATGGCCCGCTTGTTGTTGCTAGACGATGGGAAACTTTTTGTGGTCTTTAGCGATCCAGTCAAAGCCATTGTCCACTATATAGTGCTTGGAAACCTTGTCTCCATCTGCACCCACCTTGTCAATGGATGGTTTTAGAGGATGCAAAGTGAGGGCCTCTCTCCAAATGAAACCCCCTATTTGTGCATCTTGAAGGCATGTAGCTGTATGAAGCATGCTGGTATGGGCTTAAAAATTCACTCTGATATTGTCAGTATGGGGTTGTTGCAAAAACTTTCACACTTGGCAATGTCGTGTTCAATATGTATGCCAAATGTGGTGCACTTCAGAGAGCACAAAAAGTGCTTGAGGAGCTTCCTGTATAGAATGTCATCACTTGGAGTGCATTGAGCGTGGGATATGCACATAGGAGCAGGGCCAAAAATCTTTAGGCTATTTTGAGCGGATGTAAAGTGAGGACCTCTCTTGTGCTACAATCACATATGCGTGCATCTTGAAGGCATGTGGCTCTATGCAATGTGCTGATATGGGCATAAAAGTTCGTGCTAGTATAGCTACTCAGGGTTTATTGAAAGAGATGTCGTGCTTGTGACTGCCTTGGTCAATATGTACGCCAAGCAATGATTGCAATGGAGCAAGGCGAGAAAACTCTAGGTTGTTTTTAGAGGATGCAAAGTGAAGGCCTCTATCTAGATGGAATCACCTAGGTGGAATCACCTATGTGTGCATCTTAAAGGCATGTGTCTCTATGTACTATGCTAATATGGGCTCAAAATTTCACTCTGATATCATTAGTCTCGGATTGTTGCAAAAAAATTTCATGCTTAGCAATGCCTTGGTCAATATGTATTCCAAATGTGGTGCACTTTAGAGAGCACAAAAAGTGCATGAGGAGCTTTTTGTCTGAAATTTTGTCTGTTGGAGTGCATTGATTGTGGGATATACACAACAGGAGTAGGGTCAAAACTCTAGGCTATTTTGAGCCGATGCAAAGTGAGGGCCTCTCTCTTAGTGCAATCACAAACGCGAGGATTATGGCTCTACGCAAGATGCTGATATGAGCTTCAAACAACACATTGATATATTGTTAGTCGGGGGTTTTTGAAAAAGATTTCGTGCTTGGCAATGCCTTGGTTGACATGTTTGCTAAATGTGGTGCACTTTAGAGATCACGAGAACCTCCTAAAAAGATTCCTATCTGTGGTCTGGACTGTTGGAATGCACCGATCGTAGGATTTGTCCCATAGGGGTAGGGCCAAAAGTCTCTAATGTATTTTTAGCATATGCAAAGCAGTGGCCTCTGTCCTTTTTGTAGGATTTTCTCCACAAGGGCAGGTCTAGAAAGCTCTATGCTGTTTTTGAGAAAATGCGCCAAAACTTCTCGAGGAGATACCTTTTCGGAGTGGACTCTTAATATGCACTAATTGCAGGATTTTCCCCATAGGGTAGGGCAAGAGATCTCTAGTCTATTTTCAGCAGACGACAAAGAAAGGGCCTCTCTCTAGATGCAATCACCTACGCATGCATCTTGAAGGAATGTGTCTCTATGCAGGATGCTGCTATGGGCTTAAAAATTTACTCTGATATTGTTAATCCACGTTGTAGCAAAAAAAATGGCGTGCTTGGAAATGCTTGGACAATATGTATGCCAAATGTGGTGCACTTCAGAAGGCATAGAGAGTGCTCGAGTAGTTTCCTACCTGGAATGTCCTCTCTTGGAGTGCATTGATTGTGCAAGATACATGCAACAAAAGCAGGGTTAGAAAGATCTAGGTTGTTTTCAAAGTGAGGGCCTCTCTCCTAATGCAATCATATATGTGTGCTTCTTGAAGGCATGTGGATGCAATCACTTATGCATGGAACTTGTAGGCATGTGGAATTTTGTATATGTTTTCACCATATGCAAAGCAAAAAGGCCATCTCTACAGGTTTAATCACCTAAGTAGTGCAAGGCATTACCTTGTGCAAGAGTATTCACAATGAGGTTGCTAATCAGAGGTTGTTGCAAAAACATGTTGTGCTTTGAGTTGCTTTGGTGATATGTATACCAAATGTGGGTGTCCCCATGGAAAGTTTTATTTCAGCAAACTCCTTGGAATGTGGTCTCTTGGAGATTGAATGTTGCAACATGTGCCCAACATGGCCGTGAAAAGGAAGGTTTGGAATTTTTTCACAAGAGGCATAACAAAAAGGGTCCCTCTCATTGCAATACATATGAATGAACCTTGAATGTATGTGGCATTGTGTGAGGCATTTTCATGATGAGGTTGCCAGTCAAGGGCTAGTGGAGAAACATGTTGTGCTTGGTTATGCTTTGGTCAATATGTATGCTAGATGTGGTGCCCTCATAAAAGCTCAAAAAGTTCTAGATGAGCTCCTTTCCCGATATGTTGTCTCTTGGAGTGTGTTGATTGTAGGATATTCCCAACATGGTTGTTCCAAGGAAGCTCTCGATTGTTTTCACTAGATGCAAAGGGAAAAGGATCCCTCTACAAATGGAATCACCTATGCATGGACCTTGTTGGCATGTATATGTATGTTTTTTATGCAAATTGAACATGATGTCTCTCCATATACAATCACCTATGTAGTGTAAGACGTCGCCTCGAAAAATTTTATACATGATAAGGTCCTCTTGGTGAAACTTTTTGTGCTCTCAAGTGTTGTGTTTGGTATGTATAGAGAATCTAGCACTTGATGAGTGCGTGCATGCATGGTGCAGTGCGTGCGGAGAATGGGGAAGAGCACAAGCCGGTGTGGGTGGAGTAGCCTCACAAGACTTAAGATGACGAGCTCCTTATTCTCATAAGTAATGTAGAATAAGGGTATGTACACATGTGGGCGGGCGGGCGGCAGACATTGGACGTCCGGGCGGGCAAAAGGCAGAGTGCCATTATGGCAACAATCTCCCACTTAAAGACGATGCGCCGATAAGTGAGGCCTACTAGCTAAACTACTAGTAATGTACAAGAAATAGGTGGAGACTCTCTCAACCTTTGTATACTGGCTCACTCTTTGATCTACACGAAGTGGTATTAGCTCTGGTGTAGGCTAGTGTGCGTACCCATGCTAGAGCCTCCATGTAAATCCCACAGACAACTCTGTATGGTTTGCAAAGCTCCATGAAGCATCATTCTAGTGTCAGCCACTGTACGGCTGACAATCCCTACTACAATACAGCTACTAGGTCGGGCCTCAACAGTAATAAGTCAAACATGAGACACCCAAACGCTGACGAAATCTACACAAGACTGGTTGTACTCGCCTCCCCTACGCTATCTGCAATCACTGCATCCTCGGGACTACCCATCACGTATGGATGTGTCAACATCGACACTAGGGAAGCTACATCCCTCTCACCCATGGGCAAAGCTGTGCATCCTGGCATCAACTCATCATCCTCTAACATGAGCATGTCAAAAAACTCCATATCTATCATCTCTATCTGTATCTCTAGGGAGCAGACGTGCTCTACCTCTACCTACACAAAGTGTGACAACACCTGTTGTGTCTCACTAGAGCATTGCCGCTCTATCTCTGTCTCTACAAAGTGTACTAGCACGTCATGCATAGCTAAATGCTCTATCTCCTGAGCATGATGGAGATCACTTGCAAAAAAGACACAACTTGTCTCTCGCTCAAAGCATGCTAGCAACAAAATTGTGACTACACCGTCTCGAACCTCAGACACATGCATAGGATATACCAGGCTGTTTCAGGCTCCTCTGGCAATCACTAGTGAACCGCAATGCATCTAGAAAGACTGCTCTCTTGGCAGTACCTGACAACCAAAAATTTCCAACTGTCTCACTGAGATCAAGCTCTGTCTCAGCTAAGGAACATAGCGCACACGTCGTATCGTGTATGATGTACCACTTGGGCAATGACAAACAAACATCTCCTGCACCCTCTATGTCAAACGCCAAACCATCGGCCAAGTGCACACAGCCAAGTCTCCACTAGAAAATGTGCTAAACCACTCACAACATGGTGTGACGTGGAAAACTACATCCCTAAGTAACCACTTTGAAGAAAGTGTGGTAACCATAAACAAATCTGCAAGAGGTACACTCGAGGCAAGCATGACATCACCGTCACTGGCATAGATTGCCACTGGAACTGCCTCTTTAACATATGTCAAAGCCGTATCTGCATCTCGCATATATCTTCGATGTTGTCTCATACATTTGAAACAACGGCGTCTAATGTGCCTTGTGTGACCGCAATGCCAACAACACATGTATCGGTAAGAACGAGATCGTCGTCTCTCAATGTCACACATGTCTGCTGCCATAAGCGAACGCCAAAATGGCAACAAAGTGGGAGATCACTCGACCACTATGCTAATGAAGCATAAACCAACCAGTAGCTCAATAGTGAAAACCTGTAAAACAGCATGCTGTTGTTTCACGCTCGGAATATGCATTGATGTGAGAACATGAGGCAAAATCAAAGGAAACCAACCATTATGAGCATACTATAAATGAATGGCTAATAACCAAAGTATGGCGAGAAATATAGGAAAAATATGACAGAATCTCCCCTGTAAACTGAACAAAACCTCAAGTACAATGTCAACCATAAACCATGCCAAACTGGCAACAAAGTGGGAGGTAACTCGAGCACTACACAATGCTCAAAAGCATGATCAATCACATCAAAACTGACGCTCACATGTGTCTAAAATCAACTCCATAATCTCCAAGCTCTGCAAGCATAAACTGGGAAAAACTGCTCAACTGTGCGTAAAGCGCATAATCAAGCTAGCTCAAAACACATCCCACAAGAGAAACTGCCTGCAAAAAAACCTGAGAAAACCTATGAAACGTGGGAAACCTATGACTACCTAACTGTAGCCACACAAGCATACATCAATCCTCACTCCTATGAGAGTGGGTACAAGAACACCAAAGTATGTCCAAACTGACAAAATCTGTCAAAGTGAGTAAGCACTTGATCACTGTCAAAGTGGAAATATATCGACACTGTAGAAGATGGCATAACACTGTGAAATTTTATGGCAAGAAGATGAGAAAAAATGAACAGAATTTCCTTCACAAAATGAGTCAAAACTCAACGCAAACCGCAAGCCAAAAAAATAGCAGATAACTACCAGAGTGGGAGTCAACTCGACCACTAAACCATCAGAGAGCAAACTGTGAATACGTGCAAACCATGGCAAGAATCTGGGAGAAATCCAAGAGAGTTTCCCCTGGAAACTAAGTAAAAACTCAAAAAACTCACCAAAGCGCATGAAAACTAGACACACAGTGTCTCAGTAAACAAATCCACAAATGGTCTACATACCCTGCCAAAAGCTTGGCAAATTGGCTCACTCCTGACTGAGTGGCTCTTTGGACGTGTACTTGTCTAAAAGCACCTGTAAACCTGTAAATCTCCTACCTCCAAGATATACCCAACTCAAGTTGTATCCACATATGCATACATAGCATGAAACGACACCAAACTATGCAAAAAATTGCTCTCTAGTGCTCCACACAAGTTGCTCGCCCTGTAAGCAACATTGTTGAAGAGCTGGCAACTACTACCTCATCGATTGGTAAACACGTTGATGGGAAACACTGTCCAAGAGCTGTGTGCGCTCAAGGAAAAACCTGCTCTCGAATGGTCCGTCAAAGCCGTATGTGTGGGTATGTGTGGTCGAAGCCGAAATTGGAGATGACCATCGGAGCCGTCTTGAGCCTTGGCTAGAAGTGCCAATGCTATGGCCACCTATGCTCGAAGTCGAGAGAATGCTCAATGTCGGCTTCCATTGTCGGGGACGAGAGCACGCTACTCGAATAGCTGACTGATCGGTGTCAAAACCAATGTCGATGTTGTCTCCCGCCGTCGGATAGGATTGGCTAGCCGAATAGCCGTAGACGATGCTAGAAGATCAAACTCGGGCCGATGTCGGATAACACCGGGCTTACTCACCCGCACTTATCTAGTGTGTTCTCACACAGTTCGCTTTCTCTCAATCTCCCCTCACTCTCCAAGCAGTTGTACACCAAACTGTCTTGAAAAACATAGTCTCTCTTTTTTGGATTTTCAATCCACCTTCACTCCGAATTAGAAAAAAATTTCTTTTACAAAGTTGTAGATCTTGAAGAGATCTACACTTTGATGAAAAAGTTTTGAAATTGAGCTTTTTAGCTCAAGTTATGACCAAAATAGTGAACAATTGTCAAGCTGCCAAACTTGAGCAACCTGCTTCTCAGTGTCCCTAGCTCACACAAAACTTGATCTCTCTCTCCCCTTTTGCCTGATGGAGTGTAAGCTCATGTTACCTTGATCTCTGAGATCTACTTTCCGAATCCGTGTCGAACCGCCTCCAATTCGACACCGCCAAGCACAGAACTCCATCAACACCGAGAGATCACCGTCGCCGCCTAGCTACAGCTCAAATACCAATTGATGAGTGCACGTGTGCGCAAATGCGTGCGTGTGTGTGCGGTGCGGTGCGTGCAAGGAAGGGGGGAGATCACAATCCGGTGTGGGTGGAGCAGCCTCACAAGACTTAAGATAAGGAGCTCCTTATTCTCATATGTAATGTAGAATAAGGGTATGTACTCATGTGGACGTGCGATCGGATAGTGGACGTTCGGACGGGCAAAAGATGGAGCGCCTTTACCCCAACAGCACTCTCACAAAAGCTCAAAACTCTTTGGATCAGTTTCCTGTATAGAAAGTGATCTCTTAGAGTTCGTTGATTGTGGTTTGCAAACTAAACAATCACGTGGTCGTTGGTTTGCGGTAGGCAAAGTTGATCTATTTAAGAGTGAGTAGAAAATTAGTGCTAGCTAGGAGGGCACAACTTGCCATCTAGAGCAAGGAGATTGCGGTTTTGAATATCTAGGTGGGTTGCGGGTGCCTTGTTTGCTCCTCAATAAAATTAAAAGGAGGGCGCCCATCAATCAATCAAAGGAGTAGGAGGTAAAGCATCAAGTGTGCAACTACAAAGGGAAGTAGGAATGTCAGCAACCATTAGGAAATTGATTGAGCAATGAGGGTGAGGGTGAGGCTCCGGGCCACAGGAACATTGCTACAACACGCCAAGTCGAAGGTCAGGTTGCATCTTGAAGGCTTGTGACCTTACGCAATATGTTGACATGGTCAAGAAAATTCACTATAGCATGGGTTGTTGGAGAAAGATGTGATTGCTAGTGCTTTGATCGATATGTATGTCAAATGTGGTGCGGTCATGAAAGGACAATAAGTTTTTCATGGGCTTCTCTGAAATGTCATCCACTTGGATGTAATGATTGCAATATATGCCCAACATGGCTTTCTTTAACCTATCAAAAGCTCGTGGCCTTAGAGGCTCTTGGAGAAAGATGTCATGCTTGGCCGTGTTTTGATCTATATGTATGCCAAATGGGGTGCTCTAAAGACTACAAGTTTGTTTGTTTGTTTGTTTGTTTGTGTGTGTGTGTGTGTGTGTGAGAGAGAGAGAGAGAGAGAGAGAGAGAGAGAGAGAGAGAGAGAGAGAGCCTATGGATGGACAGTACGACACATTCAACCTACCCTAAGACCACAAACATCTAGATTAGTGTAGGTAATGGTAAACATGATGGCAAAAGTCAATGTGACAGTTAACATGTTGGCATAAGTCACAGAAGGGGTGATGATGGCAGAACAAATATTAATGAGGAGGTAGTGGAACAATGTAAGGAAGGTCTATGAGACGACCCATCAAAGATTGTGCTTTGATGTAGATCACCAATACCAAAGGTACACTTATATTCTATATTTTGATTTGAGGCTCTATGTTATCTCAAAAGTACTTAGATTACATCATGTAAACATTAATTTAGTAAATTTATATTAATTTTAGTGAAAAATTTGTAGATGAAGGTGACAAGTACTGATGAATTTTTGTTATTTTTAACAAAGGGACACATGGACAATACACCACAACATGGCAACGTGGAATATTACATGTGTTGATAGAATATTGGTAATAAGTTTTTCCTTGTACAACTGTAGTATTTTTAGAATAGAAAAGTCCCCCCAGCATTGGAGGAGAAGCATAAGTCCCCCTTCAACATTGGAAGGGATAAGACTGGCGGAAGAAGGGCACGTTCCCTATGGTATTATTATAAATGTAAAGAACAGTTCCAACTCCATACCATACATACGTATGGTTTTTTCTTTTTTCTTTTCATGGACACAAGCATCAAAATGCAGGAAATGCATCTCTCTCTATCTTTGTTATAATGTGCCAATTTTCACCTCGATAAATTTTTAATGCAAAATCTCATTTGTGATGCGAGGTTGTAGAGTTTTTGACGAAAGCTTCAAGGAGAGATGCTATGGAGCCATCATCACAAGCCATGTCATGCAGTAAAATCCACACCACTATCACTTTTTTACTTCTTACTATAGACATAGTGCAGAAATCAAGACAAACTAGTTTTATAGAAGAGTACATAACTAGTTTCATAGTGAAGAATCAAGGCAAACGACAATCCTCTTTCTCTCTTTATTGATTTAAGAGCCATCGGGTTAGAATTGGATGATACTTCTTGTAGAGGTCTTTTGGAAGATAATTCATAAACATTTTGTATACTTTAAGTTATGAATATATTTTTTGTGTCATCCATTCATCTCTCTCCCCCCCCCCCCTCTTTCTCTCTCTAATTTTGTGAAGCATGCTAAATTATGTTAAGCAAGTGGTAGTGATTAATTTAATTGATAACAAAAGTGTAGGCCATGTGTACATTGTTGCAAGATAGAGCTTGAAGAAACTAATATAGGTGCTACCATCTGATAAAATGTGGGCTCATGCCCATGCCTCGACAGAAGATGTTGTCCATGTTTAACCTCTCATCTCTGACAATGTTTGCTTTACATGGAGGCGCATGCATAACTTTAGGATGGAGTAGACCCTTTGTAGTTTTTTGTTTATCCACATAGCTAGCTATTGTTTCTTGTTTTAATATCATTTTTTTCATTTTATATAATGTTCTTTAATTCTTATTAACAAGAAAAACAGAGGGAAACACCAAAATATGAATGTTTAAGCGTTAAATTCAGTAATAGGCGTGGTAATTTAATATGCAACAATAATCGCAATACTATTGGTGGTAATAAATGCGGATATATCAGCGGTAATATTTGAAATACAAAAATAATCCCTCGCCCTCTTCTCTGTTCTCTGCCCAGCCCATTTTGGACTCTCCCTCTACAAAACGCGATAAAAGACCGCGGTAAACAATTTGAGATTTTCATGGATACACGTGAAGAAAAAAGACAACTCCTATCCCTAGCTATCAGGGTTGATTTTTTATTAGCACCATCCCGACACCATTGCCCTTCATATATTACTTTTTTTGAGCTAATTTACTATAATTTTTGTGAAGTAGCTCATACTCTAATTATCCGTAAACAATGGGCCACATACCCAAGAATGGGCAAAATGCCTGCTATAAATGTTTTGGAATGTCACATCAGGCCTTATAAGAAGCCTATACTTTGCTCTCTTCTTAGTAAGTGGCATCTTCCCCAAAGGCGAGTCTAAATATCAATCAGAAGGTTATACGTATTGTGGTAAGCAATTGAGCTCATTTCCAATTCTCACGGATGGTTTAGAGTATTTAAGTTTTTGTCCACTTCTCCCATAGATCGTGATACCTTGTTTTGATGGGAGCTAAGATTAAGAGAGAAAAGAGAGGGAGGTACGCAACAAAGAGAGAGCTAGCCACGTAACGAAAGGAATTTTAGTTCCATGTATGGACTAGACCGTGTGTGTGTGTGTGTGTGTGTGTGAGAGAGAGAGAGAGAGAGAGAGAGAGAGAGAGACTCAAACTCCTTGCATGGGGTGGCAGGAGTGTCTGCGGAACCTATAAGAAGAAGAAGCAGACGAACCTGCAGATCAATACTATAGCATGGGCGGGGAGCACAAATGCATGATCGTGGTGCTGATGGGCGCCATTATACTGGGGTCGATCGTGATTCAGGCGGAGCAAGGAGGGGCGGCAGCGCTGCTTATCATCAACGAGTGGGAGGCCGTGCCCATGAGAGTGAGCGCCGCGGTCGCCGCCGCCGAAGGGATAGTAGAGAGCGTGGAGGTGGACGGAAACAGCACTGCCACGCTCTGGCTGACCAGCCTCGACCGCGTCAACCTTACCATCACCAACCTCCTTACTAATGCCACCACCTCCTCCACCTTCGACCTCCCTACCACCACCCAAACCGCTACCCTCCTCATAATTATAGCCTCCGTGGCCGACTACATCGGCTCCATTTACCTCTTGCCCTTGTTTGAAGCCTATGCCCCTCTCGTCATCGCCTTCATTCGGGCATAACACCCATCGCCCAGATCTTGATCACTTGATCCCGGCCTTGGCTCCCCGGCCAGCTGCCTTGACCTCGCAACTTCAAACATGTAATCTACCCCTTGTTAATACAACATTGAGCATAATTTTCTTTAGCCAACGGGCCTAAGCCTGCCGACCTTCTCTCGCAAGGCGAAGCTTTTGTCATTGACTTCAGCGCCACAAGGCAACTTCGGAAACCGCCTTGGGATAGTGAGCCTGTTAATCAGGGATCCCAAGTGCCCTTAACTTGATCTATTCAACAAGATTTGAACTAGCTCTTTAGAGGAAAATTTGGGTTTTTTTTTTTTTTGGGGGGTTGGGGGGGGGGGGGGGGGAGAAGAAGAAGAAGAAGAGAATTTTAACGTCGTAGGAAACTATCCCAAGAGACCTTAAAGATCTATCGGACGAGGAGAGTTGAACACAAGGCCTGTTATTCAACGAGGAGAGTTGCACTCAAGACTTGTTATTCAAGAGGGAAATGGCATAACCAATCTACCACACTTGGGAGAGAGAGAGAGAGATACCTTCAAATCAAAATTAACATCTACCTAAATATGTGTGCCATGTGTGTGTGTGTGTGTGTGTGTTGAGAGAGAGAGAGAGAGAGAGAGGGAGGGAGGAAGGTAAAGGGGAGAGTAGAAAAGGATCAATACCTCTATAAAAATCTCAAAACTTTTACTTCAGGTGTGATCTTTTGTCGCGTTTGGTAAAGAGAGAGTCCAAAATGGGCTAACCAAAGAAGAGAGAGGCCGGGGCCGGGAGGACATCTTTTTGTATTTCAAATATTATTGTGTACATTCTCGTTCATATTATCGCATATTTTATCGCAATTATTGTTGTAAAGTTGTCCTCTTATTATCGAACCCTGCTTTAGGGCTTAAACATCCAAATTTTGGTATTTCCCTCTATTTTTTTTGTGAAATAAAAATTAAAGAACATTATTTAAATTTTCAAAAATATAAAAAATTGATACTACAACATGAAACAATGCTTTTGTGGATAAACATGAAACTACAAAGAGGAAGCTCTATCTTAGAGTTATGCATGCACCTCCATGTAAAGCAAGCATCGTCGGAGATAAAAAGCCAAACATGGACGACATCTTGTGTCGAAGAATGGACACTAGTTTCTCGGTCTTCACATATGACCACGGGAGCGACCTCCACGACATCCATCCATCATGTTTTGGATTGGCTCTCACAAACTGAGGCAGCCGATTCATTTTGTTATAGTAAAACACACTAGACAAGCCTATTCTACAATGAAACCCCTCGTCTTCTACCTACACCCTCCAAGATTTTGGAGATGGAGTGCTTTTGTGACGAACCAGAAAGCCCCTTGTTTAACAAAGCGTCCTACAACGAGAGTGAGCAATGCAAAAATCGAGTAGCCGAGCTTGGCAGAGCAAAGGGGGGAATTGTGGGCAAGCAAGCAATTGGGAATTTGTGCACATGGAAGGCTTTTAAAAAGCAAGCTTGAGTGCAACAAAACGAGTAGCAAGTCTCGGAGTAGCAAATTAGAAATCCCTGTAGGAATCGAGTGCAGAGTTAGAGCTTGGGAGTGTGTGTTGAACACACACACACACACACACACACTCATAATCGAGTGCAAGCAAGTGAGAATGTGAGAAAATTGGGGGTTGCAATGCGGGCAAATTACAACTCTCGGGCAGCCACACAGAAGGAGTGTTGTATGTGGTGTGTGCACACACACAAAGGTGCATAGCAAAGCTTGGTAAAAGCAAATCGAGGAGCGTGGAGAATTGGCAAATTTGCAATCGGGCAATAGAGCAGTGCAAATTGGATCTACAAAGAGGGAGGCGAGCAAGAAGAGTTGACTTGGGAAGTTCTGAGAATCAAGGAGAAATCGAAGGCAAAGCATGGCGCGAGCGTGCACGCGCGCGCACACACACACACACACACAAACATTTTGTAGTCGACAATTTTCTCGCTTCGACAGAGAGAATATTTTTTTAAAAAAAATTGTGTAAGGGGGGGTTCATACACACCCGACAAAGAAAGCTTTGGGCAATTTTCAGCGGATAGAAGCGATTTTTCGGAGCACATTTATCAGCACAATATGGCCACCACATGTAGGACAAGTGTGTTCTTGAGGGCAAGACTGAGAAGCCCAATTTTTTATTGGGTGTGTGCACGGATTCCCAACAAGAGGGGGATCAGCTCGGCATCGACCAGAGAGACACACACACACACAAAGAGAGAGAGAGAGAGAGAGAGAGAGAGAGAGAGAGAGAGAGAGAGAGAGAGAGAGAGAGAGAGAGAGAGAGAGAGAGAGAGAGAGAGAGAGAGAGAGAGAGAGAGAGATTCTCTCTAGTACACCACACACTAGGTCCCGCTCTCACAACTTCACACATCGATATCCAGCTTCAGTGACGTCATTTTTTTTAACCCCAATGTGCATGCACATCTGCCCGTTTTGCATGCGGTTTTCAGCATGGGTGGTTATTTTCCCGATTGAGAATGCTTCTTCCAGATGATTCTCTCGGCAACTTTGACAGCTTCGACCCGGCTTTTCCACAAACGACATCGGCCTCGACTTTGAGCATGGGTGGCTACAATTTCGGCGATCACTTCCGTCCAGAGGTGTAAGTCAACATCGAGTGCCTTTCTCAGCTTTGACATAGCGAGAGCAATTTGGCTCTACCCTATGGTAGCTTCGCTAGTGAATTCCCTCCCACGATTATTTTAGAGCAATTTTGCTCTGTCAGTCTCTCCCCAATATCTCGGCTTCGACGAGTCCGAGTTTCCAGCTTCAACGACACACATTAGATGCATAGCATCTGTGGCGACCATATCAAATCATTTTTTCTTGTGAGCATGGCTCTCGGATGACAATTTTGATCATAGGCCACTGGTTGATCGTGCTTTGTGCTTGGTTTTTTATCGATGTGTTTTTCCAACTGTTGAGGTAGTGTGCCAGTTTCTTGAGAGTTTTTCTCACAGTTTGTCCTTTCTTACAGTGCAGACTATGTATGATTGTGTGGGGAATTTCAAAGAGAAATTTTTAGCACGGTTTTGTGAAGTCTATGCTATGTATGCATTTTCAAATATAGCTTGAGCTAGGTATAGCTCGCAAGTACCAGGTTCACATGCTTACAATGTTTTTGGATAGATATATATCCATACAGATGTTCGTTCAGAAGTGAGCTTGTTTGCCAAGGTTTTGGAATTTTATGTGTACCATTTGTGGATCTGTTTACTGAGACACTAAGTGTCTGTATGCTTTATGCGGTATTGGTGAGAGTGAGATTTTTTGAGTTTTTACTCAGTTTCTTACCATGTTCTTTCCTAGATTTTTTGAGTTTTTTTTATTTTTCCCAGATTCTTACCATGTTCTTGGCGTATCTATAACTTTACTCTCTGATGGTTTAGTGGGCGAGTTTGACTCCCACTTTGATAGGTTTGTTAGCTTGGACACATTTAGTGTTCTTGTACCCACTCTCATGAGGAGTGACGATTGCATATGCTCATGTGGCTATACACTTAGCTAGTCACAAGTTTCACAGGTTTTTGCAAATTTTTGTAGATAGTTTCTCTTGTGGGATGCGTTTTGAGCTAGTTTTCTCACTACTTGCGTATATAATTATGCGCTTTACGCTAGTTGAGTTGTTTATCCTAGATTGTGTGCTTGAACGTATATAGAAGATTGTGGAGCTATTCTATGTATATGTGAGCATTGATTTTGATGCATAGGTCATGGTTTTTATGATTCTGTAGTGGTCGAGTGATCTCTCACTTTGTTCCTAGTTTGGCATGGTTTATGGTAGAGATTGTACTTGATGTTTTACTCAGTTTATAGGGGAGATTCTGCCAGATTTCTCCCAAGTTTTCTTGTCATAGTTTCTTGACATTCACTTATGGTTGCAGATATGTGTGATAGTTTAGAGTCTACAATGACTCATGAGAGACAGTGGTCTCGTTCTTGTTAATATATGCATTGTGGTCATACATGGCACATTAGGCACCGTTGTTTCAGATGTATGAGGCAACATTTGAGATCTATGCATGGTGTAGATGAGGTTTTGACACATGGTTCTTGTTGGCATTGTGGTCATACATGGCACAGTAGGTACCGTTGTTTCAGATGTATGAGGTAACATTGGAGATCTATGCATGGTGTAGATGAGGTTTTGACACATGCTAGAGGGGTGGCTTCATATGCCAGCGACATTGATGTCACGGTTGCCTTTAACATTCCTCCTGATTACATGTCTCTAACAGGTGACACTTCTCCACGTCAGTTTCTAGATGAGTATGCAATTTTCCATGTCACACTATATTTTTACTGGTTTAGCACCTTCTCTAATGGGAGCTTTGGTTGTCTACACACTTGGCCGATGGTTCAACATTTGACATTGCAGATGCAGGAGATGTTTTCTTGTCATTACCCAGTGGTGCATCATATATGCTACAACATGTGTGCTATGTTTCTCAAATAAGATAGAGCTTGATCTCAGTGAGACAGTTAGCAGATCTTGGGTGTCATATATATTTCTTAGAGAGCAGTCTTTCCACATGCATTGCAGATCGCCTATAGTGGCTTTGTATATCCTATGCATGTATCTGAGGTTCGAGATGGCATGGTCTTGGTTTGCTGGAGCTTCTCGCCAATCATTTTCAAGATTTCTCTCAAGCTTTAAAGTGCCCCAATTGGAGTTGTGCCCTTCATGTTACGACTAGTTCTCTGCACGCTTATGACTATGGCAGCCTAGTGGCAAATTGTGTGTAGACAATTGGGAGGGGATGTAGCTATAAATTGCGGAATTGATGTTGAAGTTGTGGGTTTGTGATGTTCAATTATGAAAGGGGAGGGCCTTGACTTCATATGCATTGGTCGGCATGTGCTGTAAATCCATGCTTTGGTAGGGTTTTTGCTCCTATGTGACAGTCTCTTGGGTGGGCCCCGGGGGATTCACCATGGAAAACTTACCGCACCACGTAGGTGCAGGGGAGGGGGTTTTTTTTACAAGTTACATAAGCGTATAAGTTAGGGGAAAACCCTCAATAATTTATCTCCCAAGCTTAAAAATAAGGGAGGGGGTATCATGTTTATAGGGTCAGGGGGAGGGGGTGGAGGGGAAAGGTGAGAAAAGGGGAAAATGAGAGGAAGTTTTTGTGTTTCAAAATCATGGCTTCCCAAAAGAGTCTGCTCTCAAACTTGTGAGTCAATAGCTACAAAGATACATGCAAGAACTAACATTGCTTTGTATCAATTGCTTGTTCTGTGAGTACAATTCGTTTGTTGAGGGATGAAAGCTATAGATTTTTTATAGATGCAACTTTACACGGAGAACCTAACACAAATTTATAACCATGTTTTTGGAGTAATTTAGACGGGTCAGAATTGGATCAACAGAAGTGGTTTCTTGATACAGGCCAATCACTAAGCTATTCGCTCTTTGAATAGTTTTACTCAATTAAATCATGTGAGACATTAAATTTTATATGTAAGATAGGGGTATGATAGTTTTTAGCATTAATTGTCGTATAAGTGTAAAAAGGGGGGTCATATTCCCTAATATGAGTCGTATATAGGGGTTTTATCAAAGTTGTCCGCTCGCAGGTGGCGTCCCGTTTTGTATATAGAGTGAATCCCCCGAGCGGTGGGCGACGGCCAATAAATTCCCAAGGGGACTACTCTTGACTTGTGGTGTTTCAAAGGGGTTTTCCATAGATTTTTGTGTTCTTGAAGTGCTCTTTCAACGCTCTTGGGTGACATCGCTATAGAGGTGTTTCAGTTTTCTTGTTTCACAACAGTGTTTTTGGTGCCTCCCACCGAGGATCTTCTTCAAGTGACCTTCAATTGACAGATTTGATGTCTATGATGACAGAGTTTCCAAGTTTCTATGGCTATGTAGGTGAGGATGCTGATGCATTCATTGAAAAGATGGAGTTTTCTTGTTTGATGGCAAATAAGGAAGATCCAATGATTATGCTCAAGATTTTGTTCTTTTTCTTGAAAGAGGATGCAAGGACATGGTATGATGAGTATGACTCTTGGTTGAAATTGTCACAACCTCCACAAGCGATGACTTATGATGCATTCAAGAAGGATTTTCTTGAGAAGTTCAAGAAGGTAGAGGACACAACAGATGTATGGAACTGCATTGAAGGACTTGTGCAATGTGATGGTCCAAGTGTAAAGACCATATTAGGTAAAGTGGGAAAATCCCAATTCCCGGGTTGGACAACTTTCAATATATCATGTACAAAATATAGAGATTTTGTCAAAAATTTGAGTTTTCTTAAGGTCTCATTCCACTTTATGCACATACAATACACAATGAAAACAACTAAAATACCATGGTTTCAATCAATTGGATTATTAGGAGACGAGTATATTGCATCCATTATCGTTGTCTATGTTCTACTGTCCTACCTACAACTTATCTCAACATGGAGAGCTTGGTTTCTAGGTCCACCACTTGTCCAAGTTAATGTAAAAGTGACTCAAGGTTCACAACTTGTGAAAGCAAGGATCCATTGAGGAATACAATCCACTTGGCTATTTTTCCTTAATTTATTGCATGTGACATTCAAGCAAGGTCCACTTCTAATCTATAACTTCTTAATTTGAGGCATGGGGCATACATAAAATATGTAGCATATGCTCTATTGCCTCATAGGAAGGTTGGTTTCAAGGTGCACTTATCCATGCTAGCCTATCTTGGAGAAATGATGGAGCTTGCTTCTCTCCTTGTTTCAATGGAGACTAGCTTGGACAAGTGGTGGACCTTTGCTTCTCTCTATGTTTCAATAGAGTTAGCTTGGACAAGTGGTGATCTTGGAACAAAACCCCCATGTAAAACATATCATGGGTATTCCAAGTGATTAGAAAGATTACCATTTAAGATATAACCTTATAGGTTGGACAAATGGAGCTTCGCTTGGAGAAATGGTGGACCTTTGATTCTCTCCATGTTTCAATGGAGCCTATCTTGGAGAAATGGTGGAGCTTGCTTCTGTCCATGTTTCAATGGAGCCTAGCTTGAACAGTTGGTGGACCTTTGCTTCTCTCTATGTTTCAATAGAGTTAGCTTAGACACGTGGTGGATCTTCAAACTAAGCCAACTACTATCAATGTTTCCTAGCTTGGACAAGTGGTGGAGTGTTTCTCTACTCCATGTTTCAATGGATCTTAGCTTGGACAACTGTTGGACCTTAAAACAAAAACCCCATGTACAACATAGAATGGATTTTTCTAGATTTCAATGGAGTCTAGATTTAACAAATGGTGGATCTTGTCTTCATCCATGTTTCAATGAAACTAGCTTGGACAAGTGGTGGACCTTGTAACAAACCCCCCCATGTACAACATATCATTGGTTTTCTAAGTGATGGGAAGGAATACCATTCAAGATATAAACTTATAGCTTGGATAAGTAGTTGACTTTAAAACCCAATTCATCATAATACAATGAAATACAGGTTAGCCAATTCCTAAATCTTGAGACCAAACCTCCCATGCTATTAGAGATAATATATTGGATAAGTGGTGGACCTTCTATTATTTTCCCATGCCTAGTTTAGACTACCGGTACACTTTGCAGCTATAAAGGTTGGACGAGTTGTGGAACCTTGTTTCTATCCATGTTTTAATGGATCCTAGCTTGGAAAAGTGGTGGAACTTGGAAAAAAGCTTCCATGTTCAACATATATGAGGTTTTCCATGTTTTAATGGAACCTATCTTGGACAAATGGTGAAGCTTGCTTCTCTCCATGTTGATTTTGGAACTACCTTAGACAAGAGGTGGAGCTTTGCTTTTCTACTCTTCATAATACAATGAAGTATAGGTTGGTTACATGGTAAATCTTAAGGCCAAACCTCTCATTTTACTAGAGATGATAGGTTGGACAAGTGGATCAACTTTCTATCATTTCTCCATGACTATATTGGACAATTGGTAGACCTAACATCTCTCTATGTTGTCTAGAGATAAGCTTGGACAAGTGATGGACCCTGCTTCTCTATTCTCTTGGTTTACTAGTTTGAAGGCTCAATATATATACTTTCTTAGATCTAGCTTGAACAAGTGGTGGACCTTGTATCCACAATCTTAATTCATTACAAAAAAGTATATGAAAAAATAACATAGGAATCTTGGTTTGAAGGTCAAGCAATTAGGTTCCAAATGCACATAATAATATATTTTCCACCCATAATAAAAGAAAGTTAAATATGTTATTACCAAATTGACAAAGGTAACATCCAAGAATTCTAGCTTTGCATCTTGTCAGATCTAAATCTTCATCAAGGCGACATGCATGTATACATCAACTTTCAAGCCATTCAAAAATACATGCACTTAGATTCCATAGTTTTGTTTTCAAAGTCTTCTAAGTTCTAAAACTCTTTCACATAAAGTATGTAATGACAAAATTCTTGAAGCAAACATTTGTGCCCAAGAAAAAGATCCCTCTCACATATTTAAAGTCCATGAATTCTCTGATCCATACTTACAAGTTTTATTTTGACATCAAACATCAATTCTCTCATAGTTACAAATAAATGCAACCTCGATATGAATTGACAAAAAATGAATTTCTTTTACTATATGACCCAACATAGGCCCCAATCAAATAAAAAATGAGTCTCCAAAAATTTGGGTGCACTCTAGGAATACATCAGAGTCCCCTTACAATAGGATGCACTCCAATAGTACATTGAAGTCCCCTTAGAGTAGGGTGCACTCCATTCAAGTGTTCATAAAATTGACACACCTTTGTTTTTTTATAAAAAAGACTATATCACATTATACAAATGTTGAAAGATACACACTAGAATAAAAAAAACATCTTATGGCCATATTTATTCAATGCTTTCGTGTTGACAAGTACACACCAAGGACATAATTTGTCTCAGAATCACTATACTGATTTACAATTGTGTTGTATGTATAGACTCTCTTATCTCTTGCATACAACCATCCTACCAACCATGGAATTATGGTTCTCTGCAAGAAGTTTTGAAGTTGCTCGAAAGTTTGCCTCCACATCTTTGGAAATATAAGATATGTCCCTGTCATGTTCCACATCACCCTATATGGAGTGTCATAAAAAATTAAGGTATTTTTTGCATCCAAATCCTCAAATATCTTCCAAATATCACTCAAATTTTTGTGATAAACCCTTGGAAATCCTAACATGATATTTGGATTTTGGCAATTTTTGTTACTCATAAACACCTTGAACTTGGTATACTGCTCAGGAAAACATTTTTGTGTGATGCGTTGCACCCTTGTTAAGTTATAGAAACTCCATATCCATAGCTCAAAGTATTCAGCACAAAAATCCAAAAAACTTTGTGCGTCTGGTCGCACCACATGATAAACTTCATCTTTATCCTCCACAAGTCGCATGTGTTGAGCCCAAGATGGCATAGAATCTCCATGTTTCATTTCAATTGTCTTGAGAAGTAACCCCTCTAGATCCAAGATAAGTACTCTTTTGATGTCCTTGAAAGCAAGTGGTAGGTGATAAGGAGGTGATTCATTCCTTGGACAAGGTCTTGGAGGAGGTTGGATGGGTAATTCAATAGTTTTCTTCAATTTATGCCAGCATATAGCCAATCCATTTTTCTGTAATGGTTCTAAAATTAAAGAACAAGAACACTTAATGCAAACACAACAATAGACATGAGTTTTACATTGTCTACCCTAAGGTTTTATTAGATACCAAAATCCATCTATGATCTACTCATTAATAGAAAGAAAGTCAAATTAAAATCCTAACTCTTTTTTATGCTACACTCTCTCTTAGTCTCAATACCATGGAGTTCAACTAAACTTAAGTCAACTAATAACTACTACTTGTTGTTAAAGGTATGCTTGAAGTGCATAATGCTTAACCAATGCTCTAGTGTAGAATGGGTATTTAGGTCTCAAGGTCTACCACTTATCCAAGCAAAGATCAATTTAGATATGGAAACCCAATTTTTCTTAATATAATGATATAGAGTGGACAAGTGGTGAATCCTGAGACCAAACCACTCATGCTACTAGGGATAATAGGTTGAACAAGTGGAGGACCTTGAATGTAAACCCCCCATGTACAAAGTATCAGGGGTTTTGGGTATTTCAATCGACTCTAGCATCTTCAATACATGGTGGAGCTTACTTCTCTCCATGTTTCAATGGAGTCTATCTTGGATAAATGGTGGAGCATCATTCTCTCCATGTTTCAATGGAGCCTAGCTTGGACAAGTGGTGGACGTTTGTTTCTCTCTATGTTTGAACAGATTTAGCTTGGACAAGTGGTGGACCTTGGAACAAAATCCCCATGTAAAACATATCATGGACATTACAAGTGGTGAGAAAAAATACCATTCAATATATAACCTTATAGGTTGGACAAGTGGTGGACCTTAACACCCAATTATTATTAATATAATGACATAGAGTGGACAAGTGGTGAATCGTGCGACCAAACCTACTAGGAAAAGTAGGTTGGACAAGTGGTGGACCTTGAATGCAAACCCCCATGTACAAAATATCACTCATGCTACTAGGAATAATTTGGTATTAAGATCCATGTTTCAATGGAGCCTAGCTTGGAAAAGTGGTGGACCTTTGTTTCTCTCTATGTTTCAATAGAATTAGCTTGGACAAGTGGTGAACCTTGGAACAAAACCCCCATGTAAAGCATGTCATGGGCATTACAAGTGGTGAGAAAAAATACCATTCAAGGTATAACCTTATAGGCTGGACAAGTGGTGGACCTTAGCACCCAATTCCTCTTATTATAATGACATAGAGTGGAAAAGTGGTGAATTGTGAGACCAAACCTACTAGGGATAATAGGGTGGACAAATGGTTGACCTTGAATGTAAATCACCCATGTACAAAATATCATGGGTTTTGCGTATTTCAATGGAGCCTAGCATCTAGGAGACATGGTGGAACTTACTTATGTCCATGTTTTAATGGAGCCTATCTAGGAGAAATGGTGGAGGTTCCTTCTCTCCATGTTTCAATGGAGCCTCGCTTGGACAAGTCATGGACCTTTGTTTCTCTCTATGTTTAAATATGGTTAGCTTGGACAAGTGGTGGATCTTGGAATGAAACTCCCTTGTAAAACATATCATGGGCATTTCAAGTGGCGAGAAAGGATACCATTTAAGATATAGCCTTATAGGTTGGACAAGTGGTGGACCTTAACACAATATAATGACATAGAGTGTACAAGTGGTGAATCTTGAAACCAAACCACTCATGCTACTAGGGATAATAGGTTAAACAAGTGGTGGGCCTTGAAATAAAACCCCCTAGAGTGTTTCAATAGAGCCTAGCTTGGAAACATGGTAAAGCTTGCTTCTCTCCATGTTTCAATGCAGCATATCTTGGATAAATGGTGGAGCATCATTCTCTCCATGTTTCAATGGAGCCTAGCTTGGACAAATGGTGTACCTTTGTTTCTCTCTATGTTTGAATAGAGTTATCTTGGAAAAGTGGTGGACCTTGAAACAAAACTCCCATGTAAAACATATCATGGGCATTACAAGTGGTGAGAAAAAATACCATTTAATATATAACCTTATAGGTTGGACAAGTGGTGGACCTTAACACCCAATTATTCTTAATATAATGACATAGAGTGGATACCTGATGAACTTGGGACCAAACCTACTAGGGAAATAGGTTCGGCAAGTGGTTGACCTTGAATGTAAACCCCCCATGTACAAAATATCACTCATGCTACTAGAAATAATTTGGTATTAAGATCCATGTTTCAATGCAGCCTAGCTTGAAAAAGTGGTGGACCTTTGTTTCTCTCTATGTTTCAATAGATTTAGCTTGGACAAGTGGTGGACCTTTACTTCTCTCTATGTTTGAATAGAGTTAGCTTGGACAAGTGGTGGACCTTGGAATGAAACCCCCATGTAAAACATATCATGGGAATTTCAAGTGGTGAGAAAGGATACCATTTAAGATATAACCTTATAGGTTGGACAAGTGGTGGACCTTAATACATAGTTCTTCCTAATATAATGACATAGAGTGTACAAGTGGTGTATATTGAGACCAAACCACTCGTGCTACTAGGGATAATAGGTTAGACAAGTGGTGGGCCTTGAAATAAAACCCCCCATGTACAAAATAAAATGGGTTTAGGGCATTTAAATGGATCCTAGCTTGGAGACATGGTGGAGCTTTCTTCTCTCCATGTTTCAATGAAGCCTATCTAGGAGAAATGGTGGAGCATCCTTCTCTCCATGTTTCAATATAGCTTAGCTTGGACAAGTGGTGGATCTTTGGTTCTCTCTATGTTTCAATAGAGTTAGCTTGGACAAGTGGCGGACATTGAAATAAAACTCCCATGTAAAACATATCATGGGTAGTTCAAGTTGTGAGAAAAAAAACTATTTAAAATATAACCTTATAGGTTGGACAAGTGGTGGACCTTAACACCCAATCCTTTTTAATACAATGGCATAGAGTGGACAAGTGGTGAATCTTGAGACCAAAGCTATCAAGCTACTAGGGATACTAGGTTGGACAAGTGGTGGATCTTGAATGTACATCCCCTATGTACAAAATATCATGGGTTTAGGGTGTTTCAATGAAGTCTAGCATATTGGAGACATGGTGGAGCTTGCTTCGCTCCATGTTTCAAGTGGTGGACCTTCAATTATTTTCCCATACCTAGTTTAGACAACCCATACACTTTGCAACTCTAAAGGTTGGACGAGTGGTGCAGCTTTGTTTATTTCCATGTTTTAATGGATCTTAGCTTGGACAAGTGGTTGACCTTGGAAAAAAGTCCCCCATGTACAACATAGCTGATTTTTTTCATGTTTTAATGGAAGAGAGATTTGACAAATGGTGGAGCTTTCTTATCTCCATGTGGATTTTAGAACTAGCTTGGACAAGTGGTGGAGCTTTGCTTTTCTACTCTTCATAATACAATGATGTATAGGTTGGTTACATGGTGAATCTTAAGGCCAAACCTCCCATATTACTAGAGATGATAGGTTGGACAAGTGGTCAACCTTCTATCATTTCTCCATGCCTATAATTAGACAATTAGTAGAACTAGCATCTTTCTATGTTGTCTAGAGCTGAGATTGGACAAGTAGTGGACCTTGCTACTCTCTTCCCTTGGTTTATTAGTTTGAAGACTCATTATATATACTTTCTTACATCTATATAATTACTCATTAGTTAGGTTACAAGTAGGTATGTAATTTGTTAGCCTCAAGGGACTTTGAATATTGAATAGTAAGAAAGTCAAGTGCTAGTTTGAAGATCTTTTGCTTATCTAAACTAGACTCTAACTCAATAATAAGTCTCTTAAGTTCCACGAATTGTCCTATCTAGGCTCCAAAGAGTCTTAATTGGTTTGTGCTAGATTCTAACTTCTTTGATGGGGTAGAATCCTAGAAAAATGAGGCAGTATAAGTTTTACCTTAGCTCAAATGGATTTTCACTTAAACTAGACTGCAATTTGGCACTCTAGTATCTTTGTCTTGATGGAGTTTAACACTAGATACATAGTAGTGATATTTAAGCTTCATGTCTCTTCACTTGATCGAGATATGAGACCATACTTTCAAGGTCACCACTTGTCTTACCTAAAGACCAATGTGAGACATGGGAGCAAGAAAGCCATCCGATATTGTTTTAAGGACTATTACATAGACAATCAATAACTTAAGTAAAGCAAAAAGACTTGGATCTTTCACAATTAATAACTTAAGTAAAGCCAAAAAGACTTGGATCTTTGACAGTTTTTTTCAAACTAAAAAAGCACAATCTCATGCTAACAAAACTATAAATCACAATTGAAAGTTTTGAACGAGAAAAAGATCAGCAATCTTATAAGAAGGATACTTTTCATTTCATTTGATGATTACAAACTAAAATAAATTCTCTCAAGAAATTGATAAACAAAAAATGTAGGTGACTGCTTCATTATTTTGAGCAAACATATCAAAATCTCTATTGATTGAGCTCCATCTAGTAGTATCCTTTGTAAGATCCTGCAGGAAGGAATAAAAAGAAAGATTTGTTAGATACCATGCACGTGAGTGTTCAAGTATGTGTATCAAGAATATATGACATGTCACTAGTACCTTAGGATTGCTTTCTATCCAGCCTTAGAAGATTGTTCTCAGCTTTCACCTTATTTATATAAGCCTTTGCTGTGGTTGCCTTCAAAACTCCTTTTGTGTTACAACCCAATTGCCTAGCTAAAGTGGTCAATTGTGACACCTTCATGATTTCAATGGGTGTACGCTCCTTTGCTAAGATCTCTTGTATTTGTGCTCTTCTCATTTCATTGCGGTGGCTTGTGTCACTTGCATTTTCAATGATAGTTTCATCCCTGTCACCTTTTGCAGGTGGTATTCTTCTTGTAAAGAATACCTTAGCTGACCAAACATCATTTTTCTGCTTCCAATACTCCATGATTTGTTTGTATTCACTATCATTTGTCACTATAGGTTGTCCATAACGATTAGAAGCAATTAAATCACGCACATCCCTTCTCTCATCAAGTTGAATCAAGTATGGCAGTAACTCCTCCAAGAGCATATTGTCAACCATCTTCTCAGCATCAAATTGTGGTGGAAAAATGCAATTGTTTGCTGGTGAAATACATCCCTTGTAAGGAGAGTCATCAATAAGCACTGTTCTTTGTGGATCACATTCAAACCCCATGGCAATTTTGGCTAGAGGCTTGAACATTGCCTCAACGTTTGGATTGTTGGGTCTAAACAATTTTTGAGTTTGAGCGGTGTAGCAAACATTTTGCGACCAAATTGCAAAGAAAGGCAATGTATCCTCAGCTAAGTTGTTTAGTGCTGCAAGGATTTGATACACATTATTCCTAGTAGCTGTCGACCAAATTGCAACATTAAACCTCTGTAAAATAGTCTTCAAGAATTGGATGCAACCTGGCCTGAGTATAATATATCTTTTTGAATCCATTTGCACTGAGTTGTGGTGTGAGGATGGTTGAGGGGAACGTTTCAACAATAGACCATTTAAATCCAATATAATTGTAAGCATGGATTTCTCAACATCTACGCTACATGACGTAGTACCAATTGGCAATAGCTCGTGAGTGGACTTTTCAGTCTCTTTTGATGTATGTTGCATTTTTGAAGCATCGATTTCTTGGTTCTCATTATTGGAAGCTTGCTCAAGTTGCACAACACTAGACTCTAGTATAGAAATATCATCCATCTTGGGCACTTTAGAAACCATAGAATCTATGGATTCTATAGTTGTTGACTGAACCATAGGAGCATTATGCATCCCAGTTTGTGAATCTAAGAAAACACACACACAAATGGTATCTCAAAACCACTAGAATTTTATTCACCATATTTATATGTAGAACTCCTAGTAAGAAATTTATTTAAGGTAAAGTCATTGTTAGAATCCTTGCAACCATTTTCAGCATTCGTACACCAAACACCACTTGTCTAAAATACAATCTACTAACTCAACATTTTCCATCCTACACTTTATTAAAGATGAGTACTTAAAGTGAAAACTAAAAGCCACCCTTGCTGAGGAAACATGGATACAAGGTCCACCAAATGTCCAACCTAGACTACAAGCAAACAATTAGAGATTTGGCTTAGATTTGGATTCAAAGGCCACCACTTATTCAAGTAAGATAACTCCACTTGTTTAAGACAGTAATGTTTGAAGCCACACCACTTGTCCAACCTAGACATTGATTAAATTTTGGTAAGATCTATCACAAATTTAGAGTAGAATCAAGATTCTATGGCCAAGGTAGTCAAATAAGTTAGACAACACACAAAGCATAAGAGCGCTCTAGATTCTCGTTGAGCATAAACTAAACAATAATCAAATGTTATATTCACTTGAGATTTCATCCATGAAAAATGAAAATGATGCATGTACTTGACATTTCCATCCATGTACAATACTTTACAATGTCAAGTAAAGTTATAGTCAGCAAACAACTCTTCTCCTGCTTCAACTTGACAAATAGTCTCAATGCATACATGGCCATATTCTTCTGACTTAATGTGTGAAGAGGTGCATTTATGCCAAGGTGGAAATTTGGGATCAAATGTATAGCGTACGTTGGGACAGACATTTGTACTGTGAGAACTATTTATATAGCCCGACACGTTTCCTTCTTCTACACAACCAATAATGTATGATTGATCTTCCTCTTCTTCTATGTTTGGATCCTCTAGAAGAGAATATTTATAAGCTCTTGGAAAAATTTTGCATATCTTTTTCCAGTCTTGAAATCTATACTTATGCCCTCCATAGTTTAGAATAGTCAAACCACTTTCCAGGGTAGTATGCACAAATAGCCCATAACCAGCTCCTTCAATACATGAAAGTCGCACTTCAAAATCCACACCGTTAATATGGAAAATTACATCTTTGGGAATAGGAAAAGTTGGTGTCCCAAAAGGATCTTCATGCCAATCATAGTGTGAAATACATCTAGTTTTTATATCACTTAACTCCTTTGTGTCTGCAAAAAGAAGAAAATATTATGCATAAAATAATGACAATATCAAAGAAAGATATCATTATTTTATAGTCCAATAGGTCCATTGTATGGAAGACTTAGAGTGCCTCTTACATGGTGCCTCCAAGGTTTCCAAAAAATAAAATCATTGGAAAAAAAAGGCCACTGTGTCTCCAATCTATTGCCCATTTGAAGCATAGAGAGAACCAAGGTCCACCACTTGTCCAAGCTAGACATGGAGCATTGACACAAGATCCAACACTTATCCAAGAACCCTATAGTATATGTGGTAACATGGGATGCATTGATGCAACAAAAGTAGTCTAGCCTCCTCATCCATGTCTTTTTTCTTGTAGCCTAGAGGGATTAATTTCAAGGTCTATCACTAGTCAAAAACTACACATAGAACATTGATACAAGGTTCCACCACATGTGAAACCTATCATCTCTAGTAGCATGGATGGTTTGATATCAAGGTTCACTGCGTGTCCTACCTATACTCTATTGTAGCATAGAGATTCTGGTTTGGTGGTACTACACTTGTCCAAACTTGGCTTGTTGTTGATATCTGGAGGTAATCAAGGGTCCTCCACTTGTCCAAGTTAGGCATATAAAACAATTGCAAGGTCCACCATGTGTACAACATATGATTGATTATAGCATTCATGGTCTTATTTCATGGGCAACCATCTTCTCTCCAACATGTGTCCAACCTCGCCTCCATTGAAGCATGGAGAGAAGCAAGGTCCACCACTTATCAAAGCTATTATTTTCTCCTAGTGCTTTCAAAACCCATAATACGTTGTACATGGGGGGGGGGGGGGGGATTCTTGTTTCAAGGTCCACCACTTGGCTAAGATTGGATCCATTGAAACATAAAGAGAAGCAAGCTCTACCATTTGTCCAAGCTAGGTGCCATTGAAACATGAAAACCCCATAATATGTTGTATACGGGGGGGTTTTTTCACGGTCTACCACTTGTCTAAGCTATGGTCCATTGGAACATGGAGAGAATCAAAGCTCCACCAATTTTCTAAGCTAGGATCCATTGAAACATGGAGAGAAGCAAGCTCCTTTGTTTGTCTAAGCTAGGCTCCATTGGAACATGGAGAAAACAAGCTCCACCACTTGCCTATTATTGCATAGAGATTCTGGTTTGAAGTTCCACCACTTGTCCAACCTTGCCTTCATGTATGGAGATAATAAAGAGTGCAATGCTTCTCTAAGCTAGGGACATAAAAGAGTTTCAAGGTCCACTACATATACAATCTATGATGGGTTGTAGCATGGGAGGTTTCATTTTAAGGTTGACCACTTCTCCAGCTCCGCTTGTCCAACCTCAGATCCATTGAAGAATGGAGAATAAAGATGTACCAACTCTCCAAAATAGGCAAGAAAATCTCTATAAAACCCATGAATTGTTAATATATGCTATGTTGTGGAGTTTTTTTTGAAGATCCACTCCTTATCCAAGCTACAATCCATTGAAGCATGGAAATAAGTAAGATATATCTATAGTCCAAGATAGGATCCATTGAAACATAGAGAGAATCAAGGTCCACCACTTGTCCAAGCTATGCATGGGTAATTGATATAAGGACCACTACGTTTTCACCTATACTATGCTCTATCATGGATGGTTTCATATACCACCAATTTTCCAACCTATTTAGTAGGTTGTATTATGGGGGTTTGGTTTCAAGGTACTTCACTTGTCTAAGGTGGGTTCCATTGAACCATGGAGAGAAACAATGTCTACCACTTGTCCAAAATATGCTCCTTTAAAACATAAAAGCAATGTCCACCACTTGTCCAAGCTAATGTTTCTCTCCATTGAAGCATGGAGAGAAACAAGGTCCACCACCTGTCCAAAATATGCTTCATTGAAACATAAAAGCAAGGTCCACCACTTGTCCAAGCTAATATAACAAATGGGTGTTGGTTACAAGGTGTACCACACTTGTTTTAACTAGTCTCCATGCAAGGTCCACCACATGTCCAAGCTATATGATCTTGGTTTGAAGGTCTACCACACCTCTTGAAATTAGGATCCATGTAAGGTCCACCTTTTGTCAAGCTATGCCTTTAGTGAGTACTAAAACGAATTAAATTGCAGTACTTAAATACCTTTCCAAGCTCATTAAGATTTTGGTCTCTAAGGCCACCACCACATGTCTAATCTATGCTCTAATTGATTACTTATGCTAGTTCTCAAAGTCCAAACATAAGCTCCCTTCTAGCAAGGTTAGTTTAAATTTAGGCTCCAGCACCTGTCTAAGCTAGGTTCAATTTATGAAGCATCACCATTTAACCATGCTACGATCTAATGTATCATATCAAGGGGGTATTGATAAAAGGTCCAAAACTTATTGAGTTCAAGCTCTTAAGTAATTAAGTCTTTGTGAGTATTAAATGTTATAGTTTTAGTTTAAATATCCACCATTCAAAAACTCAAGTAATTTATTATTTACATTCGAACCTTGAATGCTTGAGATAAAAAATACAAACTCAATCAATACTATATAAAGCAAAATCTAACATTAAGAGTATCAAATCAGTAACAAGAAACACTAACATGCACAAGAAACTCAAAACATACGTGTCTCCATTTCCAAAAAGTCCTCCATTGATAAAGGATGTTGTTGTTGTTCTTCTTCTTCTCTTTGTGGAGAGCACTCCTCTGTAACAGACACAATGTCATCTAATTGCGAAGTGGATTGTTGAAGTCCAACCCATTTTTCTATATCTTCATGAGACTTAGCAAAGTCTAGCAGCATGGTCTCCACGTTTTTTGCCTCCTCCACACTATCAATTAAGCATATAACTTCTTTTCTCTGTTGTATTCCTTCTTGTGCAACCAAGGAGCCATCACCAAAAACATCAACAAGCTTGCAGTCTTCAAAACAATATGTACGAATGTAGTGTTTGACCAAAGCTCTTTTTTTGGCCTCCAAATATTGCAAATCTGACATATCGTTATCTGATACTTGAAGAAGAGAACAATCAATTGGCATGGGATGTTCCTTTGATCTTCTTCTCAGGTCTTCAAATGCATTGCCTTGTCCCAAGAAGGCAATAACTGTTAGGAATTGAATTGCTCCTTTGCAAGGAGCTGATGGAAAGTGATGCAATGCACCACAACAATGGTAGCTCAGATTATCTCCCATGGCGTGAAAGGCACATTGCAATTTTGTGAAGTTAGTGAAATCCACAAATGCAAGAAAGACAAATCCAGGATCTTTTGACCCTCCAGCAATAGCCAAGATCCCATCCAAAGCATTGTTAAATGTCTCCTCACTCCACTTCAAATTGCCTCCAACGTTTTTTGTCATATCTAAAACACATAAGCCAATAGGCACTTTATTATTGAAGTGGCGCATCAAGTAGAGATTGCCTTCCATTTGTAGGCTCACCACATAGATTGACCATGGCAAATCTCTAGGCTTAGTTTTCTCCTTTTGAAGGTGAATTGCCCATTGCATGTATTTTATTGCTCCATCTGGAAAAGCCATTTTCTTTGTTCCACGCGTCAAACTAGATTTGAGCCATTCCTCGCATAGCATTAAAATTGTTTTATAAACAACATCATTGATGTTGTAATGGAATTTGCCTATTCAATTTGAGAATAGCGGAATTTAATGAGAGTACTTTCAAGAAATGATTTTGTGAGCATAGCGGGTATACATAATTGAAGATAGCAACATAATCATAGCAATTAGTTAACTTGGCATAGACAATACTTTTGCAAGAGAGAGAGTTTAGAGAACATGACAACAATTGAGGACCGGATTTATGTGGAGCCGGTCCCCCCTCCAATAGGCATTTGTATTATGATTTCTCCCATAAAGAGAGACTTGTTACAATACAGTCTTTGTGTTCCTTGTGACCTAGGTGATGCCATGAAGATGGAAGGCTTCATGCACCACAAACATAACATAAACTTGAAGAAAGCTTTAACTATCCCAAGCCTCAGTCCCAAGACCTCAAACACCTTCGAAGGTGGAGAGAGCTAGCAGGGAATGAGGGTAGGGAAGAGGAAGAAGAAACATTTCGTAGGAGAAAGAATTAGTTCCTCACTTATCATACTCTTGTTGCTAGCATACATAATAGCATAGTAATGAAGAAGAAGGAGATGGCAAGCTTAAGCATTGAAGCATGGCTCTTGGTTGGATTTGCACTCCATAGCCAAGAGTGTTGGTGTAGGCTCTCAACCTCTACTTGCTTGGAGAGGGAGCTCTTGCACTTTGCATATCACACAATGAGAGTGCTTGTGAGTGTGTGTGGGTGAGTATACCCCCTAGGCACCCCCCCTAGCTTGCTTGGGTCGACCCCCCCTTGTAGCTCATGCCTGAAGCTCATTGGACCCCTCCAGGCCTAGCCAATCACAAGCAGGAGCCATTACAAGCAACATGGGTAGCCTTGGGACAAGTGTCCCCCTTTCCCCTTTGAGAGAGAGGACTTGATAAATGCTAAAACAATTAGATAATTCATGTAATCTATCATTGGACCCCTTTGAAGCCTAGCCAATAGGCTTCAAGCAACACATGAAGGTAACATGGGTAGGGGCCTGACATGTGTCATTGCTGCCTCTTCAAGATGGGCTTCCCTTGTGTGTGTGAGTGGGTGTTCTCTCTCTAGGCCCTAGGAAAAGGGCTCGCCCCCCCTCTTGTAGGAATGCTTTTGACTTTTAGGTGATTAAGCACCTTACTCACCAAGCATGACAAAGCACTTGAACTAGGGGGGTTCCCACAAGCATCTCAGGCAAGCTTCTCAAGGCACCTCAAGTACTTTAATCATGGAGCAAGTCAAGCACCTCAAGCATGGAGCCAGTCAAGCACCTCAAGCATCTTAATCAAGCACCTCAAGCATGAAAAACACCTCAAGCATGACAAGCACCTCGAGCTTGGGCCGGGTTCCCACCTCAAGCTCAGCCCTAGCTTACTTAAGGTCAAAAGGACTTTTACACACATTTATTGGAGGTCTTAAATGAAGCTAACCCTAAGGTCTTATGCTCCATTGGTTAGCCTTGCTCTTTGATAGACCATCTCCCTTTTGGGCCCCTTTACATTGGCCCCGTGTTGAGATAGATCTAAAAGCACATACCTATATCTTAACACTTGTTCCCGTTTATTCTCCCACATTAAGTGATCAATTTAATATGAGAAAATCATTTGGGTTAGTTAGATATTAGATTTTATGACAGATGTTATACATTTTGACCACCTCCTCCCAGTCTTTACATGGTGAAGACTCATTCAAATTGTTTAAGCCTTCAAGAAGTGCATCTTGAATCAATTTGTCTTGCTTCAACTGCTTGATTCGATCATACATGTCAGTTGCATCACCATCCTTTGCACTCTTTGATAGTAAAATCTTCTCATCTCTAATCTCTTCTTGAATAGTCTTTACCTCTGATTCCTCAAGGCCACAAAGGTATCTAAATATAGTTGTTGGGGGTTTCTTATTCTCCTCTTCTAGCTTTTCAATGATTTCTATCCAGCAATCATAAACTAAATCAGAGTACGTGACCATGTGTGCCTGTTTAGCAATCCAACTTTCTGTTGTACTCATTCTTGCCAATCGAAGAAAAGCCTAAAAAGAAATAGATAAATAATTAAACTATTGAGCAAGATTTGTTAATTAAACACTATCAAAAAGACAAAGGAAATAACTTACATCCCATCCGGCACGAGATGCATGTCCCTCTGCAATTCCACTTGTTGCCTTTGGTGGTCGTCCTGAGAAGATCCATTGACTCCGTAAATGTCTCAATATTTGGCTGTAAGGTTGCTTGACATACAATGCCTGAGCCTCCTCATTTGCAATGGCAGATATAGCAGTTGCAACAAATGGAGGAGCATTCACAACAATGCAAGCCTTTCTAAATTTATACACGCTAATCAATCTTTCAAATATCTCTTTGTTGTTTGGTTCATTGTGAAGCAAAACTTTTGCAGCATAGATTGAATGCTGCCCATCAAGAATCCAATAATGATAATCTTTAATTTTTTGCTCCTCTACCTCTTCTACTGCCGAAGGAGTCCCCTTCTTTGATTTTGCATTTCGAACAGGCATCAAATATACACATGCTGCAGGCTTGGTCGTACTCCATAAAAATCCAAATAACACACTTTCAGCGTGTTTTTTATCCATAATACGTGCATTATAGTGATCAGGAGCAAGCCAACAATTTTGAATACGGATATCAAATTCCCTATATTGGAAAGGAAAATAATTTATGTACTTATTCATTCCACCTGTATCTTTTTCTTGTCCTTTCATGGCCTCAGCTTCTAAAACATCTGGATCCACAATTCTCATCTTTGACATTGAACCCTCTGTTGATGAGGATGCCAAAGATGCCTTGTCTACATCCAAAATGGAACTAGTTCGCTTAGCTGCTACTTTTTGCACTTTTGCTTGCTTCTTTGTGGATGGTGGTCGTGAAGCTTTCACCTTTTTTCGTTGTAGTGTGTCAATGATGGAGCTTTGAAGTTGATCTGCTGTGATGTTTGGATTTGATTCTGCAAACTTCCATCCTCGAGAAAAAATTGTCTCTTCTTTGTTTCTAGACATGCACTCCAATGCATATGCTCCTGGAGATAGTTGAAACTCTAGATTCATTGGAACTAGAATGTCAATGCATTCCACCTCCGGATGACTATCAACTACAGAGACAGATGCTTCCACAACTTGTCCAACATCTTCAAACAAGCTGTCATTCTCCTTTTTGGCAATAAATAGATGCACCTTATGAAATTGTGCACCCTCTATACCATGTATGTCCAAATACCATTTCCTAGGATCATTGCAAGTATAGTCAATTGAGACAGCAACCCTTGCAACCTGTTTTTTTGGAGCCATCTTTCCTGAAACAAAAAAAACCAAATGTTATTTTAGCATATACTTTTTTGTAATGAATTAAGTTTCTGTGAATACAAGGTCCACCACTTGTTCAAGTTAGATCTAAGCAATTATACATAGTAATCTTTTAAGCTAGTAAACTAAGGGAAGGGAGAAGTAAGGTCCACCACTTGTCCAAGCTCAGCTCTAGACAACATGGAGAGATTCGAGGTCTACTAATTGTCTAATATAGGCTAACTATATTGAAACGTAGAGAGAAGCAAAGGTCCACCACTTGTCCAATCTAGGGTCCATTGAAACATGGAGAGAAGGATGCTCCACCATTTGTCCAAAATAGGCTCCATTGAAACATGAAGAAAAGAAATATCCACCATGTCTTCGAGATGTTAGGCTCCATTGAAATACCTTAAACCCACGAGATTTTGTATATGTGGGGTTTAAATTCAAGGTCCACCACTTTTCCAACCTATTCTCCCTAGTAGCATGAGTGGTTTGGTCTCAAGATTCACCACTTTTCCACTCTATGTCATTATATTAAGAAGATCTGGGTGTTAAGGTCCACCACTTGTCCAACCTATAAGGCTATATCTAAAATGGTATTATTTACCACCACTTGGAATGCACATGATAGGTTTTACATAGGGGTCTGGTTCCAAGGTCCACCGCTTGTCCAAGCTAACTCTATTGAAACATAGAGAGAATCAATGGTCCACCACTTGTCCAAGATAGGCTCCATTGAAACATGGAGAGAAGGATGCTCCACCATTTGTCCAAGCCAGGTTCGATTGAAACATGAAGAGAAGCAAGATGCACCATGTCTCAGAAATGCTAGGCTCCATTGAAATATCTTAAACCCATGATATTTCGTACTTGGGGGGTTTACATTCAAGGTCCACCACTTGTCCAACCTATTATCACTAGTAGCATGATTGGTTTGGTCTCAAGATTCACCACTTTTCCACTCTATGTCATTATATTAAGAAGATCTGGGTGTTAAGGTCCACCACTTGTCCAACCTATAAGGCTATATCTTAAAGGGTATTCTTTCTGACCACTTGGAATGACCATGATAAGTTTTACATGGGGGTTTGGTTCCAAGGTCCACCACTTGTCCAAGATAACTCTATTGAAACATAGAGAGAAGCAAAGGTCCACCACTTGTCCAAGCTAGGGTCCGTTGAAACATGGAGAGAAGGATGCTCCACCATTTGTCAAAGATAGGCTCCATTGAAACATGAAGAGAAGCAAGCTGCACCATGTCTCCAAGATGCTAGGCTCCATTGAAATACCTTAAACCCATGATATTTCGTACATGGGGGGTATACATTCAAGGTCCACCACTTGTCCAACCTATTATCCTTAGTAGCATGAGTGGTTTGGTCTCAAGATTCACCACTTTTCCACTCTATGTCGTTATATTAAGAAGATCTAGGTTTCAAGGTCGACCACTTGTCCAATCTATAAGGCTAGATCTTAAAGGGTATTATTTCTCACCACTTGGAATGACCATGATATGTTTTACATGGGGGTTTGGTTCCAAGGTCCACCACTTGTCCAAGCTAACTCTATGGAAACATAGAGAGAAGCAAAGGTCCACCAGTTTTCCAAGCTATGCTCCATTGAGACATTTACAGAAGGATGATCCCCCATTGGTGGAAGATAGGCTCAATCGAAACATGAAGAGAAGCAAGCTACACCATGTCTCCAAGATGCTAGGCTTCATCGAAATACCTTAAACCCAGGATATTTTGTACATGGGGGGTTTACATTCAAGGGCCACGACTTGTCCAAGCTATTATCGCTAGTAGCATGAGTGGTTTTGTCTCAAGATTCACCACTTTTCCACTCTATGTCATTATATTAAGAATATGTGGGTGTTAAGGTCCACCACTTGCCCAACCTATAAGTCTATATCTTAAAGGTTATTCTTTCTTACCACTTGGAGTGACCATGATAGGTGTTACATGGGGGTTTGGTTCCAAGCTCCACCACTTGTCCAAGTGTGCGCTCCTTGCCGCACTGTCGAAGCAAGGGACTTGCCAATACACCGTGTGCGAGCCTCAAACGGCTCCAAGCACACAACAAGCCTAATCTAGCAAGCTCAAGAGAGCAAAGGGTGTGTCACTCACCGCTCTATGCCCACCTTCGTGGTGGATTCCTCGCCGCGATGAAGAAGAAGCTGCAGTCGTGCCGCGCTCAACCGCTTCGCCGCCGTCGTGCCTTCGTAATGCTCGATTGCACACACACTCTCCCTCTCTCTCTCTCTCTCTCTCTCTCTCACACACACACACGAGGAGGTGAAGAAGAAGAAGATGGAGATGGAGCAAGAGCACTCTTCTATTGCACAAATGAGAGAATGAGTAAAAATTAGGTTTAGTTGGCTTTTATAGGAGCTCACCCCATTCACACTTGGGCGCCCATGCTTAGCCAACTAATCCCTTGAATGTCCCAGTTAGAGTGCGCCTCTCATCGGCGATCACTCTTACCCTTTTCCTATTGGTCCGACAAGCCCGGTACCTGACTCTAAATAATACAACGTTTATAGATCATAGGGTGTCCGTGTGCCGTGAGGGTTAACATGCCCCCCTTTCTGATGTAGATTCCGTCCTCGGAAGCTATTGAGTTGAAGCTGGTTCGTCAAGGTGGAAGAGCATTTGAGATGAATGTCCTTAGCCCTTCTTCAGTCACTGCAAAATCCAACAACATTGGCACAGTAATTGCATTCTCTTAAAAAGCATATGCAGTTTTAGGTAGACAAATTGATTGGTAAAAGAATTTCAAACAATTTGTTAGCAATGAACATTAAATTGCAATGTAATCAAATGCATAAACAGATGTAAAGGTAGAAAATTAAACAAGTCTGGGGTCGCTAATTTGACGGTCAAAAGGCACTAGAGATCGAATATTAATACCATGGGTAAGCTTCTTAATTTTCTGTGGTCAATTAAGTTGTTTAATCGCGAGAGCCAAGTATTCATGTTCGAGGGCTGGCCAGAGGCTATACCTAGAAGACTTTGTAGTTAAGCTACCATAAAAGGAATTTCTCATGAAATCATCGCCTGACTGATTACTTTTTCTTTGACCCCCCAAAGTCTTTTCACATTGATTCAATTATGATGTGTGTGCTTATTTTGTATGCCTTGGGTTTTTTGCTTTTCAAGGAAAAGCACCCACACTGGGAACCTCTAGGGCTCTAGTACCATAGGCTATACATGTGAGTGAAGTACCAAATCAAGCTGGGATTTCTCTTCCAGCTTAAAATTTTACATTGTGGCACTTTGATTTTTTGTTTGTTCATTTCAGCATTTAAATTTTGTAACTTTGGGGGGTCATATAACACTGTTACCCTCCCCAGGCTCATCACATTAGTAAACTCCCTTTATAATACTTAAGCTAAAGGTCACTAGGGTTAAGCCCACTAGAAAGCCCTAGTACATTTCACACAATGCTACCTAAATCGGATTAAGAACCTAAGTAACCATTGCTTATTAGGAAGGCATTCCCCATGGTATTAAGAGAAGATTTCTAATACCTAGCTTGGTCAAACTAGCTTAGTCGGACTGCTTGATTTTTACACTTAAACAAGTGATTATGACAAAACATTACATTGAATTAAATGTTTGATACTAAGCCAATGCGCTGAATATTATGCTACCAATCACAATCAAAGCAGACAAACATAGATGCAAAAATATAAGGGGCAATGCTAATGGACAAGAAACACCTATTTGTGTTGATGGTCGCGCTTGATCTGAAGTGTGAACGAGAGAAAGGTTCCATGAAGGTCCAAATCCTATCAATAGCAACACGCTCCTGTACACACTATGAAACAAAAAGAATACCTCCAGGAGGCACATTAGTGGGAAAAGAGAACTTTTCTAATCACTCAACTCTAAAACAGAAACACTCCTATCGTACTAATCTTACCTACCCTCCATCACTCAAGTGATGAGGATCGAAGGTGTTTTATGGCATAGGTTTCTGTTTCACTGTACCAGATGTGACATGTGTAGGTCTGAGTCAATGTTTTGACTTTTAATGTGCATACTCGTTTGCTAATTGCTCTTGCTCTTTATTTTTTTTTGTTTTTTGTGAGTATAAAGCTTTATATGTACATTCCCTAAGATCGGAGATTAAGAGGTCAGGGAGAAAGGTTGAGAGGGGAACAAATGAATGATGACTATCCACAAACACTCCCCCCTTCCTTGGGTAGATCATACCGTTTGAAATGAGCTTGCCACCCTTTGAAACCAATTGTTCCAGTTGGTAATAGGTGAGGATTTTTGCCAGTAGTTTTCTATTACCCTAGGTGCCTCGTCAAGTTGCAAGGGTGGTAAGGTACTCTCCCAGGATCGAACTTGAAGTGGTTCATCAGGTGATTCTTGAACACTGGGAGGTGTGGATTCTTTTGTAGCTTCATGGAGGTCCACTACTATAGATGGAGGCTGTGTAGAAGCTTTTACCTCTATGGATGTATTACATGAGGAGCTAGAAGCTTCATGGGACTCCCCCCTTCCTGAGCTAGGTGGAACAAATCGTTCTTTCTTTGGCACCCAAACTAGCTCGGGAGCGGGTGTGTAGCATTCTGTGATTTTTTCCTTTCCACGATCATTGATTTGTTTTGGAGCTACGGGGTTGGGCTCACTTGGGTCAGGTGATAGGTAAGAGCACAATCTACGTTTTGGCACCCAGATTTGATCATTTCCTTGATAGTAGCCTTGGGCTTCCAATAGTCGTTTAGGGATCCATCGCAACATTTTCTTATTTTTCTTAGAGCGAGTGGTACGTTTCTTACAAGGCTTCTGTTTTTTAGCACTAGCTATGGTCACTAAAGAAGCTTTAGGGACCCACTTGTATGTTTTCTTCGCTACATTAGGATGAGTCTTGTTGGAAGCGATATGCATTGCCTGTAGCATATTTAAGGGTATAGGCATTTCATCCCCCTCAGGTGTTACGCAGGTCGTCCCTCTATTTCCCCAAGTGTCTATGGTTGATGCTAGGTGGACCCAATCCACATTGTCTGACTCAGTCATCCCAGGTAGGATATCCATATAAGGAGAATCTTGGCCAATGTCTGTATCCTTCTTACAAGTGTAACAATATTGTAGTGGGGCCGAGTGAACTGTGGTGTCAGAGCGATGATCAATAATGGTTTTACTCCCTAAGGGGTGTACCTTACCAGTCACCAAATCCACTCTAAGGACAGAGTCTTGGAATTGCAAATAGACATGATTTTTAGACCAATCATGAACCATTTGTGCTTCCCTCATGAATGGTCGTCCTAAAATCATTTCATATGACATAAGGTGTTTAGACAAATCCATTACAATGAACGTATGTCGTACCTTGTGTCCTAGAACTTTGATCTTAAGATCCTTGAGCATCCCCATAGGTTTGGCTATGGTACCATTTGCCATCTTTACCACAATGTTAGTAACACTGAGGCGGGGTTTTCCCATGGATTCCCAACAATCTTTTGTAACGATGCTAACTCCCGCACCACCATCAAGAATTCCCTTTATAGTTAATCCCTTGGTAGTGATGGGTAGGGTCGCATTAGACTCGTCGCCTTCAAAATACTGCCCTAATTCGTTAATGGGTACCTCGATCACAGACTCGTGTCCATCTAAGTCAAGTGATTGCACATGATTTTCCTCATCAATCATAATCGAGTCAGTACTATTTGGTTGCGCAAACTGCGGTAATCCCGCTCGTAGCTCTCCGTTAAGGAATGCTCGAAGTGCAAGGAATAACTCAGGATCTCCATACAGCTTTGCTATGATCGTGGTTCGGACCTCAGAAGACATGAAGTCCACTAGTTTGGCAACATTCATTGGCATTTTGCAGGGTGTAGTTCCTTGACTAGGAACTAGTGAGGATGGAATCTCATATTCCTCAATGGGATCAGGTATTCCTTCGTTAAACATCCTTTCCAACAAGAAAGGTGTATGCTCACTTTCTGATGTCCCGTCCTCACTCCCTTCTTGGATGATACTAGATATAGCTAACGGTCTATGGTTCATGTGGGGTGGATGAACTTGCGTGGGAAACACTCTGTCATGAATTTTGACCTGCATGGGTTCTGGTTCTAGTTTCCTTTGAGTCTCCTCCACTAAACCTCTTAGATGTTTCACCTGCTCAATCTCGTCTACTGGGTTTGGGTACGTCCCAATCTTCTTTTTACAATTTTTCCCTTTTTGCCCTTGCGGTTTATCTTGGGGGTCTTGGATTGGATTTGGAAACACTTGTGGTGTTTTCAGAGGCTCTTTATGATTTTCTCTTATTCGGTTTTCATGTGGTTCCATGTTACGATTTTCTTTGTCGGTCTTTCTCTTTGTGGTATTGGTTCTAGTCTCCATTGTCTCGACTGAATCTGAATCATCCTCGAGGTCATTCATATACACGGGGTCATCTCCTGTTCCTATGTTTGTTTTGGAACTTGGCTTTGAATTTTCCGTATTCTGCGACTTCTTCCTTCGTGTCTTCTTTTTCTTTGCTTGGATAACTGACGCGGTATCTCTCTCTTCGAGGATATGGCCTGGCCCTTGAAGCATGGACCGTGTAATCTCATAAGCGGGTGCGACGGGTGGTATTGGCGATGTCACACTAGCAATTTCGACCAAATTCAGGGGTGTGATTTTAGGCGCATTTGGGTTATAGGGGCATTGGGCAATCAAGTGATCTATGCCACAACGATTACATGTGAGTATTGGCATTGCAGACGTGCTCCCTTGATTCATTTGCATCTGTGCAGCATTCTTTTGCAGCCTAATAGGGCACTCCGCTGCTCGATGTGGTCCACCACACTCGTAGCATTGAAGAGGTGGCCTCCTAGCCTGGGTGTTGATATTTTGACCTCTGGATGCGAGAGCAGCAGCTTGATAAACCGGCTTGACTTGCCCCCAACAATCTTCCATGTAGTATATAGGACACTCTTCCAATGTATCAAGTCCGTAGGCAATACTAGTGTCTATTTCCTCCTCACAGCCATCTGCATAAGCATTAGATGGCTCGCAACCCACTTGGTTCATAGGGGCGACTCTTGGATGCGGGGGCTGCGGTCCTAGCACAGGAGGTGGTAGCGGTGTAGCTTGTACAACATTTTGAGATCTAGGGACCATGTGTTGCGGTAGTTGCTCAACAGGTGGAGTAGGCATCAATACAGGAGCTCGAGGCGCATCCGTCCAGGCTACAGGTGGTCTATTTGCCATCATACGTTTGATCATTAAACAATCCTTAGCTTGGTGACCATACCTACCACATGCGTTGCAAGTTCCATTAAATTTTACTCTAAACGTAGGGCACTCACTAGTGCTATGTGGACCTAAGCAAATGGAACACCATTGTTGCTCCCTTCTTGGATACATGTGACTATTTTGAGGGGGTCGATTATCCTTAAGAGACTCTTGGATTGCCTTGGTGAGGTCTGTCAAGAATGTCTCAAATACCTTTGGCTCATTGGCAATGGGCTTTGCAGTCATGGGTTCATACTCAATGGCTTGTGAGCTAGTGGATCTCGTGTCAGTAGACACCCTCATGCCTGCTATCATCAAGTTGTCCTCCAATTGGATTGCATTGGCAGTGACATCTTCCCAGGTTGTGATACCTCTAATCACTAGTCCATTATAGATTCCTTCATTCCTCAACCCTCGAATGAATCGATCAAGCAGTTGGTTATTGTTGAAGCGCTCATTTACAGGGCAGCGAGAGTTTAAGTGCTTTAGACGACTAATGAAGTCCCTTACTGACTCTCCTTCCTTACGTTCGGCCTTCTGTAGCTGAGATGCTACACCCCAAAGCACACCTTCTCGTATGTACTCCTTTAGAAACAACCTTCGAAGGGTAGGGTAGATTGTTTTCTCGTCCACCCTTAGGGTTCTATACCAATCTCCAGCCTTCCCACTTAATGTCAAGCTTAAGGCATTGCACTTATGTAGTTCGTTGCGTTCCCTTAAGGAATCACATACTTGTTCAAACACTTCAATGTGTTTCCTAGCATCTTCGTCCCCATTGAATTTTTGCGTGAGTTTGGCAATTTGTACTGCCTTACTTCTAGGCTCTCTATCAGATGCGTGACGCATATTTTCCGCGATAGATCGACCTATGGTTTGAGCAAACGCTGCCAAGTCACCTATGTGAGGAGGCAGGGCCGGTGAAGGTACTCTTGGAATCATATGTCGGAGAGGGATGGGTGCGGGTCTTGGCATATGTGTGGATGATGCAGGATATGGAACATAACCGGGCATAGGTCCACTCGGATAAGAGCTAGGGAGCGGCACTCGAGGAGCATGAACAAGTGGTACAATTGGAGGTGTGGGGGCCATGTGTGCATAAGGGGCTAGAGGCACATATGGTCGAGGCCCCATATTAGGTACTACGACACTAGGTAGTGGCACTGCGCTAACCGTAGATGTCATCGGTACATTCTCTGTCAGGCTTATCCCTGGAGTGAGCACTGTGTTTTCCTTAATAGAGGGTTGAGCCAAGTTAGGGAAGCTAAAGTTGTCGCTCGGAGGCTCAGATTGCATAGAGACCCCAGGTGAAATGACGTAAGATGGGTCCATGGGGCTCATTAGAGGAGTCTCCATTTGTGATAGAGTAGGCTGTTGAGCCTTGCTCGTATCCAGAAATCTCATGGGGCCAGTTGAGAGTATATTTACCCCTCGGTTTTGCCTTTCTAATTGAATAATGCCATGGATAACATTACAGATCATTTTCTGTTGATCTTCGATGCTCGTGGCACTAGAGGTGGATTGTACAATCTCTATCCATCCTACATGGTAGGCGTGGCCAGAGTGTATATCCGTCAACACCTCAGTGTGGAGGTCGTATGTCCAATGATCATTAATGAACAATCCTTCTAGAGTCGACGTGTTAACGGTTTCTTGTGAGGTAGAAGCAATGTTGCTCGCCGTGGTTTTACTTGTCACCAACGGTACTCTAGAGGGAACTTCTGAAGGAGGCAGCTCAACAGGGCCTTCTTGGTAAGAAGTTGGTAGGATATCCACATGGACACTCTTTGGGGGTGTGGGGTCCACGTGCGATGTGAAAGGAGAGTCCACTTCCCCACCCCCTTCGTGTGCTTCATTTGCATCAGGTTCCGAGCGAGTAGCTCTACCTAATGTTTCCATGAAACGGCTAAACATACTAGTACTAGGCTGTGGAGCTTCGGGAGGTGCATGGCCTTCTCTCTCAGTGTTTTGGGTAGGGTATGCTTCCATGATTTCTGAGTCGGAGGAGGAATCACTAGCGGCTATTTTAGGGTCTTGGGTGGTGCTACCTTGTGTCCCCGCTGAGGGTCTAGAGCTTATCGTGGATGGGTAATGGGTGTCTGTATGAACAGCGGCACCCTCAATATGCTCGTGTTCTAGCACCCGCCCAGAGCGTAAGTGCATGTGCTTTTGATACCCTAAGGTGTCAAAAAGCTGCTCTAGGAGGCCGTGTGACTAGTTTTTAGCGTGTTTTTTGTTTGTTTTTTTGCTAGATTTTTTAGAGCGTGTCGTGGAATGGGCTGTGTGATAGCTCGAAACGAGCGTATCGGTCAGAGGGTCGTGCCGTGCTTTACAGCCCTCCGTTTGGTCAGTCTATGCCCTCGGAATCCCTAAAACTGTCAATTTCCAGTAGGGAACTAGGCCCAAACTAGAAAGTCTAAGGGTGCAAGTGGGAAGAGAAAGGAGGAGAGTGGAGGACTTGTCCCACATGCTCTCATTCCCTCTTGAGGGAGTAGGGTATATATATAAGAGTGAGTCTAGTATATATCATAAGCCTGAGGACTGAGGCCTGGGCTTGGGCTTGGGCTTGGGCTTGGGCAAATGATCCCGATCCCGATCTAACTTTTATACAAACCAACCCGTACGTTTGGGCTTGGGCTTGGGCTTGGGCAAATGATCCCGATCCCGATCTAACTTTTATACAAACCAACCCGTACGTTTTAAGAGTCACGTTTTTTATTTATTTAACCGCCCGCTCGCTCGCGTTTTTATTTTTCGAATTTTTATTATTATTATTATTATTATTAATGCAAAAAATACAGAAATTGAAAATGCAGAAATTGCAGAAATTGAAAAAACGCAAGCAACTGCAGAAAATTGGAACTTGACAGAAAATTAAACGCAGAAACTGCAGAAATTGAAACTTGACAGAACCAGAAAATGCAAAAAACGCAAGAAATGCTAACTGTGCAGTGCAAACCAGAAAACGTAGAAAACGCAAAAACAGAAATCTCCACACAACTACACACACTCATTCCCTGCCTTTCCTATGATAGAAATTGCACCACAAGAAAGCGTAAAGTGCTAACCAAGCTTAGTGTAGGGCATATCCCCGGCAGCGGCGCCAAAAATGTGCGCTCCTTGCCGCACTGTCGAAGCAAGGGACTTGCCAATACACCTTGTGCGAGCCGCAAACGGCTCCAAGCACACAACAAGCCTAAACTAGCAAGCTCAAGAGAGCAAAGGGTGTGTCACTCACCGCTCTACGCCCGCCTTCGTGGTGGATTCCTCGCCGCGATGAAGAAGAAGCTGCAGTCGTGCCGCGCTCAACCGCTTTGCCACCATCGTGCCTTCGTAATGCTGGATCGCACACACACTCTCCCTCTCTCTCTCTCTCTCTCTCACACACACACACACACAAGGAGGTGAAGAAGAAGAAGATGGAGATGGAGCAAGAGCACTCTTCTATTGCACAAATGAGAGAATGAGTAAAAATTAGGTTTAGTTGGCTTTTATAGGAGCTCACCCCATTCACACTTGGGAGCCCATACTTAGCCAACTAATCCCTTGAATGTCCCAGTTAGAGTGCGCCTCTCATCGGCGATCACTCTTACCCTTTTCCTATTGGTCCGACAAGCCCTGTACCTGACTCTAAATAATACAACGTTTATAGATCATAGGGTGTCCGTGTGCCGTGAGGGTTAACACCAAGCTAACTCTATTGAAATAGAGAGAGAAGCAAAGGTCCACCACTTGTCCAAGCTAGGCTCCATTGAAACATGGAGAGAAGGATGCTGCACCATTTGTACAAGATAGGCTCCATTGAAACATGACGAGAAGCAAGCTGCACCATGTCTCCAAGATGCTAGGCTGCATCGAAAAACATTAAACCCATGATATGTCGTAGATGAGGGGTTTACATTCAAGGTCCAATACTTGTCCAAGCTATTATTGGTAGTAGCTTGAGTGGTTTGGTCTCAAGATTCACCACTTTTCTACTCTATGTCATTATATTAAGTTAAGGTCCACCACTTGTACAACCTATAAGGATATATCATTAAGGTTATTCTTTCTTACCACTTGGAGTGAACATGATAGGTTTTACATGGGGGTTTGGTTCCAAGGTCCACCACTTGTCCAAGCTAACTCTATTGAATTATAGAGAGAAGCAAAGGTCCACCACTTGTCTAAGCTATGCTACATTGAAACATGGAGAGAAGGATGCTCCATCATTTGTCGAAGCTAACTCTATTGAAACATGGGGGGTTTACGTTCAAGGTCCACCACTTGCCCAAGCTATGACCGCTAGTAGCATGAGTGGTTTTGTCTCAAGATTCACCACTTTATCACTCTATGTCATTATATTCAGGATATCTGGGTGTTAAGGTCCACCACTTGTCCAACCTATAAGGCTATATCTTAAAGGTTATTCTTTCTCACGACTTGGAGTGACCATGATAGGTTTTACATTGGGGTTTGGTTCCAAGGTCCACCACTTGTCCAAGCTAACTCTATTGAAACATAGAGAGAAGCAAAGGTCCACCACTTGTGCAAGCTAGGGTCCATTAAAACATGGAGAGAAGGATGCTCCACCATTTGTCCAAGATAGGCTCCATTGAAACATGAAGAGAAGCAAGGTGCACCATGTCTCCAAGATGCTAGGCTCCATCTAAATACCTTAAACCCACGATATTTCGTAAATGAGGGGTTTACATTCAAGGTCCACCACTTGTCCAACCTATTATCGCTAGTAGTATGAGTGGTTTGCTCTCAAGATTCGCCACTTTTCCACTCTATGCCATTATATTAAGAATATCTGGGTGTTAAGGTCCGCCACTTGTCCAAACTATAAGGATATATCATTAAGGTTATTCTTTCTTACCACTTGGAGTGACCATGATAGGTTTTACATGGGGGTTTGGTTCCAAAGTCCACCACTTGTCCAAGCTAACTCTATTGAAACATAGAGAGAAACAAAGATCCACCACTTGTCCAAGCTAAGCTCCATTGAAACATGGAGAGAACGATGCTCCACCATTTGTCGAAGCTAAGTCTATTGAAACATAGGGGATTTACGTTCAAGGTCCACCATTTGTCCAAGCTATTATCGCTAGTAGCACGAATGGCTTTGTCTCAAGATTCACCACTTTTTCACTCTATGTCATTAGATTAAGAATATTTGGGCGTTAAGGTCCACCACTTGTCCAACCTATAAGGCTATCTCTTAAAGGTTATTCTTTCTCACCACTTGGAGTGACCATGATATGTTTTACATGGGGGTTTGGTTCCAAGGTCCACCACTTGTCCAAGCTAACTCTATTGAATCATACAGAGAAGCAAAGGTCCACCACTTGTCCAAGCTAGGGTCCATTGAAACATGGAGAGAAGGATGCTCCACCATTTGTCCAAGATAGGCTCTATCGAAAAATGAAGAGAAGCAAGCTGCACCATGTCTCCAAGATGCTAGGATTCATCGAAATATCTTAAACCCATGATATTTTGTACATGGGGGGTTTACATTCAAGGGCCACCACTTGTCCAAGCTATTATCGCTAGTAGCATGAGTGGTTTTATCTCAAGATTCACCACTTTTCCACTCTATGTCACTATATTAAGAATATGTGAGTGTTAAGGTTCACCACTTGTCCAACCTATAAGTCTATATCTTAAAGGTTATTCTTTCTTACCAGTTGGAGTGACCATGATAGGTTTTACATGGGGGTTTGGTTCCAAGCTCCACCACTTGTCCAAAGCTAATTCTATTGAAACAGAGAGAGAAGCAAAGGTCCACCACTTATCCAAGCTAGGCTCCATTGAAACATGGAGAGAAGGATGCTCCACCATTTGTCCAAGATAGGCTCCATTGAAACATGTCGAGAAGCAAGTTGCACCATGTCTCCAAGATGTTAGGCTCCATCGAAAAACATTAAACCCACGATATGTCGTAGATGAGGGGCTTACATTCAAGGTCCAACACTTCTCCAAGCTATTATTGGTAGTAGCATGAGTGGTTTGGTCTCAAGATTCACCACTTTTCCACTCTATGTCATTATATTAAAAATATGTGGGTGTTAAGGTCCACCACTTGTCCAACCTATAAGGCTACATCTTAAAGGTTATTCTTTCGTACCACTTGGAGTGACAATGATAGGTTTTACATGGGGGTTTGGTTCCAAGGTCCACCACTTGTCCAAGCTAACTCTATTGAATCATAGAGAGAAGCAAAGTTCCACCACTTGTCCAAGCTAGGCTCCATTGAAACATGGAGAGAAGGATTCTCCACCATTTGTCGAAGCTAACTCTATTGAAACATGGGGGGTTTACGTTCAAGTTCCAGCACTTTTCCAAGCTATTACCGCTAGTAGTATGAGTGGTTTTGTCTCAAGATTCACCACTTTTTCACACTATGTCATTATGTAAAGAATATTTGGGTGTTAAGGTCCACCACTTGTCCAACCTATAAGACTATATCTTACAGGTTATTCTTTCTCACGACCTTGAGTGACCATGATAGGTTTTACATTGGGGTTTGCTTCCAAAGTCCACCACTTGTCCAAGCTAACTCTATTGAAACATAGAGAGAAGCAAAGGTCCACCACTTGTCCAAGCTAGGATCCATTGAAACATGGAGAGAAGGATGCTCCACCATTTGTCCAAGATAGGCTCCATGGAAACATGAAGAGAAGCAAGGTGCACCATGTCTCCAAGATCCTAGGCTCCATCTAAATACCCTAAACCCGCGATATTTCGTTGATGGGGGGTTTACATTCAAGGTCCACCACTTGTCCAACCTATTATCGCTAGTAGCATGAGTGGTTTGCTCTCAAGATTTACCACTTTTCCACTCTATGTCATTATATTAAGAATATCTGGGTGTTTATGTCTACCACTTGTCCAACCTATAAGGATATTTCATTAAGGTTATTCTTTCTCACCACTTGGAGTGACCATGATAGGTTTTACATGGGGGGTTTGTTCCAAGGTCCACCACTTGTCCAAGCTAAGTCTACTGAAACATAGAGAGAAACAAAGGTCCACCACTTGTCCAAGCTAGGCTCCATTGAAACATGGAGAGAACGATGCTCCACCATTTGTCAAAGCTAAGTCTATTGAAACATAAGGGGTTTATGTTCAAGGTCCACCACTTGTCCAAGCTATTATCGCTAGTAACATGAGTGGTTTTGTCTCAAGATTCACCACTTTTTCACTCTATGTCATTATATTAAGAATATTTAGGTGTTAAGGTCCACCACTTGTCCAACCTATAATGCTATATCTTAAAGGTTATTCTTTCTCACCACTTGGAGTGACCATGATAGGTTTTACATGGGGGTTTGGTTCCAAGGTCCACCACTTGTCCAAGCATACTCTTTTGAATCATAGAGAGAAGCAAAGGTCCACCACTTGTCCAAGCTAGGGTCCATTGAAACATGGAGAGAAGGATGCTCCACCATTTGTCCAAGATAGGCTCCATCGAAAAATGAAGAGAAGCAAGCTGCACCATGTCTCCAAGATGCTGGGCTTCATCGAAATACCTTAAACCCAGGATATTTTGTACATGGGGGGTTTACATTCAAGAGCCAATACTTGTCCAAGCTATTATCGCTAGTAGCATGAGTGGCTTTGTCTCAAGATTCACCACTTTTCCACTCTATGTCATTATATTAAGAATATGTGGGTGTTAAGGTCCACCACTTGTCCAACCTATAAGTCTATATCTTAAAGGTTATTCTTTCTTACCACTTGGACTGACCATGATAGGTTTTACATGGGGGTTTGGTTCCAAGATCCACCACTTGTCCAAGCTAACTCTTTTGAAACAGAGAGAGAAGCAAAGGTCCACCACTTGTCCAAGCTAGGCTCCATTGAAACATGGAGAGAAGGATGCTCCACCATTTGTCCAAGATAGGCTCCATTGAAACATGACGAGAAGCAAGTTGCACCATGTCTCCAAGATACTAGGGTGCATCCAAAAACATTAAACTCATAATATGTCGTAGATGAGGGGTTTACATTCAAGGTCCAACACTTGTCCAAGCTATTATTGGTAGTAGCCTTAGTGGTTTGGTCTCCAGATTCACCACTTTTCCACTCTATGTCATTATATTAAGAATATGTTGGTGTTAAGGTCCACCACTTGTCCAACCTATAAGGCTACATCTTAAAGGTTATTCTTTCTTACCACTTGGAGTGACCATGATAGGTTTTACATGGGGGTTTGGTTCCAAGGTCCACCACTTGTCCAAGCTCACTCTATTGAAACATAGAGAGAAACAAAGGTCCAGCACTTGTCCAATCTAGGCTCCATTGAAACATGGAGAGAAGGATGGTCCACCATTTGTCCAAGATAGGCTCCATTGAAACATGACGAGAAGCAAGCTGCACCATGTCTCCAAGATGCTAGGCTCCATCAAAATACATTGAACCCACGATATTTCATAGATGAGGGGTTTACATTCAAAGTCCACCACTTGTCCAAGCTATTATTGCTACTAGCCTGAGTGGTTTGGTCTCAAGATTCACCACTTTTATTAAGAATATCTGGGTGTTAAGGTCCACCGCTTTTCCAACCTATAAGGCTACATCTTAAAGGTTATTCTTTCTTACCACTTGAAGTGACCATGATAGGTTTTACATGGGGGTTTGGTTCCAAGGTCCACCACTTGTCCAAGCTAACTCTATTGAAACATAGAGAGAAACAAATGTCCACCACTTGTCCAATCTAGGGTCCATTGAAACTTGGAGAGAAGGATGCTCCACCATTTGTCAAAGATAGGCTCCATTGAAACATGAAGAGAAGCAAGGTGCACCATGTCTCCAAGATCCTAGGCTCCATCTAAATACCTTAAACCCGTGATATTTCGTTGATGGGGGGTTTACATTCAAGTTCCACCACTTGTCCAACCTATTATCGCTAGTAGCATGAGTGGTTTGCTCTCAAGATTCACCACTTTTATTAAGAATATGTGAGTGTTAATGTCCACCACTTGTCCAACCTATAAGGCTAAATCTTAAAGGTTATTCTTTCTTCCCACTTGGAGTGACCATGATAGGTTTTGCATGGGGGTTTGGTTGCAAGGTCCACCACTTGTCCAAGCTAACTCTATTGAAACATAGAGAGAAACAAAGGTCCACCACTTGTCCAAGCTAGGCTCCATTGAAACATGGAGAGAACGATACTCCACCATTTGTCGAAGCTAAGTCTATTGAAACATGGGGGGATTACGTTCAAGGTCCACCACTTGTCCAAGATATTATCGCTAGTAGCATGAGTGGTTTTGTCTCAAGATTCACCACTTTTTCACTCTATGTCATTGTATTAAGAATATTTGGGTGTTAAGGTCCACCACTTGTCCAACCTATAATGCTATATCTTAAAGGTTATTCTTTCTCACTACTTGGAGTGACCATGATATGTTTTACATGGGGGTTTGGTTCCAAGGTCCACCACTTGTCCAAGCATACTCTATTGAATCATAGAGAGAAGCAAAGGTCCACCACTTGTCCAAGCTAGGGTCCATTGAAACATGGAGAGAAGGATGCTCCACCATTTGTCCAAGATAGGCTCCATCGAAAAATGAAGAGAAGCAAGCTGCACCATGTCTCCAAGATGCTATGCTTCATCGAAATACCTTAAACCCACGATATTTTGTACATGGGGGGTTTACATTCAAGGGCCATTACTTGTCCAAGCTATTATTGCTAGTAGCATGAGTGGCTTTGTCTCAAGATTCACCACTTTTTCACTCTATGTCATTATATTAAGAATATGTGGGTGTTAAGGTCCACCACTTGTCCAACCTATAAGTCTATATCTTAAAGGTTATTCTTTCTTACCAGTTGGAGTGACCATGATAGGTTTCACATGGGGGTTTGGTTCCAAGATCCACCACTTGTCCAAGCTAACTCTATTGAAATAGAGAGAGAAGCAAAGGTCCACCACTTGTCCAAGCTAGGCTCCATTGAAACACGGAGAGAAGGATGCTCCACCATTTGTCCAAGATAGGCTCCATTGAAACATGACGTGAAGCAAGTTGCACCATGTCTCCAAGATGCTAGGCTCCATCGAAAAACATTAAACTCACGATATGTCGTAGATGAGGGGTTTACATTCAAGGTCCAACACTTGTCCAAGCTATTATTGGTAGTAGCCTGAGTGGTTTGGTCTCCAGATTCACCACTTTTTCACTCTATGTCATTATATTAAGAATATGTTGGTGTTAAGGTGCACCACTTGTCCAACCGATAAGGCTACATCTTAAAGGTTATTCTTTCTTACCACTTGGAGTGACCATAATAGGTTTTACATGGGGGTTTGGTTCCAAGGTCCACCACTTGTCCAAGCTAACTCTATCGAAACATAGAGAGAAACAAAGGTCCACCACTTGTCCAAGCTAGGCTCCATTGAAACATGGAGAAAAGGATGGTCCACCATTTGTCCAAGATAGGCTCCATTGAAACATGACGAGAAGCAAACTGCACCATGTCTCCAAGATGCTAAGCTCCATCGAAATACATTAAACCCATGATATTTCGTAGATGAGGGGTTTATATTCAAGGTCCACCACTTGTCCAAGCTATTATTGCTAGTAGCCTGAGTGGTTTGGTCTCAAGATTCACCACTTTTATTAAGAATATGTGGGTGTTAAGGTCCACCACTTTTCCAACCTATAAGGCTACATCTTAAAGGTTATTCTTTCTTACCACTTGAAGTGACCATGATAGGTTTTACATGGGGGTTTGGTTCCAAGGTCCACCACTTGTCCAAGCTAACTCTATTGAAACAAAGAGAGAAACAAATGTCCACCACTTGTCCAAGCTAGGGTCCATTGAAACTTGGAGAGAAGGATGCTCCACCATTTGTCCAAGATAGGCTCCATTGAAACATGACGATAAGCAAGCTACACCATGTCTCCAAGATGCTAGGCTCCATCGAAATACATTAAACCCATGATATTTTGCAGATCAGGGGTTTACATTCAAGGTCCACCACTTGTCTAAGCTATTATTGCTAGTAGCCTGAGTGGTTTGGTCTCAAGATTCACCACTTTTATTAAGAATATGTGAGTGTTAAGGTCCACCACTTGTCCAACCTATAAGGCTAAATCTTAAAGGTTATTCTTTCTTCCCACTTGGAGTGACCATGATAGGTTTTACATGGGGGTTTGGTTCCAAGGTCCACCACTTGTCCAAGCTAACTCTATTGAAACATAGAGAGAAACAAAGGTCCACCACTTGTCCAAGCTAGCCTCCATTGAAACATGGAGAGAACGATGTTCCACCATTTGTCGAAGCTACGTCTATTGAAACATGGGGGGTTCACGTTCAAGGTCCACCACTTGTCCAAGCTATTATCGCTAGTAGCATGAGTGGTTTTATCTCAAGATTCACCACTTTTTCACTCTATGTCATATATTAAGAATATTTGGGTGTTAAGGTCCACCACTTGTCAAACCTATAAGGCTATATCTTAAAGGTTATTCTTTCTCACCACTTGGAGTGACCATGATAGGTTTAACATGGGGGTTTGGTTAAGGGGTCCACCACTTTTCCAAGCTAACTCTATTGAATCATATAGAGAAGCAAAGGTCCACCACTTGTCCAAGCTAGGGTCCATTGAAACATGGAGAGAAGAATGCTCCACCATTTGTCCAAGATAGGCTCCATCGAAAAATGAAGAGAAGCAAGCTGCACCATGTCTCCAAGATGCTAGGATTCATCGAAATACCTTAAACCCAGGATATTTTGTAGATGGGGGGTTTACATTCAAGGGCCACCACTTGTCCAAGCTATTATCGCTAGTAGCATGAGTGGTTTTATCTCAAGATTCACCACTTTTCCACTCTATGTCATTATATTAAGAATATGTGGGTGTTAAGGTTCACCACTTGTCCAACCTATAAGTCTATATCTTAAAGGTTATTCTTTCTTACCACCTGGAGTGACCATGATAGGCTTTACATGGGGGTTTGGTTCCAAGCTCCACCACTTGTCCAAGCTAATTCTATTGAAACAGAGAGAGAAGCAAAGGTCCACCACTTGTCCAAGCTAGGCTCCATTGAAACATGGACAGAAGGATGCTCCACCATTTGTCCAAGATAGGCTCCATTGAATCATGACGAGAAGCAACTTGCACCATGTCTCCAAGATGCTAAGCTCCATCGAAAAACATTAAACCCACGATATGTCGTAGATGAGGGGTTTACATTCAAGGTCCAACACTTGTCCAAGCTATTATTGGTAGTAGCCTGAGTGGTTTGGTCTCAAGATTCACCACTTTTCCACTCTATGCCAGTATATTAAGAATATCTTGGTGTTAAGGTCCACCACTTGTCCAACCTATAAGGATATATCATTAAGGTTATTCTTTCTCACCACTTGGAGTGACCATGATAGGTTTTACATGGGGGTTTGGTTCCAAGGTCCACCACTTGTCCAAGCTAACTCTATTGAAACATAGAGAGAAACAAAGGTCCACCACTTGTCTAAGCTAGGCTCCATTGAAACATGGAGAGAACGATGCTCCACCATTTGTCGAAGCTAAGTCTATTGAAACATGGGGGGTTTACGTTCAAGGTCCACTAGTTGTCCAAGCTATTATCGCTAGTAGCATGAGTGGTTTTGTCTCAAGATTCACCACTTTTTCACTCTATGTCATTATATTAAGAATATTTGGGTGTTAAGGTCCACCACTTGTCCAACCTATAAGGCTATATCTTAAAGGTTATTCTTTCTTACCACTTGGAGTGACCATGATAGGTTTTACATGGGGGTTTGGTTCCAAGGTCCACCACTTGAATCATAGAGAGAAGCAAAGGTCCACCACTTGTCCAAGCTAGGCTCCATTGAAACATGGAGAGAAGGATGCTCCACCATTTTTCCAAGATAGGCTCCATTGAAACATGAAGAGAAGCAAGCTGCACCATGTCTCCAAGATGCTACGCTCCATCAAAATACCTTAAACCCACAATATTTCGTAGACGGGGGGATTGCTTTTAAGGTCCACCACTTGTCCAAGCTATTATCGCTAGTAGCATGGTTTGGTCTCAAGATTCACTAGTTTTCTACTTTATGTCATTACATTAAGAATATCTTGGTGTTAAGGTCCACCACTTGTCCAACCTATAAGGCTATATCTTAAATGATATTTTTTCTCACCACTTGGAATGTGCATGATATGTTTTACATGGGGTTTTGTTCCAAGGTCCACCACTTGTCCAAGCTAGATCTATTACATATATATTATACATACAATATGCAACTAGATTCCCTACCTATCATGTCCAGTAGCATGGATGCTCTAGCTTTAAGGTCCACCACTTGTCCAACCTATACTCTCTTATGTAAGGGAGATCTCGCTATAATTTCAAAACCTTCCCACCTAAATTTAAAATTCAAAATCTGATCGCCTAAATTTAAAATATCCCTCCCAAATTTTAAATATCCCACCCAAATTTTAAAATTCAAACTTTTTTATAAAAATTTAAATTTTACCACTTAAATTTAAAATATTCCACGCGAAATTGATTTTAAATTCAATTTTACCACAAAAAGATATCATTATACCACCTAAATTCAAATATGCAAACCTCAAATCATTATATTGTACATAAATTCAAACAAATTCAAATTAACAAGCCTAAACTGATATTAGTTTGCATAGATATGAATTTATCACACCTAAATTATGTCACCATGTTAGAGAGAGTGGTTAGAGAATTTGAACAAGGTCCACCACTTGTCCAACCTAGATACCAAGAAGGATTGAGTGTACAAGGTATTGTTTGGAGGTCCTTATTGTCCACTGGTCTCAAGGTCGACCACTTGTGGTAAGGGTCACCAAAAAGTGTATATATTCATCCAAAGAGATAACAAGATAACAGATTTCACTGTGGTTATGTATGTGGAAGAGAGGAAGACGATGTGTGGTAATATGTGTATGTGTGTGGGGATATTTTTAAACTACGTATCTCTGTCTTTTGACTAGAGAGTGTGTGTGCAAGAAGAGTTACAGAGAACCATCTTCTCTATATGGAGAAAGACAAAGAGTGAGAGAGAGAGAAATACCTGTTTTTTCTCTATTCGTGAGGTATGCAATGTCTCTTGAGAAGAAGCTATGCCCGATCCTGCTCTTCTGGAAAGCGTTGCGTACGCTGCTGTTTCTTTATCTTATGCGTGAACTTTCAATCCTGTGCGCTCCACCTATGTGTTGTGTACGATGTCGAGCTTGCTCCTCTACGTGCGCGTATACTCCAACTGTGTGCGATCCGTGTGCGCTTTTTCTGTGTTTGCTGCTCGCCTGCTTTCTCTGTGTGCGTTGCTCGTGCGCTCTCTCTGTGCCTAATCTTGATAGGGTTTATTAGAATGCCACGTATGCTACAAGTCCATGTTTTATCATAGGATTAAAAAAAACAAAAGCAATATAAAACATTTACCAATTCACACGGCCAAAATTAAAGAAATCATGGTTGAAAATATGCAAAACATGCGTAACTCTATACTATGAATTCACTTTAAAAAGAAAAATCTTTGGGTGCCGCCCCTTGACCCCGCCCGGAACAATATCCCAAAATCAGCCTCCCAAGCCCCGCCATCGAGAGCGCTATATTCCACATCCCCATCAAGAGCGCTACCCCCAAACCTCACGTGGAAGCGCTGCCTTGTCACCCCATTGTGGCATTGCCCTAAGACCCCGCATCTGGAGTGCTAAATGGGAACATTCTTCATTGGTGAAATTTTGAACATAAATTATATTTAGCATATACTTAAATATAATACAAATATTAACATATTAACTATACTACTAATTTACTATAGCAGTTCTAGATTATGTCCCATACTATATTTAAGGTGCCAAAGGTTTGGCCTTATGGTCCTAGATTTAGCCAAGTGGTCAACACATATAGGACCAAGTGCACACTGTGCCACAAAACTTGGCCACCACTTCACTTGGCAAAGTTTAGGCCACATGGTCAATCCTAAGTTTCCAATGTTCTTATTATGTCACCTTTTGCCTAGTGGAAAACCTAGGCTTGTTTTCACATACTCAGGCACTTCAAGCCATAATAAATTTTCATTACTCTTCGGCAACCCTTTTGTTCAAGTCTTTGAAAAAACGTTGTTTAAGGCCACCCTAAACCATTTTCATTTAGGGGTGTCTAAAACTAGCTTTTTGGCAATTCGAGAAGAAAATGGTCAAAGTTTTATACTTAGTTTTAACCACTTGGCCAATTCAAATATTGGAAAGCAAGGTCTTGTAATACTTTTCTTTGGACATCACACATTAAAACTAGGTCCCTCACTTGTCCAAGCTATGCTCTAATACAATAAAGGGCTTTTGGTTTCAAGATGCACCACTTTCCCAACCTTGATTCCATTAAAGAAGCTAGCTCTACTTAGACATTTAATAGCAAGGTCCTGTAGCAGTTCACATTGAACATTTTCCATGGCAGCTAGATCCACCACTTATCTAATCTATGCTCTAATACAGTAAGGGGGTTTTGGTTTCAAGATCCACCACTTGTCCAAACTTGATTTGGGAAGCAAGGTCCTATAATAGTTTGCTTTGTACATTCACCATTACAACTAAGTCCACCACTTCTCCAAGCTATGTTCTAATACACTAAGGAGGTTTTGGTTTGAAGCAGAACCACTTGTACAACTTTGTTTTTGGAAGTAAGGTCTTTACATAGTTCACCTTGGACCTTGGACATTGGATACTACAACTAATCCCACCACTTGTCCAAGCTATCCTCTATATATAGACAAAGGGTTTGGGTTTCAAGATTCACCACTTTTCCAACCTTTATTCCATTAAAGAAAGGAGGGGCATTATAACTAGGTCCACTAATTGTCCAAGATATGCTCTGATATAGAAAGGGGATTTTGGTTTCAATAATCCACCACATGTTCAACCTTGCAAGACTCAAGGGATACTTGGACATTGGAAAGCATAGTCCTATAGTAGTTGATAGGTGGCAGTGGGTATAACAACTAGGTCCAACCTATGCTCTCATATAGCAAAGAGGCTTTGGTTTCAAGGTCCACCACTTGTCCAACCTTGCTTCCATTAAAGAAATGAGGGGCTACGTAAACATTGGCAAGCAAGGTAGAAAGGTCCTAAGGTATTTCACCTTGGATATTGGGCATTATAACTAGGTCCACCACTTGTCCAAGCTATGCTCTGATATAGAAAGGGGATTTTCGTTTCAAGGTCCACCACGTGTTCAACCTTGCAAGACTCAAGGGATACTTGGACATTGGAAAGCATAGTCCTATAGTAGTTGATAGGTGGCAGTGGGTATTACAACTAGGTCCAACCTATGCTCTCATATAGCAAAGAGGCTTTGGTTTCAAGGTCCACCACTTGTCCAACCTTGCTTCCATTAAAGAAATGAGGGGTTACGTAAACATTGGCAAGCAAGGTAGCAAGGTCCTAAGGTGTTTTACCTTGGATATTGGGCATTATAACTAGGTCCACCACTTGTCCAAGCTATTCTCTGATATAGAAAGGGGATTTTCGTTTCAAGGTCCACCACGTGTTCAACCTTGAAAGACTCAAGGGATACTTGGACATTGGAAAGCATAGTCCTATAGTAGTTGATAGGTGGCAGTGGGTATTACAACTAGGTCCAACCTATGCTCTCATATAGCAAAGAGGCTTTGGTTTCAAGGTCCACCACTTGTCCAAACTTACTTCCATTAAATAAATGAGGGGCTACGTAAACATTGGCAAGCAAGGTAGAAAGGTCCTAAGGTATTTCACCTTGGATATTGGGCATTATAACTAGGTCCACCACTTGTCCAAGCTATGCTCTAATATAGAAAGGGGATTTTCGTTTCAAGGTCCACCATGTGTTCAACCTTGAAAGCCTCAAGGGATACTTGGACATTGGAAAGCATAGTCCTATAGTAGTTGATAGGTAGCAGTGGGTATTACAACTAGGTCCACCACTTGTCCAACCTATGCTCTAATATAGCAAGGATGCTTTGGTTTCAAGATCCATCATAATTTCCAACCTTGCTTCCATTAATATAGCAAGGAGGATTTGGTCTCAAGGTTCACCACTTGTCCAACCTATGCAAACCTTTTCCATGTTGTGGCATGATTTTTTGTTTGAAGAGTATTTTTCTATAACTATGGATTTAACAATGTAATCTTTTTCACTTACAGGATGGGCTTTGAATCTGGGGAGAAAGTACATATGATACTTGACAATGAAATTGTTGGTATTGGTTGTGTGTGTAGAACAGATCCAGATTCCACTTGTGGTGGTACAAAGATAGGGCAAGGAAATGTCTCCATACTAGTGGAGGAATGCTTGAAGGATGTGGTCCTACCTTTTCCTACAATGGATACTTCATCTCTCCAAGGCTCATTATGGAGTGTTGTTCGATGGTCAAAGCTTCTTTTGCAATCTTTTTTATTAAATGGGAACTTAATTGATCCACAGGAAAGCTACAATGGTGATGAAGAACATGATCATTCTGATCCTCTAGTTACAGATGCAATACCTATGACAAGCCCAGAATTTGAAGCAATGATTCGAGAGTCTTGGAGAAATCAGAGTGTCCTTTTAAAAGATGACACAATGATGCAAACCATGAATGAAGGGACCATCTTATATGTATTTCCACATGATTATGTCAACTTTCAGGAACTTGGTCCTGATTGTGTGGGTGTGGGTATTGAAAGAGAAAATGCAAGCATTGATGATGTGGTTGAAGTGGGTAGCATCACTTTGCTAAAGTGGCCCATCAAGCAGACAACAATGTTGAATGGGAGCCCATTACAACGATTTGTTCATGTTGATGGCATGCATGCTACATATGAGGATGTATCCAACGATGACAATGTTGGAAAAAAACTTGATGGGAGTAATGTTGTCCAGTTGTCAAGGAAGAGACGATACACTTTCATGAACAGGACTCAAAAATCAAAAGCAGCACCAGCTTGGACTTTTTACCTTTCAAACAAATCAATTCAAAGGGTATCATGCATTGATTGTTGTGCACAAAAATGTTGCCAGTTTGCAGATCGTGATATGGTGACAAGGTTACGAAAACAGTTTTGGGGAGAGTCTCAAAAATCACGCACTAATTATGTTTATGGTGTTCTTTCTATATGTTATCAGAAAGATGAGATGTCACGATACCAATTCAGGCTAAATGGCTCTATTGTTTGTTGTAGAGCATGGTATGAGCTACATGGAATACCAAAGACATCATTTTATCGATACAAGGAGAACTTTGAAAATGGTGTGCGCCAATATGTACATGGGAACACATGTACATTGAGAAGGGGACTTCAACATACTAGTTTAGCAAGAGCACTACTAAATGAGTTTGTGGAAAACAACTCTGAGAAGATGCCACATTGAAGTAGAACACTGCTAGATGTCTCAAGAGAGACTCAATTGGTGATTCCATTAACATACAAACAAGTGGATACTTTATGTGAAATCAACACGACACTTGACCAAATGGGCTATGAGAAGAAGCTATCCCAATCTTCTTTTGGTATAATTTGGAACAAAGAGTACCCACATGTCACTTTAACAAAGACGAGTGAGTTCTCTAAGTGCTACCACACACCTCAATTTTTCCCACTTTAAGTGGAAAATTCCCAAATTACATGAATTTAGTCGATTTGGAGATTCCCATAATGTGAGATTTTTACCAAAATACCTAATATGGTCTTTGTAGTTGCCTTTGTTAAGGAGTTTTGTGCCTTGTGGAAGAGATGGTGTGTTTCTTTGGGCAGTGATGCTCCTCCTCTTATGCTTAAAAAGTGTATGTTTATGCAAAGTTTGAGGGCTGATTTGAAGTTAAACGTTGAGCTTAAAAGGCCACTTACATTTTATGATGCAGTAAAGGTTGCAAAGCATAAGGAATGGAAGCTAGACAGAGTGAAGCATCTTGGATTGCAAGAAGATGTGAATCCAAATGTATGTTATGTTTTAGACATAATTATGGACAACGTATGCAATGCAGACTTCCATGTTTCTCATTCTCTTGATCATGTGAAAGATTTCCATATACACAATGAGATCAAGAATAATGCTCAATATATGCCATCTTTGTTGTTTAAGCGATTTGATGTCAACCTTCATGTCAAAGATGATGATGCTAGTAAGGTGGATGTAGGCAAGAAGGCTACCATGGTCATGAATGAGTCTCAAATGCAAGGAGATGATTATTTTGAATGTCCAAGTCACACGGCTAATGCTTCTCATATAGGTCACAATGAGGATGAGTATGCTTCTGGTACAAATGTTATTACTATGAGTTCTTCTCTTGTAGATGAGGTAGTTGAGGATCAGAGGATGGAGGTCAAGGAAGATAAAAATGACAAAGAGGGTGATGTGTATGATGAGGGATCTAGAGTATATGCTTTGGGTGATTGTATGAAAGGGTGATGAAGCAATTAGGTATACTACTTGTGTTGTTGATGAAGAGCCTATGAATGAGAAACTTGATGATTTGTATGATGATGTGGGTAGCCATGCCTTAACTAATGATGAACAGAATATTGAGAGATTAGATGATGTGAAAAGTTATGGAGATGCTCTTTTTATACCTCATGTGAATACTGTTGATGCTACCTTTCTTGATCCTCTTTTAAAGAAGCTTAAGTTATATATGAAGTGTGGCTTACCTATCAAACACGGTATGGTTGAAATTGGATGGATGCTTAATGAAGAGTGGGGGGTAATGATATGAATATACATGAGGATATGAAAATAGCTGAGTTAAAGGTTGAAGACCTTTTGGAGGAGATGTTAAAGGCTTCATTGGATGGTGTAGTTGTGAAAGTCTTTCTCCGTGTGGTATCTGTTGAGAGTACTTTATGCTTAACAAGGATTTGGATTCTACATATGGTTTATTCTTTGATATTGGGAGTGACACAATTGATATGGATGGTTTTTCTTCATGCATTTTGTGATTATATTGTATGGCCCTTTGATCCGGGTGGACAATATGCTTATGCTACTGCTGAGCATGAATGCTCTAGCAGACTGGGGGGTTGGCAAACTATGTTGGGCACACTTATGACACCCCATTTTTTGTAAATTTGTACATACGGACATGACACCCGATGTCAAAAGTGTGTGTGGGCTTTCTTTTTGTGGGGTTTTTAGGTTTCTTAGCAAGCACATGTACTGATAGCCGTTTTTCGGCTCTTTGTAATTGCCACAGTGAGTTACCTCACCCTACCAAAATCACCCAAACACTATGGCTATCCCTACCATTTCACTGTACATAGGCGTGCGTGAGTCACGGGACTTTTCCCATATCTTCTTAAAAAACCCTCAATTAGCTAGTCATTGGGCTAGTTGAGCCAAAAAAATAAAAAATAAAAATAAATAAATAATATAAGTATATTATGGCCCATGCGTATGTAAATATTTCTTTGTATATAGGGCCTAAATAAACGATTTTTTCATAATTATTTTGGTATTTATTTAAATATTTCTACCTAGGTGTGTGTTATTTATGCTCTGTACATTGCCTCACCATTACCACAATTTTTCTTACCATTCTTCATACTCTTTATTCCATATAGAAATATTTTCATGTAAGCTTCTCTTATATTTGGTGTAACTCCACCTCAACAAAAATCCAAAAAAACTAGTTCTATTTATGTGTATATTTTTTTCACTATTGTGATTTTTTCCTTCCTACATATATTCTCTATTACTCTCATAAATTAGACCACCAAAAATATTCATCTTTTTATGGTAGACTTATAATGAGAGAGATTTATTTTGACCCCTTTATATTTTTCCACCTATATTATTTATATTTGACATATACATATTTTTTAGACCCCTCAATATTTGATTTTCTTAGTTGTACTATTCACTTATATCCTAATCTCAACAATATCTTCAATTATAGACCTACCAAATAAGGTCAAGGGTAGGTGGCATGCATACATGCACTATGGAGGGCTCACTCTTGGAGGTATTCAAAAGAATCATCCAAAGAAGGACCCCACAAGGACCTTTGCAGTGGAAAAAAACGGTCGGTTTTGCTGAATTTTTAAAGTTCACTTGCTCTCCGAATTTGAAAAGGTGATACAAACAAAAGTTGTAGCTCGTGGGCTGAACTTTTGCCTCGAATTTTTTCATATTTTTTTGAGCTACGAGCTGTGAGCTATGATTTTTTTAGTGGACCCCAGTTTTCCCATGCTATGCAGCCACACTCTCTCTTGCACTTTATCATTTTCCTCTTTCACACACACTTCTCCACTCATCATCCCCATCTCTCTCACCACTCCTCTCTGCACCCTACTCACCTTCTCCTCAACCTTGAAGAATAAGAGAAACCATGGTGAACTCATACCTCCCACACACAATTCCATTCCAAAATTGACCACCTAGTCTCATTTTTCCTCCTCCAAGTTACCCATATCTTTCAAAAAAACCACAAAATTCAGCCTCTTCTCTTAAAAGACAACATCATGGTGGTTGATTACTCAGCTTCAATTACCTTGTCTCTCAAGGAAGGTCAAGAGTGGAGAAAAAATGTACCGTCAAAGCTAGTGGACCGTCAACAAGCATCAAAATCGGCCCTACTCAAGACACTTGGAGCATCAACCTTGTAAGAAATCCACCTTTTCTTACCTCTTAAGAGTTTTTCTTCCTTATTTGTATCCTGCATGGATACTCCCATTGTAAATATCCAATTCCATTTGTAAATTAATACTAACTCTACTAACACTAACCCACTATGAAAAGTCCTATCACCTCCATTTCTCTCCTCTCTCTTTCCCCACCAACTTCTTGATAATTCCAAGCAAAAGAAATTAGATAAATGGCTGAAAATCTAACCCAACCATGGTTAGAGGAGTAACCCTAGCCTTCAAAATTGCTATAAAAGGAGGGTGTAGCTAGCACAAAAAGTAGAGCCATAAGCAAGAGCACTATGCTATAGCTTGAGAAGCCAAGCTCAACCTCTCTAGAAGGAGCTCTTGAGTGGAAGCTCATTGTCTTATGCATGTGCATGTGTTGTAATAGGGGATTAGCAAGGGAACTCTATGCCATTGTAAGAGAGAGAGTGATCATTCAATTGTGAGTAGGAAATCTATCATTTCTCCTACTAGTGTAAGCCCAACATTTGCTGAATCAAGGAGGGTGGATTTGGACTAAGCTTGGATATTTTGTCTCCCTTCCAACGTGAAGTAATGGACAACAATGATGCGTAAGTGTCTTGGTGTTTTTTGTTAAGTTCTTGATAGCTTGTCTCTGGTGTTGTCATCAATCTAGCCATAAATCCCACATACTGTAAGAGGGCGACGGGTGGAGAGGACTCCCCTGGCTTTAAGACAGTGATTGGGGTGGCTTTTCTTGTGATGTGTTGTGGTGAAATTTACGCAAGCTATGTTGAACAAATACTAATTTCACTTTGATTTGTCATGACAGATTTGTAAGAAGGTATTAATGCAACAAGCACCCCCTCCCCCTTTCTCTCTCTTTCTTAAATATATAGTTGTGTTTGCTTGATCATTGCCGATACGTTTCAAAGCAGCCCGAGCACTATCTCTCTCTCTCTCTCTCTCTCTCTCTCTCTCTCTCTCTCTCTCTCTCTCTCTCTCTCTCTCTCTCTCTCTCTCTCTCTCTCTCGTGTTTTAGTGTGTGAGAGTGTTCCATTGGTGTTAGGGTTAGTGTAAATTCCTTGCTTGTTTGTAGGTTGCTCTAACGATTCTCTCTCTACGCGTCCTAGTTCGCATCCAAAACTAGGTGGTGCCCCAAATTTGTGTAGGGTTAGGTTGCGGGTTTGTGTGTGTGTTTGTTGTTTTTTCAACCCCAACCCAATTGAGCAGCACGGGAGCCTTGAAGGGTGTCTAGAGGTTTCTCTTCTTGTTGCCCGCCCCGGACCGCCTCAGTACATGCACTGCAAGTCGCTAGTCTAGTGACAGCAGGCAGGCTACTGTAAGTGCCCGTGAGTGATTTTTTTGAAGGGAGACTTGTATATAACAAAAACTCATGTACAAACTAAAAAAAGTTCAGCAAAACTCCAGAAACTTTCAAGTTTGAGCTCGTTGTGCCTTCTTGATGCTTTTTGTTGCAGGTTTTGCCCTCGCCTTGCCTACTCTACATGTAGTCGTGTAGGGACAGCTCCCTGTTCGCATCAATTTTTCATGTAGAGGCGTGTAGATTCAAATTTGGTCATCTTCATCTTTCTTGCTATTCATTTTTCAAGCTTTCTCTCAAGCTTTAAAGTGCCCCAATTGGAGTTGTGCTCTTCAGTTACGACTAGTTCTCTGCAGGGTTATGGCTATGGAAACCTAGTGGCAAATTGTGTGCAAAGAGATTGGGAGGGGATGTAGCTATGAATTGTGGAATTGATGTTGAATTTGTGGGTTTGTGATGTTCAATTATGAAAGGGGAGGGCCTTGTCTTCATATGCATTGGTCGGCGTGTGTTGTAAATCCATGCTTTGGTAGGGTTTTGCTCCTATGTGACATAGTCTCTTAGGTGGGCGATGGCCAGTAAATTCCCAAGGGGACTACTCTTGACTTGTGGTGTTTCAAAGGGGTTTTCCAAATATTTTTGTGTTCTTGAAGTGCTCTTTCAACGCTCTTGGGTGACATCGCTATAGAGGTGTTTCAGTTTGCTTGTTTCCCAACAACGTGATGGGTAGTCTTGATGACGTAGTACATATAGATAGCACAGGGGAGGCTAGGACAGCAAGGTTTACACAGATTTTGTCAATGTTTGGGTGTCTCATGTACGACCTACTAGTGGTAAGTCCCAACCTAGCAATTACAGTGGGAGCATTTGCAGCAAGGATTGCAGTTGTATGATGACTGACACTAGCTGCATGATCCATAGTGGAGTTTTGCAAACCATATAGAGTTGTCTATAGGATTAACATGTAGGGTCTAGCATGGATATGCACGCTCACCTGTCACTAGAGCCGATCCTACTACATGTAGATCAACCAAGTGAGCTAGTGGGCATAGGTTGAGAGAGTCCCTCACCTATTTTCTTGTACATAATAGTAGTTGTGCTAGTAGGACCCAATTATCGGAACATTTGCCTTTAAGTGGGAAATTGTTGGGGGTCTGTGACTTGCCTAGTTGTCGAGGCTATGGGCATCTGCCCACTGCTAACCTTATTGTGTGTACATGTATACAACAATAAAGAGTAGCTCATTCTGAGATCTACTCCACCTACACAAAGTCTACTCTCTCCTTCTCCCCTTCTCGCATGCATACACCACACCGCATCGTCACCACGCATGCACGCATCCGTGTAGATGCACTCTTCACATGACACCACAATCTATGGTGGTTCAATTCTCATCAATGTGGTGTGTACAAAAGTGTTGCCCCTTTGACCACATAGAGTTAAAGGAAATGCACTATACAAGGGAGAAAATTATTCAATCAACTACAAAGAAAAAATCAAGGAAAATGAGTAATGTATATTAGTTATATATTTATTTATTTATTTATATATGAGCATTGTTTATACCTTTTGTACACCACCTTGTGCATACTCCCATTCTTTGTTGGTGATGTCCTCTCTGCGTGCCTTTGCTTTGATCATTCTGCCATGGATCCACTTAGCACTAATGAGATATGGGAAACGTGCATGGTGCCTAGGGGGTGCCATCCTGCCTCCATGAACGTGCTTCCATGCTTTCCTTTCTTGCAACTGCATTGACTTTGCCACTGTCCACAAGTCCACCCACTTGGTCATAACCTTTGCATTGAGGATGCAAAAAATTATTGACGACTCGGTTTAGATCCATATCCATGCTAAACAATATCCCCTTTCCACTTGGTAGGTGTGAAATCATTCTTTCATCCTACTCATCTGACCACATGCAAGGCACTGAGGGATCAACTTGTGCCAAATAATATAAAATGTACACAATCCATTCTTCGGTCATGCATGCCTCTAGGCTGTAGTCATTTGACGAAAAATTCAAAACTAAAGGCATGCCTCCGTCAATTGTACCATGTAGACAGAAGGAGGAAGCTGCAATGAGGAATGGGCCCTAGCGACCTTGCTTTGATCCTATGACCCTATTTGGCATGAAAATTACACACAGAGGTTTGGAGCAAGATTGTTTTTGAATAGGAAGAGAGATTTCTCAGGTTCCATGGTTGGAGGAAGATCAAGGGCGAATTGATGAAGAAGGCAAAGGTATCCTAACGAAGGTGAGTTATAATCGATTTTCTCACTCTTTGTTGAAAGGTTTATAGGCTTGACCAATTCCAGAATTTTGTTGGTGCATCAATATTTGAAAGACCAGCTCAACACCTTGACTTAGCATTTTGCTCCAAGGAGATTTTTGAAGCTCGCAACAAAGCTATGTATGAACTGGACCGCAGGAGGCCGATATCTTGATACTATTTATGCCTGTGGGTTTGCACGCTCTAGACATTTTTGAATCTCGAGCTTTTGTTGGTGCAACAGTATCTTGAAGACCAACTTGACACCTTGAGACAGTTTCGAAGCTCGCAACCTAGCTACTAGGTCTAAACAAGACTACAAAGATATCTCCATACTGCTAATGTTTGTGGGTTTGCAGGCTGATGTCTATGGGTTCTTGCTAAGATATTGTTGGTGCAGTAGTATCTCAAAGAACATCTCAACACCTTGAGTCAGTTTTGAAGCTTGCAACCTAGATAGGTATGTACGAGATTGCAAGTCGATATCTCCGTATTGCTGATGTTTGGGTTTGCTAGCTCAAGAGATTTCTAAAGCTCGCAATAACCTAGCAAGGTATGCATCGGATTGTAGGCCGATATCTCCATATTGTAGATTTATGTAGGTTTTCAAACTTGAGAGATTTTTAAAGCTCGCAATCTGGCTAGGTATAGTGAACTAAACTACATCATGCTTTGAACACAAGCTTCTAGCCTCAACCACATGATTTGATTTTTCCAGCACTTTGCGGTCTTCTTCCTTGAAATCTTGGTGGGATCTCTTCATCACCGTAAGATCCCCAATTTTTGGGTCTCTTTTAAAAATAAGAAAAATAACTTTCAATATCTATATCGTCGAATTTTGATTGACAGCATTGGAAAGTCATAATTATGTCGGGATGTTAAGGTGTGGCGTAGTTTGGCTACGATTTTTATTGGTTGGTTAGATACTGTTTGGATGGTCAAATTTAATGTAAAAATTAAATGGTAAGTGGGAGAGTTGACCACCAAAAATAAAAGGCTTGTTGTTAGGAAAGAAAGAGTCTTTTTGAAAAAAGAGAGGAGGAGCTTAGTTTAGAACTTTTTTCTTGGAGGCCAATTTTCTTCTTAGAGTCTCTAAATCACGCTGTGAGCGGGATGGAATCACACAGAACGCCTCTATAATGACCCAACACACACTCTTGGGATGATACACACACACACACACACACACACACACACACTATGGGGCACACTCGGCTTACACAACTCACCTAGCCGAGACAGGGAATACACCTATGGAGTGAGAGGAGAGAGACTACTCATTTGCCCACTCCACACACACACACACACACACCCAAAAAACTCAGCTCAAAAGAAGAGAATTTCTGATGTTTAGATACAACTTATCATGGGCCAACACCAATGAGGCAAATAGCTCACACAATATGGGTAAAAGATGCTAGATACAATCACAAATTGGAGCAGAAGCTTCGCTCATAGGAGAAACTTACACAGCCAAAACAGCAGAAAAACAGTGAGGAATTTGGAAAAATGGACAATGCCATCGCATCTGGAATGGCTCAAAACCCCAATCTACAATGTCAAAGTGCTCAAATCCAACCTCGAATGAGCAGTTTACTGCCAAAACAGACTCCAAAAACAGCAAAAACACAGTTGCGGCTGTTCCTCCTCTTCTCTCCACGTTTTTTCTAGTCTTCTCTTTGGTTTTTCAATTCCCACACTTAGCTTTATTACTTGGGCACCCTTGGCCTTTTAGTTGACCTCAAATTGACCCCGAACAGGCCAAAAACTGACCTCGTAGTGCATAGTTGTCACCCTGCTGCATCCATCCGCACACCTGGCACTCAACTTTTTTCAATAATTCATCCCATCACCACGTGAAGTGGCCCCAAAATATGGTCCTCATGATGACCTTTCTGTATCCTTATCATAAGAAAACACCCACGTTGTGTCCGTACTCATCCACGTGCAAGTATTGACTCCATTCAACCGACTGACGCCACTCGATGCCATCTGACGCACCTGCTTACCTCATGTCATCGGCCCGCGGATAGATTCCTTGAGAAGTTTTATGCACTAACAACTCCTCATTATTGTAGAAAAAACACACTGGTATTGATGACGATGAAAATCGATGCACTGTGTACACATTGTCCTACCTGTACACATGTGGGCCCCACGTAACCACCTGGCTCTGGAAAATGGGCAATTCTTTATTTTATGCACCATGCAAGTGTATGTACATATTCTCAATCCCTTGCTCCAAAAAACTCCTGACATAATTTGCCCATCCCCTAGCTTGCTAGATTATTCATGATCAGCAGCAACAAATAGAGATATGAGACTTGTCGTGTCACAAGTCTCCTCATCCCTCACATGCATTACTTGTTCTGCAGACAACTTGTCTTGCTCCACCATCATCAATCTAGCATGATACAATTTAAGACGCAATCCATTTACCCTTGACTTATGTAGAATCCCATACAGGTTAGCCAGCTGATATGTACCATTCGGAAAACACTCCACTACCTTGAAAGGGCCTTCCCACTTAATTTGAAACTTCTTTTAGAAGGTGTTTTCCAGCTTACTATTGTAGCGCAAAACCAAGTCATGCTTCTTGATACCCTTACTTTTGACCTTTTCATTTATCTTTGCCAAAGCTTTATCCTGCATCTGCCCATAATGCTCCAATGCACTCATCCTATCCAGCTGAACCTCTTGTAACTGTAAGAGCCTCTCTTTGAATGCATCACTAGGCGGCCCAAGCAACTTTTCTAACATCTTGATTGCAGGAAACTCCACTTCCACAGGCAACAGTGCTTCCATCCATATACCAAATGAAATGGAGTAAACCCTGTACCTGTCTTCACCGAAGTACGGTAAGCCCATAATGCACTAGGCAATTCCAAATCCCAATTCTTTCCTTGGTGCTCTGTCACTTTCGAAAGGATTTGTACTAACTCACCATTGAATCTTTCATTCAAGCCATTACAATGCGGGTAATAATAAGTGGTATGTTGGTGCCTAATCTTTATTTTTGTGCATAAAATGTCTAGCAGTTTAGCTCTAAATCCTGGCCCCTTATCCGAAAGTAGTTCTAGTGGCACCCCAAACTTGCAACATATTTCATCGTACACAAATTTTGCCACATCCTTTGCAGTGATTTCTTTTACTGCTATAGCCTCCGCCCATCTAGAGAGATAGTTTATTACAGTCAAAATATAGCTTTTGCCCCTGGTTGTGATAGGTAACGGGCCTATTGCATCAATCCCCCACTTTTCAAACACATCTAACGCCATAATGGTTTTTCGTAGCTCTGGCTTCAACACTCTCTTCCCAAATGCTTGACACCTATTGCAAGACCTACACCAATGGTGAACATCCTTGTGCAAACTAGGCCATACATACCCCTCTTGCAAGATCTTATGCAAGCTAATCTTTAGAGAAAAATGGCTGCCACACGCACCTTCATGATTCTCTTCCAACACTCTATAAAGCTCCTCCCGCCAAGGTACACGTCTCAACACGAGATCAGCCCCTTTCATGTATAGGACATCACTAATGAATTTGTACCTATATGCTCTACGCACAAAGCCATACTTCTTAGACTTCTGATTGTCCTTTGGAATGATTCCTGTTAGCAAAATCTCCTCTTCTTGAGCCAAACTTTCCCGGCCATGATAAAGAGGTAAATTGGTCCTCAACATGAATAGCTCCCCAATCATGCTTTGAGCCGCTTCATGTGCCTCTCCATTTAGAGCACGTTCCATGTGTTTGATACTCCATGCTTCGAACTTTTTTAACAGGCCTTTAATTCTGAAACACACTTCCTTCAATGAGGTGTTCTTGCTCTTCCACACACCCAGCACTTGCTTCACCACTAACAAGGCATCACCTTTTATGCTCAACCTTCTAATCCCATACTTCAAACAAATGTGTAAGCCGGCTTCCAATGTAGCATATTCAGCCTCATTGCTACTATGCGCATCCAATTTGAACCCTCTCTTGTATACTAGCTTCCCCTCTGGGTCATAAAGTGCTATACCCCCTGAAGCCGCATCATGGCTCTTCCTGTATGAGCCATCAAAGAACAACACATGTGCATTGCTGATCTGTGGCACTTCTTCAACTACCTTTCTCACCACCTCTTCCTTAACAAGAAGGGGATTCTCCTTATAAGTTAGCAAATCAGCTAGTGTAGCTCTTGTACTGTCTTCCACTAGAAAAGAGAACTCAAACTCTTGCAGTTCAATTACCCGTTTCTTCACCACATTTGACATGTTAGTGCCATTAGTTAACTGTGGCAAAAATGCATAACTTGTCAAGAAAACAAAAGGTCGTGATAGCAAGTAATGATGAAATCGTTTGACAAGCAAATATTACACTGGCCATCACTAGGTCAACTTCCGAGAATTTTCTCTCTGCTACCAACTTCACTCTATAATGGTTGCCCTTCCCCTTTTGCAATAACATGGCACCAATGGCATCATCCCCTACCGATGGATTTACATAAAACACTTTCTCCCAATCAGGAGCCTGCATGGCTGACAACCCCCCTAACACCTCTTGAAACACTTCTTCACACTTGTCATCCCATTGCAAACGATCATGCTTTGCCACTTGTTGTAATGGATAAAGGAGTTGTGAAGAAAATGGAATAAATCGCGCCATGTACTTTACTTTGTGTATAAAGGTTGCCAATTTCTTTGTACTCGTAGGTGATGGAAGAAGAATAATAGACTTAACCTTGTCTGGATCAGCCTCAATGACATTTTCTGACACCATATGGCCCAATAATTTCACCCTTGGCTGTGCTAAATGACATTTCTTTGGATTTAGTTGTCCTCCACATTCATCATATCGAGCCAATACCATCTGCAACTTCTCATGGTGTTCAGCCCTACTACTGTAGACACATAAGTCATCCATAAAAGCTTTAACACAACTACCAAATGAATGGTTCCAATACCGAATTTTCTCTCTCTTGATAGAAATATGGTCCATTTGACAACCCAAATGGAAATAGCGTGTAACAATAGCAGCCCCATGGCGTAATAAAAGTTATCTTTGTGCGGTCTTTAAGAGCAATCTTCAATTGAAAATAGCTTGAAAAACCATCACACACATTGTACCTCTCATAACCTGCCACTGAATCCAAGATCTGATCGATGAATGGAAGAGGATATGGGTTCTTCGTAGTGGCTGCATTTAAGGATTTAAAATCTACACAAATCCTCCACTTTCCATCCTTCTTTGGACTGACTACTACTGGACTCACCCATTATGTGGTCTCCACAGGGACTATGAACCCTGCCTTTAATAATTTGTCCACCTCTTCCCGCAAGGCTCCATTTGCTCTTGACCCATCCTTCTTAGCCTTTGCCGCATTGGCTTAGCACCTTCTTTCAGCTCTATATGCATCTCTTTGCCCTTGAACCCTCTGATCTCTTCATATGAAGTAATGAACAAATCAGGAAAACTAGCCAGCATGTGCAGATATATCTCCTTCTCCATAGCTGAGAGGTCTCCGCTGATCATTTGTGTCATCAATTCCTGCTTCTTTGACAATTCAACCTTGGTTTGCATCAACCCTTCAATCACTTCATAAGGCCCTTCACTTTCATCTTCAACCTCATTCACAAATGCAACTAAACCAGACTCCTAGATTCCTTTGTCCATCAAAAGAAATGCAACATCAGCATCCTCATCACTGCTGGTAGTACTATCACTGTCCTCATCAGTCACTGTGGAATAGTCTTCATCACTAGAATCATCTTCATCTTCATAAAGCTCCTCCAATCGTTTCCTTGTGTCCATGTTATATAGCTTCTTGGCACCTATCTTTCCATAAAGGCTAATCGTACCACGTCGCCAATCTTGAAAAGCTCCCACTGCACGTAACCATGGTCTGCCCAATATAATAGGATATGCTCCCAACCCCATTGGCATCACATGAAAATCAACCACCACCTTTGCATCATACGCCTCCACTTCTAAGATCTTTACAACACCCAAACATTTTACTTTCCGATGGTTGAGTGTGTTATGACACATATTTGGGCTCCACCATCCACATAACCTTGTCCCAGATTTTTTCTTTTGTGCCACACATCTACTATTGGACAAATATCAAGTAGCTCATCCATCGCCAACACCTTCACTAAACCTCTCTCTGGTTCTTTCTCCATTGGGTTAACCATTCTCTTCCACTGTCGCTTTAGCTTAGGTACCATCGCTATAAGCTGCCCAAAAGTAACACCTGCCTTCCTGCTTGTCAGATCCTCCTTCAAGTCATAGCTTAATTGCCCATCCCCTAGTGGAAAATCTGAAACATGAAACTTGCAACGAGCCCTCCTTTTCCTCTTGGCCTTGACATCTTCGCCTTCTTCTTACTAGGACCTGGGGCACTTCTTCCTTCCTTGTCCTCTGTGGTCCTCTTCCCAATAGGCATCACTAATGTATCCTCTAGCTTTGATGCCTTCTCCAAGGTGACTACACTTATCACTTTTGTCTTTCCCTTTTCCTCCTGGGTTAATCCACTGGTTCCTTCGACTTCTCCCTTAGTTAGCACCTGTCTTGGCAATGGATACATGTCTCTCCCCATCCTTGGTGGCTTATCACATTGCGGGCTGATGTGGCCCACCTCTCCACAATTATAACACGTGGGCGTCTACCTCTAGAACCTACCATTGCTTTATCCAACACCATTCCTAGGTCTTTCTTCATCTCCTAGATGATTTGCAAACCTCCCTCAACCTCGATTATTTTCCACTTGACCTAGCTTGTTTAGGCTAAGATTCTTCATTAAATCTACCACTTGCCTCATGTCTTGCCTTAGCCCATCATCTTGCATTGCTGTAGTAACCACTGCTGGCATAATCTGAGGAGTAACAGAAACCACTGGTTCATGATGAACCCCTGGCATGCGACCTTGTGAAGAATCTATAGGTTGAAATTCAGACCTCATGGGCAAAGACTCCACCCCTAGCTGGCTCATCTTCCTCAGCTTCCACTCTTTGTTCCTTGCCACCTCCAATGCATCTTCATATGTTCTAGGCTTCTTTAGCTCCACTCTTCAACGTAAATTCTCCCAAAGACCAGCCAAGAATCTTTCCTTCTTCATCATGTCAAGTGGGGGTACCTGTGGTGCTAAGGCCTTGCACATCCGCTCCCATGCCAATGAAAACTTACGTATGTACGCATCTACTGGCTCACCTTCCTTCTGCACCAAACCTTATACTTCTTGCCACACTTTGTCAGGATCTTCTATCTTCACAAACTCCACTTCCAATCCATGCCTTAGATTGTCCCAACTCAATCTTACAAGTGGATCAGCTACACGCAACTCCTCTTCAAATGCTTTGGACCAAACTCGTGCATCACTCTTCAAACAAATTTGGAGAAGACGTAACATCTGCGCCGGGTCACGAATCTGGTTGCTAATGTAGGCAACCTCCATCTTTTCCAAAAATTCTTCAACATCTTCATCACTTCTTCCATGAAACTCCGGATAAGAGAAATCCATGGCTACCCAAGCTACGATGCTTTGAGAGCCCCTTCGAACACACGTACAAGAACCCGAAACTTCTGACTGACTCAATCCCCAGAAACTTCAATGGAGCTCAAGCTTTAGATAAGGACAAACACATGCACATCAAATGAGTTTTCATAGTTAATCATCAGAATTACAATAGGCAAAGAACATTCAAGTATCTCTCTTAATCTTCTTGGCCCGAACATAAAGACTATGCGCTACTGGAAAAAAATCTTCCTGGACACATAAACATTTATCTGGATTCTTCGAGTTAAATGAAAAGGAGTGAATTGAGGTCCATTTTGATCATCCATTAAAGCCAACCATGCAGCTCCCAAGAAGGCACATCTGACTTATCCTCTGATTTTGCCAGAATTTCAGCAGCATAACAGCAGAAATGGCTTAAAAGATCAAAAAACCAGCCATCATAACTATTTTTGGCAGAGTTTCCCCAGAAGTAGAGCAGTGTGAACCCAAAATATAGACTGTATATGTATGCATAAACTACCCACAATAGAACCCGAGCATCAAGTAGGAATCACTAGTACATAGCCCATGGCGAGGTCACGAAAAGGGTGCTCCAGCCACCTGTATCACCGAAAGGATCTCACATTTGAGAATCCCCCAACTCAATAAAACCTCACGCTAACGACCCTCTCACGAAGGCTTATGCAAATCTCGTATCATTCAAGTCTCAGAAATGGCTGGGACTGCCAAATAAAACCAAGTATGGATCCACAAAGACGTACAATAGAAGCTTCCACAAGTAACATACAATACCAACAGACAATGCGCTCAAACAGGCGCCAAATGATGCATACCCACGGCAACTGCAAGTGACTCCCACTTGCAAATGTATCACTCTACTCCAGCTACCTTTACTTGTGTGAATCACATGTAACTATCTCTATAACCTGTAACCTGTAATTTGCAACCTGTAATCCCGAATCTCGAAGCTTGAAGCTCGACGCAGAAGGTACTCGAAGAAGATCCTTCGTGGGGGCGCCAAAAGAATGTAAGCGGGATGGAATCACACAGAACGCCTCTATAATGACCTGACACACACTCTTGGAATGATGTACACACACACTATGGGGCACCACTCGGCTTACACAACTCACCTGGCCGAGACAGGGAATACACCTATGGAGTGAGAGGAGAGAGACTACCCATTTGCCCACTCCACACACAGAGAGAGACACACACACACACACACCCAAAAAACTCAGCTCAAAAGAGAAGAATTTCTTATGTTTAGATACAACTGAGCTTGGGCCAACACCAATGAGGCAAATAGCTCACACAATATGGGTAAAAGATGCCAGATACAATCACAAATTGAAGCAGAAGCTTCGCTCATAGGAGAAACTTACATAGCCAAAATAGCATAAAAATAGTGAGAAATTTGGCAAAATGGACAGTGCCATCACGTTCGGAACGGCCCAAAACCCCAGTGTACAATGTCAAAGTGCTCAAATCCAACCTCGGATGAGCAGTTTACGGCCAAAAATGGCTCCAAAAACAGCAAAAACACAGTTGCAGTTGTTCCTCCTCTTCTCTCCGTGTTTTTTCTGTTATTCTCTCTAGTTTTTCAGTTCCCACACTTAGCTTTATTACTTGGGCACCCTTGGCCTTTTAGTTGACCTCAAACGGACCCCGAACATGCCAAAAACTGACCTCACAGTGCATAGTTGTCACCCTGCCGTATCCATCCGCACACCTGGCACTCAACTTTTTCCAATAATGCATCCCACCACCACGTGAAGTGGCCCCAAAATATGGTCCTCATGATGACCTTTCTGCATACTTATCATAAGAAAACACCCATGTTGTGTCCGTACTCATCCACGTGCAAGTATTGACCCCATTCAACCTACTAACGCCACTCGATGCCATCTGACGCACCTGCTTACCTCATGTTGTCGGCCCACGGATAGCTTCCTCGAGAAGTTTTACGCGCTACCAACTCCTCATTATTGTAGAAAAAACACACTAGTACTGGTGACGACGATGAAAATTGATGCACTATGTACACGTTGTCCTACATGTACACATGTGGGCCCCACGTAACCACGCTGTCCTACCTATACACATGTGGGCCCCACGTAACCACCTGGCTGTGGAAAATGGGCAATTCTTTATTTTATGCACCATGCATGTGTATGTACATATGCACAATCCCTTGCTCCAAAAAACTCTTGACAACGCGTCGAAATGCGTGTCCTCACAAAAAAAAAGCTAACAACGTGCGCGAACTTGTCTCTCCTTGCTCACTCTATTCTTAGCTAGTGCTTTGACCTTGAGAGCCTATTTAAAGACCTCTCTTCTTTCACTTTGGGGGGGATAGATACACTCTCAGACACGGAAGCTCTCTTGCCTTGACGTCAGAATTACTTATCTATTTTACGAATTGGTGCAATCTCTTCATCACCATCTCCATAAACTCTTCTCTCTCGTGAAGAAGAAGAAGAAGGATACTCTTTCTCTATTTGCTTATTATCTTCTCTCTTGTTTCACGGTGTACGCGCTCTCCGAAAGTTTTTGTGACGGATACCTCTACGTAGCTCTTATCACCGCTCTCTTGCGGAAAAGCAATAATCCTTTCAACAACCCCTAATCGATTCTAAAGCACGGTGAGAAACCATAAACTCCATAGTCATCATCTCTCTCTCTCTCTATGTAGTTTTTCTGCGTAGTCACTCTATTGGTGATTGTTCTTTCCCATACGAGTGCATGTATGGATTAAGAAAATACATACGAGTTTGCCTCATGATTGTTTCATCATGTGTTATATGTTGATTTATGCACATGATGCGTTATGGTCAAGCACGTGCATAAAGAAGCGCTTTTCGTTTCAAGTCATAGAAGCGGTAGGAATACTGTTTTGGTCATAAGTCACAAACCATTATAAATCATCCCAAACCCTTTATACCATAGATAAAACACATCATTTATAACATTTTCTCTTTTATGTGTCATGTGAAAAACACACACGAGCTAAGACATATGGTCAAAAACAGATTGCTGCCCAGTACACTTCACCAAAAAATTTTGACTCCACGCTCCTTGGAGAACTACTATATAGATTCACTGGATGGGCAAACCCACTTAATCAATTGCAAAGCTTGATGAAACTTGATGAAAAATGACTTTAGGTCTCCGTTATCACTTTGGAAATGCGAGTTATTAATCACTCTATTATCAGTTTTACCTACAAGCGTAGGAGTGCTATCAAAGGGGGATACCATATGACCTCATGAGTTAACCGATCCATTTTGATATGCTTTATGGTTTGGTGAGTTGATTTAAATTATTAGATGGCCCTAAACTTACATGAGAGTATATGGCTAAACATTCTGAACCGCCCAGGCAGATACGAATAAAGTGACTTTCTTTTGGGGTTACCGTTCGTTGTGTGAGTATCATATGGTCAAAGTGACGTGATGGGGTGATAGTCTACATTATATAGTTTAACTTGATGCATTGGGTTGAGGCCAAACACTTTCATTTGCATGTTTTGCATACTCCCAAAAATGTCAAAAAATTATTTTTGTACATGTGTGAAGTTATGGTTTATGGTTGACCTAAAGGTCGAAGTTGTTTTGCATCATGTTTATGGTGTTGGAATGTTATCACATGATGTATGGGAACTCGTGGATTGATGTGGATTCCTCATATGCATGGTTATGATTGCTTTCCACCTTTCTAGGTCAAAAACTAGCTCTATGTGCTAGAGTGGTGAAGTGCACATGTGATGCATCAACTTTGCATGGTTGAATTTTGTCAAAAATTGGATTTTTATATCATGATTAGTCGCTGGTCGGACTCTTTTTATGCACGAAAGAATCACATCTTAAGGGTCACATGTGTGTAGACTCCGATTGATTGCAGGGGATATGTCAAACTACAAGTGGCGGAGTTGGTTCAGTGTGATTATGATTTATGGTTAAGCGCAGAGATTCCCTCATGGATTATGGTTGAAATTTTATGGTGGAAGCCGGTGTGGCTTATGGATTTTTTTGGATTGGGTTATGCAACCAAAATGCTGCCAAAATTTTTACAGCCATGTTATTTTCGAAAGTGGTTATGCAGGATTGATCATGCCTCACCCAAGTAGGGTGGAGAGCTCACCCGTGTGATGATCGGATTATGGTTTATGGGTTAAGGTTTTTGGATTGGATCATGAAGTGATCAGATGGTTTATGGTAGACCTGTAAGGGTAGAGACCCTGCACAGTCTAACTGTTTGGAAAAGGATTGTTTGTGCATCTAAGAAGTGCTATTGTGATTAGACTCATGTGTTATGTTTCTCATGGCAGCGTCGCTACAAGACTAGGATCGCCTACATCGCTTAGCCTTAGACTAATGGGTCACTAACCTGGGGCTTTGCTGGATCGAGGGTGTTGCCTAGGTCTTCTTCTTTTTGTTAGGCTCATCTACACGGTTAGTGCGTCAGGGGTTGAATGACCTACACGACTAACACGTCGGGGATCTTGCCTTGGCTTTGCCTAAACACCCGGTGCTAGGCATCAAAGAGGCGGGGTGCCTAAATTGGTATGGTTGGTGTTGATACCCTACCTTTGGGATCCTTTCAGAGCTCGGGTTCATGGAGGGAGGCGAAGCGGACTCACCTATGTCTGGCTCAGGTAGGATGGAGGTGTTTTGGCTCGCTCCCGATGAAGTGAAATTCTCTCTGTCTGTAGTAGAGCGGAAGTGGATGGGTGGACCGGTCGGTCCCTACACAGGGTCCAGTGCTTTGCTAGTTATTTTGTCATAAACTTTTTGATGTTATAATATACCCAGATTTTGTCATTGCATTAATACATGGTGGCATGTTCCATTTAGATGGTCATTTAAATATTCTCTGTTGTCATCTTCTCATTTCTCTATGCACTGTATTTCACCCTCCACTATATTCTCTCTCTCTCTCTCTCTTCCCGCAATGCTGTGTACACATATGTTCACCCTCCACAATGTTATATATTTTTTTTAGTATGCTTTCATTCACAACACCCATTCAGGGTAGCACTAGGTCCACAGAACCCCCACAGGAAGATTTGATCAAACACGAAGAACCAATCTTGGCTTTTGAGCTTAGGTCCAAAGAATCCTTACAGGAAGTACTATGTGTTCGAATGATTTGTCCGCACGCATTGTTCGAGTGTTTCAATCGTTTCCTATATTTTAGTCAGCTTCTTTATGTGATCCCTTTTCCTAGGCATGACATATTGTACGCTGAGCACGTTTCACTCATGAATGAGCACGAATGTATGCGGATTGTTCATGAAAAGCTGCAAAGTATGCATTCAAGGAAGTCACATTTCATGTCTCTTCCTTGGCACGACATAGTTGTAGAAAGAGCACATGAAAGTATGAGCACCAAGCATGGGCATTCCCGTTGTGAATTGCCACAGTTGATTGATTTAGATCAGAAAGACAAGATTCGATCTCATTGTTTGCGCGTATGCTAGGTCCTCTAGATGCAGTCCGACTGAGAACTCCTCCCCTATGCAAATGCTTTCGCAACTCTGATGTATATTGAAATTGTATAAAAGTGTAAATTGTATATTTTGTGCATATACCCCTAGGGAGGGGTATCTCTCAATCACTACCACATTTGTGAGTATGGAAACCGCACACTCTATTGTGTCTTTCTTAAATGGAATTGGGATACAGCTTGTGAGCAGCTAATTGCTTCTCTATGTACAAACACAAGCTTTTGTGTTCTAAGGGTCTAGCCCGTTGAAGTCTGGATAAGGCTAGCGCTTATAAAGGCTACGAACCAGTTGTGCCTTCTTGGGTGGAAGGCATTTGTATTCATTGAATAAAGGATAGAGTAGGATTTTGTATGTCAACTATGGCTACAAGCTCACTAGAGGTTGCAAGCTGAGTGCTTTTGGTTGTCAATTGGCAAGAGTGAGGTGCATAAGCAACATTCATTGGGGTATAATTAGTGTATTTTCTATACAATGAAGAAAGAAAATTTCATGAGTATTTGAACTAAGCCGCTCTAAATGTTTGAAGCATACTCTAGTTGGGGACCCTATTAGTGGAGAAAACCATGGGGCTTACACCTAATTTTGTGCCTCCAAGGTGGGGAAGCTAACACCTAATTTTGAGCCTCCAAGGTGAGGAAAACCATGAGCCCCAAGTATACTAGCCAAGAGACCACCTATAAGAATAAAGGCTCGAACTTAAGATTGAGCATCCAACTATACCAGCCAAGAGACCACCTATAATAATAGAGGATTGAACTTAAGTTTGAGCCTCCAACTATACTAGCCAAGAGACCACCTATACGAATAAAGGGTCAAACGTAAGTTCGAGCCTCTAGCAACACTAGACAAGAGAACCACCTGTAAGGATAGTGGACAAGAAACCATTTTGAAGGATGGAGGCTCAAACTTAAGTTTGAGCTTCCAACAACACTAGACAAGAGGACCACCTCTAGGGAAACCATTTGTAAGGATGGAGGCTTGAACCCTCTAGCCACATGAGGCAAAAGATCCTTTATAAGGACACTAGGAAAGAAACAATTTATAAGGGTGCTCAAGGGCTCGACTTGAAGTTTAAGCCTTTGGCCACACTAGGAAAGTAACCACCTTTAAGGATGGGGGATTAGTAGACTTAAGCCACACTAGGTGACAAGTCACTTATAAGGATTGAGGATCCAACTTAAGTTCAAACCTCTGTCCTAATAGGTAAAGCCGTGGAGGCTCAAACGCTTATAGTGTAATTTCCTAGTGATGTAAGGTAGGTAAAGGCTGAAACTTCTAGAAGTTTTTTCTCGCTCGTGGAGGGTGTAGGCCATAAATCTGAACCGAAGATCCTTACAGATGGGCATGAAAATAGTGGAATCCATTTTTAAATATCTTGTATAGACAGCCTCCTCGAAGGTCTTCATGTAGTGGCTTGGGAGGAACATAATTTTGGAAAAGAGGCCATAGATTACCTTCATCTTGGGGGTATCATTCAACTTTCATATAAGTACTTTGTATCCCTTCAAGAATGAATTCCACTTTATTTTGGTGGTTTCTGTCTTTTTGAGTGTATTGATGCATGCGGAGAGCATGCAGTAAATCTTTAACATCATTTGCATGCTTTCCCTTTAACTAGACTGATCATTTTCTTGATGGCCTTCCTCATATATGCGAGTGAAGGTGCCTCTCTTGGTTCGTGGAAGACTAGGTAGTTTAGCCATGTAGGGTGAGAAACTAGTAGTTTCTCAAAGTCATCCCACCTTCTCCTCATGATGATTGGGGAGTATGTTGGGTTGATCTTAAGTTGGTTGGAGAAAATGAGTTTACTGTTATTGCTTGCTTGTTATCCCCCAAGAACTGAACTTTCCATGCTGGCCTAGTCTCTTTCATCTGCTCCGTGGTCCATTCAGGGAGATCCGCATCCCTGTAGCTCCCATTAGCATCTGGTAGAATTGCTAGTAGTAGCTCTTTCTTTGTTTATGTTGTCATCCACTTGAGTAGCGGCTAGGGAATTTTTGGCCTAGGGACCTCTTCTTGTACCTGCTTTAGAGTGATTTTATTTTAACAAATCTGACTTCAATATATGATGTTCATAGCAAGGTTCTTGGCCACAACTTCCCTCATCACTTTCCAGTATTCCTCTAGTAGATGTGCGTACTCTTGAGGTAATTTTTGAAGTTTAGTTGAAGTAGCCACATCTATCAAGTCTTCAGACTGCTTGTTCTCTTGTTCTCTCTTTCTTCTATGTTCTCAACTTCCGACCCTGTTTCCACGGGTCCTTTCTCTCTAGGAGGGAGGTTCTGGAATTGTTCGATCTTTGATAGCTGTTTTCTTATATCTTCCACTTCCTTCATAAGCATCTCAACGTTTTCATCCTTTGCTTTACCTTTGTATGTCATGGCCTGCTTTTAGTGTGTAAAGCCTCTTCCAATGTAATCCTCGTTTTTTGAGAGACTCGAGTGCTTGTTGCAAATCTCCAATCTGCTTCTTATAGATATTGGTCTGCTTAGAGCTAGTTGTAGGGATGAGAAAAGGCTCTTAGGTAAATGCCTCTAGTTGTATGTTTTGATCAACTATCTAGCCTTGGAGCACATCTATTGATACCCTTTTCTTTTGAGCTAATGTTGCTGACTCTTTGGCACTCTGATGTGCTTGTTGATATTTCTTTTCTTTTTGGCACGGGGAAAGCTTACTGCTTTGGGCTACACTCTCATGTACTTGCATGGCCATCACTTATTTCTCATAGATCTCTTTGTACTTTGCCAGCTCTCCACTGATATGTTCTATTTGTGCATCTCTCCTTTGTAGATCTTTAACCAAGGTTGTGTTGGTTTTGATCAATTCTTTATTCTCAGCCCTTGTTTTGTCCATTTCTTGCTTTATGCTGACTACTGCTAGACTAAGATTGGCATTGTTTTCTTCTTCCTTCTCGTATTTTGAGAGTGATTTGCATGATTTCTTTGTTCAAATCTTTAGCCAACTTAGAAATCAATGCTGCCTTGGTCACATTGGACATTGCTTCTTGAAAGAGAGGTCCATGAGCAAATTCTTTTGTCGTCTCTTGGGTGGTTACTTGGACGGATTCCTTGATCCCCTTGATAAGAGTGCCTAGACAACGGTATTAGTCCTGCCTTCACGTGCTTTCTCCACATTTCTTATATTTTTGAGACTACCTTGAGAACTTGTCATTTTTGAGTTTTTGATGAGATAGGTAAACCAGTCATCCCAAGGTTTTTTTGTATTTTTAACAAGCCTTCACGCTGATCTACTCCTTTTTGTACCTGTTCATTCTTAGTTTCTTGTTCTTGATCAATCGTCATGGGATTTTCTTGCTTTTTTGCAAGCCCTCTAACTGATCAATTGGATCTGCTGATTGTCCCTATGTTTTTGACTCTTAGCTGGGCTCTTTTAGGAATGACATTGGCAATTCCGTTGTAGCATGGGCCTCTTCTAGACTATATATGGTGGCCATAAGGTCCTTGATTAACTACTTAGCATTATTTTTAGGTGTGAGATGTGAGGTTTGGATTTCTTCCTTCTTTATTTCTTCCATGTGCTAGCTTGTTTGCTCGAGATGTATCTCTGCTTCAGAGGCTTGGTATTCCATGTGGATCAAGGAGCTATGTATTGGACTTGGTACTTTAATTTCTTTTGTATGTGTTTCTTGTTGCTTTCCTTTTTTTGCCTTGCTTGCTCCTCTTGTTGGTAGTTCCTCCCATCATCTCAATCACATTGTCTTCTTGGAACTTGTCAAGAGATCCCTCCTCCATAGTATTGGTAGTCTGTTGGTGGTCAAGTATTCTTTTTGTTCCTTGGAGAGGATATCCTCTCCCTATTTTTTTTGGACTTTAATGCTCTTAGCTTCTTTATCTGGCTCACCTTAGGATGGCCTCTTTGATGTTTGGCATGTTTTTTATCTTAGCCTCTCTCTCATCAAGTCTGACAGGCTTCAAGCCTGTTCTTCTTTCCTTAATCATTCTGTGTCTCTTCTCTTTTGAGCAGCTTCCCTCTGCTGTTACTTCCTTTCCTCCTCGGCCTTTTTCTTTTTTTCCTGCTCTTCCTTGGCTTTCCATTCTCTTTGTTCCACTCTCTTGGTGTATACATATGTGGGCCTTCTTTCTTGAGTTGTGCAATCTATTTGACGGAGCTCTTCTTCTTCCTCGCCAGTCTCTGATCCTATTGACTCAGAGCTGGTGGCCCCTTTGTTTCTGATAGTTGTGGTTGTGTTATTTTCTTTGCTATGTTTTTCCTTTCCACTTGGCAAGTGAGAATTCATCCTTGCATCCTTTGCATATGACAACGTGTGAGGCATTGAGGGATCAACTTGTGTCAAATACTCTTAAGTATAAACAAATGCCTCTTGTACGAGCCATCCTTTGGCCATGCATGCCTCTGGTTGGGATTGAGAGTCTTTAAGAACCTCTCTAGGAATAATATCCATTGTGCATTACGGAAGTAGGTCAATACTCACAATGGGAGAATTACCTTCCCCTTGTAGAATGTGCGTACACACTTGAAAAATTTGTTATCTTTACAATAATGATTAACCACTTTAGGAGAAATTTTATTTTTACATTTGTAGCCCTTTTCCTTTGCCTTTCCTTTGTTGTTGTTGGTTTTAGAGTAAAGAGAGTTTTGCGTTGCATTTTTCATGTCCCTTTGGCTCAATTGATTCTGTGGCTTCCATTGTCTAAGAACCCTTCTTAGTCCCTTGTTGGTAATGAACTCTCAAAGAAACCATAGTATGATGTATGACCTCCAAAATAGTTTTAGGTCTCTGTGAGTTGATATACTCACTCATTTCCTTAGATAGGCCAGCACAAAATTGTTGCTTTTGTTTGGAAAAGTCTATCTTTTTGTTAGACAATGGATTTGAGATGTAGCTCCCAAAACTTATCCACATACTTTTGGATAGATTCATACGGGGCCATCTTCAAGCTTTGCCATTCCGTGAGGACTTTGTCTTTGGCATCACTTGTAAGGAATTGCTTTGTAATAGCAATCTTCAAAGCTTTCCAAGTCATTGGAGCTTCACCTTGACTATGTAGGCTTGCCCACCATTGACGGGGTGCCTTTTGGAAATGCATAGAAACATTTTGAAGGTTTGAAGATTTCAAGAAATCTTCATCTCCAAAAGCCGCATCAAATTGTTGGATAAAGGCCAACATTTTATCAATTTCTTTCAAGGTCCCATCATAGGTAAGAAAATTGATGTTCTTTCCTCCCTCTTTGAATTTCTTCAACTTACGTGAGGTACCTCTTCCATGTTGAATAGCTCCTCTCTTTATCCCTTCTCTTCTCGCTCGAGTGGCAAGTCGTTGTCCTCCGTGTTAGAAAATGTTGATGATGACAAAGAGGAAGAGGCGAAAGAAGTCAAAGACGGTGAGTGCTTTCTTTGCTTCCTCTTGCTAGGGTGTCTTTCTCCCTTCTTTGGATTGGCATGGGAGGGAGTACTTGATGACTTCCTCTTGTTTTTGGGAGGACTAGGTGTCCACCATGCCCACCATCTTTTGGGTCCATCATCACTTTGAGAAGTTGGAGGGGTGTCGCTTTCATACCTCTCCCTTGTAAATTTAGCATGCACTTCTTTTTCTCAAATAGTTTACCACGGAGGTCCTTTCAATATCTCCTCTTCATTATCCAAAAAGATTCCTCTTTTGGAGGTCTTGTTAGGAGGCCTCACAAGAATTCTCTCTTCTTGGGAACTTGGGAAACTTGGTCTTTAAGAGCTTGAATTTGGCTTTTGAACCTCCGCTTGCAAAATTGGGTTTCCCATTGCTTCTTGTAACTAGACAACAAGGTAGTTAACCACTCTACAACCATCATCAAATGTTATACTATGATCCAAAGCTAAGTTGTCAATATTAATTACATTCTCTCAATTATGTTGGGCCATTTCCTTGTATGTGTATGATAACTCTTTCCTTGGCACTTCCAAAACTTTTGCAACTACTCCTCTTATCCCTTGAAAATTAGCACTCAAGTAACTACGCCCGTGGATTAGAATATTGTTAATTACAAAGATTAGTGGAGTTGGTTTAATAATGCAAGGCTTGCATAGATTCCTATTGGGTGACTAATAGATCAATAATGGTTAAGCCATAGGATGATCCCAAAATATCGGATCCATTATTAAGACGATAGATCATGATGGTGCCCTCCATACCTAAAAAACAAACATATCAACCATGTATATAGATCCCAATCCAACTTACCCTATTGCAATGAACAACTCCTCCATCCTTTCATAAATTACTCAAGAACCTTTCTGCTCAGAAAATAAAAAAGAAACCTCAACTCTGATACCAATGTTAGAGAATCTAATGCTTACTTTTAGATTCAGCAGAATTCAAGTATGAAAGGAGAGAGGTTTCCTTAAGAGAAAGATAGCAAGGAGATTATAGGTTATGTTGGGCTGATCATTTACACAATTATACATTAAAAACACTAGAATCATGCCCATAAGCCAAAGATAATACAAAATTACAACTCACAACTCGATGAGGCCCGGATTTTCTTGGATCCAATCCTCCTCCAAAAGAATATGTATTATAATCCTCTCAAATGAGAGCTTTGTTACAATACATGTTTGTGCTCTTGTGGAGTCTTTCTTGAATCAAGAAGATGGTGTTCTTAAAGATTCCGTGGTAGAAACCTCTTTCAAAAACCGTAAACACCTTAGCAAAGAGAAATCAATTGCAGGGAAAGAGGAAGATGATGGTGAAAAGAAGTATTTTTTAAGCAATAGAATTGATACTCCATGTACAATTTCTCATGGGAAATCTCTTACAAAATCTTAGCAATTAAAAAGTAGAGATGGATAAGAAGAAACTTTTATTGGCTTGGATTTGCATCCATAGCCAAGAGCTTGAGCATAGAGTCCATTGAGAGAGAGAGAGAGAGAGAGAGAGAGAGAGAGAGAGAGAGAGAGAGAGAGAGAGAGAGAGAGAGAGAGAGACTGCTTTGCCAACTTGGTCACTTGAGAGAGTGTGTGAGAGGAGCAAGAGAGTCATAAATCCAACCAGACCCCCCTTATATGCTTGTGCAAATGTGCAAATAGTCTTCAATTAGAATGCATACAGCTTGACCAATGAGGTGGGAACACCTCGTGATGCAACTCAAACTTGTCCTACACTTGTCCTAGCTTACCTTGCATGAAGATCTACACCCCCTCCCTCCCTTTTCTTTGGACCCTTCTTGGCACGTAGAGACACCACACACACTCACACATACTTGTTAAGTTTACACAAAGTAAGATGTTAGCGGATTGATCAAACGAGCACCCACTTGGGCCGAACACGTAGCCGGACACCACATTTGTACTCTATTAATTTTTTGAGCTAGTGTAGTGATACTCTGTGTAAATCTTGATTCCAGATTAGTAGGCCAGTTCCCTGAGATGTAATTCTTTTATGATGATTGTAAAGGTCTGTGTGAGTTGGCCACTGGCCATTTAGAAAGCCCTAGGTATAAAGGTCAATAGATTTAATGGGAAGAGGGGGCTTATCTTTGGAAGAAGAAAGGAACTCTAAAAACGTACGCTCAAGATACAAAGCTGCTCTAACTTGTAACTAACTTTTCTAATGAATGGGTAATCCGTTTTTTTATTTGGAAACTTGCAATGTGTTCCTTTCTCTTTTTTCTTTAAATCAAGTGTAAGCATTGTCAGTTTTGTTGAGGTACATGACTACACCTTAGTGAGACTAATCATCATTTTGAGTGCTTAAATCACTATTTTTTTATGTTTTGACCATAGGAGAGTGTTCTTAGACCACAGGGCTATCTTTTTTGGACTCATCTGTTACAATTTTTAGGACCTTTTTCATGATGGATTGTGATTTTGGGACCTTGTCAGATTTCAACTAGACCTAGTAGGATATTGCCCCTAGGTTTCCTATACCTCCTCCTAAAGTTTCGTTGCATTTTGAGTTAATTCGAGTGCCAAAATGGCATGACGAACTAGAGCGGTGGGAAAGGACATAGGCAAATTTCCCTTATCAATCGAGTGGTGGTTTGCTTGTTGAGTTGGTGTGTTTTCTTATTAGGTTTACTTCTTGAGATTGACAACCTCAAAGAGTCTTCGTTCCCCATCTGAGTCACTTCCCTAAGTATTGACAGTATGTTAGTACCAGATAGCTATGCTACAGATGCGCATCCCGGATCCACTAACACAAGTGTGTGCTACTTTGGAAATGTGGCCTAGCCAAGCTTAGGAAGCAAAGACTAGAGTAAAATTACATAATGAGGAAGGGTTAAGCTAGAATACCTTGACATAAAGAAAAATGGCTTGGATGCCTTGAATTGAGTAGCATATTTATCTAACTAGACCCAGTGCCGATTCAAGGAGTTGAATCCTTGCTCTTGTAGCCACACACCATGCAATTGCATGCAATGTTGTACACACAATGTGTCATTATCTTTCTCATTAGAGACGTAAAAATGTATATACTTTAGCACCATGTCAGCCTCGTCTTGAACATAGGTGATGTGCACCAAGATTCTGACTTGTATAGAGTACCAATGTATTGATTGGATTTCCATTTTGCTCCTTGAAAGAGTAATTCATAGAAAAATCTATAACAAAGACTACCACGTCTCTAGGAAACCTTTAAATGGAGTCTTTGAATTGTTGAGATTGCCACCTGGCAATAAAATTGGGTCTGATGTAGGTGGTTAGATGCTTTTTAAGGAAGGATGTAAAATCTATACATCCCATTTCCTTGACCAATATATCCTTGTGCTTCTTGCCCTCTTGATGGCCTGATGCAACATCTTCAAACATCTTTACTAAAATCTAGAATTCATTTTCAGATTCTTCTTTTGGACAGAGCATCAACCGTTTGCAATCCACATTAATCACATTCTCCTTCAAGAAAGACAGCTTATGAAACGTAGACTCATTTGGCTTTAGACATAGTACCATCTCAGTCAATTTGTTGATGCTATTCTGTGTGTACACAGTAGCTCCACGCTTTCCTAGGACCTCTTCTGTGAATCATACATCTCAGTTGCAGCCACACCCCTTACTGTGCACTCTTTGTCTCATCTGGTTGAATGCATCCTTGAGGTATATCATTTGTATGGGAGAAATGCAACAACAAGTGTACCTATCCTTCTACTTGCAAACAAACCAAGGCTTTGGTCCCTCAAAACATTTGAGAGAGATCTTAAAGTGTGAATATTGCCTTTGGAATCTCCTTAAAAAATCCACCTATCCAAAGAAAAGTAAATCTCATCAAAACTTGTGGTAAAGACAAGGTTAAAGTCATTGCAACTTGAAAATTCTATCGAACATGGTACTTTTCTAAACCTTTTGTTAGGTATTAAAGTATCTAAGCCATTGTAAGCGGTACTTTATGAAGTACCAATTTTTTGCAAAGTAACTAAGTCCCTAAAATTGATACTTTAATAATTACCTCAAAGAGCATATCTAAAGTGACTATATACCTAGAGTTTGTATTCTAGAAGTACATGTTGGTCTCTTGCTAGCTTCTACTTAATCTCAAGGTACTTTTGAAGCTTTCAAGTAGATCAAGAGAGCCTATTAGTATGTACTATCATGGTTGTAAAGATCTATGAGTTTACAAAGGTGGTTTTAATTTACCATGAAATGTACATTGGTTGTCCAAGAGGACCCTAATAGAACTTATGAGTTTACATTGGGGATTTTGAGCACCATCCTCTTTGACATGGTACTATTACTAACATCTACATGTAGGTACTCTAGGTAATCTTCAATCTAGTATATTTCTACAAGGTACATGTAGCAAAATTGGTAGTGTTGAAGTACTTAGTCTATGCACTTTGGCCCAATGAACCTCTTTTTTATTTTATGTATACTTGAAGTACTTGTTTGACCTAATTCTAGCTTCTACCCAAGGTGAAGGTATTCTTCATGGTTACATGAATATATATAGGTGGTTGAAGAGTTCATATATACTATACCTATGGTGCTTGAAATGGTGATAGTAAACTATATTTGAGTTTATATTGGTTATCCTAGAGTACCAAAAGATTGCCTTTTGGAGTGTACACACCTCTGGGGCTTCACAAACAACATTATACCTGATGTAATACTACCTATATGTAGTTACTACCTATACACATGGTACCTATACTAGAGCATGCAAGAGAACAAAAAAATTCAAGAACTTTTGGAGCATAATTGTGATTTGTCAAGAAAATGTATTGGATGCTTTATGTAAGATTTCCACCCCAAATGTTTTTGACATACATCCTTTTCGTTTGGGGACACTCACTTCTCCATTTGCTAAAAAGAGAAAACAATTTCTCTTATCTCTTACGTGATGCAATGAGTTTGAGGCTGTTGATGTCGACATAATTGCAAATGAAATGCTCCTCCCTCAACCTCTTTTAATCATGAATTATTTGATGCAAAATTTCATCGATGCAACCCTCTGAACCTCGCCATCTCCAAACTTCTTATAGACCTTGATGGATCCCCTCTGCTATTCACCAATATCATGCATAAATCTCTTTTTAGCTTCAGCTCTTCTTTAGATAAGGATGCTTTGACTTCGGTGACTATGTCTTGTATGTTGGAGAGTATAGACTTCTCTGATCCACATTGCAACCGTTGAAAAGTTGACATCTCTAGAAGAAATTGAAAGGTGGATTTCTTAGCTTCGCAATCATGCCTTTTGTAGCTTATTTCTAGCAAAGCACCATTGTTTTGCAAATTTTACTCATATTTTCAGGCATTGAGAAGCATGATGCATCACGTTCTATTTTCCTTTGACAAATCTCTCATTTTATCATCATGGCCCAATACTGTCCCATCCTATGTGTGGCTTCCTGGAAAATTGTGGTTGATTACTCTGTGTGTCCATGTGGCAACAACCCATAATTTCTTGGATTGTCCTCGACGTAATCCTTAGATGAGTGAGACCACTCCATTGGATTTGAATCTTGTCACTGATACCCATGGGCCATACCCATTGTCTGCAATTATGGGTTGTCATCCAATGTGGAGATCATTTGGAGGATGTTTTTGGTGTCTAAATGTTGCTTCTATGCACGTGGGATGAAATCCAAGTGAAGCAAAGCTATCAATGTCGCTGGTGCAACACAACTCCCTCTTCCAAGTTTCTCTAACCCATGAAAAATGTTGCTACTAAATTTCCTCTCCCAACCTATTGATGCTTCTATTCATGGGCAGCCATCCACCTTGAGAGTAGTAAGAAGTTGCTGTTACTGAATCTTGTTGCCTCATCTGAGCCACACCAATACCTTGCTGCAAATACACTTCAACCATGTTTCTCAAGGTCCAAGCCCAACCTATCAACTATAATCTCTACTTGAAATAGCTTTTATCAAGCCAAGTAGACATTAAGGCAGATGGTTGTGCAATAGATGCTTGCTTGCTTCAAGAGAAGGAGAGATGGATGTATATTGCTAAACAGCATGCAAGTAGAGAGAGAGAGAGAGAGAGAGAGAGAGAGAGAGGGAGGGAGAGGGAGAGAGGCACTTAGCTACAACAACACGCATGAAAGGTATACACATAGACATTTCAAGAAATCGTTAAAGTGGTCGGAGACAACGCTTCAAAAAAAAAAAATACAAAACATAGTCTCACAAGAACATCTATAAAAGTGTGCTAAATCACCATTCCTAAGTGCGTCACAAGAAGTGTAAGGACACTAATTTTTGCACCACATTTTCATGCTATCACCTAGCTACAACATGGAACACATGTTAGCCAATCAACCTACATTGACCTTGATGGATGTTGCCTTTATACTTAGTCAGGCCCACATTTCCCTCCCTAATTTGTGAACCCTTAAGCCTCAATTTTGCAAAAATAAAACCCTATTGAGTGAACCTTAAGCCTCAAGTTCTTGATCATACAACACAGGTTTAAAGTGGGTTTTATGTTGATCAATGTAGCCAAAAAAATGTTTGGTTTATCACACTCATTGCATTGATAGTACCCTTTTCCATTCACATACTACAAGGCACAAATCTCAAGCATAATCTTACCAAGTGGTTTTGATCCTATTGTTTAAAACATACACTATTTCTCTAGAAGTGGGTTTTCACATACTATGTGGGGTTTAATGTGCTAGAAATCAACTCACAAAAGATTTAAAAAAACACAACATTTAAAAAGCATGAAATTAGAAACTCATTAATAAGTGCACTCCTTGGGAGCAAGCTCGGTGCAAGATAGGATCTTCGTGATAAAGCATCTGATTTACCTTGTTTAATACCATACTAATAACAAATAACAAAATCAAATATAGATAAAAAGTTACTCCATCAAGTTTGATGTGACGATTGAGAACTCGACATGTCGTGAAATACTCCAAGTTCTTGTGGGGTACTCCTTCAAGAAGATGATGTCTTCTTCTAGTTGCAATCTTGTTATATAGCCATGTCCTTGTAATGAAACCTTGTCTTGTAAATCATGTTTTCTAATCAATCATTAAGTCTTTCAATCAAGATTAAGTTTATAACCAAGTCTCAATTTCTTGCTAACTGTGATAGCCTCCTCTAACTCTCTTCTAGCTTAAGATGTGCTCATAATAGTTTGGCAAGACTAAGGCGCTTGTAGCCCAAGACCTCTATTAATACTAGAGTCTAGGGCGGGTAAGAAATCTCTAGATTCTTCTTTGTAGAACTTGATGGTTCTTTTAGATTCTTTTGGTTCTTCTAGATACTTCTAGTACTTTTAGAACCTTCTAGACTCTTCAAGATGCTTCTTGGAACTTCTAGATTTTTCTTCATGCTAGTAGAAACTTCTAGAAACAGATCCTTCTAGATTTTTCTATATGTTTCTAGAATGCTCCAAAACCTTCTAGGTTGTTCTAAATATTTCTATAACCTTCTAGATTCTTCTTCAAGCTTTTAGAAATTTTTAGACTCTTCTAAGAGCTTGCATCCGCTACAATGGGTTCACATCCCTTAAAATGGTTGAACTTGTTTCCACAGAGGGATGGGGATGCACTCTATGGGAAATCTTGCAAGGTAGCAGACATTTTAATTTGCAATTCTTGGCATGTATATATCTAGAACAACATCAACAAAGCTAAAGGCTACATTTGTGGGAAATACACTACTCTATCAATTTGCACAACCCACTATGCATGCCGATTGCTACTACTGAGTGCATATTTCCAAGTCTAAGTGCGGACTTCTTGCAAGTGCCATATTTTGTAATTGGTGGGTATAAGCAAGTAGAATAGTCTGGGTGTCTATTTTCCAAAGATACCATATAACTTGGGATGCATATGTATTGTGTTGTATCTGAATTTGAGATAACTGATGAATACAGAGTTGTGGTTGTGTCTCTATCTTCTTGTTGTTTTATTTTCATGTCCTTTCTTAGTTTGATGTGTTAAATCATGTGTCTTCAAAGAGGGCAATTGGTCTTGTACCACACTATTCTTAGCACAGTACACCTTTGATAGTGAGGCGGTCCGGGGCGGGCAACAAGAGAGGCGACCTCTAACCACCCCTCAAGGCTCCCGTGCTGCTCAATTGGGGCTGGGGAAACCACAAGCACAACACAACAACAAACCCATAGCCAAACCCAAACAAGATAGGGGAACCACCTAGTTATGGTATGCGAACTAGGATGCAAGAGAGATTTTGTCACAACCAAGAACACACACAAAATGGACCAGAGAGAGCTAGAGCAAAGGAAAGAGAGAGAGGAATGGATCTTGCATAATACGTTATTTGTGACTTGAAAATGGAGATGTTTTGTTATGATGCTATTGTAGAGCTTGTACAAAACCAACTTAATGCTTAGTGAATGCTAAACACTGCCAACACACACACATTGTCTTAGGGTGTGGGAGACCTCTCACCACAATACCCTCTTACAATGGATACAAAATTGGCAAATGAAAACACATTAAAACACTTTCTAAAACAAGATCAAACGATAAAAACTCAAAATACACAAGTCACCTTCAATTCACCAAACAGTATTGCACAAGTGGAAGGAGGAAGATTTGAACGTCGAATCAGGCCTTTGATGCACCAAACCTCAATTTATTGATGATGGAGGAACATTTACAATAGTGCTTTTGAGATTTTTGAACTCATGCTCTCTCACTTGCAATGTGTAGCTTGAAAGCTTCTCTCACACCAATAGCAAAGCTCGCAAAGTGGTTGCTACGCCTAAGTCTCTCCTCACGCATAGAGTGTTGGGGTGCTATGTGACATATTGCAGGTTGTTTTACAAGAAGGAGAGGGGCCTACTTATAGGTTGGAGACCCCCATTAAGATTATTTGGAAATCCTAATTTACAAGCTAACAACTCAGGATTATGATTTTATTTTAATATCAAAACATTACGGGCCTTCTCTGTCTGCTTGAGTCATGGATGTGGGATCAAAAGAGAGCATTATTGATGGTAGATATGGTGAAAGTAGAAGTTTAGGAAGGGGGGAGAGAGAGAGAGAGAGAGAGAGAGAGAGAGAGAGAGAGAGAGAGTTACTATGCACATGTAGGCTTGAGGTGAGGTGTCTTTTATGGTTAGGTCAATGGCTATTTTGTGTTAGTATGTTAGACTTGGTTAGTGTTAGTAATCACTAGAAAGTTAATGATATATTTACAATGGGTAGAATGAAGTGGATGGTTGAAGTAAAATGGTTGAATGAAGTGAGAAAACCCTTGTGATGGTGAAGTTTGAAGAATTTTTATACTTACTTGTGTAGGTTCTCAAAATGACTATCGATCCTCTTCTTCTTCTTCTCTTCTTTATGCCACCGCCGCCAAGGTTGATTATCGTGATGAAAATGGCAATTTGGTTGATGATATCTCCCAATTTGTAGAGGTTAACCATGGTTTACATGCTGAGTTTTATGTATATAGAGAAGGGATAAGATGGAATTATACTTTGGACGTAATAGAGAGAGGCATAGAGATGGTGTATGTACATGTAGAGCTCATACGAGAGCTATGGAAGTAACAGGGGAGGTTAATGGTGAAGAAGGTGAGAGAAACCATGGAAGATGTAGGTTTGAGTGAGGGATTGAGAGTAATGAGTGTGTGTGTGTGTGTGTGTGTGTGTGTGTGTGTGTGTGTGTGTGTGTGTGTGTGTGTGTGTGTGTGTGTGTGTGTAGAAGTGTGGAAAGAGTGTTGGGGTATAAAGCCCAATGTGGTCGCCCAGGTAAGTGGGCGGGCCGCCGGGTATGTACACATATTCTTTTGTAAAAACCTAACAAGAACTCACTATGCTCTACACATTACAGTAGAGCGAGTTCACCATATCGTCGTGCTCTTCTTCTCTCACTCTCTCTCGCGTCGCACTTCCGCTCGTACTCCTTCAACTGGTATCAGAGCTCAGATCGAGGCTCAGGGCAGCATTTGCAAGTAGCCAGAGTCACCTGCTCAGATTGGAGTGAGATTCGACAGGCGAAGACACGGCCCCAATTCCTGTGGGCGAGCCCGAAGGACTCGGTGTTCTCAGAATTTCATTCTGAGGTCATCTCGGCCACCTTTCGGCTTCGACAAAGATCTGCGCAGGCCATTTTCGACTACGTGGTCTTGGCGGGTGCAGATCCGACTCTGCAAATTTGGGGTTTCGGCCAGCGACTGCAGGTGGTGAGGATATGTGCACTTCCAGAGTGCTGATTTGTGGCTGTCTACACAACAAAGGACGGCTCACAGTTCTTGGAGGCGTGTCACATACGACACGGACGCACCTACACACAGACTATAGGCGACATCCACTAGTTCATCAGGTAGCTTGTGTTTGCTGCTTGATATTCCAAATTTCATCCTGACATTGCAGGTACTTCCACATGGGATGTATTGTCAAAGATGATGTATGTTTGTTGAGGGTTTGCTGGCTGTGAGTCACGCAGCAAACAACCGCTGCAGCGGTTACAGCATACAGTGGGAAATTTGACTTTGTGGGAAGTCTATGTACTGTCAGATTTACTGTAGCCTTTGTTGAGGGTCGAGTGAGGTTTTATTGAGCTGGGGGATTCTCGAATGTTAAGATCCTTTCGGTGATACAGGTCTTGGAGCGATCCCTCGAGCACCCTTATATAGGCAGCTAGGATGTATTGATTGTGAGTTAGACAGTTGGGATTGCATCTTTGCTTTACTGTCGTTGAGGCATTGTCACAGTCTATGCTTATAGGACAGTGACAGGACAGGGAAAGACATTACAGGTGCAGGACAGGTTTACCCACACTTTACAGTGTTAGAGAGATAGTGGATTTTTGAGCTGTTTTTGGTCTGTTTTTTAGTACACCAGAGCCATTTTACAAAGGAGACTCTGCCAAAATTTCTGCAGAATCTGAAGCTTTCTTGGTTCATTTGACAGGTTGATATTGGTTCAGAGGTCAGCTTACAGGGGAAACTCTACCGATTTTTTCCCAGGAAAGTAAACTACTGTGAAGCGTAGCTATGGCTAGATCACAAGACACTGCTCTTTACAATATCAAGAAGCTGGATGGAACCAATTTCCCATTGTGGAAGAAGCAGATTTGGCACGTGTTGGTACAAAAGAAGCAGATAAAACCTATAAAGCTCAAGGGGATAAAACCACAAGATATGGACGAAGATGAATGGAGCGAAATGGATGAATTGGCACTTTCTACCATGATGCTGACTTTGGCAGAAAGCGTTTACTTCAATGTAGCAGACAAGATGTCGGCTTATCAAGCATGGACAAAGCTGAGTGATCTTTATGAGAAGCAGAGTGTAGCTTCACAAGTATACTGGCTTAAGAAGCTTGTTGACTTGAAGATGAAAGAAGGGACCCCTATGTCCAATCATCTGAATGAATTCAACACCATCTACAGTCAGTTGTCAGCTCAAGGTGTCAAGTTTGATGAACCTTTTAGAGCTATGTTCCTGTTGATCACATTGCCGGAAAGTTGGGACACTTTTCGCACAGCTTTGAGTAATTCTGCACCTCCAGATGGTTTGACCATAGCAGGTGTAGAAGGCAGTCTGCTTACTGAAGAAACCAACAGAAAGACAATGGACAAAGGCAAAGGAACAGCCTTAGTTGTTAGGGGAAGGACCAAAGAAAAGTACAAAGGTGGAAAGAGGGATCAGTCTCGTAGCAAGTCCCGCAGTGCTAAAGGCAAGAGTGACATAGAATGCTACCATTGTGGCAAGAAGGGTCACATGAAAAGAGACTGCAGAGAATGGAAAGTAGCAAAAGGCAAAGAGAAAGAAGAGGACCATGGTGAGAAGAACAAGTCCTCAGTGAAGATTCAAGAAATAAATGTGACAAACACTGTTGCAGAGGATGACTGTCTAGTGTCAGGAGACATCTACTTCTTGAAGAATACAATGGACTCAGCTCTTCTTACAGCATCTGATGGAAATTAGAAGAGTTGTCTTCCAAGAAGATGGACCTGCACGTGCAAGACAAAATGTCAGGGCTCAAGAGGAGCAAGGACAAGATAGAGTGGAACCACAGGTTGTGGCTGAGCTTGAGCCACCTATTGTGCGTAGATCTGGATGTATCACGCGACCTCCTGATAGGTTTGTTCCATCTATGAACTATGTCATGTTGACTGATTGCAATGAGCCTTCATGTTACAAGGAAGCAGTGCAAATGAAGGACTCCGGGAATTGGCAATTGGCCATGCAGTCAGAGATGACAGCTCTACATTAAAACCAGACATGGAAGCTAGTTAAATTACCACAGGGCAAAAAGGCTCTACCTTGTAAATGGGTTTACAGGTATAAGATCACCTCTCATGATAGTCAGCCAAAGTACAAAGCAAGGCTTGTTGCCAAGGGCTTTAAGCAAGAACAAGGCATTGACTTTGATGATGTCTTCTCTCTGGTGGTCAAGATGACTACATTGAGATGCTTTCTTGCATTGGTTGCCATATTAGATTTGGTGTTGCACCAAATGGATGTCAAGACAGCGTTCTTGCATGGTGATTTAGATGTGGAAATTTACATGCAGCAACCAGAAGGGTTTGTTGAGAAAGGCAAGGAAGATTTGGTATGCCAGTTGTTAAAGAGTCTTTATGGCTTAAAACAATCACCGAGGGCATGGTACCATAAGTTCCACAAGTTTATGCTTTCTCAAGGCTACAAACGTAGTGAGTTCGATCACTGTCTATATACAAAGAAGGCTAAGGATGGAAGTTGGCTGATCCTTATTTTGTATGTGGATGACATGTTGATTGCTGGCAAGCACTTGGAAGAAATTTCAGCTTTGAAGTCAAAGATGGAAAAATCGTTTGACATGAAAGACATGGGTGAGGCAAGTCATATACTTGGTATGCGCATTGAGAGAGACAGATCAAAGAAGTTGATTTGGTTATCCCAAACAGAGTATATTGACAAGGTTTTGCAACGTTTCAATATGGAGAAGGGAAAGGTATTGAGTGTTCCATTGCCACCATATGTGAAACTTAGCAAACAAGATTGTCATGTGTCTGAGGAAGAACAGGCTGAAATGGATAAGATTCCATATGCGTCTGCAATGGGTAGTTTAATGTATGCAATGATTGCTACTCGCCCAGACATTGCATTTGCAGTGGGAGTAGTAAGTCGATACATGTCAAACCCAGGCAAGAAACATTGGGAGGCAGTGAAAGGAATATTGAGATACCTGAAAGCTACAAAGAGTATGCGTATATGCTATGGGAGTCAGGAGCTAAGTGTAAAGGGTTTTACAGACTCAGATTATGCAGGTGACTTAGACAACCGAAGGTCTACATCAGGGTATGTCTTTACATCGGCTGGTGGAGCAGTATCATGGTGTTCTAGATTACAAGATTGTGTTACTCGGTCTACTACAGATTCTGAATATGTTGCAGCATCAGAGGCATGCAAAGAATCAATTTGGCTTAATCGACTAGTAACAGATTTGGGAATCAAAGAAGAGATGCCTGTGTTATATTGTGATAGTCAAAGTGCTATACAATTGGCTCGCAATCCAGTTTATCACTCAAAGACAAAGCATGTGGATGTGAAGTATCATTTCATCAAGGAAATGCTCGAGGATAAGCAAATTCAGCTTGTCAAAGTTCACACCACAGAAAATCCTGCTGATCTACTTACAAAAAGACTTCCCTCAGATAGCTTTGCACACTTTTGCAAGCAGTTAGGTGTAGGGTAGTACATCACTTCTCTACATCTCTTGTATATTAGCTTGTATAGTAGCTTCTCTCACACTTAAAGTACCACATTGGACTTTAAGTGGGAGGTTGTTGGGGTATAAAGCCCAATGTGGTCGCCCAGGTAAGTGGGCGGGCCGCCAGGTATGTACACATGTTCTTTTGTAAAAACCTAATAAGAACTCACTATGCTCTACAAATTACAGTAGAGCGAGTTCACCATATCGTCGTGCTCTTCTTCTCGCACTCTCTCTCGCGTCGCACTTCCGCTCGTACTCCTTCAAAGAGGTGAGAGAAGACTATGAGCCACTTGTGAGAAAAGTGGGTAGACTAGGGTCCAATAAAAAACTCATACCTCACCGGTGGTAGCTCCAAAAATTATGAAAATTTTTTAGGTGATTATTCAGCTTTTGGTCCACATTTTGTCATCTACTCAATGCTTCAAATTCAGAGTGGAGATGGATTTAAAAAATCCCACCAAAATGCATATTTTTATTCACAAAAAAGTCTTCAGTGGCACACCTTTTGTTGAATTTGCATATGGCTCTAAAGGTGAGCCCCTCCTTGGATTAGAGCATGAACTAATTGATTCTTAGGGGTTTGAAAATATGCATGGTTGTGGATTATGCATAAATATAATATATGGATATGATGGAAAAACAGGCTAGTATATATATATAATTCATGGAATCTAGAATAGTGTGGGCTATATATATATATATAAAAAATAAATATATGAAAATATAGGAAATCAAATGAGGAGGGCCCTCATTTGTTTTATTAATGTATATTTATTTACAAGAGGTAAGAAGAAATACCTGTAGAAAAAAGAAATTTAGTGAAAGGCTTTTCCTTGGAGTGGATTCACACCAAAAATAAGAGAAGCTTGCATGAAATGATTTTTTATAGAATACATAGGTAAGAAAGCTTATGGTAATGGTGAGTAAATGTACATAGCATACTTAGAAAAATAACACACACCTAAGTAGAAATATTTAAATAAATACCAAAATAATTATGAAGATTCCCTATTTTTAGGCCCTATATACAATGAAATATTTACATATCAATGGGGCATAATATACTTTGTCTTTTGTTTTTATATATTTTATTGGCTCAACTAGCCTAGTGACTAGTTAGCTGAGGGTTTTAAGAAGATATGGGAAAAGTCCCCTAACTCACACACGCCTATGTACAATGAAAAGGTAAGAATAGCCACAATGTTTAGGTGATTTTGGTAAGGTGAGGTAGCTTACTATGGCAATTACGAAGAGCCAAAAAATGGCTATCATTAGCCCTTCCCCAAGATGATTGTATATTCATGTACCATCATAAAGCCTCTTTTTCAAAGAGAGTGCTTTTGAGTCCTCTATGGTATCTGGTCCCTTGACAGGATTTTCATTGTGTGGGTTTTTGTCACTCTCATGCTTCATGCCCGCTTCATGCAACAAAACTTACATGAGATAGTCGCTCTTTGACAGTTCTTTCAGTAGATCCGTTGGTAGAAGGCGACTCAAATAGGGCTTCAAGCGATACCTGTTTATGTTCCTGGAGTGCTCTTTGCCATTCAAGGTAAAAGCGTTAGAAATGCTTTTTGGTGGTGGAAATGGTAGGGTCTTTACTTCAGGCACCTTAATTTCCTTCTCATGTACCCTATAAGTGAGAATCCCTGCCAATTGTGTACGCACACTATCTTCTACCTTGAAAGAGTATTGAAACTCTTGCAACTCCATAATACACTTTGAGATCCTAGTACTAGGATTCATTTGAGATGACACCCAACGGAATAAATTTTTTGTAGTGAGAATCACAAAAGGTTTTGGTTAGCAAGTAGGATCTAAAATTTCTCACCACAAACATGAGAGAAAGCATCATGAGTTCTGCCTCCGTGTAGCCTCTCTCCAAAGCACTCATGACCCTACTAGCAAAGTAGATGGGTCGCATCCTGGTACTATGGGGATCTTGTTGTAATAAAACTGCACCAATTGTTTCTTTCCCAACACTAGAGCTAACAAAGAATGTGTACTCCCAACAAGGAGGCATGAGTGTTGGTAGTTCTCACAAAATGACTTTAATGTTACAAAATTACTCTTCAAGCTCATCAGACCAAACAAACGCGAGTTGTTGTCTCAATTTTTGCAAGGGGTGAAGTAGCTCCAAGGCTAAGTGAGTGAAGCGTGACATAAACTTCACCTTTTAAACAAAGGAGATGACCTCCTTAAGACTCTTGGGTGATGATAGCTCAATAAGATCCTTTGCCTTTGAAGGATCCACTTCGATGTCTTTGTAAGAAACTTTGTGACCAAGCAAGGTCACTTCATCCTCACCTATGTGGCACTTGTCGGGATTGAGTTGACCTCCCATGTTGTAGAGTTTTTTCAAACCCTCTTCTACCTTTTGTAGATGCAATGATTTTGAACTAAAAATGCACAAATCATCAATAAAAACCCTAATGGACTTTCCAAAGAATGCTTGAAACACCATGTTCATGAAGTGTTGAAAAGTTGCAAGAGCATTTTTCAGGCCAAATGGCATGACTCTAAAAGCATAACAACCCCAAGGAGTGATGAAAGTTGTTTTCAATTGATCCTCCAATGTGATACCTATTTGAAAGTAACCCGAGTAGCCATCACACATAGTGTACTTCTCATGACCAGATACCTCATTTAGTATCTCATCCTGAAATGGGAGGGGAAAGTGATCTCTTTCTGTTGCCTCATTCAGTGGTGGACGGTAATCCACACACACCCTCCACTTACCATTTTTCTTGGGAGTGACAGCAACGGGACATACCCACTTTGAATTCTCCACTTTGAAGCTTTCTTACCTCCTTGAGTAAAGCCTTCTCCTTGATGACTCCTAGCCTTCTAGCTTTTGAGCCTTAGGTGTGGCCTCTGGCTATAGCTTGATCTTATGTTGAATATCATCTACTCCACGCATGTCAGTGTAGTCTTTAGAAAAACGCCTAGGAAATTTCTTTAACACACCTTTGAACTCCTCTCTTTCATCCTTTGTAAGTGTTGTAGACAACATACCTTCTAGCATTCTTTCATTTTCCACATTTTGGTTCTCTTGGGAACCTACCTCCTCCAAACCTTGACAAGAAGTCTCTTGGTTGGTTGTCTTAAACCTACCCCCATGACTTTGATGGAAGACTCCTCTTCAGTAATGATGCCGCTACTTTCTTCTTCTGAAGTGTTATCGGTCCAATCTTCTTCCGTCTCACTTTGAGATGATTCTTCATGGAGCTCCTCTTGGCATTTCTCCTTCATGTCAAAGACAACCTTCTTATGGTTTTCATTCCTGCAAATTAATTTTCCACTCTCCCAATCCTGCAAATTTTCATTAGCTATGGTCTTCCTAGGATAAATGGATAGCCACTTTCCTTGGTCAACATAACATAAAAATCCACCGCCTTCTTAATGCCGAATTCCTCCACAAAGACATTTATACAAATACCTATGCACCTAGCCTTGCTATTTTTTTCCATTTTCACTTTGATTTCAGGTGTCTCATGGATGTGCATGCCTAGTCTTTCCATGAGTCCCTCTGTTATGATGCAAATTTGTGCACCCCCATCCACTAGACCTTTCCTAACCAATCTTCCTTTGATGTAACAATCTAGCACAGGTGTAATATCATTCATTTCAGCTTGTACAATTTTTACAACAGGCACACTCTCTTTTACCTTTCTCCTAGTGCTAGCTACCCTTGTTAAATCCCTCCTAACTTGTGGACATAATGCAAGAAATTGAGGCCATGAGATATTAGGACCCTTACCTCTCATGTCTTCCAACAAGTTGTATGGAGCCATACCATGTTGAAGAGGAAAGTCTTGGAGGTTGATATGACGTCGGGTCCTCTTGGTTTCCTTGGTCTCCTTTGCCTTCTTTTCTCGTCCATGATCACTTTGTGATGTGACTCCTTCTTTCTCCTTACCTTTTCCACGGCTACGCTTAATGCCATTTGCTTCCATGTCCACCTCATTGGAATTTTTCACCTCGGGCCACATGCACATTTGGATATGGCAAAGGTGAAACTCCTTCCACTCCTCGTGGAGGTGGTTTTGCTCTATTTTGTCTTTGCAAAAGCCGTGGTTGTTGACTAGTTCCTTCACCTGCATTCATCACGGGGTAATTCAAGTTAGGTCTACATCCCATGTCTAGACTCCCCGCAATTCCAACATTGCAAGACTCTCCTAGGTCGTGGTGGCTATGGCTCTTCTGACTTCTTTTCTTGTCCCTTTGGACCTATAGCAAGGTAAATTGACAGGTTTCTTAAAGATTCATTTAACTTCTCAATCACTTCAGATGTTACCTCAAGAATCTCTCTAGATGTTGATGCTTGCAATTTTTCCTTAGGTCTAGGACCCTCTATTGGAACCTCTCCTCTTAGACACTTGAGTTTCCTATACTTCTCAACAGCCCTAGTTTCAGGTGCATCAAAGGTAGCAGGTGCACCCACCTCAACTTTTATCTTGAGTGTGGGAAAGAGACCAACTATGAACCTTTCCTTCTTTAAAAACTCTGCACCATCACCAGGGTTAGCAACATTTCTCACCCATACAACCCAAATATGTAAAAACTCTTGTTTATACATGTAGTAGTCATCTAAGTCTTTTGGCTTGTGAGAAATGATGTCTTGCCATAGCTTTCGAAGGAAGTATCTCTTGAAATGATTCACAACTTCCATGTAATCCCCTTAACTTCCTCAGGCAAAGAGTCAAACCAAGTGCTAGCATCTTTCCTAAGGACCACCCCAAACATTTCTACATGTTCTTGATCAGTTATTATCCTCTTGATACGGCAAGACATCTTGAAATTTGCTAAAAATAATTATGCATCCTCTCCAGGCTCTCCAAAGAAGAGAGGATATCCGGACATTTGGCGTTGGGCCTCCATTGAATCAATTTTAAAGTGACAACACGTTTTTGTTTTTCTTTCTTAAAAAGATTTACAAATAATGTTTTCTAAATTGCAATCTATTCTACAACAAAAGAAAAATATGCACATCAAATGACCTATGATAGTCAACAAGAGGCAGGATGACAGGGTTTGGTGATGCAAGAATTTCTCCTACTCTTTGGACACCAAACATGAACACCATACGTTGTTGAAAATGGATCCTTCTACTAATTGTAACGTTTATTCTAATGTGTGGAGTGAAATGGAAGGGAAAAAACTCTACTCCTGGGCCATTATCCATGGTCTATGCATGACCTACTTCTTAAAACAAAACAAGAATATAGACATCCAAACTAAGGTCGTACCTAATGAGGCAAAATAAAATGATTTATTGAAGCGTTTATCTCGGCCAACCTAAGAGGTTCCAAAATTCTATGAATTACTCTTTGAAATCATAATTTTGTGCTTACAATGATATGCGCCTTTTGCCTTGGAATAGGAACAAACGGGTCATACAAATTTTTGTGATTCATGCACTATCAGGACACCGGCAAGGTCGAACAAGACAAGGGCAGGGCCAGGCTAGGCGGTGTGGAACGGGGAGTCCAACTAGGGAAAAGGGCCAGGGGCTTGCCTATAAAAAGGGTGGTTGGGTGGTGGACTCTCAGACCCTAGTTTCCCTTGTCTTACATTGGTATCAGAGCAAGGTGGAGAGGAGGAAGGAGGGTGCATCCATGGCGAGGAGAAAGCATGGTTTTCTTCTCTCTCTCCCTCTCTCTCGGATTTCCTCTCCCTCTCTCGTTCGTGGACCTTGGCATGGCGAAGCATAGCTCTCGCCAAGGAGGAGGGTAGAGGGTATGGAAGCAATAGCTCATGCATGGAGTTGGGTAGAGCATCTCTCTCTCTCTCTCTCTCTCTCTCTCTCTCTCTCTCTCTCTCTCTCTCTCTCTCTCTCTCTCTCTCTCTCTCTCTCTCTCTCTCTCTCTCTCTCTCTCTCTCTCTCTCTCTCTCTCTCTCTCTCTCTCTCTCTCTCTCTCTCTCTCTCGGAGTTCCACGGACGCAGGTCGCGGGAGCGGCCCCTTGGAGGATGGAGTAGTTGAGGTTGTTATCGACCTTGTGCAGAGGGTCTTGGAAAGCGGCCGCTGGCGCAGTCCGTCTTCACCAAAGGGAACGCGGATGCGCTCTGCATGTTTGCCCAGGGCTGGGGACAAAATCGTGTTTCATACCCGACGGCTGAGGCGCACCACAACTCCCTCACCGTCGCTTGTACTCCCTGCGCAGAGCGGCAACACGCCATTGAAGGATTGAATTTTTTTTCAAAACAGTTTATTGCCCTAAATTTACCACCCCAATTAGGGGTGTTGGCCCACAGTCTCTCTTGCAGTTTTGCAAGGACACGGATAGCAACCTTGCAGTTGCGGGTGCCACGAGCCCATCCCTACCAGGTCGAGCACGGAGGGCAAGTCTGCAGGGTTTCAAAGCAAGGAGGGCAAGCTCAAATTCATCATGAAGTCAACGGCTAATGCCACTTTGCAAAGCCATCAGCATGAGGTCAGGATCCTCATCATGACCATGGAATCAACCTCGTGTTCAGAAGCTGTCAATCACATGCAATCAAAAATTCGGATGCCAGTCATGTGGCAAGGAATCTCCAAGTTTCATGAAGCAATCTACACATAAATAACAGACGACCAGCTTGTCATAGGATTGGAAGATTCATCCAAATGCCACTGATTAAATTTGACATGCAAGGGAGGTACGCATCTCAATAAGGTTTAGGGTTTTTGTATTTGACTAAAGTTTTCAGGAAAAACATGCACAAATGGTTAACGAATGGAACGGTCTTGAGGTTGCTACCAATTGGTAATGTTATCCAATTGCATTCAGGAAAGTACATGCAATGCCTGCAATGGGTATGGTACAGATGTTGGCATGGCCGACTAATCCTTTTTATTTTTATTTTCTTCGTTTACGCTTTCTTTGTGCCCTTAAGGTAAATATTTATATGCCTTGGGTATGGCATTTTGCTCGACAAAGCCACAAAGTGGTGGGAATTACTTTTGATATACCACCGTCATAAGCTGCACGATGGTGTTTCCATTATGTTTTCACAGCGCACAAAGCTCCAACAAGGCAAAGTTACCTAGCGATTAAGGGCAAGACCGGGCATGGTTTCTAACTTGGGGGAAGCAAGGATTCCAGAATGAGGGCTCCATATCTACATATATGTCAAGGACAATATTTACGTATATCTCAAGGACAACGTAATCAAGACAAACAAGTACACATACATATTTTGCAAGTTTTTCTATTTTAGTACATGGGGCCAATTCAACAAGGTCGATTATCAGTAAATGCTCAACAAGGTCGACTTTCTTTTGCTCGGTAAATTGGCAAGCATATCTGTTCTCTATGATTATAGAAGTATTTATGTGAAGCACGGATTTCATAATTGCTCAATTTTGTATTGAGACTTTGCACATTTGGTATGTGGTATGACCATACAAAATTGGGAAGAAATAGGCAATGTGTTTGCAGGTTAATTCATATTGTAGGTTATCTCATTATGTACCAGACAGGTGTATAGGATATACGATGGCATACGTGGAGATATGGCTATACACTCTTTTGGAACGAGTTTTTCCTTCCAAATTTCATGACAACAACAACGACCAAGTTAGCCAAGTTTAAGTTTTTCTTGTTTTTTCCTGTTTAAACTTTACTTGGAAATTCCTCGCATTGTGCAAATCAAAGTGCTTTGGCAATTTCGGGAATTGCAACGTAGGGAATATCAGCCAACAGAATCCCTACCGGTCTAAATTGTGCAAGATACTTATAGTTTTGATTCTCACAATTGGTCCATCACTCTCCGCAAGGGCTTACAATTCTTCATGCAAGGCATACTAGTGAAGTGGATTCAGTTCTACCGCTTCATGCATTACGCTTCCGCTTTCTAACACACTTGCAACTCTGTCAAGGACAGACTACGGATGGATTGTTTAATACGATCGTTGGTTGCTATCAACACTCAACAACACTAAAAAGAACCTCAAATTTTGACTAGATTCACCGGCAAGGTGCCCTTTTCAAGTCATCCTCATACAGTCACGACCCATACACGGTAGATGGTCAAGATTTGACTTGTGTTTTCTGTTGCCTCTCTCGATGAGAGTGTCATATAGACAAATTGTGGTATTCTTATAGGATAAGCTACAATGCAGGCATAAGATGTCTAAGAGCATACATTCTGGGCACACACTCTACAAATTTAAGGAAAGTTCCTTAGCCCAGCATACTCTTCTTCTCTCTCTTTTTCTTGTTTCTCTCAAGAATAATGAAAACTTTCTAAGAAGCTTTTCATACATGTTTTGTTTGGGAGTTATCATGAGCCAAGGTGCTCTAACTCTCAGCTAGAAATAGGCCAAGATTCCATTCACATTAGTTTTCATCGGTTTATCGATTGAACACTAATTGTCCTAAGAGCTAGGAGGCACACACAGGCTAGCTAAGAGCCATTGTCAGATCTTGGGCCAAGATTCCATTCACATTAGTTTTCATCGGTTTATCGATTGAACACTAATTGTCCTAAGAGCTAGGAGGCACACACAGGCTAGCTAAGAGCCATTGTCAGATCTTGGGTAAGACCCAACTATTGCCATTCCTTGGGTGATTGTTCTTAGGATCTCGAATCAATTTGCCCAGTGGAGTACACATCAAACATCTTGACGTTAATGGACGAGCAAGAGTCTTGTCATTTCGGAGGATTAGGGTGTCATTTTTGCACTATATGTTTCTAGTGCGACGCTCAAGTTGAGTTTTTGATACTCTTGCACTTACATCAGCTGATCTATATCATGGAGTTTAGAGGCAGCAAACAGTTGAGACAACATGGTTGTTGATACAAGCTAGGCATCTCACTTGTATGGATTTCTTGCTCTCTCTATAGCACTATGAGTGTCTATGGCATCACAATTTTGGGGTACGACCCAGCGGGTGCTTACTAAATCACCCCATACGCATTGAGGATCACAATTTGATCTTTTATACTTTCAAGGAAAGAATTCCGCAATCTACCACGCGGTAGTGGAAAAATTCAACTTTTTAAGTTGATTCTCATCATTCTGTACAGGGTTAACGAGGTTCGTTACCATTACCTGCTAGTTGCGCAGTTCTACAAAGGGTCTTACCAAGGCGTTTGACTACGTAGCTTCTACCCCCAACGGGTTTGGATTGCGAAGGCAACACCTAGGGTTTCTAGTACAATGTTGCTTGTTTTTTCACACGTGGACGACGCGTTCCTCTGTATTTGAATACGGGTAAGTGAACATTCAGTTCAATCTCCAGGTACGCATCTATTGATTTGGTGTTATTCCAGTTTCTAGTATGCATTGCTTGGTTTTTTCAAGTTGTTTAAAATACTCTTGAATATTTCAGAGCCATGCCAAGGGCATGTCAAAACAAGTATTTTGGGCCGTATTGTCCAATGTACATTATGCTCTTATGAATCCACTTGTAGGATTTTATTTGGCACATGTGGTCACATGGGATACAACATGGTCTAGGGACTCAAGGAGTTCGGTTTAGCCAGTGTGGAGCAAGGATAATGAGGGTCCCTCTCACTCCCGTCGTAGAGTATTTGCAATTATCTCCATGCACGAGTACATCTTGTACATGAACAATGTCCTTTTCTAGACATTTTTACATGAGACATATTCCACATGTGGAGGATATGAGTCTTTGAGACTGACACTGGTACCCACTATTTCAAAAATGTGTCACGACAAAGTCCCTAGGTGCTAGTCACATCTGTTTTCTAGACCATTTTTAGCACGACATATCAGGAGCAATTTCGTGGCCAAAAATTTTCGGATACTTAGAATGACTTGTCCAGGTACAAGTACTGCTAAACAACATTACAGATGGTTGTTTATACATATAGCAAGGCTCTAAATTGTTAATGAAAAAGCTTCATTGTTTGTACCTAGAAGTGATCAATGTTTCACCTTCTATTATGGTTTAGAAGTTTAAGCAAGGCTTGCAAAAGATTGCAATTGAAAGTATTTAGTTTCTTTTTATTTACATTCTTTTTTAATGTGTGCTAGGAGCATCACGTTTGCCATAAGTATTGGCAAGAATCACCATGGATATACAGGTTCGGATCTGTTTTTTTGTTAAATGCATGCACAGTAGGTGTTATGGGCCCTAGTGTTTAGCAAAGGCTGATTTGGAACGGCATGCATATTCCTCAAGTTGTTGCTTATGAAGCATTTTACACTCTAAGTGCAGTATCTCTATGAGATTACTTTTTAGGTCTACCAATCACCAATAGAGGTCATGGCTCGGTTGGATGCTTGTAGATTTTTCAAGTTAACCACGAGGGTTGATCATTCCATTGTTGATTCTTCAACAATGTGATACAGATGTTGTTATCCCGTTTACCAGCCATCTGGAAATTCTGGCTGTAAACCGTGGGAAAAACACACTCAGTACTATCACTTATCCAAGGGGATATGCAGATTACAAAGTGTAATCTTGTGCTAAAGGATATGCAAAGTGCGTACATTAGCACCAAGAAATCTAATTAATAATCATTTATTTCTCTTCTTGGAGTTTACTTAATATCAGTTAACGCATGTTGTGACTAGGTAGTCTCTTCATGTATAAGTCACGTTCTCAACATTGACACTCGTTAGGGTGGGGTTGTTTACTGATGAAATTTGAGAACAAGTGAAGGACTTACACTTGGCTGATGATCTAGGTCAGCAAGTTACTTTCACAGACAATGAAAAGTGGTACTCTTTTAGGTATATCTTTGTCGTGATAACTCGTTTAGCATGCTCATGTGCGTTCTAAATGGAGTCTACACACTAGATGGTTGCAAATGGACAACAATGTGGAAAATCAAGATGTTACTCTTGGTTTCATTGAACCTCCTGTGAAACCGTTTTCCGATCAACCAAACATCTGGATCCATGAAGGATGCCACTTGAGAAATCATTAGTGTTCTTAAGAAGAACCTTCCACTTTTTTTTTCAAGGACGAAAACTCTTCTTAAGGGGGGATTAATGTCAGGACACCGGCAAGGTCGAACAAGACAAGGGCAGGGCCGGGCTAGGCGGTGTGGAACGGGGAGTCCAACTAGGGCAAAGGTCCATGGGCTTGCCTATAAAAAGGGTGGTTGGGTGGTGGACTCTCAGACCCTAGTTTCCCTTGTCTTACATGCATGCTACTTGATTCCTCTAAAAGCTGAGTATTCACAACAACATACACGAGCCCTCCTCAGAGGGGGCACAAAAATTGAGGCAGTCTGGGGCAGGAAACAAGAGAGGCGACCTCTAAACACCCCTCAAGGCTCTCGTGCTGCTGAATTGGGGCTGGGGAAACTACAAGCACAACACAACAACAAACCCATATCCAAACCCAAACAAGATAGGGGCACCACCTAGTGATGGTATGAGAACTAGGACGCAATAGAGATTTTGTCACAATTAAGAAGATGCACCACAAAACACACACACAACCAACCTGACACCAAGACACACACAAAATGGACCAGAGAGAGCTAGAGAAAAGGAAAGAGAGAGAGGAACGGATCTTGTGTAATACCTTATTTGTGACTTGCAAATGGAGAAGGTTCATTATGATGCTATCATAGAGCTTGTACAAAGCTAACTTAATGCTTAGTGAATGCTAAACATTGCCAACACACACACACTGTCTTTGGGTGTGGGAGACCTCTCACCAAAATACCCTCTTACAATGGATACAAAATTGGCAATGAAAACACACTAAAACACTTTCTAAAACAACATCAAATGATAGAAGCTCAAAATACACAAGTCACTTTGAATTCACCAAACTGTATTGCACAAGTGCAAGGACAAAGATTTGAACGTTGAATCACGCCTTTGATGCACCAAACCTCAATTTATTGATGATGGAGGAACATATACAATAGAGGTTTTGAGATTTTTGAACTCACGCTCTCTTACTTGCAATGTGTAGCTTGAAAACTTCTCTCACACCACCAAAAGTGAAGCTCGCAAAGTGGTTGCTACACCTAAGTCTCTCCTCATGCATAGAGTTGTGGGGTGCTATGTGAGATATTGCAGGTTGTTTTACAAGAAGGAGAGGGGCCTATGTTGGAGACCCTCATTAAGATTATTTGGAAATCCTAATTTTACAAGCTAACAAATTAAGATTATGATTTTTTCCGAATATCAAAACATTGCGGGCCTTCTTTGTCTGCTTGATTCATGGATGTGGGCTCAAAAGAGAGCATTATTGAAGGTAGATAAGGTGAAAGTAGAGTTTTAAGGAAGGAGAGAGAGAGAGAGAGAGAGAGAGAGAGAGAGAGAGAGAGAGAGAGAGAGAGAGAGACTATGCACATGTAGGCTTGAGGTAAGGTGTCTCTTATGGTTAGGTCAATGGGTATTTTGTGCTAGTATGTTAGTGGTTAGTGTTAGTAATCACTAGAAAGTTAATGATATATTTACAATGGGTAGAATGAGGTGGATCGTTAACGTAAAATGGTTGAATGAAGTGAGGAAGCCCTTGTAATGGTAAAGTTCAAAGAAGTTTTGGATTTACTTGTGTAGGTTCTCAAAATGACTATCGATTCTTTATGCCACCGCCGCCAAGGTTGATTATTGCGATGAAAATGGTAATTCAGTTGATGAGATCTCCCAATTTGCAGAGGTTAAGTATGGTTTACATGCTGAATTTTATGTATATACAAAAGAGGTAAGATGGAATTGTACTTTGGAAGTAATAGAGAGAGGCATAGAGATGGTGTATGTACATGTAGAGCTCATATGAGAGCTATGGAAGTAAGAGGGGAGGTTAATGGTGAATAAAGTGAGAGAAACCATGGAAGGTGCAGGTTTGAGTAAGAGATTGAGAGGAATGTGTGTGTGTGTGTGTGTGTGTGTAGAAGTGTGAAAAGAGGTAAGAGAAGACTTTGGGCCACTTGTGAGAAAGGTGGGCAGACTGGGGTCCAATAAAAAAATCATACTTCATCGGTGGTAGCTCCAAAATTATGAAAATTTTTGAGGTGATTATTTAGATTTTGCTACACATTTTGTATTTTAATTCGTACTTCAAATTTGGAGTGGAGATGGATATAAACAATCCCACCAAAATGCCTATTTTTCTTCACAAAAAAGTATTCAATGGCCCCCCTTTTGTTGAATTTGCATATGGCTCTAAAGGTGAGCCCCTCCTTGGATTAGAGCATGACCTAATTGATTCCTAGAGGTTTGAAAATATGCATAGTGGTGGATTATGTATAAATATAAGATATGGATATGATGGAAAAACCAGGCTAGTATATATAAATAATTCATGGAATCTAGAATAGTGAGGGCTATATATATAAAAAATAAATATATGAAAATATAAGGAATCAAATGAGGAGGGCCCTCATTTGTTTTATTGATATATATTTATTTACAAGAGATAAGAAGAAATTTAGTGAAAGGCGATGACTGATGGTGGATGGTATTTTTTGAGGTTTTTCCTTGGAGTGGAATCACAACAAAAATAATAGAAGCTTGTATGAAATGATTTTTTATAGAATACATAGATAAGAAAGATTATGGTAATGGTGAGTAAATGTACATAACATACTTAGAAAAATAACGCACACATAGATAGAAATATTTAAATAAATAACAAAATAATTATGATAATTTCCTATTTTTAGGCCCTATATACAATGAAATATTTACACACCGATGGGCCATAATATACTTTGGCTTTTGTTTTTATATATTTTTTTGGCTCAACTAGCCTAGTGACTAGTTAGCTGAGGGTTTTAAGAAGATATGGGAAAAGTCCCCTAACTCACACACGCTTATGTACAATGAAAAGGTAAGAATAGCCACAGTGTTTATGTGATTTTTGTAGGGTGAGGTAGCTTACTATGGCAATTACAGAGAGCCAAAAAATGGCTATCAATAGCACTTTACAAACCCCATTTTTCATGTTTTACATGTCATATATACGAGCGTGCTATATATTAAAGGATAGCTTTCTAAAAGTAGAATCTAAAACTATAAATTCCAACAAGTTTTGATAATTTTTTTACAAACTTTACCAATCTCCATTTTTGTGAAGGGTGCCACCAAAAAGTGCTAAATATGGTACCACCAACACATGCTCTCACCCCTATGCACATTTCAAAGGTGATTGCATCCTTCTTGTATGAAGGATTTGCCATAAAGTGATCATCAAAGTGAAGATCTACATCAATTTTAGGGAGCATAAGATGCAAAATGATGGAACAAATGTACTTAAAATTTGCTTGCAAAGAGGGTAGCCTCTATGGCAAGTCTCATGAAAGTTTCACTCATTTTTCTTTCTTCAAGTGTTTGAATTCAAGCACATATAACCAAGACTTCAAATCATTTCTAAAAAATTTATGTCCCTTTTTGGAACTATAATATCCACCTGCATTGGAATCTGAAGGACTGGCCACCCCTAAGGGGTTAGCTCTCCTTTCTTGTGGTCAATAGGGAGACTTGAACACATAGCCTTCTTTCTTCTTGGGTTCAAATCAAGTTCATGTAACCAAGACACCAATACATTTTGGAAAACCTTTTGTCCCTTTTTGGATTGAAATTTGTTTCATCCCATGATCTAATGTTCCCGTGGTGTTGATCATTTTGTAGAAAATTGTCATGGAAATCCCTCTTCAAAGAGGTAACACAATGAAGGATTGATTGCATGATCGCATAGCTGAACCAAAATATTTTACTAGATGAGCATGAAATCCTCTCTCTCTCTCTCTCTCTCTCTCTCTCTCTCTCTCTCTCTCTCTCTCTCTCTCTCACTCACACACACACACACACACACACACACACACACACACAAAATCAACAAACGCTTCTTTTCTAACCAAAACAAAAAATGGCACAAAAAAACTTTAACTTTTTTATTTTAAGTTGACAATTGTAAGGATTGATCAGTTTAATAAAATAAAATCTATAAAATTATCCATTTTTTGGCCTGCCATTAGGGGGCCCAATTGTTTTCTTGGGTTTGTCTTTCTTACTTGGCATGGTTCATTTTAGAAACACTACAGCAGGAGGGGGAAGGTGACTTGACTATGTCGATTGTGGCATGGTGTGGTGAGTGCTCTTTGGAAACTACTTTTCTTGGAGAGTGCACGAGAGAGAGAGAGAGAGAGAGAGAGAGAGAGAGAGAGAGAGAGAGAGAGAGAGAGAGAGAGAGAGATTTCACATGGTGGATCAAGCTTGTGTGCAATGTGTCCACAAAAAGAATTTCGAGCTCTATGTAAGGCCAGTGAGGAAATCTCTTTTGTAGGCGGTGTGTATCATGAAAGACTCAAATTTCAAAATGATATCCCTTAAATGCACCAAGAATGGTCAGGTTTCTCCTAATGGTTTCTTTGCAATGACTTTCACCCAAAGACTTGGAGTCTAATGTGCTCAGCCTCAAAAAACTTTGCAAGCTTGCTATTATTTATGATGGAGAAGTCTACCATAATTAGAAGGAGAAATGGCTCTTTGTGCAAGCATCACCTACTTTAATTGTAACTACCCAATTTTTAGTGTACTATTTCTTGAGTATGTAGATAAGCATACATAACTGCAGAAGGCAACTTCACAGGTAAGATTTGAGCAAGCTCGGCATAGCAAAGTGTTGAAGGAACCAATTCTTGTGGGAAAACCCAATGAAAGAAAGAGTATATATCCAAACAAATAGGGAATAAAACCCACTGACAAAGAAGTTTCCCATGTGGCTGATGGGGGTTTTTTTTTTCCATATTTGCAGCTATCATGACTTTACATCTTCCAACCTTAGACTACACACCATCCTCCTAGTTGTGACCCAATAGCATACCCCTTTCCTTTTTCCTTTTTCCTTTTTCCTTTTTCCTTTTTCCTTTTTCCTTTTTTCTTTTTTGCAAAACTCACAATGGTGAGTAAATGATATTGACAAAACCACAAAAAAATTAGATATTCTCTCGATGCTCGTGCCGATCCATGACAATCTTAGAGGTCCCTAATACATCGGCTGAAAGGGGAGCCACTCCACGAACAACACATGGTCCTTATCTACAAGAGTCAGTTAAAGTTGTGTCAATTACCTTGTTCCATTCATCAGAGTTCTCACATTTTCCAAAGGCCAGGATCACCCCCCTGCTTTCTTGTATTATATATGTGAACCTGGTTATTTCCATAATTTTGTCCAATAAATGATCGTTCCTAGCTTCCCAGACCTTTCTGAAGTAGCAAAATCTAACAATTTGTGTTGCAATAAGCAACTCCTAGCTTTAAATAGTCGTCCCTCCCAAGAATAGATTGCTCTTATAGTAGCCTATCTTCCAAGTCCTTTGCATCTATTTGCATATCTTACCCTCAAGTCCATTGATCGCAGGGCATTCCTTGAAAAGGTAAAAAGTTAGACAAGGGGAACTAGAACCTAGGAGTCCACCTCCCAACCACCCACTATATAGCATGGCTCCTAGCCCTTTGCCCTAGTTGGACTCCCTTTCCACACTACCTAGCCCGGTCTTGCCCTTGTCTAGTCCCGCCTTGCCGTTGTCCTGACATTACTCCCCCCTTAAAGAAGAGTTTTCGTCCTCGATAACAAAAGTGGGGAACTTATTCTTAAGAACACTAATGTTTTCCCAAGTGGTGCCTTCCTCAGGTCGATCTTTCCACTTGATTAAGGCTTGTTGACGTACATGATGACGCGTACGTAAATCATGATAGTCGAGAATGCGTTCAGGTTCATGCAGTAAGGAAGGAGATTCAACGAAATCAACCAAAATGTGCTGGTCAATGACATTGTCATCCCCATGTAACTGCTTACGTAAACGGCTTACATGAAACACCGGATGAATACGAGAATGTGCAGGTAGTAATAATTTATAGGCACGATCACCTACTCGCTTGAGTATTTTGAAAGGCCCACAATATCGTGGAGATAATTTAGGTGTTGGCCCAGTTTTCAGACTTTCTGAATGTTCTAGCACACGTAAAAATACTTCCTCCCCTTCCTCGAAGGTAACTTGCCGACGTTTCTCATCAGCGTACTTCTTATACTGATCCTACGCTTGTTGGACATTTTGACGAGCGAGTTTCAACAAATCCATGTGGTCTTGGAGAAAATCCTTAACGAGTTGGAGCTTTTCAGTTGCCAACCCCACCATAACAGGTGACCTAGGTTGAAACCCATACATGAGCATGAAAGGACTAAATCCAGTTGTGACATGGTTAGCACTATTGTAGGAAAACTCAAGAATAGGTAAATATTTTTCTTAGTCTGACTGTTTCTTGCTAACGTATGCTCTTAGCATATCCTCTAGCACTTAGTTGACTCGTTCAGTCTGACCATCTGTTTCTGGATGATCAGTTGTACTGAGGTTTAGTTGTGTACCCAATCCTTTGAACACAACCCTCCAAAAATGACTATTAAACTTAGGATCACGATCAGTGACAATGTTACTTGGCAAACCATACAACTTATATAGATTTTCCACAAATAACTTGGCTAGTTCTAGAGTCTTAACCATTGATTTGGTTGGAATAAACTAACATAGTTTAGTCAACCGGTCGACGACCACCCATACCGAGTCATGACCTCGTACAATGGTTGGTAAACCCACAATAAAGTCCATAGAGATACTTTCCCATTTTCCATTGGGAATCTCCAAAGGACGTAAGAGTCCTCCTGCTTTCAGGCACTCTGCTTTGTTAACTTGACATTTTTGGCAATGCAAGACATAAGCTTGAACAAAGCCATGTAAAAATGTCCAATAAAACTGTCATCGTACGAGAGCATAATGGACTATCATGACATTCATAAAGAATTTGGCGTCGAATGTCTGTGTCCGTCAGTACACAAACTCTCCCCTTATGGAGTAGGTACCCATTGTCGATGGTGAAATGCTTCCATCACTGTAGTTCATCACTCAATAGAGGAGAACTATGTGTGGAGGTTAATGTTACACTACCATCATTGGAGTGAGAAGGATCCCTCATTTGTACATGGCTCCACACTTTGGAATATGCTTCATCATGCTCATATTTGCCTTTGAAAGAATCCAAAAATTCACTACGATGTTTTGTGAACAAGAGAGAATTGATCTCTGGCATATGACTTAGAGTGTCAGTCACCACATTGTATCATCCTTTACAATACCAGAGCTTGGCGTCATATTCCTGAAGAATCTCGGCCCACCTGGCTTTCCGACCCTTCAAATCAGTTTGTTGTGTAAACCATTTGATGCTTTCATAGTCAAACACAATCTCAAATTGAGCACCATACAAATAATGCCGCCATGTTTTTAAGGTAGACACTATTGCATAGAGTTCGCGCTCATAAGTAGAGTAGTTCTGTTGAGCTGTATCAAGCTTCTTGCTTTCAAATGCAATTGGACGTCCGTCTTGTAACAGGACTTCTCCAATAGCACGGTCACTGGCATCCATTTCCAAAATGAATGGTTTTAAAGGATCTACAATAACTAATATGGGAGCTGTAGATAATGCATCCTTGAGCGTATCAAAACTATGATATTGTGCGGGTCCCCATTGAAAATCTTTGCCTTTGCCTTTCAGTTGATCCATCATGGGAACAGCAATATTAGCATAGAAACAAACCTTCTGTAAAAACCTGCAAATCCTTTAAAAAAATGTAACTCTTACAGATTTTTAGGAGAAGGCCACTGCCGGATTGTATCCACTTTGGATTGATCCATATATAGCCCAATAGCTGAAATAACATGTCCAAGATAGTGAATTTCTTCTTTTAGAAAATCACACTTAGATTCCTTGCATATAATGTATTTGTTCGTAACAATTCAAACACCTGCCTCAGATGTTGTAAGTGTTCTTCTTCAGAAGCACTGTAGACTAGAATGTCATCGAGAAAAACGATGACAAATTTACCCAAGTACGGATTCAAGACACTATCCATAAGTGTCATGAATGTTGCGGGCGCATTGGTTAACCCAAAGGGCATCACCAAAAACTCGTAGTGTCCAAACCTTGTTCGGAATGCAGTTTTGGGTATATCAGCAAGTCAAATACGGACTTGGTGATAACCTGACCGCAAGTCTATTTTTGTAAAAATGTGAGCATGAGTGAGTTTGTCGAACAACTCATCCACTCATGGAAATGGCTACTTGTTCTTAACCGTAACCGCATTTAAGCCACGGTAGTCTACACACATGCGTATATTGCCGTCTTTTTTCTTCACTAATAGGATAGGAGAAGCCCATGGTGAAGAACTGGGTTGGATAAACCCTCTGCTAAGGTAGCCAGCAAGCTGACGTTCCACCCCAGCAGCTTTAGAGTAACTCATACGATTGGGTGGTTTACTGACAGGTTTACTGCCTACAACCACATCGATGCTATGTTGCACCGATCGTGTCGGCGGTAATCCTGATGGAAAATCATTACGAAAAATATCTTGAAATTCCTTTAATAATTTTTGTAACTCACTAGCAACTTTTTCTTGTTTGTAAGTAGCCATTGGTGAAAGAGATGAGAGAGAAGCATGCGGCGTTGAGGAATGTTCAACAAATTCAATGTTAGATAGAAAATGAGACAATCAGTAACACAAGAAAACTTGATCTATTTCATTATCAGAAACGAGCTTCATAAGCTCAATTGTACATATCAATGGTGAAGAAGGTACATCCTTCTCTCCTAAAAACAACACATATGCGCCATGGGATTCAAACATCAAGTTGTTGTGCTCATAGCTACGCTTCAGTGATGGTCCTAGTCTATGCAACCATTCCCTACCAAGGACCATGTCTGCCCTCTCCATGTTCATAACCTAAAAATCCAAGGATGTGGAGTAGCCTTGTACTTCCAACGGAACAGCTTGGACTTGAATATCCCAAATTTCGGTATCATGTCCATTCATCATTGCTACCTTGTAGTGGTGGGTACTCGAAGTTTGAAGCAATTTGAGTTTTTTCACCAATCCGTAATTGATAAAATTGTGAGTAGCACCGTCATCTACCAAGATGCACACCTTGTGACCTTGCAGAGATCCATGCATACGTACTAACTTATGTGGTCCGAAGGTTTGTTGCCACATGGAAGCTGTGAGACAGCATTCATGCACCACCTCGGTGTGTGTTACTTCCACTATAGAGAATCGTGAGGAAGAATCAAGAGGCAGCAGTTGCACCGTGTGCACTCCTTTCTCCTTGCCATGAGCAACAGATTTCCCCTTGGGACAATCCTTTTTGCCATGACCACTTCCTAAACATTGAAAACATAATATCTCTTTCTTAGCTTTATCAAAGTCCTCAAGAGAAAGAGGACCTCTAGACCCCTTGGTTTTTTTTAATGCTTCTGAATTGGCTACTATAAATTTCCTTTTATTGTGCCCATATTGTGTGCGTATATTACCATGTGTATTAGCAAGCACGTGATTATGGTGTGATTTGTTTTCATCTAGGTCATTGTGAATATGTGCTTTCACTATGGCTTCCTCAAGTGTTTTAGGATCTTGGGTCTTGAAGTGCTTCTTAAGCTCTGGTGTCAGACCATGTATAAATCCCCGTACTTGCTGAAAGTTATCTAAGTCTTCCAACTTGAGGATAACATCCCAATAGTGAGATATATATTCAAGTAATGATGGGTATTGGCACATGGAACACCTGTCCCAAGTCGTCCAATTCCTATCTGCCTCATTTGTAGGCAAAATTTCTTTGCGAAACATAGCTTCAAAAGCTGCCCAACTCTATGGTATCATATTCTTCTCCTTGAGAGACATCCACCATTTGTAGGCCTTGCCTTCCAGAGTTAAGCTCGTTTGCAGTGCTTTGATTGTGTCCGGAGTACGCCGTAAGGCGTGAATTCCATCCCACTTGCTGAGAAAGATATTCACTGCATCCTTATTGCGATGCTGGTCTTCTCCCTTAAAAGTTGGTGGTTTGGTGTTTTTTAACAACTCATCCAGCTCTTTTGCAGTGAGAGTGTGCAAAGTATCAGCAGTTGGACCGCGTCCTTGATTAGAAGGGCCTTGCCCCTGTGTAGCAACGTGCTCATGCATGTGCGTGTCAGTAGGACCCTTGGACTGCTCTTTCATTAATTGGATCACTAACGTGGATAATTTAGTGATTTTTTCATTTAAAGATTTAAAATTCCCTTCCATAACTGATATGCGTGTCTGAAGTGCACAAAATTATTGAATGTCAAGCAATTCATAGGTGTCGTCAACTACTGTAGCATCACGGGCACTCTCCGTTAGAGCATCCAGTCGCGAGCCATCATGGGTAGGATCAGGCGACATAGTGCAGTGCAAGGAATAGCAAGAAAAATACATGATGTACCGCAACTGGTAAATACCGATAAATAATCCCGTTGATACCGGTAATTAGCCTTGTTAATTTGTTCGTGCTCCAATTGCCACTGAGGATGTAATCTTGCTCCGGGTTTCAAGAAAACAATTCAATAGTGTAGGTGTGTTTGCCTTGAGCACCTGTAATGCACTTGGTTTTTGTATTTTGGATAACTTGCCAACGACTTGAATGAAGGTACGAAACAATGATATGTAGGATACGCAGCAGAAATAGCACCTTGCCTTTGTATTTCCCAGCCTTGCCCTTGCTTGGCTCTGTCGGTTTGCCTAGCTTTTCCCAAAGCTTCACAAGAGGGAGGGGGGGTACCCCATTGTGGGTACCATCCCTTGGTTGGAAAAAACATTATAGCCACTAACCCCAAATGGGGTGGGCACCCACCGGGTGTGAAAAAAGAAGCTCTTCACAGTCTATGGCGGCCCGCAGACGGCCCGCAGATAGCACAAGGGGGGAGCTTTTGCTCACCCCGCCTTGTATGGTGGTCGAGGGTGCCTGCTACAGGCACGTGAAATGTTCAACGGGGTCGCGTGATGCCGTCAAGCCCGAGAGGCCGAGATTTGGTGCAGGTCGCTTGTCGGCGTCTTCCCCTTGCAAGCGGTGTTTCCCACGCCGTCATCTTCCTCGTCCTCCTCACAAGGGGTGAGCTCCACGACCTTCTTGACTCCGACATGCAAAAGCATGCAAAATTTTGTGTGGCTCTCCAACACCACGGTTGTCCCTTCCCAAAAATAGTAACCTTGCTCTGATACCAATGTTAGACAAGGGGAACTAGAACCTAATATTCCACCTCCCAACCACCCACTATATAGCATGGCTCCTATCCCTTTGCCCTAGTTCGACTCCCTTTCCACACTGCCTAGCCCGGCCTTGCCCTTGTCCTGACAAGAAAAGGTTTTTGCTAGCCATTCTACATTAAGAGCATCTACCTAGTCCAATTCCCCTAGAAAGAGTTTTTACCCTAGTTGTAAAGGCTTCCCACGACACCTTCCAAAGAAATACCTTCATATTGAGTGGGCACTGTGGGCACCAGATGTTCTTGGTGACTTCCTCCCACCTTGACTCTAGCCACTTCATGCCTCGCTCTTTTTTCAATGGAGAGAACCAATCCATCAAATCCATAAGTGTGTGGTATACTTCATTGGTTTGAGGCATGAAGAAGTGTCTTTCCTTAGGCCATCACCATGCTTTACACTCAAACTCAGACTCACAACTAGGTAGGCACCAGTTGTCCATCCGTTCTAGGGCTGATCTTCCTTCACAATGTTGTTAGTACCCTCAACATATTTTGCTTGTAGATTCTATGTTGTATGGTAACATATGAATACCGAATTCCTTAGTACATCATGTGAAGATTTTTTCCCCTTAAACTCCATCAGAAGGGACCTACTCTTGGTCGAAGGGGAAGATCAGCTTTGCATAGTTTCTTTCCTACTAAATGTTTGCTATGAGTTTCTCCATGTAATCGTTGTGATTTTTTTTTAATCACTTCTATTTTGGTGGGGTCAAACATGGGAGTTTCTAGCTGAATTATTACGTGGGCTTACTTCTATTTTGATATGTTTCATTTCAAGGTTATGGTTCAGTTTAGTGAGAGTAGTTGTTGCGTGGAAGAATATCTTATGTTGCTTGTATGTGACAATAGTTATGCTTTGTGATCTAATGTATGCTACATTTGGAACTTGATTGCCAAAGCTTGCTCCTAAAAACCTAGCCAATAGATGAAAGGCTACTTAGTTGTCATCTATAAGGAATGTTTTGCATGCAAGAAGAATCTATTATAAGTGGAAAAGTTAGCTACAGTGCTTGGCAAACAAGGCTACTACTATCACGATAAGTTATTGTACTTGAGATTAGCCTGCCAATGTACCTAGAATATGGTGTTGGGACATCTTCTTTATTCTGACGAGGACACTGTGTGGTAGCCAGCAAATGTGATGGAAGGAGTTTTGGCTAGCTCTTCACATTTTTCCAATACTATTGTTTTGATTTAGAATTTCAAGTCACATTCTCTGATGCCTCGAATACCATAAGAAACAGTGATCTGTCTTAATCATGTCTTCTTTTAGAACATATATGTGGACTCTTTTGATATTATTCTTTATTTATTGAGACGATTGTTTCCATGTTCAGCTCACAGGGGACTCACTATTACTAAGGAGGGGATGCCACCTGCGTACATCCCACTAGGTAAAACCCTCTTATATACAATCCCTTACATGGTAAACCAACCCCCTATCTACGGAGATTGAAGTGCTTAGATAACCCCCTACATAAAGATTCATAGTATTAACATGACCCACCTTCGTTATATGTACACAAAATTTTATAGCTTAAAGTAATTTTCAAGAACTGCAGGAGATTGGTATTTTAGAGTTTCCCTTGTACAAAGACCAAAGTTTCAAATTTACATGTGCCACCTACAAAGTAGGATTCCCACATGGGATTTAAGGTTTGGTAATCAAAGAGCATACTCAATTGTTTGGACTAGAATACTTTACAAAAAGAAATGTGCTTTAATTTAAAGTAAAGAAATACATGATCATATCATATAACACTTCAAATCTTAAGTTACACATGAAACATCTCCCTCTCTCTCTCTCTCTCTCTCTCTCTCTCTCTCTCTCTCTCTCTCTCTCTCTCTCTCACACACACACACACACACACACACACACACACACATTCACAACTTAAGATTTGAAGTGTTATATGATCATATCATATAACACTCTAAATCTTAAGTTACACATGAAACATCTCCCTCTCTCCCTCTCTCTCTCTCTCTCTCACACACACACACACACACATTCACAACTTAAGAACTAATACCATGGCTTCTAATTTGGATAGAAACCCTAAGTGCTTATATAGTCATTTTGTTGAACCAATTGTATCATCCTGCTCAAAGAGACATACTCTTAAAACTAACAACATCTCTAAGTGACACTTGCAAAAGACATACTAATTGAATTTTTAATTTATAGTTTTTTGAATGGGTTTTTTGCATCATTAACCTAGAGGATTCATGAACCAACACCTCAATAAAAAGGGGCACCTCGGTCAAGAATGAACCACAATCAGTGGCTCAAGGCAAGACTCCCACAAAGGAGTATGCATTGACGAAGGAAATTTGGAATGGCGGCCTCTACACCAAAACAAACTCCATTGCGCCACAAGGAAAATGAGATAAGGGCACCACCTAGTCTTGGAAGCGTGGGCTAGGACAGCTACACAAAGAGAGAGAGAGAGAGAGAGAGAGAGAGAGAGAGAGAGAGAGAGAGAGATCACTATGAATGAAGCATTAACCTTAGTGTGTGTACACGGAATGGATGACTTCAAACACTCCCAACAAAAATAGCATGTAGATTATCAAACAACCACTCAAGGATTAGCCAAGATCACATCAAGCACTCTCACACATATGTAAAAGATTTCTCTTAATTAACATAAGTAAGAGGAGGAGAGGTTACTAGCATGAAACAATTTGCACTCTAGAATGTGCAAGAATAGAGTGAATGAATGAGCTTATGGGCTCATGGTGAGTGATACAAAGACTCAATGGAACTAAGGGAGGCTTGAAATTACAAAGGGGAAGGCCTCTTTATATAGGAAAGAGAGTGATTAGGAGTGAGGTTAAGATCCAAGTGTAATTTGTACAAATGAAGCTTGATTAGGGAAATTCAACCAATGAAGAAGCTACTTCCAAGTGATTTGTTGACCAATTAGCTCCATCATCACTTGTGTTGTCTTCACTCCTTCCTCCATAGCTTGAGTCCAAGAGCTTTCTTATTTTAAAATGTAAAGAATCTACATAAAATCAATACATATCTAGTAATAATAGAAAGCGGTTGAATGAGAACTTATGAATTACAACAAGATTAAGCATGACTTGAGAGGTGATTAGAAGAGGAATTTTGATGGGTTTTTGAGCTTGAGAGAGAGGAGGAAGGAGAGGAGGGTGAGAAGACTAATGGCTGATTTTTAGAGAAAGTCTCAATGTGGAAAAGGAAGGGTGTGTGTGTGTGTAAAGGTAGAGGGGGTGGTCTCCACCACAGTTGAAAAAACTGGCGTCCGCCATTTTGGCCATATCTCCTAGACCATAGATGCAAAAATTATAAAAAAAATATGGCCACAATCTCCAGCTCATCAGCTACAACTTTGATGAGACAACTTTTCTTGGATCGGAGTGGAAGTATTTTTTAAAAATTCAGCAAAATCATGTGTCTGGTTCCTTCCTTTACCAAGTCTTCCACTTGGGTCCCATTTGTTTGAATCATCATATGGCTCCAAAGCCATGATGATATGAGCCACTCATGACCCTTGAATCATGGGTGCATGGCTCCACAACCACATCATATCTTTTCTTTTCACATTTACATATTTTCCCTTCCCTTTACCACTAGGTTCTCCCTCTACCTTTCACCTCCGGTGAACTAGTCAAGAAAAAATTCCTATCAAATCTTTTTTTTTTTTTTCCAAGAGGTTTTTCTCACTCTTTCTTTTATTGTAAACCTCTAGAAGCAAGGAAAACCAACAAAATATAATAAACAAAAATTTGTGATAGGCTCGGATCATAGCCTCCCCAAACCTGGCTAGGGGTATTTATGCCTCTAGCCTACTTTCTTTGATCTTGAGCTGACCTTATCGTGATGTGATAAGGCTTTAGACGCCATCCATTTGTCCTGGTCTTGTGCACTTTACCATCAATGTCTTGAAGTCTGTAGAGCCATTTTTGAACTTTTTGGTGACCAAGAACAGGCCTTCCCATCGGAAAAGAAACTTTCCATCCTTACGAGTGTCGAAGCAATTGTCATATCGAAGCACCAGAGATCCCTTTTTGATGTCTTTGGATGCTAGCTTTTTGTTGAACTTTTCTCTACGCTTCTCTGCTTCTTGAGAATAGTGGTTGATGGCTTCTTCACGATCCAATTGCAGCCTCTCTAGATCCATGATCCTTTGATGTACTTTCTCCTTTTGAGAGCCTACCTTGCTACCCAATATTCAAAGACTTGTTAACTTCACTTCAATGGGCAAAAGCGCCTCCTTTCCATAAACCAAATGAAAGGGTGTGTACCCTAATGTGGTTTTGAAGGAGGTTCTATAGGCCCATAGAGATCCATTCAAGTGTTTGTCCCAATCTTGGCGCCTGGCATGTACCTGTTTGGTGAGAATTTTGCAAATGATTCCATTTACCTTTTCCACCAAACCATTGCACTGAGGGTAGTAAGGAGTAGAGTGTTGATGCTGAATATTTAGCTTCTTCATGAGTTCTCCTACCAAGTCTGCTCTAAACCCTGGTCCTCTATCAGATAGTATTTCAAGAGGGGTGCCAAACCTGCAACAAATGTGGTCAAAGATGAACTGACTCACATCCTTATCAGTAATTCTATTGGTGAGCATAGCCTCAGCCCATCTAGTCATGTAGTCTACTCCCATGATGATGTACTCTTTACCTGACTGAGTGCGTGGTAGAGGCCCTATGGCATCAATTCCCCACTTCTCAAAGGGCCCATATACCTTTATTGGGTTCTGAGGTTCAGCTATGAGCCGTCGTGGTCCTGCTTTTTGACATTCATCACATGTTTGACACCAGTATTTGACATCACGATGAAGACTTGGCCAAGTAAACCCAGCTTGTAGAACCTTTCTACTAGTGACGTCGTGTGCAAAGTGTCCTCCGCACATATCATCGTGACAAGCTTTTAAAATCTCTTCAATTTCACTCTTCAAAGGCACTCTCCTAAGCACACCATCCTTACCAAGACAATACAAGTCATCATTTACTATGCGATACCTGGTAGCCGTCCTAGCTAACCATCGCCTTTCCCCTGGATTCAAGTGTTTAGGAGCCTCTCCTTGCTCCAGAATGTGCATAATATCTTCCAAGTCCTCCTTGCCTTGATGAAGTGGAAGTTTGATGGCCACTGCTCCCACTATTGACTCATTTAACTTTGATGATGCTAGGTGGTCTGCATCCTTGTTCTGGTCTCTTGGCACATGATGTACTTGTGCCTCCCTAAATCTCCTCATAAGAGCTTTGGCTTCTCTCATTTTAGTAGAGAGACGGGCATTTTTGCAAGCCCATGTACCTTGCATTTGCCTTACCAAAAGCATGGAGTCACCAAAAGCGTTTAATCTCTTAATTGAATTATCGAGGCACCAACAAAGGCCATGAATTAGAGCATGATATTCTGATTCATTGTTGGAGTGGACATCTTCTAGAGTGATCCCTTCACCATGGATCCTCTCTCCCAATGGAGATAAGACCACGATGCCTGCAGATGCCTTATCCTTGGTTCTCTTGTATGCTCCATCAAAGTAGAGGCTATAAGCATTGACCAAAGCCTCTGGAGCTGGAGGTGGTGGAAGTTCCTTTCTCTTCAAATGGAAAACTTTTTCATAGCACTTGTTTGTTAAAATGTCGGCTAAGCATGCTCGAGTTGTTCTTTCAACCTGTATTGTATAATCAAACTCTTGAAGTCGCACCACCCACTTTGCTATTTTGTCAGAGATTTCCATATGTTGTAGTGCATAGGGAAACATGTCCTCCACAGTGATAATTACAAACCTCTTCGGCAGCAAGTATGGCCGAAATTTGGTTACCGCAAACATGAGAGCTAACACTAGCTGTTCCATCAGGGTGTAGGCCTTCTCTGTGTTTTCCATGAGGCGGCTAGCAAAATACACAGGCCTCATAAAGGATGTTTTTGGATCTTTTTGTAGGAGGGCAGCACCAATGGCCTCTTCTCCCACACTAGGGTTTACAAAGAATGTTTCTTCCCAACAAGGTTGGAGGATTACAGGGAGTGACCCTAACATTTTTTTAATCTCTCTAAAATGCCCATCACTTTCTTCACTCCAAACAAGCGTCTCTTGACGAGTCAGCTATTGTAGAGGAAATATCACTTGGGAGAGTAAGTGTATGAATCTACTCAAATATCTTAGCTTTTGCAAGAAAGAGATTAATTGTTTGATGGAAGTTGGGGAAGGTAGATTTAGCAATGTTTCTATCTTTTCAGGATCTACCTCGATTCCATCACTACATGCCCTAATAGTGTATCCTTGCTTTCCCCAATGTGACATTTGTCCTTGTTTAGTTGTCCACCCAGCTTAGCTAAACGAGTAAATCCTTCATCAATCTTGCCGAGATGCATACTTTTGGAGCTGTAAATACAAAAGTCATCTATGAAAACCCTTATGGACTTACCAAAGTAAGGTTGGAAGACCATGTTCATGAATCGTTGAAAGGTGGCTGGAGCGTTGGTGAGACCAAAAGGCATGACTCGAAATGCAAAACATCCCCATGGTGTGATGAAAGTAGTCTTTTTCTAGTCCTCCTCTGCAATGCGTATTTGAAAGTAGCCAGAGTAGCCATCACACACTGTGTATCTCTCATGGCCTGCTACTTCATTTAGAATCTCATCTTGAAATGGGAGAGGGAAGTGGTCCCTCTTTGTTGCAGCATTTAGTGGCTTGTAATCCACGCACACTCGCCATTTACCATTCTTCTTTGGCCTCACCACTAATGGGGAGACCCATTCTGAATCTTCTACTGGGTATATGAATCCTGCTTCTAAGAGTCTCTTCACCTCAGACAACAGTGCATTTTGTTGCACAACTCCTAATCTTCTTAGTTTTTGTACTATTGGCTTGCTCCCTTCTTTTAGATGGATATGATGCTTCACTGCAATGACACCTGTAATGTGAGTGTAATCAGAAATAAAAAATGATGCATACTTATTGAGAACATTTACATAACCCTCCTTTTCTTCTTCCTTTATATCCTTGGATAACATCTCGTCTAGGCTGGCATCCCACACATTCTCCATTTGGATCCTTGGGTTGTCTTCTGATGAGGTAGTTTCCTTTATGGTGACGCCCATGACTTCGAGAGTGCTATCACTCTCTTCACTTGAACTCTCTTCCTCGTCCATGGATGAGGAGCATCCACTTGAGCTCCACTCATCAGCTGACGTCTCTAGTTCAAGGTTCTCTTCTCGCCCATTCTTTAGGTTATAAACCACCTTCCGACTATGGCCACCCATGCGAGGCCTCAACTCCAAGTCTCCTGTTGCCCAATCTTGCCTAGCTCCTATACCCATGAGCCAAGGTCGTCCTAAAATAAGGGGGTATCCTTCTCCCTTTACTAGCATCACATAAGCATCAACCTCTGTAGTGATTCCAAAAAAATAAACTCTCAAAGCTTTCACTACACCCACACAAGTGACAGAGACATTATTGGCCATTTTTGCCCTAAAGTTTGATGATTCCATTACCTCTAAACCCAATTGATGCATTAGCTTTTCTGTCATGACACAAACCTCTGCTCCACTGCCAATGTAAGTTTTTGGAATCCGTTGTCCCTTGATTTGAGCCTCCACCAAAGGCACTATATCCTTGAGACCATATGCTTTGATTACACTTACTAGCTTACTTCGCTTTGCCCTCGTGCTCACCATTTTTGACCATTGTCGTCGAAGCTTTGGGGAGATATGAAGTAGTTGTGGCCAAGTAATCTTTGGTCCTTGAGAACTCACATCAGCTGTCAAGTCATAAGGTTGTGTCCGAGATCCCATAGGGAAATCAGAGATGTCAATTTGAGACCTAGTACGGGTCTTTCTCTTCTTGGCTTCATCTTTAGTTGCCCGAGATGTACTTTCTTCATTGCTTGCATCCTTGCTTGTTTCTTTACCTACTTCATCTTGGACACGCACACGTTTGATAGGCATTGTAGCCACTTCATCTATCTTCATCTTCCCTTTAGCTATTTCTTCCTGGTTGCTTCTGCCCTTGAGGACCTCCTCCATCCTTATGATGCTCACATTTGGTTGAGTAGCAGGGGCTTGAGCTTGAGCACGAGGTGGCTGCAAAATTTGAGGTTGCGGTTGCTCTTGTGCTTGAGCTCTAGCACGGGGAGGACTTACTTGTTGTCGAGGACCTCTGACAGGGTAGTCATTTCTTCTGGGATGAGGGCAATTATACATGCCGTGGCCATTTTCCCCACAATTGTAACACAACATTTCCCTTGCTTGACGTCGCATTGGTGGCCGATTCCCACCATTTCCCTCAATAGGCCTTCTTGCACCCTGCACAAGATTTACTCTCAACCCCTCTAGCTGGTTTGTGAGATTGTTTATTTGTTGGAGCATATCTTCTTGTTGACCTCTATTAAGGTCTGGTGCATTAGGCACATTTGGAGGTATGTGAAAAGCTTCCATAGTTGTGATATTGCCTCCCAAAGCTAGCTGGCGAGCTTGGGCTTGATAGAGAATCTTTCTATTATTTTCCCTAGCAATTCTTAAGGCATCTTCAAAAGCATTTGGAAATTTGCTCTTTACCTTCTCCCTTAGCAAGGGATACAAACCTGAGATAAATCGATCCTTTTGGAGGCAATTGGGAGCTCGCTCACCAGGGTTTAGTGAGTCTGACCATTGCCCCCAAAGTTTCAGAAAACCTTCCTCATAGGTTGCATAACCATGAGGGTCAACTTGATGAAGGGCCAGAAGCCGTTGCCATAGTTCTTCTGCCGAATTTGCTCGTTGAAATCTTCATAGGAAAGCCGCCTTCAATCCCTCCCAATCAATTCTTTGGGTTGGATCTAGAGCCTGGAACCATACCCTAGCTTCTTCTTTGAGCACCAAAGGAAAAGCTCTCAATTTCAATGCTTCGTCATCCCTCCCAGAGACAAGGAAAGCCATCTCCAAGTTATCCAAAAAATCCCCAGCATTTTCCCCACTATGCCCAAAAAAATTTGGGAAAGCCATCATAAAAATGGGTTGCCTTCCTCTCAATACAGCACAAAGATGAAAACGTCTAGGCCCAAATCATATCTTATTAAGGGTAGAATAAATGGATTGATAGATGCATTAATCTCAGCTAGACGACGAGGGCCTAGTAAGTTCCTTATGATGTTTTGGAACCTAAGCTTTGTGCTAGCTATTATATGCAGAGTTTGTCTAGCAAGAGGTTGGAAAGGTCCATATAAATCCCTATGATTCATGGAGTATGCTTAAAGCAAGATGAAGATGTGAACATCAAAAGATACATTATACTCCAAAATAGGAAATATTATAGGGTTAGGGGACAACAATATCTCTCTCAACCTCTCAACTCCAAAATAGAAGACCAATCTTTGTTGGAAAAAAATCTTTCTATCAATGTGCACATTCACCCTAATATTCTGAACTGATTGAAAGTTGTAGAAAATGGGATTATTCATTGGTGCATTAAATACAAACTTCCATGAAGCACTTCATTGAAGTTGAACTCTCTTGGATCCCACCATTTGAGAGATGCGAAGAATTTGCTCACCAGTGATTAGCCTAGCTTTGGTGTGACCATCTTTAGCTTTGTAGAGTTCATAGGGTTCGATGGCTACCCTCTCAACCACCTTGAGCCTTCTTGCTAGTAGTAGTTGGAGTGCATTACCATATGTAGCCACTTGCCAATACCGCACCCCATTGATGTGTAGCTCCCCCTCCAAAAACTTGTTAATACACGAGTTTGAGAGTGCTTTCACCACCTGAGTCGAGGCTTCAAAGGAAGTGTCTTCACACTAGCCACAAAGCACTCAACACAATTTTTTGACCTAGGGACTTGATGACTACAAGATTTTCCTTGAAGCAAAGAAGGGTGTGTGTAGTTAACTCTCTTTACCCGCATACGTGCCGTTTGTCGATAAAGACGCTTCTTTTCTCGAGCTTCTTGGGGAGACCATAGTGTAAGTCTCGGAGAATTTGATGGATCTTCATTCATAGGATTGACAGAGCGCTGCTTGAGAACTCCTCAGTGGGGGCACCAATTTATGACGAAGGAAATTTGGAATGGCGGCCTCTACACCAAAACAAACTCCATTGCGCCACAAGGGAAATGAGATAAGGGCACCACCTAGTCTTGGAAGCGTGGGCTAGGACCGCTACACAAAGAGAGAGAGAGAGAGAGAGAGAGAGAGAGAGAGAGAGAGAGAGAGAGAGAGAGAGAGAGAGAGAGAGATCACTATGAATGAAGCAATAACCTTAGTGTGTGTACAAGGAATGGATGACTTCAAACACTCCCAACACAAATAGCATGTAGATTACCAAACAACCACTCAAGGATTAGCCAAGATCACATCAAGCACTCTCACACATATATAAAAGATTTCTCTTAATTAACATAAGTAAGAGGAGGAGAGGTTAGTAGCATGAAACAATTTGCACTCTAGAATGTGCAAGAATAGAGTGAATGAATGAGCTTATGGGCTCATGGTGAGTGATACAAAGACTCAATGGGGCTGAGGGAGGCTTGAAATTACAAAGGGGAAGGCCTCTTTATATAGGAAAGAGAGTGATTAGGAGTGAGGTTAAGATCCAAGTGTAATTTGTACAAATGAAGCTTGATTAGGGACATTCAACCAATGAAGAAGCTCCTTCCAAGTGATTTGTTGACCAATTAGCTCCATCATCACTTGTGTTGTCTTCACTCCTTCCTCCATAGCTTGAGTCCAAGAGCTTCCTTATTTTAAAATGTAAAGAATCTACATAAAATCAATACATATTTAGTAATAATAGAAAGGGGTTGAATGAGAACTTATGAATTACAACAAGATTAAGCATGACTTGAGAGGTGATTAGAAGAGGATTTTTGATGGGTTTTTGAGCTTGAGAGAGAGGAGGAAGGAGAGGAGGGTGAGAAGACTAATGGCTGATTTTTAGAGAAGGTCTCAATGTGGAAAAGGAAGGGTGTGTGTGTGTAAAGGTAGAGGGGGTGGTCTCCACCACAGTTGAAAAAACTGGCATCCGCCATTTTGGCCATATCTCCTAGACCGTAGATGCAAAAATTATAAAAAAACTATGGCCAAAATCTCCAGCTCATCAGCTACAACTTTGATGAAGACAACTTTTCTTGGATCGAAGTGGAAGTATTTTTAAAAAATTTAGCAAAATCATGTGTCCGGTTCCTTCCTTTACCAAGTCTTCCACTTGGGTCCCATTTGTTTGAATCATCATATGGCTCCAAAGCCATGATGATATGAGCCACTCATGACCCTTGAATCATGGGTGCATGGCTCCACAACCACATCATATCTTTTCTTTTCACATTTACATATTTTCCCTTCCCTTTACCACTAGGTTCTCCCTCTACCTTTCACCTCCGGTGAACTAGTCAAGAAAAAATTCCTATCAAATCATTTTTTTTTAATTTTTACAAGAGGTTGTTCTCACTCTTTCTTTTATTGTAAACCTCTAGAAGCAAGGAAAACCAACAAAATATAATAAACAAAAATTTGTGATAGGCTCGGATCAGCATCATAGATAAGTTTATATGGAGAGAGGATTTAACTTTATGTTTGCTAAACATAGCCCCACACTTCTTGGCCCTAGCCCTTGCCCTATCCATGTCCATACTTAGAATCTTCTCTAATCAATTAACTTTCAGCAACTACATCTTATATGTGAAGTGTCACAAATTTATCATTTTGTAAATCCTAAACTACTTTGTTAAAGACCATATTATTAATTTATACATCACCCCCTCCCCCTAAATGTATGATATGTGTATGCAAGTTTTGGGGGATACCCCTATTGTATATGCTTATGCACACTTACCAAAATCCCCCCTATCGTACACTCACGTGGTACCGTATGAAACACGCTAGGGAATCCCCTGTGGTCCAGCTTTCCTTGTATGTTTCTTCCCTTTATACATTTTTCTTCTCTTGCACAACTCTTTGCTATCACTTCCCAATCAACCTCCCATATATGTGCTTGTTCCTTTTCAAAGGCTATGGGGGTCTTGTGGAGGAGTTCTTGATTCTTATATTGCAATGATAAAAACTTTCAAATTCCTTTATATCCACCAAGATAGGACTTTGGAGTCGCAATATGAGGTATGTCTTTACATGAAGAAGTTATGCTGCTTGTTGGAGCCCCATTTGTCCAACTGTTGTAATGAGCCCATCTTGTAAAGCATATCAAATTCCCATTTTTATGTCAAAGACGTCTTATCATTTTGATCCACTTGTCTGGGTTATGTAAAGATTAATCAGTCAGTCAGGACCCATATTTGTTCACACTTTGTAATTATGAGGAAGAGAACCCATGTACATTTTTGAGCTAAGGTGACTCAAGTATAAAGGTCACCCTAGAACCATTTGGAGAACAACATTTTTTTTTTATTAATCCTGTGTCGTACGAGTCTGAGAGAGAGAGAGAGAGAGAGAGAGTATGTCTTATCCTCTTCGCTACGCGTTTCTCCCTCACCGGATTCACGACGTGACCACATCATCGCGGTAGTCTCTCCGAGAGCTACACGCCCATGCCACGCATTCATATTTTCGAGCTGTTCGCGATTGATCCTTCATCGAACTTGTTTTGCTTGTAAGTAACACAAACAGTGTCTGTTTTCAACAATCAAGTGCTCTATGGAAAGAGAAAGAGATTAGCTACACATAGATATTCATAGACTTAGGTTTCACCCATTTTTGGATTATGACCTGTGAGTCTATTGCGACTGTAATGGAGATAACTCGGGTTCAAATCTGGTAAGATTAGACTTATAGGTAAGTATATCCTATGGAGAGGATGGTGCCTAGTAAGTTTGATGTGATTCCGAGTTCATTGGAAGTGTAAACGGTGTTGTGAGTGTTTAGGGATAGAGTGGGTTGCATTCTACCAGGGTTAGTGATTGATGCATCATGAAAGTGCGTATGTGTAGATTGGTCTCAGCCTGACAAGCTAATGAGATTGCCTACGTGCACCTACGGGTTAGTCATGTCATCGGATGATAAGTATGTTGTCTGTGTTGTGCTTGCGAGCATGAACAGGGGAGTAGTATAACATTGGCGCCGTTGACGGGGACACAAGACCTTAAGTAGGGAGATCTACGTCACTCATGTGACGGTTAGCTTCTTTAGTTTCAACTAGAGAGAGCTTAAACTTTTAGAGCAAGATCTAGGATAGAGTATTCCGAGGTCTAGTGGATAGCCAGGAAGCCTGTGTCTTGCCGAGGGTCTATGACTAGTTAGATTTAGTTAAGTAGGATAATGTGGAGTAATGGTTTTTGGTTTTGAGTGCTTGTTATACTTGTGTAGAAATAGAGTAGAAAAACGCCCTAAAAACGCAAAAACAAACAAAAAGAAGAAACAATAAGGTTGTTTGCTTGCCTTGAAAGCAAAACCCACACCATATATCCTTGAAGGGGGTGAAAAGAGTAGACATTGAAATTTATGATCCAACACTCGAGAAAACATAAAAATTGCTACCAAAACCAACAAAAAGAAACAGATGATTCTCATAAGAAAACACTAAGTGACCCTAACAAGGCCAAGAAGAGATATAACCATTAGCCTAGGGTAAACTGACTGTGTCATGAGGTATGACTGATGTTCACAAGTTTAAGATGAAGTGTCATCAAATTTGCATCACTTCAAGTGCAATTGAGTTGTGAATTGCCAGAGAAAAGTGAAATTTGTGAAGTGCTTGAGTCTAAGGTCAAAATAAGTCCAAACTTCATAAAACTTGGGGGATAGACTTATATGGGCACAGGGAACACAACTATCCAAAAACATACAAAAATGAAATCCCCATTTCTCTCTGCCTAGTCTATCGCGATAGACTGATGAAGTTGGTGATTGACTAACAACAGGAAAAAAAAAACCCTTTATACCACAGGTTTAACACATCAACACAAGGGTACTCAAAAAAAAAAAAGTGAAATTGAACACCATCTTGATCACAAAACTTCAAAACTAGTGTTTTAGAGTTTGAATTCAGAGACAAGGGCAAGAAGGCTTTGACCAAATGTCCAAACAGTGCCAAAATTTGTCAATGCACTACACAAGGGGAGGCTGAACCAGCTGTCGAGAAAACTTGAGAAAAATTCTAACAATGGAGAAAATGCCAAGTCTATCGCGATAGACCAGGGAAACTGTTGTTGGGGACCTTTTCTTTCAAATTTTCCAGAGGGAGAGCTTTACCAGAGCCTATATAGCATACACACCAAAATTCAAGGCATTTAGATCACTGAAGGTCAATCTGAGGTTCAGATAGAGAATCAAGCTCTGACTAAAATACTAAAATGGGACCAAAACCCAACCCAAGTGTCGAAACTTCATAAAACTTGAGGGATAGACTATAGAGGATAACTGAAACTCAAGGGTGAAGTCACAATTTTGAATTGACTTGTGCTGAGCAAATTGTCACTCTATCGCGATAGACTAAGAAAGTAGTGATTCAGACATATTTTGCAATTTGTGACTATACTGCTAGGACATACTCTCCATATAGATCCCAGCCATCATTTCATATTTGAAATTGGACCACCAGAAGGCTGACTAAGTGGTTGCTATACATACTTGAAAGATTTTTTGGTGATTCAAGGAAAACCCTTGTGAACAGACTAACCATACTTGTGTAGATCCCAGAAGGAGATCATCACAAAGCCGCACAAGGAGTCCAGGTAAGATTTAAGTTTGCAACCCAACTTTCATTCTTATGTATTTAAGGTCAGGATCCTTTGTTAAGTCGGGAGCTAAAAGTGTCAAAAGTCAAGTAAGCACCACATCCACCAAAGAGAGTGTAACTCAGACGAGACTAGACCCATTAGCACCGATTATTGAAGATGGGTAGTGATACTGACACTTCATCGGAAAAGTCCTTCTTCATGATAGGGAGTCAACAACTAGGAGGGTTCAACGGTGAAGGACCAATGCCAGGGGGGAGCACCTCCCTACATCCTTTAAACGAAACCAAGTTCACTATAATCTTCTTGGAAGGAACTAACTCGAGGGGAGCCTTAGTTTATTCTGACTATCGAGGACGCAAGTGTATTTGTATTGAAGAGAGACCGGCTCAGAGACTAGAGATAATTCGAGTCTATGATGATGGAGACAGATTCTGAGACAAAAAGGGAAACCACTATCTGATAGTTAGTAACCCTGAGGATTACAACAGATATAGAGATAACGTGGCAAAAGGGAAAATGGTTTCAAAAACCCAAGAACCACCTCCTAACATTGATCGACCTGGAGCGCTCTTTATGTATGATAAGAAAACAACCAGGGTCCCAACCTATAATGAGAATGCGGGGATTTATAAGCATGAAAGCGAGGGAATAATCTCTTACTTTCAATGCAAGGAACCCTACCCAAATGACTTAAGCAAGGACAAGGTTCTTTACTTATTCTCTTATGAAATTGCTATGGGGAAGGATATTCTTTTTGTTGACAGGTACGGGCGAGAATACAAACGTATTCTCCCAGAGGAGGTTGAAATGGCAACAGTTCCGGGAGCATCAACCTATGGCCCCGATGAAGTACCAAGAGCCAACTACACCCCTAGCAAGTCGACAAATCCCTTTTTAGAAGAGTATGATGCTACCTCACATTCTACCCAACAACCGACGTCCAACTACCAGGACCAACCAGCTACTCAGTCATCATTGCAGGCATGGCTTAGACAGAGTGCTACATTAGAACAAGACCGAACTCGAGAGGGTTATCAAACCGCACGAGGGCTAAGGGATTTACAAGAACCACCACTCTATGCACAATATCAAGGAGAGAGTAAGCCAAAGACTCAGGGGTCAATTGAGCCTGGAAGACCACCCCTAGAACGAGTTCGGAGAGATGAACCATCTCTCGCGAGAACTGTTAGAAATTATGGCTTAGGAGCACCATTGGGAGAGGAACCTGGCCACTACAGAAGACCAGAGGAGGTATATCGACTAGGACGGGGAGATCCCATGATGAGATTTGTAGACCATCGTAGAATTAGACCTTCTCAAGTGCAGAAATGGGTAAACAAGAAATATACGGGAAGCAGGGATCCGAGAGATCATGTAGCAGCCTTTGTGCGTGTAATTAGAGCTGAAGAGGTGTTAGACTTTCCTACCCAATTTGCAGGATTTGATTTAACCTTAGAGGATGATGCTGCTACATGGTTTGACTCAGTGGAGCGAAGAGACTTTGAGTCTATGGAGGAAGTGTTTGACGAGTTTATCGAAGAATTCTCACAAAGGGGAATAGCTCATAATACACTCTCACAAATCCATAAATTCAAACAGAAAGATGGAGAGTCTGTGCGAAAGACAGCCCTCCGATTAAAAAGATATGTTAAGTTATGCCCCGTGGAAGAACTGCCAACTCAGTCCAGACTTATGCTTATATTTATCCAAGGACTAAGGAATGCAGATCTCCAGAAGGACTAAATATGAAAAGGAGCACGACGTTGAATGATTTAACCAAGGAGGCTCTATACCTTGTGGAAAATTGTGCGGTCTACAAAGAGGGAGTTCAAGGATCTTGACGATGATTCTTCCTCGCAACAAAGCGGAAGCAAGTCTGCTAAGACAACACCGAAAGGAGAAGTAGCGGTAAGCCAAGAGCATCTTGTAGAGGAAGTGCTTAAAAAGATTAACTTGTATTCCAAACCACGAGCTAAACAACCAAAATGGTGTGCGATTGAACAAAAATGGACAAACCATGGGACGGAGGAGTGTTATTATAACAAGGGATATGTGAGAGAACGACCATATGCTCCGCAAGCTCAGGCAACATCCCCTCAAGTCCCACCGAGCCTAGATATCAGACAGGCAACCTACCAAGACTTGTAGGTGTAGAAAGACCACAACCAGTGTTGGGACAACAACCACCCCTACCAGGATTACGACCAGTCGGCATAAGATACACACCCACAGTAACTCAGTCGGATGAGAAGGCTTTGGTACCTATGCATGCATACTACGACGAGCCCAATGGATATGTCACGAACTCTGTCTATTATCCACCAGAAGAACCCTCTACACCAGAACCATGGAGCATGATAGGAAATACAGGACCACCAACTGCTGCACAGGCAGCAGGGGAAGGAAGATATAGCTTGGATGAAAGAACACTGTTGTTCATAGCCAATGGAGGCATGAGCGGGCAAAGAATTGCACACCAACAAAGAGGAGCTCCAAGAGCACCTCAACAGCCTAAAGGACCATGCTACAAGTGTGGTGGAGACCATTGGCTGAGGGACTGCCCTCATGACGAAATCATTAGGGTCAACGCATATTGCACCGAGTGTGGAATTACTCACTTGATCCCTGATTTCCCTAAAAACCCGAGCAAGGAGCAAAAACTACCTTGAATATGCTGGGAGCGTTGCCTTCCAGTGGAGGGTCAGAAAACGAAACTCCGATTCCTGTTAAGGTCTTGACGAGAGCCCAAGCAAGGAAAAATGACAATCAGGCCAAGAGTAACGATGAAAATCAAGAAGAAATCAAGACTGACAAGTCTAGCGTCAGTCGTGATAATCCTTGGAAAGAACAAAGAGAGAAAATGAAAGCTAGACATGAGCGAAAACAAAAAGATGTAGAAGCTGAGCTAATGATAGCTCGAGAGCAACTTAAACAGCAAAGAGAGTCTGACTCTCTAAAATCAACGGAGGGACCAAGAAGTGCAAGCTCACGAGCATCGGCATTGGTAGATAAGATCAATGAACCCTTATATGCAATCTTGCAAGCATATGAAGCAAGATTGAAGAACAGACAGACTCTAGAGAAAAGGTGGATGACATATCCATATCCAGAGATAGAAAAATAGAGACTAGAGATGTGCAAACAGCTGATTGAAACTGCACAAGCTTTACTGGAGCCTCCACCTATGGAAGTGGGAGATAGAGTAATCAAAGCACCAAACAATGAAACACCTCACAAAACCGAACAAAGGATACCTGACAAGATAGAAAACGTTAAATCCTTACTGGATGTAGAGGATGCAAGAAACGTGCCTAATAGCACTGATGAATCACTGAAAGATTTTCCACCATATACCCCTATTGTGGAAGAAAATTGGCCTGAAGAGCTATGGGAAACAGTGAGAAAAGCTCAAGAAAAATATGAGACAAAAACAGTCGAGTCAGCGCCTTTCTCGGAGTTGAACTTGAATAAGCCTCCATGGGATTTAGACGTTAAATCATTTCAAGGGGATAATGGTTCAGTTGCATCCGAAGATAGCAGACCAGCATCACTCAGAACTTTGCCATCATATATGGGGGACTATGAGGCAAGGTCATAAATTCGAAGAGTACCTTCTCAAAGAAAAGGCGGGTCAAATTGATTGGACACTAAAATCCTGACAGACTTGTTGACCACTCCGGTCAAGTGTACAATCACATTGGCAGAATTGTTAAAAATTAGGCCAAGCATGTGGACGGAAGTGGGAAAATGTCTTGAAAAATTTGGTATAAGGATGCCTCTTAAGTTCTTCGAAACCGAGCTTAATGACACAGAACCGAAGAAAGTCAACACTAGACCAATGCCACTCAACAAGGTAGGAGAGTATTGTGAGGGTGGAGACGGCAACACAACCCTACCAGTTGAGTATAATGGCATAGAGACTAAGGCAATACTTGATAGCGGAGCTGGCATTGCCATTGTGACCAAAATGCTATGGGAAAAATGGGGAAAACCAGCAATACAAACAACTAGAATGAAATTGCAACTGGCGGATGGGCACATAGAAAGGCCTATAGGATTGCTTGAGGCAATTGTGGTATCTTCCTGTGGCATAGAGTACGAACATACCTTTGCCATAGTAGATTTCGGCAAGAAGAACAACTATGAAATTATCCTTGGTAGGCCGTTCATGAGGCAACTAAAAATGGTGCAGGACTGGGGGTATGATTATTTGTATCTAAGACATGCTGAAACTACTACACGAGTAAACATGAAAAATCATAACTATCATGATGTCACGAGAACCCCTGTGGAAGAATTTGACTCAGCCACCATTAGTGGATCAGAAGTCCCAACATGGCTCTGTAAGAAAAAGGAGATATGGATGTGCGGGGCATCTCAATGTAGTGAATTTGACCACAATGAAAGGACACTAGAGAGGGTCTTGGAAGACAATGCATATATACGAGAACCTTTTCCTGAAGAGAAGCTCGAACCCCTAGCATGGTCTCAAATTTTGGCTACATTGGATGTATGCGTCAATGAAGTCACTCCCACCAAATTTTGTGATGAGAATGGCTACGATATCATACCATACTACATGTTGAGCAAAATTGTGGAGGAGGACGAGAACGATGGAGATACTGAGAATATGAGGATCAATAAAACAGAAACGAAACTTGAGATTAAGATAGTGGGCTATGTGGACATCCCCACTAAAGAAATCAAGCTGGAGGGAGAAGAATTTTATGATTCTTCTTATCAAAGTGAAACAAGGATAATGCGGATGACAAGAAGTCGGAAAATACGGAGGGAGTTGACAATCAAGATCAAGACAATGATGTCTTCTACAATTTTCCAAACCAAAGTGAGAGACGCCAAAAAAGATACAAGAGTAAACGACACCATATCAGTCTACCAACCAGGCTGAGACCCATGTCGGAGTTTAGGGGTAAGACATATTTCCTTATGAACATTCATGCTGTTGATTGTGCTAAGGATAAAGTGTCAGGAAGATTTCTTAAGGTTGTTGAAGACTTAGGATTTAAGTCCAGACTGTTGAAACCTAAGAAAACCAGTAAAGCAAAAAAAAGAGTTGCAACAGAAAAACTGAATGTCTCTGGTGGTCCAATTATGACGAGAAATTGAACGGAAAACGAGATACAATGAGTTGAAACAAAAAATTAAAAATGGATGGACAACTGAAATGGAAAGTAGCGATGGAACGAATGCTAGTGATGGGAGTAAAAAGATAGATGTACCTCCTCACTATTGTAAGTACACCATTCAGGAAAGAAGATTGGTGGTTCAGCAACCAATGAGGGAGCCTAAATCAAACGAGTCCTACGATGGGCCAGAGAACGCCAAGAAAATAGACTTAGCAGAGCCAGGAGAAAGTCCTCGACCTGCTTACATTGCCACAGATCTAGGTCGGGAAGAAGACGACTTACTGATCAAAACACTTAAGGAATTTCGAGATGTATTTGCATGGTCGTACAAAGATTTGAAGGGGGTGGATCCTAACATTTGTGAACATTCAATCCCTCTGAAGTCTGATGCAAAGCCAAGCAAACAACGTCCATACACGTATAATGAGACATTCGCCAAAAGGATAAAAGAAGAGATAGACAAACTTATGGAGGTTGAATTTAATTATGAGATAGAGCACACGGACTGGGTGTCCCCGATAGTGGTGGTACCCAAGAAAAACGGGAAATTACGAGTGTGTGTGAATCTCAAGAAGGTAAACGCAGCAACAATAAGGGACAACTACCCTCTTCCTATCACTGAACACGTCCTGGAACGAGTAGCAGGCAAGCAAGCCTATAGCTTTATGGACGGATTCTCTGGTTATAACCAATTGGGGGTCAAACTAGAAGATCAATACAAAACAGCATTTGCAACAGAATGGGGCATATATGCGTTTAGGGTAATGCCATTTGGCTTGACCAATGCTCCAGCCACATTTCAGAGATTAATGACACATGCTTTTAAAGAATACTTGCGAATATTCTTGGATATTTACATGGATTACTTGTGTTTCTATTCTCTATTGAGACAAGACCATATAGATCATCTTAGAAAGGTATTCGAAAAATGCAGAACGTATAGGATTTGCCTCAACCCAGAATAGTGTGTATTCGTGGTACGACAAGGTAAAATCTTAGGCCACATAGTATCGGCTAATGGAATTACCACTGATGAAGACAAGGTAAAGGTGATCATAGAATTGCCAAGACCAAACACTGTACGAGAGGTACAATCATTTATGGGACATTGTGGATACTACCGACGTTTTATCTACATGTACGCTGTAATAGAAAAACCCTTGTATAGTCTAATCACGCTCTTCATTTGGACCAATGAATGTGAGGAGTCATTCCAGAAACTAAAAGATGCACTGGTATCTGCACCAATTCTAAAAGCACCAGATTGTTCAAAGATCTTCCATGTACATGTAGATGCTTCGGCATTTTCAATAGGCTGTATATTAGCACAACCAGGGGAGGGTAATACGGACTTTCCAGTTAGTTATGCTAGTAGACAACTCAACAGTGCAGAAAAGAATTATACTACCACTGAAAGAGAAGGATTGGGTATGATATATGCGGTAAAGAAATTTCGGCACTACTTACTCGCGAACAAATTCACATTCTTTGTGGATCATCAGGCACTCTTGTACTTAGTAAAAAAAACCTTGTAACACGGGATGAATTTTAAGATGGTTCATCGTGTTGCTCGAGTTTGATTTTACGGTAGTAGTTAAGAAAGGAAAAACTCATCAAAGTGCAGACCACCTTTCTCAATTACTACACGGCGAAAAAGCTACTGGGGTAGATGATGATCTCCCAGATGCATACCTGTTTAATATAGAGATGGTACCGAAATGGTCAGAGCAAATTATTCCATTGCTGACATATGGAATGAATCTTGACGACAAAAACACGGTGGAAGACATTAGACAAGCACTAAATTACACAATGCTTGCGGGAAGAATATACCATCATGGAAACGATGGGATTCTAAGGTTGTGTATAGGCCCATAGGAGTACGAAGCGTATCTAGAGGAGGCCCATACACAAACAGGGAGATTCCATAGAGGAAATCAAATGATGTATGAACAATTAAGAAGACTTGGAGTGTATTGGCCAGGAATGGCAGGCGATGTAGCTGATTACATCAAGAAATGCAACTTTTGCACATCCAATACTACTGTGGATTATGCCACATTATACCAAGTGACAGTAAAACCCGCATGGAGTCATGCTATTGTGGAATATTTGACTAATAAGGAGCTTCCAGGAGACTGGTCTAAAGCCAGACAAAAGGCTTTACAAATCGAAGCGAATAGGTATACCCTCATTAGTGACCGATTGTATAAAAGAGGAACTGATGACCAGCTGAGGTTAGTTCCTCATGAAAATGACTACTTTCCATTATTGGAACAAGCTCATGCAGGCATAGCAGGAGGTCATTTTTCAGCAGAGAGAGCCGTAAAAATCATTATAGTTGCAGGTATATGGTGGCCGACCATGATTCAAGATGCAACAGAGTTCGTAAAAACGTGTGATGAATGTCAACGCACTAAGGTACCAGTTAAAAGAGACGAAATGCCTTTAAGACCAATGATGAGTGCTCGAGCATTCGCTAAATGGGGATTGGACTTTGTTGGTCCTATCACTCCACCAGCGTATCGTTCAAAATCACAATATATCATAGTGGCCACAGATTACATGACCAAATGGGTGGAAGCAAAAGCCACAACGAAAGCAGACGCTAGAACCATGGCACAATTCTTATATGAATATGTGTTTACACGTTATGGCCTTCCAATCGAGCTAGTGAGTGATAGAGGGACACACTTTGTAAATGAAGTTATCCAACATCTCTTAAATGAGTTTATGGTAATTCATTGCAAATCTGCACCCTATCATCCACAAGCCAATGGCCATGCGGAAGCGACCAACAAAATATTGTGCACAGTTCTTACAAAACTGGTTAGTGAAACAAGAACAGATTGGGATCAGATGCTCTATTTGGCATTGTGGGCTTATCGAGTTGCATATAAAACAACACTCAATGCTACACCATTTAATATGGTATATCGGTTAAATGCAATATTGCCTATTCACTTTTTGATTCCCACACTAAGGGTAGCCACACAATTGGACTGGACGGGGCATGAACTGTCAGAACGGTTAGAGGACCTTGAAAAATTAGATGAGTACGACTCAATGCTGTAGCAACCATATATACAAAAAAAAAGACAACAGAAAGAGTTTTTTGACAAACATGTCAAGAACAAGGACTTTAAAATGGGCGACTATGTCTTAGTATACACACTTAAACAGCATGCCAAAAAGCTTAAAAAACAGGGAATGGGGCCTTATTTAGTCCAGGAAATATCGTCCAGTGGAGCAATAAAACTGTCGACTCTAGATGGAAAAGAAATGCCGAACTGGATTAGTGGATGTCGTTTAAAAAAATATCATCTACCTTTAACACCGGAAATGTTGTTTCAATTGTATTATGGAAAGGCCTATAGACAGGAACAGCAAAGAATTCAGGACCAGGCACAACAAGAAGCCAAGCAACGCATTGCTAAACGAAAGAAGTTTCTGAGGACAATAAACATGGTCACCCCAATGATGATTGACGAATATCCTCTTCCGACATTCCGAACAATAGAAACGGATATACAAAATGACGAATTAGAAAATACCATGACAGACTTTAGGGCTTAGGACGATAGCATCATTGACGACTTGGAAGATACGTGGTGTAGTCCTTACATAAAAGCTTATGCAGGCACAAAACAAGTTGAAATCTATGCATTGCTTGACACTGGAGCAAAAATGAGCGTCATCAGCTTTGAGCTCTTTCAAAAACTTGGACCAATGAGGACGATCCCAGAGACACACCGGTTGAAAGTAGCATCGGGTGAGGAGGTGACCACGTTGTGGTCTATTATATTACCAATCACAGTGCAGGCACACCCTTACACTACAAAATTCCATGTACTGCCACCAAGTAGATCAGCAACGTCGTGTATCTTAGCAGTGTCATGGATGAAAGCTAACAGGATATTCATTGATTTGGATACTAATGAAGCATTGTTCCGAAATGAAAACTTTTCAGAACCCTTCTTATCATATAACCAATACATGTCAAGGAGGAAACAAAAGTCAGTACAACCGCAAGGATATGACCAACAACAACAAACAGAGTTTACAAGTCCATCAACGTCTTATCAAAAATCAACAACCATGCAGGGAACCAGGCAAGTTTGGGTACGGCGTACAGATCTGACCGAGGCACAATTACATCAAAAGAGGAAATACAAAGTTTGGATAAGGCAAGACATCCTAATTCCTATAAAAAAGGGGGCAGAAGAACAAAAAAAACACCAAAAGCCAGCAAAACTTCAAAGAACCATAGTCAATCAGTCGAATACGCAACGGACTATATTGGTATGGCGGCCAAAATTCCCAATTCAGAACGGGCCAACAACACAAGTAGGGAGGCCAAAGATGACCATCAAGCAGTTATCTACAACTGTCAATGTCAAGCCACATCATGCAAACAGCACGATGAAACAAGCAAAATCAACAACAAAAACTACAAGGATCTATAAGACCCAAGTCATCAAAGGGGAAAGAAAGAATGTTCCACTAGAAAATGCAACAAAATATACGACAATATCGACTTCAAAGGATCCACATACGCCAATTCAAAACCAGTGGAAAACAATCAAACAAAGAGCGGCAAATTTACAACTTCTCCTTGCAAAGAAAATCTGCCAGCCAACTCAAGCTACCACAGGAAACCTCAACGACAAATGCCAATAAGCGAATCGCTTATACCTTCCTCTTACACCGCATAAATTCTTTCTACATGCATTGCCTGCACATGCATATAGGGCTATATTACAAGTCCTGCATTAGCACGAGTTCACACCCATGCACAGCACATACCCTTGACGATACCCTGTCGACCGGGAGGACTCCAACTAGGAGGGGGGGAGGCATTCCAAATGCGGACTCATGTCATATATTAGAGGGCAATGTTTGTGAGCAATTTTTCAACCATTTTTGTGTTTTATTGTGTGATTTTGGGAAAAAGAATATGCCCTCGTAATTAATCAGAATTGGGGACCAAATCATCATACATGAGCCCCTAGGGATGTGTATAGACTATAAAGAGAGTCAAATCTAGCCAAAAAAATGTCTAAAAACAGCAAAAAATAGGCCAAGGTTGACGATTATGAGCGAGAATGTACATAGACGAGAGAAAAGTGAGCTACAAAGTGTTTTGCTTTTCATTGGTATTTTTATAGTTTAGAATTGCTATTTTTGGGTTATTTTGGAATTTATTTGCTTTATTTTAGCCATTTTCTAGCAAAAGTTATAGAAAAAAATCCGTAATCCAGATGGAAACACAAAAGAAGAGACGCCTAATCAGAGCAAGGTAAAGAAGACACAGAAAAAATAGGGACTGCAAAGGTGACAGGGCAAAATGACCACCATCATGAACGGACCTCCAACAGGAGAAATCTACAAAAATTGTAGAACTGGAGCAATCGAGGTCCAAATCAGTGAGTGGCATAAAATGGTAACCATCTTTTTGCAACATTTCTCAGCCTACTCAACGTCCTCTTCCTCATATGTGTATATATTTTTCTACGCTATTAAATTATCTAGAGTAAATTCCCCCTCTTCGTTTAACCTTTGTGGCAACACATACATTGTACTTTTCCCAAAACTGTCACCTTAGTCATATATTTATATTACCACCCTTTTCTTTTTGCTTTGTAAATAAAAGTAAGCATACAATAACCAACTATCTACCCCAAACTTTCTTACCTCTTGTGAATTAGTAGTAGAAAAATAATATATCCATCTTCCATCCCATATAGATAAATTCCCATGGAAATCAACTCTCCACTTGTCTTTACCAAAGATTATGGTCCCTCTCTACAAGTCTTCTAAGCCCCCTACATTGGTGACCCAATATCTCTTAAGAATATACATATAGTTTCTCTCCTTTCAAAAAGACTCCAATTGTATATTCTTTTCACAAGCAAATAATATTGGGCCCTCCTCTATTTGTTTAAGCATCATAGCCTTTTGAAAAAGCATGATTCCCCTTGGATGCATACAAGCAAAGGGCCCATACAAGAAGACTTGGAAGCAAAAGGTTCCCTAGCCTAGTGTAGACCTCCCAAACCGAATTCCTTGGTGCATGGGCGTGAAGAATAATCCAAATTCATATCAAACATGTTGAGAAGGTCAATTTTTCCCTTTGAAGCATGTCATTCCGAGCTACAGGTAAAAAGTTATGGTCAAAATAGTGTAAATCTGTCAGATTCGCAGCAAAAGGGAACTGTAAATCAAGTAAATCAAGAGGGTGAGATTTTATTTTTCCCCTACTCATCTTCTAGAAGAGCAATGAGTGTTCAAGGTCACTTGCATGTGATGGGACCAACCTAAAGATGCTTTCTAAATGCCAAGACAGACAAGTTGAGATACCTCGCAGGAGCCACCCGTAGGGCCTCATGGTGGGGCCCACCTACATTATGCACCCCTATGGAGCCTTCACGGTCTAAAATGATATTTTTGGTGAATAAATAGTCCCTTTTATGTCCAATATTCAATGAGTGGTCAAAGGACACTTACTTAGGTCTAATCCCTTACTCTAATTAAGTGTAGCATAATCCCACTCCTACACAACTATAAATAGCCCCTTTGGAGAGACTCAAGGACACACACCTATATTTTCAACTTCATGTTGTTTCTTGATCAATAGTAGAGAAAACCCCAACTCTCCCTCTTTCACATCCTCCCTCCTAACCCTCCTCTTTGGAAGAAGTGCAACTCTATTCTCCACTCTTTCCATTCTACTATCTCTTACTCCATCAACCCAAAAAATCATTTATAGCACCTCAATAACTTGTAAATACATCATGATCTCTCTCATGGTTATGTTAATGATCATGAAATCATCTTCAAAACTTTCAAGTGTCGCAATTCGTGATGGTTAGCCAGCGTTTGTCCTCCCCTAAAAAGGTGTGTGAGAAATCAAGTAAGTGTTCTATTCTCAATTTACCATTGGTTTGTTTCTCCACACTTATTCAATTGGTCTAAAGAAATTTCTCACTCCAAATCTCTTTTGCTTCATTACATATGCATGTGGCTACCTCTCGTGGTGATTTTATTTGTGTCACGGCATTGCATAGATGGAGATAAGCTCTCTATGCAAAGTGTGTTAGTTTGATGTAAGTGATTCTCTTGTGTGTTTGAGAGGCAAGTCTTGTGCGCATGATTTTTTTTTTAATGAGTGCTTGAGAGAGGAAGAGTTTGGATGTATTATGGGTATTCTTATGGGGAGAAGGTGAATGCTATTCCACAAATTGCATATTTCATTTTTGATGCACGGCATGGGGTTGCATAATCGTTGATGGTGTTCAAGTGTCCAAAGTCTATATAGAGTAAGGGGGTTTTCAAAGTGTGTTGCTTGAGTGGGTGAGTGCAAGTGTTATTTTGATTGGTTTCCTTCTCCACTCCCAAAAGAAGGTGGTGCCCCAAGTAGTGTGCGATCCTCTTTACGAACATTTTGTGAGGGTAGGCCCATGGGTTTGGGTTTAGAGGCCCCATTTCAAAAAGCTGGTCCTCATAAAGTGGTGCCCCCACTGAGGAACATATTTCCAAGTTACCTTCAAATTTTTTAGTGATGAACAATGGAGTTCCCATCTATCCATTTCATTTTGCACAACACATTAGAGTAAATGTTCACATAGATAAAAGAGTCTTTTTCTAGCAACGCATTGTTTTTATGTTTGGTGCAGAAAGACTTAGAGAAATACTGGCATCACCCAATCCAATTATACTTCCAATCATCAATTATGAAACTTCTTTTGATGTTCACGTTTTCATTTTGTTTTAAAGGCAGGAACAAGGAGTGGTGAAGGGGTGCTCAAGGGCCATATGAAGGAACGAGGTCTTTAAACCAACAACGAGGAGTGGCACATGAATCACGATCAAAACAATGAACCTTTTAGGCCTATTGCTCGGCAATCCATTCATATAATCATTGCAACTAAGTTTAGGTTTCAGTCTATCATAAGGAGGATATTTGGATCCACTCGCCTCAATGAAATCAATGCTTCAATTAATCCATTTATTCTACCTATGATAAAGTACGAATTAACAATGGATGTGTACATCTTCATTTTAATGTAATCAAATTTATAGTGTCAATAATCTTGTGCGGCCCGTAAGAGAAAAGTTTCTTTTAAAAAAAAGATATTTCAAAAAGTCTAAACAAAATGTCAAGTTCTTTTCCCACGTTCTATGCAAGAAGTGGGGAAGATGCGCAAGAGTTTCTTGACAACTTGGAGATGGCACATCTCATATCCGGGAGAGATGAAGAGGAAGTAAAGCTACGAGCCTTCCCGTTGGTTCTAAAAGGAGAAGCTAAAGCATGGTATGAGACCTTGCAACCCCAAATCAAGTCCAATTGGGAGAGACTGCGAGCAAGCTTCCTCTCCAAGTTCGGGCAAGGTGATACTTCTGAAGGACTATGGAAATGTCTTATTGGACATAAGCAGGTATCACTTGAAGACTATCCCTCTTATGAAGCAACCTTTGTCAATCTATGGGGTAGGTGGGAGGCTACATTAGAAAATCATAGTGGTGCACCTAACTTTCTAAAAAAAGAGAGATTCATGGTTGGCTTGTATCCACTTTTAAAGGCTAAAGTAGAGCTAAAATTCCCATCCACCTTCGAAGAAGCACGTGAGGTAGCCATCATCAAGTTTAGAAAACTACACTTCCAAGCACATAGAGCAAGGGGTTTGAATGAAGTGAGTGAGAGGGAGTCTTCACAAACCATGGAAGGACCAATTAGGGCCCCTCTTGCACAATCTTCACAAATAGGAGATAACTCTCAACAAGAGTTTTTACAAAGGCTAACTCAACAGCTTGAGAACCTCACTCTGAATCTAGTACAAGGCCTACCTCAACAACGACAACCAAGAGAAGGAAATCGCAATCAACAAAGACAAGCTCAAGAGTTGCGATGTTGGAATTGCAATGAAATGGGCCATGGCATTGATAGCCGTTTTTCGGCTCTCTGTAATTGCCATAGTGAGTTATCTCACCCTATCAAATCACTCAAACACTGTGGTTACCCTCACCCTTTCACTGTATATAGGTGCGTGTGAGTTAGGGGACTTTTCCCATATCTCCTTACTGAAATAAAAAACCCTCAATTAGCTAGTCATTGGGCTAGTTGAGCCAAAAAAATAAAAAATATAAAAAATATAAGTATATTATGGCCCATGCGTATGTAAATATTTTTTGGTATATAGGGCCTAAATAAAAGATTTTTTCATAATTCTTTTGGTATTTATTTAAATATTTCTACCTAGGTGTGTGTTATTTATGCTCTGTACATTGCCTCACCATTACCACAATTTTTCTTACCATTTTTCATACTCTTTATTCCATATAGAAATATTTTCATGTAAGCTTCTCTTATATTTAGTGTAACTCCACCCCAACAAAAATCCAAAAAATCTAGTTTTATTTATGTGTATATTTTTTCACTATTGTGATTTTTCCCTTCCTACATCTATTTTTTTTTTCTAAAAAATTAGAACACCAAAAATATTTATCCTTTATGGTAGCCTCATAATGAGAGAGATTTCTTTTGACTCCTTTATATTTTTTCCACTTATATTATTTATATTTGACATGTACATATTTTTTAGACCCCTCAATATTTGATTTTTTTAGTTGTACTATTCACTTATATCATGATCTCAACAATATCTTCAATTATAGACCTACCAAATAATGTCAAGGGTAGGTGGCATGCATACATGCACTATGGAGGGCTCACTCTTGGAGGTATTCAAAAGAATCATCCAAAGAAGGACCCCACAAGGACTTTGTGCAAGGGAAAAAAATAGTCGGTTTTGCTGAATTTTTAAAGTTCACTTGCTCTCCAAATTTGAAAAGGTGATACAATCAAAAGTTGTAGCTCGTGGGCTGAACTTTTGCCTCAAATTTTTTCATATTTTTTTGAGCTACGAGCTGTGAGCTATGATTTTATTAGTGGACCCCAGTTTTCCCATGCTATGTAGCCACACTCTCTCTTCCACTTTATCATTTTCCTCTTTCACACACACTTCTCCACTCATCATCCCCACCTCTCTCACCACTCCTCTCTGCACCCTACTCACCTTCTCCTCAACCTTGAAGAATAAGAGAAACCATGGTGAACTCATACCTCCCACACACAATTCCATTCCAAAATTGACCACCTAGTCTCATTTTTCCTCCTCCAAATTACCCATATCTATCAAAAAAACCACAAAATTCAGCCTCTTCTCTTAAAAGACAGCATCATGGTGGTTGATTACTCAGCTTCAATTACTTGTCTCTCAAGGAAGGTCAAGAGTGGAGAAAAAATGTACCGTCAAAGCTAGTGGACAGTCAACAAGCGTCAAAATTGGCCCTACTCAAGACACTTGGAGCATCAACCTTGTAAGAAATCCACCTTTTCTTACCTCTTAAGAGTTTTTCTTCCTTATTTGTATCCTACATGGATACTCCCATTGTAAATATCCAATTCCATTTGTAAATTAATAAAAATACTAACTCTACTAACACTAACCCACTATGAAAAGTCCTATCACCTCCATTTCTCTCCTCTCTCTTTCCCCACCAACTTCTTGATAATTCCAAGCAAAAGAAATTAGGTAAATTGCTAAAAATCTAACCCAACCATGGTTAGAGGAGTAACCCTAGCCTTCAAAATTGCTATAAAAGGAGGGTGTAGCTAGCACAAAAAAGGGAAAGAAAGAGCACTATGCTATAGCTTGAGAAGCCAAGCTCAACCTCTTGAGAAGGAGCTCTTGAGTGGAATCTCATTGGCATTAGGCATATGTATGTGTTGTATTAGGGGTGATTAGAAAGGGAACTCTATGCCATTGTAAGAGAGAGTGATCATTCAATTGAGAGTAGGAAATCTATCATTTCTCCTACTAGTGTAAGCCCAACATTTGCTGAATCAAGGAGGGTGAATTTGGACTGAGCATGGATACCTTGTCTCCCTTCCAACGTGAAGTCATGGACAATAATGATGTGTAAGTGTCTTGGTGTTTTATTTAAGTTCTTGATAGCTTGTCTCCGGGTATTGTTATCAATTTAGCCATAAATCCCACATGCTGTAAGAGGACGACAGGGTGGAGAGGACTCCCCTGGCTTTAAGACAGTGATTGGGGTGGCTTTTTTCTTGTGATGTGTTGTGGTGTAATTTACTCAAGCTATGTTGAACAAATACTAATCTCACTTTGATTGGTCATGACAGATTTGTAAGAAGGCATTAGTGCAACAAGCACCCCCTTCCCCCTTCTCTCTCTTTCTTACATATATATATTTATGTTTGCTTGATCATTAACGATACACTTCAAAGCAGCCCGAGCACCATCTCTCTCTCTCTCTCTCTCTCTCTCTCTCTCTCTCTCTCTCTCTCTCTCTCTCTCTCTCTCTCTCTCTCGTGTTTTAGTGTGTGAGAGTGTTCCATTGGTGTTAGGGTTAGTGTAAATTCCTTGCTTGTTTGTGGGTTGCTCTAACGATTCTCCTCTTTTGCGTCCTAGTTCGCTCTTAAACTAGGTGGTGCCCCTTGTGTAGTTGGGATTTGGTTGTGGGTTTGTTGTTTTGGTTTGTGTTGTGTTGTGCCCCAGCCCCATTGAGCAGCACGGGAGCCTTGAAGGGTGTTTAGAGGTTGCTCTTCTTGTTGCCGCCCTGGACCGCCTCAATCTTGGTGCCCCCACGGAGGAAAACAACTCGTGTATGTTTTTGTGTAGGATCAACTTTTAGCATAGTCAAGTAGTTTGCATGAATCACGAGAGTTTGTATGATCCTTTCATTCCCATTGCAAAGCAAAAGATACACATAATTGTTAGTACTAAGTTGCAATTTCAACGAGTAATTCGTAGGATTTTAGGTCCTCTTAGGTTAGCCGAGATAAACACTTCGGTAAATCTTTTTATTTTGCCTCTCATTAGGTACGATATTAGCTTGGACGTCTATATTTTTGTGTTATTTTAAGCATTAGGACATGCATAGGCCATGGATAATGGCCCAGGAATAGAGGTTTTTCTCTTTCATTTTACTCCACACATTAGAATTAACGTTGCAATTAGTAGAAAGATCCATTTTCAACAACGAATGGTGTTCATGTTTGGTGCCCAAAGAGTAGAAGAAATTCTTGCATCACCAAACCCTGTCATTCTACTTCTCATCAACTACCACACTTCTTTTGATGTACATGTGTTCATTTTATTTTAAGATGAAGTGCAGCCCGGAAAAATAGTGTGTATGTTTGTTTTTTCTTTGTCCAAGTTGTTACAAGAAACAAAAAACGATCATTTGTTCTAACAGGGAATGTGTGTGCAATGAAAGTTCAATCCTTAGAGATCTAGCTCTATTACCAATTGAGTTGCAGCAGCAAGTAGTAAGGCGTCTCCCTCATAACAAGAGGGTGGTGAAGTTAAGACGAAAGGTCCTACGCGTGGATTCCATTTTCCTCTTGTTGTTGGGCACTAAGGAAGACCGCGCATTCATCCAACTAGTGTGTGCCCTAAGATTGGTAAATAGAGTGAAATTTGGCGTTTGGCGAGTGCATTTCACCATTGAGGAAGACTCTTCAGGAAACTTGCGGCCAGAGTTCATGCTTCATAGACTCACATTTGGTGAATTTTTCCCTCATTTGCGTCTTATTAATAGTCTTCCTTTTGCTTTCAACAAAGGAGATAGGGAGCTATTCAGAGCTTGTCTTAATAAAGAGAGCATAGAGAAGATTGCAAATTTGTATAAATTCTCATCCTTCTCTACTTTCTATGACACTTTGTTCATAGAGACATTATAAATCTCTTTATGCTTTTGAATGATTTAACCATAATCTTAAGGAGTTTTTGTCCAGGAATTTTGTAGCACAAGTGGAGTCTTTAAATCTTGCAAACTTGATTGGACTTGATGAGGATGTTCTTTATGAAATTGTGAGAAGGTTGCCTCACTCCGACTGTGTGGAACTCGAAGGAAAGGAGCTCCTAGTCAATTGCTACTTTCTCACGGCCTTCGACGAGCATGAAGATCTAGTTTTTATACAAACCGCTTGTGCGTTGGGAATTGTAGAGCAAGTGCAATTTATCACTTGGGACGTGGTTGCTCTTTTGGATCCAAAAAATGAAGTTCTAGAGATTTCTGTTTATCCCCTTAGCTTTGAAGAATTTCAACCCTTCTTAGAGCTCATCAATAGTCTACCTTTTTGTTTTGATCAAACAAATCGAGACCTCATTGAAGCTTGGATAGCTGAAGAAGAAAACCTAGAGTGGTATTTTCTTACTTCTTCATTTGCAGGCGAGTGGTTCTAAATCTCTATTGTATTCCTTATTGTAACTCGTGTTGTAATCTTTCATAATAATGGAGAGCCAACGCCAAATGTCTGGGTATCCTCTTTTCTTTGGAGAGCCTCGAGAGGATGCAGAATTATTTTTAGCAAATTTCAAGATGTCTTGCCGTATCAAGAGGATAGTAACCGATCAAGAACATGTAGAAATGTTTGAGGTGGTCCTTAGGAAAGATGCTAGTACTTGGTTTGACTCTTTGCCTGAAGAAGTTAAGGGGAATTACACAGAAGTTTTGAATCGTTTTAAGAGATACTTCTTTGGTCCCCAAAACACTCAAAAACTATGGCAAGACATTGTTTCTCATAAGCAAAAAGACTTAGATGACTACTACTTGTACAAGCAAGAGTTTCTACGTCTTTGGGCTCTATGGATACGAAATGTTGCTAACCCTGGTGATGGTGCAGAATTTTTAAAGAAGGAGAGGTTCATAGCCGGACTCTTTCCTGACCTTAAGGTAAAAGTTGAGGTGGGTGCACCTGCTACTTTTGATGCAGCGGAAACTAGGGCTGCTAAGAAGTATAGGAAACTCAAGTGCTTAAGGGGAGAGGTTCCAATAGAAGTTCTTAGACCCAAAGGTAAGTCACAAGCATCAACATCTAGGGAGCTTCCTGAGGTAACTGCTGAACTGATTGAGAAGTTAAATGAATCTTTAAGCAGCCTATCAATTCACCTTGCACAAGCTGTAGGTCCATAGGGACAAGCAAAGAAGTTAGAAGAGAGAGAGCCACGAACTAGGAGAGTCTTGCAATGTTGGAATTGCGGTGAGTCTGGACATGGGATGTATAATTGTCCTTGGCCCCGTGGGGAGCCAGGGAGACCTAACTTGAATTACCCAGTGATGAATGCAGGAGAAGGAGTTGGTCAACAACCAAGGCTTCTACAAAGGCCAAATGGACCAAGACCACCTCCACAAGGAGTGGAAGGAGTTCCACCTTTGCCAGACCCAAACGTGCATGTGGTAGAGGTGACAAATTCAAGAGAGGTTGATATGGAAGCAAATGGCATTAAGCGTGGCCAAGGAAAAGGTAAGGAGAAAGAAAGAGTTACATCACAAAGTGACCATGGACGAGAAAAGAAGGCAAAGGAGACCAAGGAGGCTAAGAGGACTCGACGTCGTATCAACCTCCAAGACTTCCCTCTTGGACATGGAATGGCTCCATACAACCTGTTGGAAGACATGAGAGGTAAGGGTCCTGATATCTCATGGCCTCAATTTCTTGCATTATGTCCACAAGTTAGGAGGGATTTAACAAGGGCAATTAGCACTAGGAGAAAGGTGAAAGAGAGTGTGCCTGTTGTAAAAATTGCACAAGCTGAAATGAATGAGGACATTACACCTGTGCTAGATTGTTACATAAAAGGGAGATTGGTTAGGAAAGGTCTAGTGGATGGGGGTGCACAAATTTGCATCATGACAGAGGAACTCATGCAAAAACTAGGCATGCACATCCATGAGACACCTGAAATTAAGGTCAAGATGGCAAACAATAGCAAGGCTAGGTGTGTAGGCATTTGTAAAAATGTTTTTGTGGAGGCCTTTGGCATTAAGAAGGCAGTGGATTTCTATGTCATGTCTACCAAAGGAAATGGTTACCCATTTATCCTAGGGAGACCATGGCTAATGAAAATGCGAGCTTTGCAGGATTGGGAGAGTGGAAAGCTAATTTGCAGGAACGACAATCATAAGAAGGTTGTCTTTGACATGAAGGAGCAACGCCAAGAGGAGCTCCATGAAGAATCATCTCAAGGTGAGACGGAAGAAGGTTGGACCGATAGCACTTCAGAAGAAGAAAGTAGCGGCAGCATTACTGAAGAGGAGTCTTCCATCGAAGTCATGGGGGTAAGGTTTAAGCCAAGCAACCAAGAGACCTCTTGTCAAGGCTTGGAGGAGGTAGGTCCTCAAGAGAACGAAGGTGTTCAAGATGAAGGGATGTTGGAAGGTATGCTATCAACAACACTTACAAAGGATGAAAGAGAGGAGTTCAAATGTGTGCTAAGGAAGTTTCCTAGGCTTTTTGCTAAAGACTACACCGACGTGCGTGGGGTAGATGTTGTTCAACACAAGATTGAGTTAAAGCCTAAGGCCACACCTAAAGCTCAGAAGCTACGAAGGCTAGGAGTTATAAAGGAGCAGGCTCTACTCAAGGAGGTAAGAAAGCTTCTAGCAGCAGGTTTCATTTATCCAGTGGAGAATTCAGAGTTGGTCTCTCCTGTTGTTGTCACTCCTAAGAAAAATGGCAAGTGGAGGGTGTGTGTGGATTACCGTCCCCTCAATGAGGCAACAAAAAGAGATCACTTTCCCCTCCCATTCCAGGATGAGATACTAAATGAGGTAGCTGGTCATGAGAAGTACACTATGTGCGATGGTTACTCAGGTTACTTTCAAATAGGAATTGCATTGGAGGATCAATTGAAAACAACCTTTATCACCCCTTGGGGTTGTTATTCTTTTAGAGTCATTCCATTTGGTCTGACAAATGCTCCTGCAACATTCCAATGTTTCATGAATATGGTGTTTCAAGCATTCTTTGGAAAGTCAATTAGGGTGTTCATTGATGATTTCTGTATTTATAGCTCAAAATCATTGCATCTACAAAGGGTAGAAGAAGGTTTAAAGAAGCTCTACGACATGGGAGGTCAACTCAACCCCGACAAGTGCCATATAGGTGAGGATGAAGTAATCTTGCTTGGTCATAAAGTTTCTTACAAAGGCATTGAAGTGGATCCTTCAAAGGCAAAGGCTCTTATTGAGCTACCATCACCCAAGAGTCTTAAGGAGGTCATCTCATTCATTCAAAAGGTGAAGTATATGTCACGCTTCATTCACTTAGCCTCGGAGTTACTTCACCCTTTGCAAAAGTTGACACAACAAGTAGAATTTGCATGGTCTGATGAGCTTGAAGAGTACTTTTGTAACATTGAAGCCATTTTGTCAGAGCTACCAACACTCATGCCTCCTTGTTGGGAGTACACATTATTTGTTAGCTCTAGTGCTGGGAGAGAAACAATTGGTGCAGTTATGTTACAACAAGATCCCTATAGTACCAGGATGCGGCCCATCTACTTTGCTAGTAGGGTCATGAATGCTTTAGAGAGAGGCTACACAGAGTCAGAACTCATGATGCTTTCTCTCATGTTTGCGATAAGGAAGTTTAGATCCTACTTGCTCCCAAAACCTTTTGTAATCCTCACCGTAGAGAATTTGTTCCCTTGGGTGTCATCTCAAATGAATCTTAGTACTAGGATCTCAAAGTGGATTATGGAGTTGCAAGAGTTTCAATACTCTTTCAAGGTAGAAGATAGTGTGCGTGCACAATTGGTAGGGATTCTCACTTATAGGGTGCATGAAAAGGAGATTAAGGTGCCTGAAGTAAAGACCCTACCATTGCCACCACCAAAAAGTATTCCTAATGCTTTTACCTTGTTCTTTGATGGAGCTTTTCGTCGAGCCATAGGAAAAGCAGGGGGGGGGGCTAGTGTTGCTCAACCCAAGTGGAGAGGTGGTCATGAAAGAGAAGTTCAATCTACCAAGTTCAGCTAGCAACATTGAAGCAGAATATGACACACTACTTCATGGTTTAAAAATATGCATTAGCCATGGTATACAACGTCTCATGGTAAAAAGGGATGCACTTCTCATTGTGAAGCAGATTTTATAGGCATTTGGGCATGCAAAAATGAAAGACTAAGGGCCAAAGTTCATACCATCCGTAGGCTATTTAATCAATTTGAGGAGGTGCAATTATATCATATTCCTAGGAAACAAAATGAAGATGCCGATTTACTTGCACAACAAGCCATTGCATGTGTAAAGAAAGAAGGGCAGGTCATCATGGTTGCGGCTGCTGTGAAGCAACCGAGGTACCAGGGATTGGAGTCATTGGCTCCCATCATTGGCTACATTTTGGAGGGTGAGTTTCCACCAGACTTCACAAAATCTCAGAAGAGGAGACTCATGAAGAAGGCAAGCATGTATCTCTTCCTAGAAGGCTCCCTCTATCAAAGAGGGAAGGATAAAGTGTGCAGAAGAGTACCAACTATCGCAGAAATTCCAGCCATTCTAAAAGGTTTGCATGAAGAGGCATGTGGTGGTCATTTTTCCCAAGAATTAACTGCATAGAAGATTTTTCTTGCGGGGTATGTTTGGCCAAGTCTGCATGTGGATGTCCAACATTGGTGTAAAAGTTATCACAATTGTCAGGTAAATGGGAATAGAAGATTGATTTATGGTCCAAGGCAAATCGTGCTTGCAAATGGACCCTTTGAAAAGTGGGGCATTGATGCTATGGGTCCTCTGCCTAGGACAAAAAATGGTAAACTCTACATTCTAGTGGCTGTAGACTATATGACTAGGTGGGTGGAAGCACAAAGTGTGGCAAAGTTAAATGAGAGGACAGTGAGCAAATTCGTCTACACTCACATTTGTTGTAGATTTGGCACACCTTTGGAGATTGTTTCTGATAATGGTCCAGGGTTTAGAAAGGGATTGCTCACAGAAATATGTGAAGAACTTCACATTCTACATCGTCACAGTACACCCTACTATCCCCAATCAAATGGTTTGGTAGAAAAAGCTAATGGTGTCATTGCAGGCATCATTAGAAACATGGTGAAAAACAAGACAAAGTTGTGGGATGACTTCTTGGATGGTGCCTTGTGGGCGTATCGAACCACATATAGGGAAGCCACGGAGTTCACACCATTTCACTTGGTCTATGGTCAAGAGGCTTTACAGCCAATTGAGCTAAACATTCCAACAATGCGACTTCATGGAAAATCAGCACAAGATGATCAAGAAGCATGGATGGATCGACTTCTTACCTTAGCTGAGCTTGAGTGGAAAAGAGAAGCAGCATACGAGTGCTGTAAGAGCAAATCCACACAGACAAAGGAGAAGCTTGACAAGAAACTGAAGGACAAAGGCATCAATGAAGGAGATCTTGTGCTAAGGTATGACAATCGACTCGATAATCGTTTTGATGCCAAATTTGAAACAAGATGGCAGGGGCCATACATAGTCAGGAAGGCTTTCAATTCAAGTTACTATCAACTTATGGACTTGAATGGGAAAGAGCACTCCAGGAAGGTAAACGGCTATCGCTTGAAGCCTTACTTGAGTCGCCTTCTACCAAAGGATCTACCAGAGCAAAAGGCAACTATCTCATGTAAGTATTGTTCCATGAAGCATGAGTGTAACACAAACCAAAATTCCAAGGGGCCAAACAATGAAGATCTTGTCAAGGACTCTGAAGCACTCTCTTTGGAAAAGATTCTTTATGATGGTACATGAATATACCATCATCCTGGGGGAGGGCTAATGATAGCCGTTTTTCGGCTCTCTGTAATTTCCATAGTGAGTTATCTCACCCTATCAAATCACTCAAACACTGTGGTTACCCTCACCCTTTCACTGTATATAGGTGCGTGTGAGTTAGGAGACTTTTCCCATATCTCCTTACTGAAATAAAAAACCCTCAATTAGCTAGTCATTGGGCTAGTTGAGCCAAAAAAAATAAAAAATATAAAAAAATATAAGTATATTATGGCCCATGCGTATGTAAATATTTTTTTGTATATAGAGCCTAAATAAAAGATTTTTTCATAATTATTTTGGTATTTATTTAAATATTTCTACCTAGGTGTGTGTTATTTATGCTCTGTACATTGCCTCACCATTACCACAATTTTTCTTACCATTTTTCATACTCTTTATTCCATATAGAAATATTTTCATGTAAGCTTCTCTTATATTTGGTGTAACTCCACCCCAACAAAAATCCAAAAAAACTAGTTTTATTTATGTGTATATTTTTTCACTATTGTGATTTTTCCCTTCCTACATCTATTTTGTTTTTTTTCTAAAAAATTAGAACACCAAAAATATTTATCTTTTTATAGTAGCCTCATAATGAGAGAGATTTCTTTTGACCCCTTTATATTTTTTCCACTTATATTATTTATATTTGACATGTACATATTTTTTAGACCCCTCAATATTTGATTTTCTTAGTTGTACTATTCACTTATATCATGATCTCAACAATATCTTCAATTATAGACCTACCAAATAAGGTCAACGGTAGGTGGCATGCATACATACACTATGGAGGGCTCACTCTTGGAGGTATTCAACAGAATCATCCAAAGAAGGACCCCACAAGGACTTTGTGCAGGGGAAAAAAACAGTCGGTTTTGCTGAATTTTTAAAGTTAAATTGCTCTCCGAATTTGAAAAGGTGATACAATCAAAAGTTGTAGCTCGTGGGCTGAACTTTTGCCTCAAATTTTTTCATATTTTTTTGAGCTACGAGCTGTGAGCTATGATTTTATTAGTGGACCCCACTTTTCCCATGCTATGTAGCCACACTCTCTCTTCCACTTTATCATTTTCCTCTTTCACACACACTTCTCCACTCATCATCCCCACCTCTCTCACCACTCCTCTCTGCACCCTACTCACCTTCTCCTCAATCTTGAAGAATAAGAGAAACCATGGTGAACTCATACCTCCCACACACAATTCCATTCCAAAATTGACCACCTAGTCTCATTTTTCCTCCTCCAAATTACCCATATCTATCAAAAAAACCACAAAATTCAGCCTCTTCTCTTAAAAGACAGCATCATGGTGGTTGATTACTCAGCTTCAATTACTTGTCTCTCAAGGAAGGTCAAGAGTGGAGAAAAAATGTACCGTCAAAGCTAGTGGACCGTCAACAAGCGTCAAAATTGGCCCTACTCAAGACACTTGGAGCATCAACCTTGTAAGAAATCCACCTTTTCTTACCTCTTAAGAGTTTTTCTTCCTTATTTGTATCCTACATGGATACTCCCATTGTAAATATCCAATTCCATTTGTAAATTAATAAAAATACTAACTCTACTAACACTAACCCACTATGAAAAGTCCTATCACCTCCATTTTTCTCCTCTCTCTTTCCCCACCAACTTCTTGATAATTCCAAGCAAAAGAAATTAGGTAAATTGCTAAAAATCTAACCCAACCATGGTTAGAGGAGTAACCCTAGCCTTCAAAATTTCTATAAAAGGAGGGTGTAGCTAGCACAAAAAAGGGGAAGAAAGAGCACTATGCTATAGCTTGAGAAGCCAAGCTCAACCTCTTGAGAAGGAGCTCTTGAGTGGAATCTCATTGGCATTAGGCATATGTATGTGTTGTATTATGGGTGATTAGAAAGGGAACTCTATGCCATTGTAAGAGAGAGTGATCATTCAATTGAGAGTAGGAAATCTATCATTTCTCCTACTAGTGTAAGCCCAACATTTGCTGAATCAAGGAGGGTGAATTTGGACTGAGCATGGATACCTTGTCTCCCTTCCAACGTGAAGTCATGGACAATAATGATGTGTAAGTGTCTTGGTGTTTTATTTAAGTTCTTGATAGCTTGTCTCCGGGTATTGTTATCAATTTAGCCATAAATCCCACATGCTGTAAGAGGACGACAGGGTGGAGAGGACTCCCCTGGCTTTAAGACAGTGATTGGGGTGGCTTTTTTCTTGTGATGTGTTGTGGTGTAATTTACTCAGGCTATGTTGAACAAATACTAATCTCACTTTGATATGTCATGACAGATTTGTAAGAAGGCATTAGTGCAACAAGCACCCCCTTCCCCCTTCTCTCTCTTTCTTACATATATATATTTATGTTTGCTTGATCATTAACGATACACTTCAAAGCAGCCCGAGCACCATCTCTCTCTCTCTCTCTCTCTCTCTCTCTCTCTCTCTCTCTCTCTCTCTCTCTCTCTCTCTCTCTCTCTCTCTCTCTCTCTCTCGTGTTTTAGTGTGTGAGAGTGTTCCATTGGTGTTAATGTTAGTGTAAATTCCTTGCTTGTTTGTGGGTTGCTCTAACGATTCTCCTCTTTTGCGTCCTAGTTCGCTCTTAAACTAGGTGGTGCCCCTTGTGTAGTTGGGATTTGGTTGTGGGTTTGTTGTTTTGGTTTGTGTTGTGTTGTGCCCCAGCCCCATTGAGCAGCACGGGAGCCTTGAAGGGTGTCTAGAGGTTGCTCTTCTTGTTGCCCGCCCCGGACCGCTTCAGCATGTACAATTGTCCACATCCAAGGTGACTTCCGGGAGACATATATCCCCCCAGACCACCTCCTCTCACTATGCAGCAAGAACAAGCTCAAGGCCCACAAATCCTTCGTGGACCACCACCACCAGCAAATATACCTCCCGTCCCACATGAGGAGGAAGAAAGAGGAGTCAACATCATCAAGCTAGAAGAGGTAATAGATGAACATACTCTAAAATTTGATGTTATGCCGGCAGAAAAACGCACAAGAGCACATGATAAGGATGAACACATGAGAAGTGAAGGAACAAATTCAGTCAGAAGGGACAAGAAGAAGAAGTCAAAGATGGAAGAAGCTGAAAGTAGCAGGAAGAAAAGATCAAGGCGAAGGGAAATTGGTATCAACGACTTCCCATTGGGAAAGGAGCTAGAGCCCTACAACATCTTGGAGGATTTACAAACCCAAAAGCCAAATATTTCATGGCCGCAACTTCTACACCTATCAGCCAAAGTAAGAAGGCAATGGCCAAAGTTGGTAAGTACAAGAATTCCAAAAAAGAAAGCAAATCTTTCCATTAAGGTTGTGGCCTCAAAGCTACAAAAAGATGTGGAACCCATTGTGGATGCTTACATAAGGGGTAAAAAGGTGTCTAATGTATATGTTGATGGTGGAGCTCAAATGTGTGTGATCACGAAAAAATCAATGAACAGGTTAGGGCTTGAAATTACAAAGTCCTCTAATTGTCAAGCTAGGCTAGCCAACAACTCAAGTGTGAAGTGGTTGGGGATCATTGAAAATGTAAAAGTCTCTGTATGTAACATAGATGCACGAGTGGATATGTATGTCATGCCAGTTAAGGGGGAGGGCTATCCCATCATCGTAGGGAGGCCTTGGCTCATTGCTGTGAATGCAGATCAAAAATGGGGAAGTGGTCGTTTGATTCTTAAGAAGGGTCAACCGGTGGTGTATGATTGGCGAGAAGGAAAGCAACTAGATATCAACTATGAAACCACGGCAGATGAAGAGAGCGAGGAGGAGAGTCCTTACTCAAGTGATGAGGAAGCATCAACCAGTGAAGAGGAGTCTTCTTTGGAGGTAATGGGAATTGTATTCAACGCCAACACTCAAGATGTTCCAGTAGAAGAAAAGCCAACAGACAATCACACACGAGGGGATGAAAGATGCCACCACCTTGAAGAAGGATTTGAGAAGATGCTTGCAAAAGATCTTACTTGTGAGGAGAAGAGGTCCTACATCAATATGTTAAGGAGGTATCCCAATTTTTTTATCACTGACTACTCACAAATAAGAGGTGTAGATGTAATAGAGCATCGAATTGAATTGAAACCAGGGACCAAACCCGTGGCTCAAAAGTTAAGGCGACTACGATCTGTGCAACAAAAGGCTCTCCTACAGGAAGTGAATCGACTCTTGAAGGTTGGCTTCATCTATCCAGTATCCAACTCCGAATGGGTATCACCTATTGTAGTCACTCCCAAGAAGAATGGTAAGTGGAGGGTCTGCGTGGATTACAAACCCCTCAACACTGCGACAAAGAGGGACCACTTCCCTCTCCCTTTCCAAGATGAAATTTTGAATGAAGTAGCAGGTCACGAATGCTACACGGTGTGTGATGGGTATTCAGGATATTTTCAAATTAGAATAGCAGAAGAAGACCAACCAAAAACCACCTTCATCACACCTTGGGGATGTTTTGCATTCAGAGTAATGCTTTTTGGGCTCACCAATTCTCCTAGCACCTTCATGAGATTTACAATATTTGTATTTCAGCCATTCTTTGGGAAATCTATAAGAGTCTTTATGGATGATTTCTGTATTTATAGTTGTAGATCACTTCATTGCCAAAAGCTTGAAGAGGGGCTTAAGAGGCTCCATCAATTTGGGAGACAACTCAACCCAGAGAAGTGTCATATTGGTGAATCTCAGGTGGTTTTGCTAGGCCATGTGTTTCTTCACAAGGAATTCAAGTGGATCCCTCTAAAGTAGAGGCCCTTTTGTCATTATCTCCACCAACAACAACTAAGGAGCTAATGACCTTCAACCACAAAGTGAGGTACATGTCTCGCTTCATCCATCTCCTAGCAGAAGCCATCTCCCCTTTGCATAGGTTGGCAATCCAATCTACATTTGAATGGGGGAGGGAACATGCAAAATGTTTTGAGGAAGTGAAGGGCATTCTTAGCTCTCTCCCAATCCTAATGCCACCAGATCCAAAGGAGACCTACTATGTCACTCTAAGTGTAGGTTTCGAAGCAATTGGTGTTGTTTTGATGCAAAAAGATCCTAAAACATCATACATGAGACCGATCTATTTTGCAAGCAAGGTGATGACTCCGGCCGAGAAGGGATACACTGAAATGGAGAAAGTGGTCTTTGCAATCTTGTTTGTGGTAAGGAAGTTTCGATCGTATCTTCTCCTTGTGCCATTTGTTTTTCTCACCTTAGAGCACAATCTACCATATGTAGTACAACACATGAGCCTCTCATCTAGAATAGCAAAGTGGGTGCTTGAACTCCAAGAATTTGAATACACTTTCCTTGTAGAAGACAACACAAGAGCACGACTTGCAGACATTCTCACCTACAAAGTGAGAGAAAGGGAAGGATCACGACTACAAAGAGAGGAAGGCTCAAAACAGTTCAAAGTGAAGGAGATTGATAATGCCCATACTTTATGCTTTGACGGAGCTTATCAATGCCAACAAGACAAAGCAGCAAGGGGGATCATCATTTTAAACCCACAAAAGGAGGTAATGGTTAGAAAAGGTATCACTCTACCCAATGTTCACTCTAACAATGAGGCTGAGTATGCTTCTCTAACCCTTGGGTTAAAAGAATGCAAAGAATTAGGCATACAAAGACTTATTATAAAAGGTGATTCTTTGCTAGTGGTCAGGCAAATCCAAGGGACTTGGAGGTGCAAGAATCGTACATTGTTTGAGTGGCTTAGTAGTGTAAGAGATTTGATGAAGGGTTTTAAAGAAACACAGGTACAACACATTGTGAGAACTCATAACAAGGAAGCAGACTTACTCGCAAATGAAAAGCTTCAAATGGTGGTAGGAGGTGTGAAACTATATGAACCCAAATATCAAGGTCAAGAGGAGCTAAAAGACATTATCTTCTTTCTACAAGCAGGTGAGTGTCCCAAACACTTAGACAAAGTGCAAAGACATAGACTAGTTAAGAAGGCCACACCTTACCAGCTGATCGGGGATGATTTATATCACAAAGGAAAAGATTTGGTCTTGAGGAGAGTACCAGGTGTGCAAGAGATAGAGAAAATTCTTCTTTCATGTCATGATGATGTCTGTGGTGGTCACTTTTCTCAAGATATTACAAGTAGGAAGATTTTACAAGTAGGAAGATTTTACAAGCAGGGTTTATTTGGCCGAGCTTACATCGTGATGTCCAATATTGATGTAAGGCATGTAAGCCATGCCAAATTGTTGGGGATAGATGACTAACATATGAGCCTCGAGTCCCAATAATATCTTATGGCCCTTTTGAAAAGTGGGGTGTGAATGCAATAGGTCCCTTACCTCGTACTTCTACAGGGAAGGTTTTCATCATCATGGGTGTTGACTACATGACACGATGGGCAGAAGCAACAAGCACAACCTGAATCACAGCTGAAGAGGTATCAAAGTTTATTTTTGATCATATTTGTAGTAGGTTTGGAACACCCCTAGAAATCGTATCAGATCGAGGCCCCGGTTTTAGGGCTGACCTTCTGAATGATCTCTTGAGGAGGTTAAAAGTGAAACACCTGCATTCCACACCCTACTATCCTCAATGCAATGGATTGGTGGAAAAAGTGAATGGAATGATATGTAAGATCATTTCTAAGCAGGTTGTGGACCGGCCTAATGATTGGGATTGCCATTTGACGGCTGCTCTTTGGGCGTATAGGACATCTTTCAAGGTATCTACCCAATTCACCCCTTTTCATCTAGTTTATGGACAGGAGGCACTTCTCCCCATTGAGGTAGAGCTCTCAAGCTTGCGCGTTCTTGCAAGAGTGGCAAAAAAACCAAAAGAGGTTCTACATGAAAGGATCTTAGATCTCCAACGACTTGAGCTAGATAGAGAAGAGTCCATTGATCACGACATCACCAAAGCGACAAGCCAAAGGGATAAATCAACAAGAAGCTCAAGGGGAAAGGATTGAAGGAAGGTATGTTGGCTCTTAGCTATGATAACCGACTTGATATTCGACTTGACAAAAAGTTTTTGCAAAGATGGGAGGGACCTTTCATGATAAAAACAAAGTTTGGGAATGGTAGTTACAAATTAGCAGATTTATCAGGAAAACTCCACAAGACCAGAGTCAATGGATGGAGATTAAAGCCCTACTTTCAACATATCAATCCGTTGATAGGCAGTCATCTGCCTACATCGTCTAACCTCCAAATTGGCATCGCTCCCTTCGGCTTGGAAAATGCTCCACCTATTTTTAAAGCTTTGATGTGCAAAGAAGAACCAGCCTTGGAATCTGAACATACCCAAGGCAACCCTCCCATCTGCGATTTATGGGATTGAGGTAATGAAAAGCAGGTCTAATGGAGTAAAAGAGTGCATGACACTACTCCTATTGAAAAAAAAAATTAGAAAAGAAAAAATGACAAAAAAAAAGAGAAAGAAAAGAAAGAAAAAAAGCAACACCGTCCTCCTAAAGATATGAATATCTTTAGGCTTGGGGTAGGGCTAATATGAGTGGCATAAAATGGTAACCATCTTTTTGCAACATTTCTCAGCCTACTCAACGTCCTCTTCCTCATATGTGTATATATTTTTCTACGCTATTAAGTTATCTAGAGTAAATTCCCCCTCTTCGTTTAATCTTTGTGGCGACACATACATTGTACTCTTCCCAAAAATGTCACCTTAGTCATATATTTATATTACCACCCTTTTCTTTTTGCTTTGTAAATAAAAGTAAGCATACAATAACTATCTACCCCAAACTTTCTTACCTCTTGTGAATTAGTAGTAGAAAAATAATATATCCATCTTCCATCCCATATAGATAAATTCCCATGGAAATCAACTCTCCACTTGTCTTTACCAAGGATTATGGTCCCTCTCTACAAGTCTTCTATGCCCCCTACATAGGTGGCCCAATATCTCTTAAGAATATACATATAGTTTCTCTCCTTTCAAAAAGACTCCAATTGTATATTCTTTTCACAAGCAAATAATATTGGGCCCTCCTCTATTTGTTTAAGCATCATAGCCTTTTGAAAAAGCATGATTCCCCTTGGATGCATACAAGCAAAGGGCCCATACAAGAAGACTTGGAAGCAAAAGGTTCCCTAGCCTAGTGTGGACCTCCCAAACCGAATTCCTTGGTGCATGGGCGTGAAGAATAGTCCAAATTCATATCAAACATGTTGAGAAGGTCAATTTTGCCTTTTGAAGTATGTCATTCCTAGCTACAGGTAAAAAGTTATTGTCAAAATAGTGTAAATCTGTCAGATCCGCAGCAAAAGGGAACTGTAAATCAAGTAAATCAAGAGGGTGAGATCTTATTTTGCCCCTACTCATCTTCTAGAAGAGCAATGAGTGTTCAAGGTCACTTGCATGTGATGGGACCAACCTAAAGATGCTTTCTAAATGCCAAGACAGACAAGTTGAGATACCCCGCAGGAGCCACCCGTAGGGCCTCATGGTGGGGCCCACCTACATTATGCACCCCTATGGAGCCTTCACGGTCTAAAATGATATTTTTGGTGAATAAATAGTCCCTTTTATGTCCAATATTCAATGAGTGGTCAAAGGACACTTAATTAGGTCTAATCACTTACTCTAATTAAGTGTAGCATAATCCCACTCCTACACAACTATAAATAGCCCCTTTGGAGAGACTCAAGGACACACACCTATATTTTCAACTTCATGTTGTTTCTTGATCAATAGTAGAGAAAACCCCAACTCTCCCTCTTTCACATCCTCCCTCCTAACCCTCCTCTTTGCAGGAAGTGCAACTCTATTCTCCACTCTTTCCATTCTACTATCTCTTACTCCATCAACCCAATAAATCATTTGTAGCACCTCAATAACTTGTAAATACATCATGATCTCTCTCATGGTTATGTTAATGATCATGAAATCATCTTCAAAACTTTCAAGTGTCGCAATTCGTGATGGTTAGCCAGCGTTTGTCCTCCCTTAAAAAGGTGTGCGAGAAATCAAATAAGTGTTCTATTCTCAATTTACCATTGGTTTGTTTCTCCACACTTATTCAATTGGTCTAAAGAAATTTCTCACTCCAAATCTCTTTTGCTTCATTACATATGCATGTGGCTACCTCTCGTGGTGATTTTATTTGTGTCACGGCATTGCATAGATGGAGATGAGCTCTCTATGCAAAGTGTGTTAGTTATATGTAAGTGATTCTCTTGTCTGTTTGAGAGGCAAGTCTTGTGCGCATGATTTTTTTTTATGAGTGCTTGAGAGAGGAAGAGTTTGGATGTATTATGGGTATTCTTATGGGGAGAAGGTGAATGCTATTCCACAAATTGCATATTTCATTTTTGATGCACGGCATTGGGTTGCATAATCGTTGATGGTGTTCAAGTGTCCAAAGTGTATATAGAGTAAGGGGGTTTTCAAAGTGTGTTGCTTGAGTGGGTGAGTGCAAGTGTTATTTTGATTGGTTTCCTTCTCCACTCCCAAAAGAAGGTGGTGCCCCAAGTAGTGTGCGATCCTCTTTACGAACATTTTGTGAGGGTAGGAACATTGGTTTGGGTTTAGAAGCCCCATTTCAAAAAGCTTGCCCTCATCAGGAAATTTGCGAGCCTAAACCACATCTCGCAAAAATTTATGGCCACAGGTAAAAGATGGGAAAATGATGTGTCGGAGTCTCGATTACATATAGAGAGGCTAGGCTAGAAATCTCTCATTTGAGTCATTTTCCATTGTGAGAGAGAGAGAGAGCTCCGTACAGCAGTTGAGACTTCTAGAAGCTCATCCATCGTGCACGGTCACCAGATCGACATCAGATATGAGAGGTACGCTCGTCAACACTGACTCTAAGTGTTGTTTACTTCAGTTAGTCGCAAAACCTCGCCAACATCACAATCACAACCTGTGCACACATACGGTAGACCGGTTGTTAGGGAGACCTAGAGGCCACCAAATGGAACCAAAATTGAAAGTCACAATGCCTATAGCTTAGGGATCAAGCCTATGACCTCGAAAAGCGCGAAGGAAGCCGCCCAAAAAACCCTAATTTCACAGGACCTGCAAAAGGGCAACTGAACCAAGGTGATCGGAAATGAGCCAAAACTCATAGACAGCATGCCAATAACCTCGACAAACCGACTGAAGGGTTAGACCATGAAAAAGTTCGTCAAAGCAGAGGCTAAAGTCCCTATCTGAGGAAAATTGCACAAAGCGTCACGATATTCTAACGGGCCGACCAAGTGACAAAATGGCACCAAATTTAACAAGGTACATCCAAAAGAGGTCAACTACGAGGTGGAATGTGTCCACTCAAGAAAAAGCTCTTCCACTAGGGCAAATGCCAGCAACAGGCCAGAAAGATGTCCAAATAGTCGTTCTTGGTGATGTAAACACCAAAACAACAACTGACTGCTTTGATGGAAGGTCAAAAGGAAATAAAAGACAGCCGGAGTCATACAATGACCAAAAGGAACGGCAACCATCACCTAAGTGGTCTACTTCGACTCCAGGACCAGTTAAGTGCTGCAAACAGGGAGTACACTCTTCTAAATTGATTAAAACTTGATGTGTGTGTCTAGGAGAGCCTATTAACACCATTGTGGTCAACTAACATGAAAAAAACTTGTAAAAATGACTAAGTACTCAGTCTATCGCGATAGACTTGCTATTATAATTAGACAAGTACAATTTTGATTTTGGCTTCATAAGGGGTGCTAACAAGGAATATTGACCACCATTATCAAATCAAAGTGCAAAAGGGATCTCTTTTGGCAAAATAACCTAGTCTATCGCGATAGACTTGCTACTACAATATTTGGGGAAAGACTTTTCAAAATTTTCACAAGATAGACTTAGGGAAGCACATGAAGGCAGTACACCAAATTTGGTGACAGGATGGACTCATATGGCAAGCCGAGAAAGACATGACGACAACTCAGAGTCAGAACAGGACATCTCAAGGGCAGCAGACAGTTAAAATTCACATGTGAGAGGTCAGGAAACCTTACATCAACTAGGAGAAGGCAGACAGAGGATCACAGATCCAAAAGATGACAAAATGACACTAAGTTACAGTCTATCTCGATAGACTAAGCAGAGTGATACTAGGCCATCTAACCAAAAATTTGAATTAACAGTTGGCTTCAGCATGATGCAAGAAGACTACCCACTAAGTTTGAGCCCAAAACAAGACAAAATGAAGGAGATAGACCAACATCTCTTGGAAGGAATCGGGAAAAATGAGAGTTGATCCAAAAAGGGGTCACTTGACATTCATTTGAGGTGGATTTGGGATCAGATCATGTGCAAGGTATGAGAAACCAATTAGTGGAGGCACAACTACAAAATAGGACCCTTGTCAAAAGATGGCCAGTCTATCGCGATAGACTGGGCAAAAGTTGCAAATGAACTGATTTTCAGTTTGGTATTATAGAGTGACCTTACATACCCTATGAATATACACCACACAAAATTTCAAGGCATTTGGACTTGTTCTCCTTCACCAACAACATTAATTTGAAGCCGTCAGAGTCGCACAATGGAAGAGCTTGTCCATCTGCTAACATGTTACCTTAATTCATCTTGGGATAAAAAAGGCTCATCTAGATGCATGATTAAGTAGTAATCAATTTAGAAGAGAAGTACTATGTTTGTACATTAACTGTTAATTGTGAATACAGGATCCATGGATGCTTCTCCGGGAAAAAGAAAAGGCAAGAACCTGGCAACGGAAGGTGCAATACCCTATGCACTTCTACCCAATTCACTAAAGCCAGCGGCCACCTGGATACCTGCAGACGTGCAACAGGCAGCAGCCTTTCAGATCTATCAAGGTTCATATGTGGATGACAAAAGAAATTTAGTGGATACAGTGATGATCCCCAAGGAGGCAGAAAATTACTTGAAAAGATCACCGCAGAGATCATGGCTCAAAAAAGTTGGCTTGTGGAACTTTGTATCACTACCACCAGTAGGGATAGATTTCAAGAGGGTACAACACCTAATTGAGACTATCCAAGAAGATGGAACTTGCAGAGTGGCAGGCATGGATAATGAAGTGATGGAGATCCAGATCACCAAAGAGATCATCAAGGAGGCATTGAAATTGTCTGATCAAGGAGCCAACATGAGAGAAAGAAGGAAAAACCTCACGGTCTACTTGCAAAAGTCCAAACTACCTTATTTCGAACTCATAGCAAACCCGGAAGTAAGAGAACTGACAAAGATCTACAGTCAGTGTTTGTTGAGCTACAGCAAAAGACCGTCAAGATACACTACACCACACGGGAGCATCTGAACCACACTGACATGGGCTATGGGAATGACACATGAGTTCTATATAGATCACGCATCATATCTGTTTGAAGAAGTGACAAAGCTATGGCAGGACAAACCAAATTACATTACAGGAGGAGAAGTCCTAACCAGAGTAATATACCAGGCCATAGGCACGGCAGATCAGTTGCCACCTGCTCCTCATCAGAACGACTGGCTGGTATTAAGAGAGAATATCAAAGACAAATCACAAAGGAAAGTACCGGCCTCTACTAACACCATTTGAGGACGCAGGCTGGAAAGAGTAACAAGAAGTACACAAGAAAAGATGGAAGAAGAAAGAAGAACTGAAGAGGAAGATGTCTAACTAAAGAAGCGGAAAGCGGAAATGGAAAACAACACCAGGTTGCAGAAGGTAGCAGAAATGGAAAGAATGCTAGAAGGATTTGTTCTCAAGAGATCTCTATGAGGCGATGTAGGCGCCACTTGGAAACCTTCTAATAGCACTTACACACTGAGAACGAAGAATAAAAACAACCCAGCTTTTGAGTTGGACTGGTTCGAGAGGTACATCCAAGAAAGAAATGCTAGGGACGAACCAGAATTGCTACTAGAAGAGGATGATCTCCAAACTTTGAGAGATCAGTTGAGGCCAACTTCACGAGATCAAGAAACACCACCGCCATCTCCAAGGCCAGAGACAAGTGAGAGGCAATCAACCCCACCTGCTGACTCTCCTTCGCATTCAGAAAGCTCACATCATGATGAGAGAGTTCATACACCACCCAGTGAAGAAGAAGAAGAAGAAAGAACAGATGGTCACCCAAACACTGGAACCATATCACAAATTGATAAAGGCAAGAAAAAGGAGGTGGATCAGACAAAAGATAAAGCTTCCTCCTCTCAAGAAATTGAGTTGGAAGCTACTATAGATGAAGATTTGCAGTCAATGGAGACACTACTAAACCGAACAAGACTGCATAGTCAATGGTTAGCTGATCAGAACAGGTCCAACAAAACGAAGTTAGAAAAAACCCATCAAGAAGTTATGAGACCGCAGGAGCAAAGAGATGACACTCTAAAACTGATCAGCATCAGAGATGCTGAGATCTTGGGGCTCAAAAGCACGATAAATCTCCTCAAAGACAATTTACAGGAGTCTGAAGATTTCAATGCCATTTGTGAAGATACAATCAACGTATTCCTTGAAGATGTCAGTGACATAGAATGAACACATCCATAAGTTGGAAAAAGAAAAGCAAGATGCGCTGGAGACAGTCAAAAGTTTGCAAGTCGTCATTGATGACTTACAAATTGAAGTCAAACATTTGAGAGCAGTAACAGATATACAAGCAAGGGAAATAGAACGAGCTAAGAAACAAAAAACGTCGCTACCAACAACACCGGTAGTCCACCCGCAAGAAGAAGTGGCTGCACTGAAGAGGGAGCTGGAGTTCGAAAGAAAACAGTGTTTAATGATAGCCAAAAGTGCGCTTAGAGTAGAGGATCAACTACAAAGGCAAATTTCGGACTTACAAAGTGAACAGCAACAAGGACCAGCTCCTGACAATGAAATAGAAAGCATTGTTTCCAAATCACTCAGGGAAGAAAATGAAAATTTTCACATCAGGGTAAAAGAGTTAGAGGAGTCTACAGCTCAAAAAGAAATGGAATTTCAAGCTCTCCAAATCAATAGTAGAACAATGGCTGCGCAAATCGCAAGTCTACAAACTGCAAGGCAACACCAAGGACAGGTACGAGTGCACCTGGAGCAAGCAGCCACGAATTTGGCTGGACTCGCCGAAGTATATGGGGGTCAAGATGACTACGAGGAAGAATCAGATGATCAGAACGCCCCAGATACACAGACTAATCAAACTGCTCCAAAGACCAAGAAATATACGAAGATTCAGTCACGAGATTGGAAGAGCAGAGGCTGGCCGAGAAAATGGAAAAACAATCAGAGATGATATGGTACAAGGCAATGCAACTAGAAAAGGAGATGCTACAAGGGCTCTCCAGATCAGGCAAAACAGCAGCAGAGCTACAGGAGGAATGGAATGCCCCTATGTTACCGTATGCTCTGCAGAAATACGAAACTCTGACACATCAATGGCAGCTCTCAAAAGAAGAACAAGTGCCAGTGTTTGAAGGAGAATTACATGATCGGGAACAGCAAAACAGGATAGTAGACATCCAGCCAAAGTGGAGGCGTCAATGGCTTTTGGATCACCCTAATAACCTGATCCACTTAGTCAACGCACCGCCTGAGCTAAGGAATGACAGAACTTTTTGCCCAACTCCCCAAACATACACCTACAGCCAACATAAAGCACTACAAAGCAGAAATCCGACATGGATAAATTATCCAGTATTTCCAGGGCCTACAGAGGGAGAGAGAATATCCGGTTCTTACATGGTGAAAACCCTTCAGGGCGCCATCGCAGAATTCGGAGGCTCTCCCGACCTATCCTACAAGATGCTATGTAAAATAGCTCGAACCTTTTTGGCCTGTCTCACAGTCTTCTCAGAAAGCTGGACTTCAGAGTATATGAATACCAAAAGAAGCATCTCAGAGCTGTCGTACGATCTAGGTGGGCCACCTACAGAGCCAGTATTGTATGCCTATTTCAGACTACTAATGTTTCTGCCAAGCTACCATCTCCAAACCTTCGAAGAAGCAATTTACATAGGCTTCTTCATGTACAAGTCCAAAATTTTTGGCCCATTAATGGCAAGCGAGTCTATGTGATATGATGCGTTTCTACATCAAATCAACCAAGAAGGACGACAACGACACTGAAGACAAAGATGATCATGTCGTGGTAGACATGAATTAGGAGGGGGGGAGTGTTGGAGCCCCATTTGTCCAACTGTTGTAATGAGCCCATCTTGTAAAGCATATCAAATTCCCATTTTTATGTCAAAGACGTCTTATCATTTTGATCCACTTGTCTGGGTTATGTAAAGATTAATCAATCACTCAGGACCCATATTTGTTTCCACTTTGTAATTATGAGGAAGAGAACCCATGTACATTTTTTAGCTAAGGTGACTCAAGTATAAAGGTCACCGGAGAACCATTTGGAGAACAACATTTTTTTATTATTAATCCTGTGTCATACGAGTCTGAGAGAGAGAGAGAGAGAGTGAGTATGTCTTATCCTCTTCACTACGCGTTTCTCCCTCACCGGATTCACGACTTGACCACATCATCGCGGTAGTCTCTCCGAGAGCTACACGCCCACGCCACGCATTCATATTTTTGAGTTGTTCGCGATCAATCCTTCATCGAGCTTGTTTTGCTTGTAAGTAACACAAACAGTGTCTGTTTTCAACAATCAAGTGCTCTATGGAAAGAGAAAGAGATTAGCTACACATAGATATTCATAGACTTAGGTTTTGCCCACTTTTGGATTATGACCTGTGAGTCTATCGCGATTGTAATGGAGATAACTCGGGTTCAAATCTGGTGAGATTAGACTTATAGGTAAGTATATCCTATGGAGAGGATGGTGCCTAGTAAGTTTTATGCGATTCCGAGTTCATTGGAAGTGTAGAAGGTGTTGTGAGCGTTTAGAGATAGAGTGGATTGCATTCTACCAGGGTTCAGTGATTGATGCATCATGAAAGTGCGTATGTGTAGATTGGTCTCAGCCTGACAAGCTAACAAGATTGCCTACGTGCACCTACGGGTTGTTGAGATGTCGAGCTCTACATCTTGAGCTTGCATCCACTACGGGTCTTGGCCGCTTACGGCATTTACTCACTAGCGCGTTAGGTGACCGACACGGAGGATCTCTGCGAGTGATTCTACAGCTGGACTACACTTATAGTGCCAGCCTAGTACGCTTCTAGCGTGTTCACACTTAGTGACCGCATGTACATATGTGCTACTTTTCAGCTTTAGCACTTAGTCATTTTGTAGTCTCTTTTCTGTGAGAAGAAGAAGAAGCTTTCCATCTCTGTGTGCTTTGTGCTTGTCTTGTGTAGCTCTCTTGTATCCTCTTTCTTTACATGGTATCAGAGCCTGGTGCAGGCAAGAGAGGCTAAGAGAGCAAGAGCATCACAATCCCTTCGTTCGCAATCCACGACCAGATGCAATACACAGAGATTTACTGTACAAGTTTCTGAATAGGTCTCCAAAGTGCAGTACACAGAGATTTACTGTACAAGTACAGTGGTTGTATGTACGCTTCATTGTGGACACTCGTTGAGTGTAGAAAGCGTTACAGGTACCACGATAGCAGGTTTTTGCAGATTGCAGCTATTTTTTCTTAGTGCTTCAAGATGTCTGACAGTTTCAGTCAGATTGTTACTGAGAAGCTTGAGAAAAATAACTACCCTGCATAGAAGTTCAGAATAACAAATGTCCTAAAAGGAAAAGGTTATTGGGACTATGTAGAAGGAGACAATGAAAAGGAACCAGAGATTCCCGAGGCAAATGCTACAGCAGAACAAAGAAAAGCTTTGAGGGACTGGCAACAAGGCCAGAGCAAAGTGATGTATTGTCTTTCTATGAGCATCACAGATGGCATGATGGGCTATCTATCTACAGAATGCTGAAACCCCCACCATTGCATGGAAAAACTTAGGCAGAGTGTTTGAGGTGAACACCAAGGCCAGGAAGCTTCAACTAAAGTCGGAGCTAAATCAGGTTAAGAGGAACAACCTCTCCATCAATGATTATGCTTTGAAGATCAAGAGTATCATCGAGGCTCTTGGATCTATTAAAGTCTCAGTAGAAGACGATGACATTGTCCGTGCATGCTTGGATGGTCTAGGAGATGAGTATGTACATTTCAGGTCTTCCATGAATACAAGAGACGACATCCCCGTGTTCCAAGATTTGATTTCTATGCTTATTCTTGAGGAGAAGAACCTTGAGACATCTTCTTCTCATGGCAGAAATAATTCTGAACAGGCCTTCTATTCTAACTCCAACAGAGGTAGACGTAGAGGTCGTGGTCGAGGCCCAAGGGGTTGCAGGGGCCAATTTCAAGAAGGTCAATCAAATCAAAACAATACAAGTGTAAAAGGAAACCAGTCTCAAGGCAGGGGGAGTCAAAGAGGTCGTGGTGCAGGATCAAGCAGGCAGCAACATACTGCAGATAGCAGAGAATGTTGGACTTGTGGTGAAAGAGGTCACATGTCACGTGACTGTCCAAAGGGAAAAGCAAGTGGAAAGAGAGAACATGGCAACTATGCATCTACTAGCAGAGATGCAGATGACAGCAAAAACGAGCACATGTTTGTTATGCAGCATGTAATGAATACAATGACTGCAGAGAATTCCACCCAAGATGATGTTTGGTATGTTGATTCAGGTGCCTCTAATCACATGACGTCTCGTGGAGAGTGGTTTAGAGATATGCGCAAACCAGATGTGTCAGGCTATGTGCAGACAGGAGATGACACAGCTCACCCCATTGCTCATGTAGGGGACATACCTCTAAATACAAAAAATGGAAAATCAAAGTACTTAGCAGATGTACTTCATTTCCCAAACATTACAAAGAACCTTGTTTCTGTTGGACAAATGGTTGAGCAGGGTTTGCAGGTTCGCTTCAATCCAAATGGCTGTTATGTAGAAGATTTCCAGAATGGTTGTAAGCTGATCACCGAGGGCAAATGTGTGGGCAGAATGTAGACATGCCTAAGGTAAAAGCCGCACTATTTGCACAGGGCACAGGTGTTGTGGCTGATGTTGACATTTGGCACAAACGGATTGGCCATGTCAATGAGCAGAGATTGCGCAGCATGCAATCAAAATAGATTGTAAAAGGTTTACCCAAATTCAAGGTAGATGGTATGCATAAAGTGTGTGCAGCATGCCAGTTTGGAAAACAGTCAAAGCTCATTTCCACATGAGCTCAATGTATGTAAAAAGACACTTGAGGTGGTGCACACAGATGTTTGGGGTCCAACCGATACTGCAAGTATACATGGTTGCAAGTATTATGTCTCTTTCATTGATGACCATACAAGGAAAGTATGGGTCTACTTCATGCGTAACAAAAGTGAAGTGTTTGGTCACTTTCAGGACTTCAAAGTCATGATTGAGAAGGAGACAGATATGCAAATCAAGACATTGAGGTCAGATGGAGGGGGAGAGTACTTCTCCAACGATTTTTCAAATTTTCTGCGAATGCATGGTATACGCAGGCAGTTTACATGCAGATATACTCCACATCAGAATGGGGTCGCAGAAAGGAAAAACAGGCACATTGCAGAGGTTGCACGTGCATTGATGAATGAGAAGAACATGCCTCATCATTTCAGGGCTAAAGCTATAAATACAGTTGTGTACATTATGAACAGGACACCTACAGCTGCAGTGCATGATGTAACACCTGAGGAAAAGTTTACAAGTACAAAGCCTGATTTGGCACACTTGAAAGTGTTTGGCTGCATAGCTTACGTGCATGTACCAGATGAATTGCGTAGGAAATTGGATCCTAAAGCAGATAAATGTATTCTTGTGGGATATTCCCTTGAACAAAAGGGGTACAGGTGCTACAATCCTACTACACGAGAATTACGAGTGAGCAGAGATGTAGTCTTTGATGAGATGAGCAGCTGGTACAGTAATGCACATGGCACTATTGGGGCTGATGTAAAAGATGATGTGGTTGTACAAAATGTGAGGCCACAGTCACAGGTCTTGAGTGGACCACAAGAGTCCTCTTCTCGTGGCTCTGTTGAGAAGCCATGGAATGGTAGACTACATACGCAGGTTACTCCACCAACAGGTACAGGGAATGTATCACGAAAAGGGAAGGAAAAGGTTGATGAACCTCCCTTTATGGCTGATGCATCATCAGGTTTTTCACATGTAGACATGGATTCACATGGTTCTGAACAAAGTCTTGATGAGGAATTTGGAATTCCGACTGTCAGGACACCTGGTGTAAGGAAAGTACAAGAAGATGCTAGAGGGCAAAGGAGTGACCCAGGACCGCGCAGATCTAACAGAGTTAGAAATCCAGTTCAAAAATTGACTTATGATGGGTATCTAGCACATCACCAAGCCTACATGGCTAAGGTGATACAGGATGTGGAGCCCACATGTTTTGAGGATGCAGTTGGAAATGTGCATTGGGATGATGCAATGAATGAAGAGATGGCTGCATTGGAAGCAAACGACACATGCGAGTTGGTGCCATTGCCAAGTGGCAAGAAAGCTGTTGGTTGTAAATGGGTGTATAAAACCAAGCATAAGGCTGATGGTAACAGTGAGCGTCACAAGGCAAGGCTGGTCCCAAAGGGTTATGCACAGACGTATGGCATAGACTATGAGGAGACCTTTGCTCCAGTGGCAAAGATGACGACTGTGAGAGCTGTCATAGCAGTGGTTGCATCTAGAGGATGGATTATGCATCAAATGGATGTAAAGAATGCCTTCTTGAATGGTGAGTTGCAAGAGGAAGTGTATATGGATCAGCCACCTGGTTATGTCGATCGAGGTTACCCAGATTATGTATGCAGACTTCTCAAAGCTTTGTATGGTTTGAAGCAGGGCTCTAGAGCATGGTATGACAGGATTGCCACATATCTTGTTAGTATTTGTTTTAGGAGAGCTCATGCTGATCATTCACTCTATGTACGTGAGAGTGATGTGGGGATTGTGGTCATTACCATATATGTAGATGACCTTATTATTGTGGGTGACAATGCTATGGAGATTGACCATGTGAAGGGTCTTCTCAAACAAGAGTTTGAAATGAAAGATTTGGGCGAGTTGCGCTACTTTCTTGGCATTGAGGTGATCAGGACTTCAGAGGGTGTATGGCTGTCACAGAGACAATATGCGTTGGACATGTTGTCAAAGTATGGTATGGCTGATTGTAAGCCAATTTCTATTCCCTTGGATGTGAATGCAAAGCTGAGTGCAGAGAAGGGTGATGTTGTTGAGGATGTCAAGATGTACAGGAAGATTGTGGGTAGTCTAATCTGCTTCACTATCACAAGGCTAGACTTGAGCTACACAGTAGGCTTGGAGAGTTAGTTCATGCGGCTTCCGAGGAAGCCACATTTGGATGGAGTACGATGCACACTTCGGTATGTGCAAGGGACTCTTGACTACGCATTGTTCTATGCAGCAGATGCGCCATTAGCATTGTATGGGTATACAGATGCAGATTGGGCAGGTAGCATTGTTGATAGGAGATCTACGAGTGGCTTCATGTTCTCTTTTGGGAGTGCTGATGTTACTTGGAGCAGCAAAAAGCAGCCTACGGTTGCTTTATCAAGCACAGAGGCCGAGTACAGAGGTGCAACAGTTGAGGCGTGCGAGGTAGCTTGGCTACGCACATTACTTGAGGACTTGGGAGTTCAGGTGGACCAGTAGATTGTCATCCATTGTGACAACCACAGCAGCATGCAGTTGGCTAGGAACCCAGTGTTCCATGCCAGGACCAAGCACATAGAGGTCCATTACCACTACGTTCGAGAGCGAGTGTTGGCGGGCGACATCGACTTGGTCTACGTCAGCACAGAGGAGCAGATAGAGGATATCTTTACCAAGGCCCTCGGAGCTGAGAAGCTTCGACGTTGCATGACTATGCTTAGACTTTGTGACATGCAGAGCTCGAGGGGGAGTGTTGAGATGTCGAGCTCTACATCTTGAGCTGGCATCCACTACGGGTCTTGGCCGCTTACGGCATTTACTCACTGGCGCGTTAGGTGACCGGCACGGAGGATCTCTGCCAGTGATTCTACAGCTGGACTACACTTATAGTGCCAGCCTAGTACGCTTCTAGCATGTTCACACTTAGTGACCGTATGTACATATGTGCTACTTTTCAGCTTTAGCACTTAGTCATTTTGTACTCTCTTTTCTGTGAGAAGAAGAAGAAGCTTTCCATCTCTGTGTGCTTTGTTCTTGTCTTGTGTAGCTCTCTTGCATCCTCTTTCTTTACACGGGTTAGTTGTGTCATCGGATGATAAGTATGTTGTCTGTGTTGTGCTTGCGAGCATGAACAGGGGAGTAGTTATGCCCTAAACAACTGCTTGATGTGTCGAAGATCATAGTTATGCGTAATGTGTCAAAGGTCACACTTTATTGAGTATAAGTAACACTTGTGGGATTGGGCTGAAGTATTGCATGTGTAAATCCTTACCAAAACATAGTTCACTTGGGACTTTCTTGTTTTTATTGCAAATTTGGACTTTGAAGTACAAGAAGCGAAATCCATTGACTTTTCAAGAGGCAATAATGAAGGCTTGCAATTGTGCTTTTTCATGGTGAAACACCTTAAATGAGGTCAAATAAAGGCTTCAAGTGTCCTAAAAGTAGGTGCCAAAAAATATCCCACAAATGGTCAAAGGACAAGAAAATTCCATTTTTTTCAAATATCATGCCAACAACTTGCAAGTCAATCGGTGAATTTGTGGTACAATGGAACAATATGGTTTTCTAGTATGATAACTCAAGGGCAAGTAAGTGTGTTTGGATGATGGATGCCTATTTCCACCTAGCATGTTTTCACTTGCAGCACTTCAAATTCCAAGGCTTTCTTCTCTTTGAGCGAATTAGCATGGGGAGATCTTGACTTGTTTTTGGGTGCTCCAACGTCACCCAGTGGTATGTAAATTGTGCTTGACTATAATATGTCATTGATATTCATACTTTTGTGGGGCCCTTGGTAGGCACTAGGAAGATTAATGTAGACCATTACTTCATCTTTCATTTGTTTATGTTTGTTAGCATATACATGTGGTAGTGATGTGTGTGAACACACTAGGACCACCAGGGCATTTTTTTCCCCTCTTTAGGATTTTTTTTTTCCCGTGCATTGTATATACACCCATCACTCTAGGGCTATCTATATTTCCATTACACACTAAGTAAAACACTCTCTATTGTGTGCCTTAAGCTTTCTTCATCTTCTCCAAGCTGTGTGTGTTTTTCTACAACCCTAATTCCAACAATTGGTATCAGAGTTGGTTGCGTCCTCCTGAGCTTAGTCGCCAGCAGTTCCAGCATGCACCTACTCATTTTCTCCAATTTCAGTGAGCTTTGGCGAGCGTCGTCAAAAATTTTGGGACACCTCGTAGAGCTTAGTCTGCTCAAATTTTTGATTCGGGCTCATTTTGGCCTCTGTTTCCACTACAGCCAGGTCTACACAGGCAATTTTGTCATTTTGTGCATAATTTCTGTCAGTGCCAAATACAGCATAATAGATCCCATATAGTCTACTACAGGTTTGGTTGTATAGCACGTGCTGGTCTCACTCAATTTCTCCTCGTTTTGGGCAGTTTTCACATCAGGTGCAGGCATTTTCCATGGCTGACAACAACACAGATGTGTTCAAAAATGTTTGTTGTGCTGAGGATAGATTGGATGGGGACAATTACCCTATGCAACATGTTCTTGTGTCAAAGGGTGTCTGGAATATTGTGTAGGGCATTGATGTATGTCCTAGTTCTGAGGATGTAGGACATGTTGAGGATGTGGTAGGTCTTGTTGCAAGGATTGCTGCTATTAGAGTTGTTTTGCCTACGGCAGAACAAGCTCGTTGGGATGTAAAGGATGCACAAGCTCATGCATTGATTGCATTTTCTGCGAAGTGCACCATTGTTCCTCACATTTGTTCAACAAATCTGCAAAACAGGCTTGGATATTATGGCTGGTCTTTATGCAAGCTGCATTGAGGCAAAAATTTCATTGCTACGTAAAGAGCTGGAGTCGAAGATAATGCATGAGGAATATGATATGGCTGGTCTTTATGCAAGCTGGAACGAGACAAAAATTTCATTGTTGCGTAAAGAGCTGGAGTCAAAGATTATGCATGAGGAAGATGATATGGACACTTTCCTTGCTGGTGTCAAGGATATCAATGAGCAACTTATTTTTGCAAGTGAAGTCATTTCAGACAGTTCCCTTGTGCAGACTGTTCTTGATGCCTTACCAGATTCTTACCGCTAGTACTTGGAGATTTACAACCCAAGCAAATCCTGGAGTTATCAAGTTTGATGCATTGTGCACATTGTTGTTGCAAGAGTCACTTTCCAAAAAAAACAAGACTAGACAATGCGCAATTGAACAGGCTTTTATTGCTTCTCAAAGAAAGGGTGGTAACAGCAATGCAGCCACTTCTCATGGTTCTTCTGCAAGTGGAGAATCACCTGTTCCTAATGCTTCTGCTGGCAAAAAATCATCTGGAAATTCTGGTGATAAGGGAAAAAAGAAGATGTGTTGCCATTATTGTAAAGCTAATGATCACTTGATCAAGCAGTGCCCTAAGTTGAAGGCCAAAGAGGCTAAGAAGAAAGAGGGTGGTTCCACTGCAAATGCTGGTTTCACTATAAATGCAGCCATTGTTGAGTCTTCTGTGAAAGGAGACCGTGATGGTGATGTTGATGCACGATGGGCTTTTAGTGCAGAGTGCACTTACAATCCTGTTGTGCATGATGCATGCATGCATGTGTTATTTCAACAGTGGTGCTACAAAGCACATTACCTCACATCATGAATTGTTCACCTCTCTCGAGTCTGTCCCTCATGGGAATTTAGTCACTTGTGCCAACAATGTCTCTTATCCGGTTCAGGGAGTTGGAAAGATTGTGCTTACTGCTACAAATGGCAAGTCTTTCACACTTGTTGAATCACTTTATGTACCTGGGATCAAGAAGAATCTTTTTATGTATCTGCACTTGCTAGACTTGGACTTGTAGTCAAATTTGTGGATGACGGATGTACAATTCATGATCTCAGTTTTGGTGATGAAATTGTTGCATCTGGCCTTTTGTGTTGTGGGTTGTATAAGCTCACTTTGTATGACAAGTGTGGACAAAATTTTGAAAATGTAGTTGTAGATTCAAGGGCAATTTCAGATGCAAAAGTTTGGCATGCACGTTATGGTCATCTGAATATGCCAGTTTGCTGCATTTGCAAAAATCTGATATGGTTTTTTACTTCTTTGCTGCCTCTTGAAGCACCTATCAAACATGTTTGTGAAGGCTGTATTTTGGGTAAGATGCATCGTTTGAAGTTTCCAAAGGATGGTTCGGTTAGGGCCACATGCAGGTTTCAGCTTGTGCATAGTGATGTTTGTGGGCCCATGCAAACTCCGTCCTTGGGCAATTACCTTTACTTTGTGACTTTCATTGATGATTACTCTAGGCATGCATGGGTATTTCCACTTAAAGCAAAGTCCAAAGTTTTTATGTGCTTCAAACAATTTCTGGCTATGGTTGAAAATGTCTCAAAATGTACTATGGGCACCCTCCGTTCCGATCGAGGGGAGTATATGTCTCATGAATTTAATGCATTTTTGGCTAGTCCTGGGATAAAACACCAATGTACAATGCCTTATACACCTCAGCAAAATGGTGTTGCTGAGAGGAAAAACAGGTCACTTACAGAACGATGTATTTTAATTCATTGCACCAGACACAAAAGAATTCATAATCATGTTGTTAGTGAGGAGTTGTTGAAAGAAAACTTTGTGCTTCAATTGCCCTAGTCCACATATATGCCAAATGTCCTCTATTTCAAAAATCACAAAAAATGCTTGAGGAGCTGCATGTTACATATGCCCTCTTTGGAGTGTTATGATTGTGGGATATGCTCAAAAGGGGCAGTGCCAAGAAGCCCTTGGCTCTTTTCAAGCATGCAAAGTGAGACCATCTCTCCATATGAAATTACCTATACTTGTGTTTTGAAGGCATGTATCACTAGGGTAAAGGGGTGAATTACGGGATACGCCCCTTTTCAAGACTTGTCCTTACCCCAATAGAAAGGACACTTGGTGCACCAGTAGACGTACAGGCCGGTATATGGGAAAGTGTTTATCTCAGACGCTCACAGAGAGTTGTGGTCCGATAGATTGTGAGATCAAGCCCTCTCGTCAAACTGTACTTGTTTTTCCCCCATTTGTGTCCGCCTTCCGGCTCTCTATTTTGTTGAACTGATTATCGAAATTGTGTCGCGCAAATGACGGGATATCCATCGTACAACGACGTGATTATTTTGCGTGAATGTTGAAGATCTAGACTTTTACACTTCCACAAATCTTGACTTCTTTCCTTACATTGATGATTGCTACTTAGCATGAGAGATAGTTCCTTTTATTTACCTAGAGAGAGAGAGAGAGAGAGAGAGAGAGAGAGAGAGAGAGAAGGAGAATGACAACCACCAATGGGGTCCCAAGAAACCTTCTCAAGGACCCCCACACAATTGTTGATGCGGTATTTTCTTTTGATTGCATAAAAGGAATGGATACACATTCAATACCTAAAGTGCAGACTCTACTGACTCAAATGGGGAATGTTTCCACAAAAATTCTTCAAAATGAAGATTATCTAGGCTGATTTGATGCACCTTTGGATCCATCTCGATGAGGTTTGTTGATGGTTATCCCTTGATGGTTATCAAGGGGTAGATGTGGGGCTGATTTGTGCTCACAATGTGAAAGGAAACAAGGGCTGATAGTTGCCTGCTAAAAGAAGACCTGGCTAGAAAATGCAGCCCATCTATTGCATAAAGCATTTTTAAAAACATAGATCTTGATGAAGCATATAATGGGCAGAAATAGCAGCACTTGATGTGGCGAGGAAATGGAAAAGGAGGGGCTCAATGGGATTCTGAAGGTCTAGGCTACAACAAAAATGCTAGTGGTGACATATCCAGGCTAGTTCCTCAGTGAAGGAAAGGACTAAAATCTGAAAACACGGGTCTAAATTGCTAATTCGAGCAATTGCTCCTGGTAGAGTGCCAAAATGCCGAGCAGTTGCTCCTCGAGCACACTCTATGCATTTTGAAGTACACCATATTTTCATACATGTCGACCAAGGCATTGGCAAGCATGAGGTTTTCTTTCAAGAGCCCAAGGGTAAAATATTGTTGTGAATTCTATTGCTCGGATCAACATATTGAGTGTGGTGCGACATGCCTTCAAGATGCAAGCGTAAGTAATTGCATGTGGAAAGATGCCATCCTTTGTATCCCAGGAGATTCACTATGGAAAACTTATCGCACCAAGTAAGTGAAGGGGAGGGGTTTTTTTACAAGTTACATAAGCATATAAGTTAGGGCCAAGCCCCCAATAATTTATCTCCCAATCTTAAATAAGGGAGGGGGGTATCATATTTATGGGCGGCGGGGGGGGGGGGGAGACATAACCCGGGTTGATTACTTGTAACGATTGGTCCCCGAAGTGCACTAGAACTCGGATGAATTTAGGGAAATTTCATCAAATTTAGGGAAAGTTCATCAAGTTTAGGTAAAGTTGATTACTTGTAACGATTGGTCCCCGAAGTGCACTAGAACTCCGATGAATTTAGGGAAAGTTCATCAAATTTTGCATCAAGTGGGTCATAGATAAGGGCTGATTTGGAGCAGGTCAAGGGTTGATTTAGACCAGTTTTGGATGGGGACGAATAGCCAGAGTGCAGGCTAATCAGACACATAATTCAAAAGTCAAACTAAGACACATTGAGGGTACATCTAGTTATCAACAAAAGTGGTTCCTTAGTACACTTCTAGTCACTATGCTACACACTCTTTGACTAGTTTTACTTAGTTGGATCATGTGAGACCTAAATTTTATATGTAATATAGGGGTATGATAGTTTTCTTCATTGATTGTTGTATAAGCGTAGAAAGGGGAGTCATCTTCCCTAATATGAGTCATAAATAGGGGTTTTATCAAAGTTGCCCACTTGTAGGTGGCATCCCATTTTGTATATAGAGTGAATCCCCAGGGCTTTGTATCCACTAAAAATAGGCCATAGCTTCTTGGCCTTGGCCCCAATCTACATATCCTACAATCAATGAATTCCAAGAGACAACATCCTGGACATGTACCTCCTAAAGCACTTCGTGTGCTTTGCCAAGCACGATGTTTTCTTTCAACAACCCTTGACTAACAATATCATTGTGAGTTCTATTGACCATATAAGTGTCTTGCGTAGTGCATCATGCCTTCAAAATGCAAGCGTAGATATTTGCATATGGAGAGATCGCCTTTCTTTGCATCCTCTAAAAATAGCCCAAATCTTCCTAGCACTTGTCCTTGTTGGGCATATCCTGCAATCAGAACACTCCCAAGAGGGCATACGTGACATGCAACTCCTCAAGCAATTTCTATGCATTTTGAAGTGCACCACATGTGGCATACATGTTGACCAATACATTACCAAGAACGAAATTTTCTTTCAACATCCCTTGACTAACAATATCATCGTGAATTCTTTTGTCCATATCAGTATCTTGCATAGTGCCACATGTCTTTAAAATGCAAGCATAGGTAATTGCATCTTGAGAGATGCCCTCAGTTTGCGTCCTCTAAAACCAGCCTAGATCTTGCTTTCCGTGCCCCTGCTAGGCATATCCCACAATAAAAACACTCTAAGAGAGTGTTGAAGATGATGAAACAGGAAACAGAAGGAAGACAGCAACTCAGAGTAGGAAGAAGATGGACAAGGAGAAGACACAGAGCTTGCGTACGAGATCTCTGTAGTCTATCTCTCTGTATTATAATAATAGAGTATATAAACTCAGAGCTACAAAGCTTATATGAGACCCTAAGAGATAAGGTGTCCTTTCACACCAGATGTCCAGGGGGGAAAACCCAGTGGAAGAAAAGTGCCCCTGGTGAAGCACGTATACACACTAACACTACTACATGTCTACAAATCCCCCCTGTAGTGATAGTGTGAATTCGTACAAGGTAGCAAATCATCATGTGTATGAGAGTAAGCCCAAAGCTTTCCGGAAAGCTTCAAACTTTTCTCGTGATAACGCCTTCGTAAATAGATCTGCAATGTTATCCTGTGTAGGACAGTAAGTTAGTGTGATCTCCCCTGCATGTAGCCTTTCCCTGACATAGTGGTAGTGAACCTCTATGTGCTTTGTTCTTGCATGAAATACTAGATTCCTTGCAACTGCCATAGCACTCTGACTATCAGTGAAAATGGTAGTGGGTGCCTGTTGACACTCACAAAGATCTACCAATAACCTGCGTATCCATACACAATCAACTGTTGCCATGAAAGCTGCCTTGTACTCAGCTTCACAAGTTGATGTAGCCACTGTGGGTTGCTTCTTGCTTAGCCAAGATATACATGCATTTCCCAAGAAAAACAATTGCCACTTGTGGAATGTCGTGTGTCAAAATCACCAGCCCAATCTGAATCGCTGTAACCAAGAAGCTGCATAGAACTGTGCTTTCCATACATATCCCCCCTTGGAAAGAAAATGGAAAGATTAGGGATACCTAAAAGGTAACGAAGTATGCGCTTCACAGCCCGCCAATGATGCATACCTGGGCTGTGCATAAATCTGCTTTCTTATGAAACCCCAAATTGAATGTCTGGACGAGTGTTGCCTGCCAAATATATCAAGCAACCAATAGCTACTGCATAAGTATGTACATCAAAAGGTTCTCCAGCATCGTGCATGCTCAACTTTGATTCAGTTTCTACAGGTGTAGAGATTGGTTTACAATTTTGCATACCAAACTTGTCCAAAATTTTATGCAAATATTTTGCCTGCAACATGTATATGCCATCCTCTGATTGCACAAACTGAATACCCAAGTAATAATGGAGCAAACCAAGATCAGACATCTCAAAGGTTTTTCTCAAAGCATCTTTAAACGCTTCAATTTCATCTGCAATATTGCCTGTAAGAAGCATATCATCCACATAAAGTGTTAGCATCATGAGAACTCCATCTCTCTTTTTGACATACAAAGTACTTTCTGTTGGACTATTTTGAAATCCCTGGCCAATCAAATAAGTATGTATCTTCTCATACCATGCTCTTGGAGCCTATTTGAGACCATACAAAGCTTTACGCAATCTACATACCTTTTGCTCTTGACCTTTTACAACAAAACAACTTGGTTGACTTACATAAACTTCTTCCTGCAAATCACCATTCAAAAAAGCATTTTTGATATCCAACTGATGCACTTTCCAACCATGATGAGCAGCAATTGCAACTAGTGATCTAACTGTGGATGCACGAGAAGTAGGAGCAAAGGTTTCATCATAATCTATGCCTTTCTGTTGCGCATAGCCTTATGCCACAAGCCTTGCTTTGTACCTGTCAACAGTACCATCTTGTTTCCTTTTTACCTTAAATACCCACTTTGTACCAATAGGCTTTTTACCTGTAGGCAAGTCCACTAGATCCCATGTATGATTCTTATGAATAGAATCAATTTCTTGCTACATAGCATCTTTCCACTGAACACACTCTAAAGCTTGTTCAAATGAATCAGGCTCATCTGCATCACAAAGAGTGCTAAAGCAAATCTACTTGCTCTCTGCCAAAAGTAGTACCAGCACGTGTTTTTCGTGGAAACGGTGCATCCAACTTGCTATCCTGCAAAGTTTTTTGAACCCATTTAGGCAAGGTTCTTTCTTCCCTGAGAAATTCTTGCTCTTCACGCACAATTTGCTCTACATCATGAGGTGTCACATGCTGATCAAAAGATTGATCAAGATTATCAACCTGTTGTGATTCTTGATTCTCCACAAAAGAAGGAAGCAAACCTTCAAATACATCATGTGTCTGCATATGAGGTACATCAAAAGCAACCATAGGTTGAGCAGTAGTTTCTGCAAAAATTACATCACGAATTTCAAAAATCTGTTTGTAGCAGGATTGTAAAGTCTATAACCTTTACTTCCACTACTGTACCCCACAAATATACATTTGATGCCTTATCATCAAGCTTCCCACGTAACTGCTGAGGGATGTGAGCATAAGCAAGACAACCAAAAACACGAAGATAACTGACTGAAGGTTTTCTATCATACCAAGATTCATATGGAGTAATGGTCTTCAAGGCATGAGTAGGACACCTGTTCAAAACATCTGCTGCACAAGCAACTGCCTCCATCCATAGCTTATGAGGCAAACTCTTAGCCTTGAGCATACATCTAGCCGTCTCCATTAAAGACCTGTTCTTCCTTTCTGCAACACCATTCTGTTGTGGTGTGTATGGCATAGTGCATTGGTGTTTAATGCCTTTCTTTCCCAAAAAATCCTTAAATGCACCTGACATGTATTCACCTCCTCGATCGATACGAAGAGTGTACTTTGCAACCTGTTTCATTTTCAACCATGGCGACATAATGTTGAAAAATTGCAAACACATTTGACTTTGCTTTGAGTGGATACACCCAACAAAACTTGGAAAAGTCATCAATGAAGGTCACAAAATAAAGGTTGTTTCCCAAAGATGGCGTCCTCATAGGACCACATACATCACTGTGTACAAGCTGCAACTTTCATGTCCCTCTAACTAAACCATCCTGCAAAAATGCAAATCTGTGCATCTTTCCAAGAACGCAACCTTCACATACATGTCTTGGTGGAATCTCCAATAAAGACAAATCATGCATCATATTATGAAGTTGTAAAGTAATCAAACTGCCATAACTAACATGCCCAAATCTAGCATGCCACAACTCAGCATCCTGCATGGCCTGAGTCTTTGTTTCTGCAATACATACCTGAATCTGCTTTTCATAATGATCTAGCACAAATAGTCCATTTTCCAGCGTACCTGTAGTGATAAGAGAATAACCATTCTCTCGATCTCGTACAACACATCTGTCATCCTCAAAAATGACCTGAAGACCATTTTTTGCAAGAGAGGATATAGACAACAAATTCTTCTTGATCCCTGGAACATATAAGACATCTGGCAAGCACAAATCTGAACCATCTGAAATGGTAATCAAAATCTTACCAACGCCTTTGATTGGATAAGAAGCATTATTTGCACATGTCACCTTCTTTCCTGTTGGAGCTGCATCCAATGAACAAAACAAATCCTTCCTTGAAGTAATATGCCCGGATGCACCACTATCAAAGTACCAAATCATTTGTGTCTCGTCAACACTGTAAGCAAAAAAATCTGAACATACTACGAAAGCATAAGAATCTTGCACAAAGTTTGCAGACTCTTCTTTAGCTGTAGAAGAATCACCAGAAGCTGAAACAACCAAACTTGACTCTTTCTTCTTTTCTTTAGCAATTCGCTTTTTACACTCACTAATGTAGTGACCAGGTTTCTTGCAGTAGTGACATTTACCTTTCCTCTTGGACTTGTCGGAATCACCTTTAGCAATTCTCTTTTTACACTCACTAATGTAGTGACCAGGTTTCTTGCAGTAGTGACATTTACCTTTCTTCTTGGACTTGTCGGAATCACCTTTAGACTTCTCTGAAGACTGTCCTACACCAGACTTGGAGTGATGAGCACTCTCTTTACCCTTGTTTTTTTTCTGTACAACAAGAGCATGATCCATACCATCCACCTGTAAAGACGTTCTTACGTGATTGATCCTCCTGCAATAGCAAAGCCACTAACTCTTCAAAATGAAGAGGCTCAAGATTACCTCGCAAAGACAGAGTCAAAGAAGTCTGAAAAGTCAAATAAGATGGTGGTAGTGAATTGAGTGTTTTGGAAACCAAGTCCTTCTCTGGAATCACTTCATCAATGCTAAGCAATTGCTCTTTAAGATCCCTGATTTTTGTAAGATGCTCGACGATATCGTCACTTCATCCATCTGTATTTTGTCAAGTTGTTTCTTCAAAAACTCTATTCTAGCAGCGTTTCTTCCTCCAAACATAGCTTGCAGAGTGCTCCAAGCATCCTCAGAAGTTCTGCAAGATCTGATATGTGGTGTGATTGTCCTCTTTATGGTTAAGGCAATCACAGCCATAGCTTGTGCATCTTTAGTATCCCATTTCTTTTGCTCTGGAGTGACTTGTGAGGGTCCTACACCAACAACTGCACCACGACCAGGTGTGGCAGGTGCAATGCTACCTGGACGAACTTCATCTTCAGATACATAATCCCACAATCCTTTATCAACCAAAACATTTTTGGCCATAAAAGACCAAAGAGAATAGTTGGTACCATCCAATTTGTCTTCGGATGTAAACGCACCAAAAATCTCTTTCTCCGTGGATTGAGCCATATTGTGGATGCACACAAGAGAGAAAAAGAACCTCCAAGAGATTCACAAATCTCCTCTCCAATGCAAGCAAAACTCTACATAAAATCTCAGCACAAAGCTAAGACAAGCTGCTTCCCAAAAGAACTCTTTACCTGAAGAAAATCTGTCAAAAAGCACACCCTCTTGATCTAAACGCCTCCGAAAAGTAACTTCTGCTATGCTGCTCAGAACAAAATTTTGAGGGCTCGAACGGCTTCAAAAGGGGGGTAAAACCGCAGGTCACCTGCTCAGAATACTACCGGAACGTCGAGGATGCTCCCACGACCAAATTTTCCGAAAACTGCCTGAAAACTACGATTGCGCGCGCGGACACGAAAACGCAAGTAGAGGCTCTAGAAATCACCTTGCTCTGATACCAATTGTTGAAGATGATGAAACAGGAAACAGAAGGAAGACAGCAACTCATAGTAGGAAGAAGATGGAGAAGGAGAAAACATAGAGCTTGCGTACGAGATCTCTGTAGTCTATCTCTCTGTATTAGAATAATAGAGTATATAAACTCAGAGCTACAAAGCTTATATGAGACCCTAAGAGATAAGGTGTCCTTTCACACCAGATGTTCAGGGGGAAAAACCCAGTGGGAGAAAAGTGCCCCTGGTGAAGCGCGTATACACACTAACACTACTACATGTCTATGGAGAGGGCATACAAGACATGCAATTCCTTTTGGGGTTGCAGATATATTAACCATGCCATTGTGAAGCACGATGCTTTCTATCAATAGCCCTTGACTAACAATATGATCATGAATTCTTTTGCCCATATTAGTGTATTGTGTAGTGCCACATGCGTGCAAGACAAAAGGGTAGTGCCACATGCATGCCCCTGACTAACAATATTGCCGTGAATCCTTTTGCCTAGTTTAGCATCTTGAGTGGTTTCACATGCCTTCAAGATGCAATCATAAATGATTGCATGTGGAGAGATGCCCTTCCTTTGCATCCACTTAAAACAGTCAGACCTTCCTAGCGTTCAAGATGCAAGCATAAGTGATTGCATCCAAAGATATGCCCTCGCTTTGCATTTGCTAAAAATAGACCAGAGCTTCCTCTCCTTGCCCCCGTTCGGCATATCCTACAATCAATAAATTCCAAGAGACAACATCTGGGACAGGTAGCTCCTCAAGCACTTTTTTGTGCTTTCTGAAGTGCACCACATTTGGCATACATGTCGGGCAAGATTAGTGCCACATGCCTTTGTAATGCAAATGTAGGTAATTGCATGGAGATATGCCCTCACTTCACATCCTCTAAGTAGCCCAAGGCTTCCTGGTTGGCCCCTATTGGGCATATCTCAAAGTCAAAAATCTCCTGGAGAGGGCATCTCAAATAGGAAACTCTTCAAGCAATTTTTAGGCTTTTTGAAGTAGCCGACCCATGGCATACATCATGACCAAGGCAACGCTAAGCATGATGTTTTTGCTCAACACTCCCTGACTAACAATATGATCATGAATTATTTTACTCATATTAATGTCTTGTGTAGTGACACATGCCTTTACAAAAACAAACGTGAGTTCATCTATTTTTTCTTTCAACATCCCCTGACTAACAATATCGTCATGAATTCTTTTTCTCGGATCAACATCTTGAGTGGTGCGACATGCCTTCAAGATGAAATGTAAGTGATTAAAACAACATGGAGCTTTGTGGCCTTGCCCATGTTTGACATATCCTGTAATCAATGAATTCCATAAGACAACGTCTTGAGAACAGGTAGCTCCTCTAGCACTTATTGTGTTTTCTAAAGCACACCACATTTGACATAAATATCAACCAAGGCATTGCCAAGTAGGACATTTTCTTTCAATAGCCTCTGAATAACAATATCATTGTGAATTATTTTCTCGATATCAATGTCTTTCATAGTGACACATGCCTTGAAAACACAAGCATAGGTAATTTCATACGGAGAGATGGTCTCACTTTGCATCCTTGAAAATAGGCAAAGCTTCCTGACACTGCCCCTTTTTGGCATATCCCACAATCAGAACACTCCAAGAGAGGGCATACGGGACACAAAACTCCTCAACAACTCCTCAAGAACTTTTTGTGATTTATGAAGTAAGTAGACAATATTGGGCATATGTAACATTTAATGGTCTAGTAACTTGTGTATAGCAGAAAGTAACTTAGACATAGTGAGCATTTCATTAAGAATAGATTCCTAATGAGCATAGCAAGGGTGCTTGGATGGAGAGAGAAACAAAATCATAACACCTAGTTAGATATGCATGAACAATACTTCAAAAAGAGAGAGAGAAATTAAGCTATTCACAACAGTTGAGGACCGGATTTACATGGAGCTGGTCCCCCCTCCAAAAGGCTTTGTATTATAGGTTTCCCCCATGAAGGGAGACATTTTACAATGCAATACTTTGTGTTCCTTCAACAACTTGCTGGTGCAATGAAGATGGAAGCTTCAAGCACCAAGCATACACTTGAAAACACAACATCAGTTCCCTCATGGTCTCAGACCCAAGACCTCACACACCTTCGAAGATGGTGAGAGCTAGCGGGGTATGAGAGTAGATCTAGAGGAAGTAGGAGTATTCTTACGAGAAATAAGTATGTCTCCTCACATAATCACTCATAATAGCTTAGCACAGCTTAGTAATTAGCATGGTAGAGGAGATGAGCATGCATTGAAGCTTGGGCTCTTGGTTGGATTTTCATCACAAAGCCAAGAGTTGTTGGTGTATGCCTCCCTTCTCAAAAGCTTGGAGAAGATGATGAGGTTTCCATTAAATCTTGGAGAAGGACAGAGAGTTCTTTGCTCCACACATGAGTTGTGTGAGTGTGTGTGTGTGTGTGTGTGTGTGTGTGTGTGTGTGTGTGTGTGTGTGTGTGTGTGTGTGTGTGTGTGTGTGTGTGTGTGTGTGTGTGTGTGTGTGTGTGTGTGTGATAATGCCTATGAAAATTCAGCCCCCTCTCTCTCTCTTGGTCGACCCCTCTTGCTATTTCCTCATGCTGGCATCCCATTGGCCCCTGTAAAGCTTAGCCAATCATAAATTAGAAGCATAATTGCTAGTCGTGTCACATGTGTCCCCATTTCCCCTTTTGTGAGAGCTTTAGGTATTTAAATATCTCAATTAAACTCTCATTGGACCTCTTAGTCTTCTGGCCAATAAGAATTAGGCAAGCCACTGGACTGCTGAATGTTCATTGGAGCCCTTGGTAGACTGTCCAATAGTCTTCTACAGAGATTAATTTCTATTGGTTCTTTTATCAAGTGTTTTTTAATGAATTAAACTAAATTTACTCTAGCTTAATTCTCATTGGTCCACCTCTATGGCCATCCAATAGGATTTGAATGCATTTTGGGGGCAACTGGGCTAGGAATCTGACATGTGTCCACTATGCCCTTTGTGTAAAGGGAATCCTTGAGTGTGTGTGTGTGTGTGTGTGTTCTCTCACCTTTTCTCTCTCTTCCCCTACCTTTAGGGCTCGCCCTCTCCCATCTAGGGATATGTGAAGACTTTATGATGTTCACAAAAGCATCCAATTCTGTTTAGCTTGACCATTTGGACTTTACCTTTGAATTTTGGAACCTTAGCATTTTGGAAGTCTTAATGGACTAAACCCTAAGGTCTTTGAAGCACCATTCATGCAATTTTTCTTTTGCATATGGCCCCCCTTTGAATCCCTATTTTCCCTCATTTGGATCCCTACTGTGACCGGTTTGCCAGCCTAACCAATATTCTAGCTTTTTCTTCCTTGGTACTTCCCCATATTAAATGATCAGTTTAACATGAGAAAATCATTTAGAAGAATTAGATATTAGTTATTATGATAGCATACATGTGGACTAGGGCTTTGTTTTATTTCAACAACCCCTCACTTACAATATGATCATGAATTCTTTTGTGTCTAGTGTAGCAGAATTGAAATGGTGAAGATCTAGAATTTACACTTCCACAAAATTTTACTTCTTTCCTTGTGTTGAGGATTGCTACTTAGCCTGAGAGATGGTTCCTTTCATTTCTCTGAAGAGAGGGAATGAGAGAGAGAGAGAGAGAGAGAGAGAGAGAGAGAGAGAGAGAGAGAGAGAGAAATTGAAAGGAGAATGGCACTCGATGGGGTCCCAACCAACCTTCTCAAGGACCCCCACACAATTGTCGATGAGGTATTTTCAATTGATGACATAAATGTAAAGTACACACATGCAATACCTCAAGTGCAGACTCTATTGATTTGGATGGGGAATGTCACCGTGGTAACTCTTCAAAATGATGCAACTCTAGGCTGATTTGATGCACCTTTGGGTCCATCTCAATGAGGGTTTGTTGATGGTCACTAAGGGGTAGATGTGGGGCTGATTTATGCTCCCGATGTGAGAGGAAACAAGGGCTTAAAGCTGGCTGCAAAAACACAAGAAATTTTTCGCGTAAAGTAGGGATACAAACCTAGATTTTATGAAGTAGATGATGGGCAGCAATAAGAGCACTCGATGCGGAGACAAAATGGCCAAGGAGAGGATCAATGGATTGTTGAAGGTCTAGGCAACAATGGAAACGCTAGCAGTGACAGATCCAGGTTGGGTCCCCGATGAGGGGAAGGGTTGGAATCTAAAAACACACAGTTGAATTGTTGATCCGAGCAATTTGCTTGTGGTAGAGTGCCAAAATACCAGGAAATTGCTCCTCGAGCAAGTACTGTGCTTTTTGAAGTACACCACATTTGGCATACATGTCAACCAAGGCATTGGCAAGCACAACGCTTCCTCTCAAGAGCCCAAGAATAACAATATCGTTGTGAATTCTTTTTTTTTTTGGATCAACATCTTGAGTGGTGCAACATACCTTGAAGATGCAAGCGAGTGATTGCAGGTGGAGAGATGCCATCACTTTGCATCTGCTGAAAAAAACCCACAACTTCATGACCTTGGCCCCAATTGTCATATCCTGCAATCATTGGATTCCAAGGGACAACATCCTAGAAAGGTAGCTCCTGAAGCACTACCTTTGCTTTTCCAAGCACGACATTTTATTTCAATAACCCATGACTAACAATATCATTGTGACTTCTATTGCTCATATCAGTGTCTTTGTATTGCATCATGCCTTCAAAATACGAGCGTAGGTAATTTCATATGGAGAGATGGCCTCACTTTGCATCCTTTGAAAATAGCCCAAAGCTTCCTAGCACTACCCCTATTTGGCATATCCCACAATTAGAACACTCCCAAGAGAGGACATACATGACATGGAACTTCTCAAGCACTTTCTGTGCATTCTAAAGTGCACCACATTTGGTAGACATGTTGACCAAGTCATCACCAAGAACTATGTTTTCTTTCAATAGCCCCTGACTAAAAATATCATTGTGAATTATTTTGCCCATATTAGTTTCTTGCATAGTGCCACACCTTCAAAATGCAAGCATAGTTAATTGCATCTGGAGAGATGCACTTAGTTATCATCCTCTTAAAACAGGCTAGAGCTTCCTTATCGTGCCCCTATTGGGCATATCCCACAATCAAAACACTCCAAGAGAGGGCATAAATGATAGGAAATTCCTCAACACTTTTGTGATTGTTGAGGTAGACAACATTTGGGATATATGTTGACCATGCCATTGCAAAGCACGATGTTTTCTTTCAACAGCCCATGATCAACAATATGATGGTGAATTCTTTTGCCCATATTAGTGTATTGCATAGTGCAACATGACTACAAGACAAAACAATAGGTAATTTCATTTATGTTTTCTTTGAGCAATCCCTGAATAACAATATCATCGTGAATTCTTTTGCCTAGATTAGCATCTTCAATGGTGCCACATGCCTTCAAGATTCAAGCATAAGGTATTGCACGTGGAGAGATTCCCTTTCTTTGCATCTACTAAAAATATCTTAGAGATTCATAGCCTTCAAGATGCAAGCAGAAGTGATTGCATGTGGAGAGATGCCCTTGCTTTGCATTCACTAAAATTAGCCCAGAGCTTTCTGGCCTTGCCCCCATTTTTGGCCTATCCTGCCATCAATGAATTCCAAGAGACAAGACTTGGGATAGGTAGCTCTTCAAGCACTTTCCATGCTTTATGAAGTGCACCACATTTGGTGTACATGTCAAGCAAGGCATTTCCAAGCACGATCATTTTGTTCAACTGCCCCTACCTAACAATATCATTCAAATTCTTTTGCTCATATCAGTTTCTTGCGTAGTGCCACATGCCTTCATAATGCAAGCATAGGTAATTTCATTTGGAGAGATGCCCTCACTTTTCATCCTCTAAAAACAGCACACGGCTTCTTGGATGGCCCTAGTTGGGCATATCCCGCAATCAAAAATATCCAAGAGGGGGCATCCCTGATTGATGGGAATGGGATCGTTCTAGCTAAGGTGGGTGATAGACAAACATTGTGCACACAAGTGAGTGTGTGTAGGCTAGATTGTTACTCAAGAAAATTATGTTCCAAGATAGATTAACTTGCACTCATAAACAAGATCTTGAGTAGTTTGCTAACCCATCACAAGCTCACCATACACAAGAGACATTTAATGCAAACTTGTACAATCTAGTGACTCTAGGACAAAGCCCATACCTTACAATCCTCCCCTTGAGGTTCGGATTAGGACAATACATTGAAGATTTTTTATCCTAAGGATGACACATGGGATCCACATAGAACGACAATACATATCCACAAAGGATGACATATCCATAAAGGATGAAAAAAGGAAGTCCCCCTCTTGAAGTAGAGAGGCTACAATCTTCAGATTATATCATCATAGTAGACAAGGTTGTTCTCACCTTTGTCTTTGTCTTCTTTTTTATCCTCCACCACCACATGAGCTGATCCTCTTACAGGTTTCTTGCCTTTGTAGCTTCTACTATTGCCTACTGCCACCACTCTAGCTTTCTCCACTTGAGTAGCATCAAGAAGGAGGATGCCCCTTCTTACCACATTTGTTGTCAGATTTTTTGGTGTAGGAATCCTTTCTATATGTCCCATTCTCACACAATCATAACTCTTCTTTATACTTGATGATGATGTTGAACATCCTCCCCTTGGTGATGATAGGACAAAATCTCCTCTTGATGATGTTGATGAGCCCTTTTTCTTCTTCTCTTCTACTTGAAGAGAATTGATGACGTCTTGAAATGCTAATAATACTGATGCAAAAGAACTATTGATGCGGATGATAATGTTGTTGTTGCCAATTTTCTCTCCCCCTGAAGTAGAATTCCCAAATTCCCCCATGGTCCTTGGAGTGGTCTTGCACTTGGAGATTTTCTAAGGACAGTGTCTTGACTCTGTACAAGTACACGATGACATTATTCTCCTTAATAATAGATGTAGTGACATGCATTGCAAAACATTGAGCTTGGCTGCAAGATTTTCAATTTTAATGCATACTTTAAAACTTCTCTTCAATGTGAAGTACCTCTTCACTTGTGTGAAGTCACCCTTCACAATCTCTAGTTGCTTTATCTCGATGCCTTCCACTTGGAGCTCTTGAGAGCTATGTACAAAAAACTACCTTTGAAGCCTCGTGCTTGTAGAATTTTGCTTGTGGGAGAGATCCCTTGGTGAGCTCTTTGAAGTTCTTGAATTTTCTTTGTTGCAGCTCGATGGGACTGGGCTCTAGAAGTGCCCAGACTAAAATGATCTTCCCCATGGGACTGCTCCCCTTGGAGGGTCTAGATTTTGGAGTAGTGGGGCCGCGCCCTAAGCAAAGGAGCTTTGGCGTGACTCAAGCAGGCAACACGGTTAGGCTCTAGCCAACGGGTAGGTAGTCAGACAAGTGTGGGAAGCGTATCGAGTAGACGGGTGAGGCTCCAAAAAAAGAGTTGAATGCGTGATCAGTCACCTACGGACCCGATAGTGCAACAAAGTGTAATTTATCACGTAGCTCAAATCTGCTCACCTTGCTCAATTGCTAAAATTTTGATATTGACCCCACGACCTTGCCGTGCCAAGGATAAACTTCCCAATTTAAGATAACCAACAAGGCTTGTGCCTTTAGGTGATGAAATCCTCCAAAAATATCTTCAAAGAGCCCGCTTTGGTAGTGTCTCACACATACAAGAATGCTCACAGAATAAGACACACACACACACACACCTAAATATAGCCTATTAAATGGATGAGGCCTGAGGGATCTTGATGTCCGATTGGAGTGCTTGAGGGCTCTACGGGAAGCTTGCAACAAGAGCTTTAAAGTGAAGTGAGCAAAGCTTGGTGATATCGAAGAGATGAAAACTACAAAAAATTGACACCAAAAGATTACCTAAATTCAAATGCACAAATGGATACTAATCATCTCCCTAATCAAGCCTACCTATTCATGTAGGGTAGTGGCCTCTTGGGGGTGCCAAGGGCATGCCCACATATAGCTAGATTATGCCTTAACAAGTGAGAGATGCAACTACTTATGGAAAATACCAATGGACCGTACGGATGATAAGAAATGCTAATCACTCTAATGGATATGCTAATCACTAACACACAAATGCATAACAAAAAACCTAGCCAACACACCATAGCTCTAATACCGCTTGATGAGAATGGGATCGTGCTAGCTGAGGTGGGTGATAGACAAACATTGTGCACACAAGTGAGTGTGTGTAGGCTAGATTGTTACTCTAGTGAATTAGGTTCCAAGATAGATTAAATTGGACTCAGAAACATGATCTTGAGTAGTTTTCTAACCCATCACAAGCTCACGAGACATGTAATGCAAACTTGGAATGGTTGTTTATTCATCAATGGAGCTCTAAGTAGCTCTATAGATTTGACGCCATTACATGTGTGATAACCCCACTCTTCTCTCATTCACTCACACTCTAGTGACTCTAGGACAAAGCCCATACCTTACACGGATAGGTAGCTCTTTAAGTACTTTTTAGGCTTTTTGAAGTAGTTGACCTGTGGCATACATCTCAACCAAGGCATTGCCAAGCACAATGTTTTCCTTCAATAGCCCCTAACTAACAATATGATCGTGAATTCTTTCGCCCATATCAGTGTCTTGTGTAGTGCTACATGCCTTTAAGAAGAAAGCGTAGTTGATTTCATGTACTTTGTCTTTCTACAATCCCTCATTAACAATATCATCGTGAATTGTTTAGCCTGGATCAGCATGTAGAGTGGTGACACATGCCTTCAAGATAAAACGTAAGTGATTGTATATGGAGAGATGCCCTCACTTTGTATTGACTGAAAAAAGCCCAAAGCTTCCTGGCCTTGCTCATGTTTGACATATCCTGCAATTAATGAATTCCAAGAGACAACATCCCAGATAGGTAGCTCCTCAATCACTGTATGTACTTTTTGAAGTACACCACGTTTGGCATACATATCGACCAAGGCATTGCCAAGCACGACGTTTTCTTTCAACAAGCCCTGACTAAAATTATCATCGTCAATTCTTTTCTCAATATCAGTGTCTTTCATAGTGCCACATGCCTTCAAAATGCAATTCTAGGTAATTCCATCTAGAGAGATGGCCTCACTTCGCATCCTTTAAAAACAATCTTGAGCTTCCTGACACTGCCTCTATTGGGCATATCCCACAATTAGAACACTCCAAGAGAGGGCATAGGTGATAGGCAACTCCTCAAGCACTTTTTGTGTTAAATACTTAAGTTTCAAAGCTTTTAAAAAAAATCTTCTTATTTGGAGGACCATTTGAATTTATGGATGAAAATTTTGGGACAATTGCTTCTCGAGTAGCCCATCAACTTTCATTTTGAGCTATATATTGTATTGTGATGGGACTTATTGGCAATAAATAGAGTACTTTAAAACATTGAAAAGTATATAAAATTATCACTTTTTAGTGAGATTGTGAATGGATGGAGTGAAAACTAAGCAACAAGTACCGTCATCGTTGCTATGCGTAGTAATTCTAACTTTTTTTTGTAGGATTGTGAATACATGAAGTCAATGTACTAAGCAAAGGACCCTTATTAGCCTTGCTCCACACTGGCTAAATCAAACTCCTTGAGTTCCTAGACCATGTTGTATCCCATGTGACAACATGTGCCAAATAAAACCCTACAAGTGGGTCCATAACTGCAAAATGCAGAAATTTATTGTGGACACTAAAGCCCAAATTTCTTAGCTCTTATGTGACCTTGTCATCTGACTAAAGAGCAAAAATGGATGAAAACATAGTAGTTGATTCGTCCAACTTGAAAAATTTAAGCAAAACATATGAAAAATGGAAAGAAACCAAATTATTTGCGCACTTGGAGGTTGAACATAATGTTCACTTACCTGTAGTCAAAGGCACCTGCCTAAATTTCCCGCCTGCAAAGGCCTGGGAGCACTAGTTTGAAAATTAGTAAAATGCAAGTAATATTGTACATGTAACCTTGGGTGTTGCCGTTGAAATCCAAACCCCTTGGTTAAAAACAACCTTGCCAAAACCGCTTGGTTAGATTGTTGTATAGAAATTGCTCAACTAGCAACCAACAATATCTTAATTCAACTTTGGAAGTTGAAACTATCCACGAGCCCTTGGAAGCTTATGGATTTCTTTCCTGGAAAGTACAAGTGTGAAGATCCAAGAATTGACTATAACACTTAATAAGTGCTTTAGTAATCACGAGATGAGTCCTACCCCCAACGTTGGACTCATATAGACACGCATAGTGCTAGAGGTAAAATAGGAGATCCACTGAAGTGGGAATCGTATTCTCAACTAGATATTTTTTTAACCCAAAAATCCATAATCTTGGGTTTTTGTGAACAACCGTGTTGTCTGAAATGCTGGCTTTATCTATACACCTTGGTAAAGATAAGCCCTTATGAGTTTAACACGTTCAAAAACTCAACTTGATTTTCACACTCAAAGTGTGTAGTGCTAAAAGAATGTCCAATAATGGCACGACTCTTGCTTGTCCAGTAGAATCGATGGGTGCTCAACTAGATAGAATTGTTCGATCTTGAAATCAATCACGGTTGGACTACAAATAGGTGGCTCTTAGCCATGCCAAAATAGGTGGTAATAGATGGCGCTTAGCCCTTCTTGTTGGCTTGTAGCCCTTCCTGTTATTGTATTGATATAGAAAGATTTCAATAAAATCATGCCTAGTTGCACCTTTCCTGCATAGAAGTTGGGAAGAGAGAGAGAGAGAGAGAGAGAGAGAGAGAGAGAGAGAGAGAGAGAGAGAATGATGTGGGCTGAGGAAGAACCCTTATTCGAATGTGTTGTATGCCCCTTGCATATGATCCCGTGCATACCATGTCTGTGTCTCAGCTTATTCTGTAAGCGTACAACTACACGCCCTCGTAGAGAGAGGCTTATCTAGTGTGATAGTGGAAGCGTATACAATGATGGAGTATCATACGTCCATTGTACTAGTATGCCATGCATACATATGAAAAAATAGAATAGTAAGCCTTGGGCTTCAATGACAGTCTCAACCATGTGAGCCCCTGGTATACGTGCCTTGTACAATTACACTAGCATGGATACATCACAGTGCAGCATTGCAAAATCTATGAGCTTATATCCACATAGTGCTAAAGATGTGTGCCATTATTGTTGATCAAAAGTCAATCAATAATATCTTTGGACATAAGATAAGCCTTGCTTCGCATGAAATCTAGCAAAGCACTTTGTTTGTACAACAATTGTGTATGTAGTCTGCCCAAGCACGTTGCTTTAGAGAGCAAAGAGATTTTTTGCAAAAAGAAAATTAAAAAATAGAGAAAACAAACATAACTTGACATTTACTAACCTTGTTGCGCCCTTGTGACCAGATGTTTGGTAAATCTCTTGAACCTGGCTCATAGCCATATGTACTGCTCAAGAGGTAGCGCATTTATCAAATAAACCCTCGTGGGATGTAAAAATATGCAAACATCGTGGCAAGTTTTCCCAAGTTCATATGCTAAGCACATAGTCAGAACTGTGGAAACCGTGATGCCAAATACCAAAAGGGAAGCCTTGCTTCACAAAAGTACTCATGGAGGTCTGGCGTGCATAGCTAACAGAAGTCAACCGTGTCGAACATTCACATATAATTGACCTTGTCGAATTGAACAAAAAAAATACTTGCAAGTGATATACCTCGTACCTGCTCGGCTTGCTTATTGTATTCCTGAAGATTTTGTAGACGAAGTTGTGCTCCCGTGATATCTTAGAAAACTCGTCGGATCACACATGCCGACAATGAATGGATCATATCCGCACCTGAGTGCATCATGGATAGACAACTTGCCTAGAAGTCAAGCTCTAACAACTTGCTGAACAACTTCTTGGAATTGTGGTTAATGGTCGGCCTTGCCGAGTACCTATGCCTCCTTCAACAAGGCTAGCAATAGGCCGTGCCGATCACCATGCGATTCTGCGGCCTACCATGCCTTGACCTTTGCTAGGCATGGGAAGGAGTCGTGCTTTTAAACGAGATCATTTCTCACTCAAGCCTTGGTTGACGTTTGACGTGCTCCTGGCGGCTAGCCTTGCCATCGTAATAATACATCTACTGTTTGTGAAGAGATGTCCTACTTCCATATGTCAATGCACCTTGTATGACGTGCATGCATAATGTGATTGCATGTTGAATCCCGGATTCAACCGATGCATGAAAACTTTGCCGATCATGCTCGTGTGCATGGTTGTGTTCCTTGGTCATCTTGAAGCTTGCAACGAAGCTGGAAAAATTTGCAGACTCAAACTGTAACGGCACCTTGCCAAATCTTCCATGCCACCCACCGAGCCGTGGGTACGGCCTCTACAAACCGCCCATGTTAACCAACCAACCTGCAAAAGCTTGCCGCGGGTGAGGGCCCTTAGTTGGGATTGCCCAAAGTTAGGGCGCCCTGTTGAACAATGAAATAGAAAACCTGTAAAACGACGATGGCGGCCGTATGCAGGATGGTGTCTCGCCTACACTGCTCTGTAGAAAGCTCGGGAGCAGGCGGTGTAGAAACGAGCCAGGCTGCCACGCTCCGCGTGCTCCCAACGAGCTCATCCTCGCACGATTCCATGCCGAGCGCGTCTCCTCTTGGTGCATGCAAGGACATGTTCCCACGGTCCTCGTTGGCCGATTTCGCACTGTATAACCAAGGGGCCATGCCCACAACGCCCCTGCTTTCATGTCGACCTCGACCTCGACCTGCTTTTGCAAAATTGAGCATGCATGGCATGCAAGCACGCTCTTCCTCCTCCTTCTAGGCGTGAGAGAGAGAGAGAAAGAGAGAGAGAGAGAGAGAGAGAGAGAAATCTCCATAGCCTTGCATAGACGAGAGAGAGAGAGAGAGAGAGAGAGAGAGAGAGAGAGAGAGAGAGAGAGAGAGAGAGAGAGATGAATAAAGCCATGCAAGGCCATCTTTCCCGCCTCCTCCATAGTTCCCCTCCCTTGAGATCTGAAACCAATGTAAAGCCCGGGGAACTGCCTTGGCTGGATTCACCGCCCAATCTCCCTTATATAGCCCCTAGCTACTGAATCCCCTGTTCCACACTGGCAGCCGACCACTTATTGACCCAGGTCCGTGACCTCGCCTGGATATGCCCTTGGCAAGACACCCTCTCTTCCCAAAGGGCATCCCCACCATCCTCATATCTCTATAAGCATCTTACATGCAGTACTTGAATCATGACTATACATATGTTGATTCAGATGTACTTGGCATATGGGTTACAAGAGGAAGACACAATTGTTGGTCAAGAGGAAAACACTTCAGGGTGGAATGTGTTTATAGCATAAAAATTTGAATGTGGAGTAATGGAAGAGTTCCAACGAGCAAGTCAACACTGCTTATTATTAGATGTGGATTAGCTATAAGAGAGCTTGGGTACTACCAATGCTATAAGAGATCATCAAGGTTAATAGCTAGCTAGGGATTTTTGACATGCTTGTATTGGGGGAGGGACATTAGTGTTCACCAAACACTTTTTTCGAAAGGAAACCAATGGAAAAAAGGAGAGGATTAGAAATCTCCCGATTTTTATTGAAAACTTTAGTGTTCCTTTTTGGTTTTTACACTAAAATCCTCCAAATTCAACAAGGTGACCCTTCAAACTAGCCAAAAAGTTTCAATTTTTGTACTTTCAAAATACACTAAAGATCGGTTTTATGTGAGCGTTGTTATGTAGACCATTCTTTCCAACAAGGAGTGGCAACATTCACACAACAAACAACACCTTCATAGCTTGCACATAGAGAGACTGAGCACATGCAATGTATCCGATGTCAATCACTATGCACTACCGGCAAATATTGTTGCATATATCGAGCGTGCAAGTTGTTTCTAGGTGTTGGAGAGAGAGAGAGAGAGAGAGAGAGAGAGAGAGAGCACTAAAAATGTCTTCTAACACAATGCAAAACATTGCAGGCCAATGAAGGATCCTCCCGCCAAGCAACCGGTGCATCACCAACAGTGAACGTTAGGACGAAGGTCTCTTAGTCTCGATGGCGAATGTTCTCTATTTTCTAAAATAGAAAGCACATTAAGCATTCATTCTCTAAAATTGAAAGCTAACTTGCATCATCTCAGATTCCTGTGATGTGGGTGTCTTGTTTGACCCTTATCTCAGTCTATAACTTTTTATTGTTTTCTTGATTATTGTCCTAGTAATTTTCTTGGTTACTAAACATAATTAGCCACACAAA